>NC_070606.1:1898500-2531333 GCF_027172205.1 Podarcis raffonei | reverse complement strand
GATGGTGGGAGTTCCAGTCCTAAAACATTTGAAGGACCGATTTTGCTTATGCCTGCCCTAAACAGTTTGCCTCCAAAGTACCTTAAGAGCTGCCTGGTTCCTTGGGATCACAGAAATCTTCTGATGGGCCACTTTTGGTGGTCCTCCATGCCCCTGAAGTTCAGCCAGCTTTTAGCAAGAGTGATCCTTTAGTGTGGCAGACCCTGTCCTGTGGAACTCCTTAGCTACTTTCCTTTAGGGTCCTAAAAACTATTTCTCAAACCAGCATTTGGAATTTGATTCCCTCCCCCCAACCAAGTTATATTGACATGGTACTTATATTTTTGCAGATGCTGTTATATTAAGGTTTATGTTATATACTGCCTTGTTCAGGGCCATCTTAAGCATATGCGGCGCCGGGATGCAAAGATCCGCCTGGCGCCCCCACCCCAGGTTGCCCAGAGTTGTTGACCTTTTTTAGGGTGGGCTGGTGAGGCACGCAGAGCTGGCCTGGCCAGCTGCCTTAGCAGAGAAGCCCAAGGCAGCAGCAGAGCGGGGCCGGGCACCTGGGGGGGGGGTGCAAGCAGAGCCCAGTGCAACAACAGTCAAACCCGAGGTGGCAGCGGTGGCAGCGACTGAGCGAAGCCAGGTGCCTCGTGTGAGCAGCGTGCGCTGGGCAGGCCTCTCAACAGCCCACCAATCCCAGGCACGCAGGAGGGTGGATCCGGCCGGCTGGCTGCCACAGCACCTCGCTCGCCCGCAGCAGAAGAGCTGTGGTGCTCTGACAGGCTCTGCTCCACTCGGCAGCAGCTGTCAGCACTTCCCAATCCCCAGACTCCAAATCTCTGCCCCAGACTCTCAGCCTGGAGCCCCTGAGAGCCCGCGCCCGGGTGCCCCACACCCCTAGTGCCTATGGGTAAGACGGCCCTGTCCTTGTTATGTTTCCTATGAATGTGTGGTTTATAAATACTTAAATAAAAAAGAAATAAAGCTATTTATTGAAGTAGATATATGTTGAATAGGTTATATTCTTGAAAACCTTTATGAGCTATTTTAACTTAACTTCCACTGTTCTGTATACAGTGGTACCTCTGGTTACGTACTTAATTCGTCCGTTCTTAACCTGAAACAGTTCTTAACCTGAAGCACCATTTTAGCTAATGGGGCCTCCCACTGCCGCCGTGCCACTGGAACACGATTTCTGTTCTCATCCTGAAGCAAAGTTCTTAACCTGAGGTATTATTTCTGGGTTAGTGGAGTCTGTAACCTGAAGCGTATGTAACCCGAGGTACCACTGTACATATATACAGGTGAGGGGATGAAGAGGAGAGCAGGTGCTAGTAAAACTCCTCGCCCTCCTTCCCTCCCTCTGTGTTGCCAGAACATGCAGGTGTTGACCAGAGAGAGAGAATGAGAGGGCATGCATGCTTCTGTATCTACTGCTGAGAAAATGCAGCAGAAAACGTGTTCATGTATAAAGTGTATAACCAAAGAAGGAAGAAGACGCTGATATGAATTGTTGTATTAAGTATGTGTATGCTTTCCCAATATTGTATTGTAACACTGAGTGATGCAATGCATTGGCAGTAAAAGCAAGAAAGTGAAAGGACATAGTATCGTTTTTCTTTTCAGCCCAGAAGAAGAATTCATTCTTGTGCAGTTTCTTCCGCAAACAGATGTTAGTTTCACTGTAGCTTTTCAACTTGTAAATAATTGTGGTCTGTTTGTATTTTGTAATGAATGGTGCAGGGGCTACAGATGGTGTGGAGGCTGCAGCTGTGCAGATGCAGAAAGAGCTGGGATGGGGGGGAGCTGGAGGAGTGCACTGGCCTTCTCAGGCAGGAGAGGAGGAAAACAGCTGAGAGAGAAAATTAACGGGAGTGGGAGAAATAAATTGAACTGAAGGAAATTTAAGTTTTGCTGTGAATAAGAATAATAAGCATTGGTTGTGCTGGATATTGATGCGGTAAGTCACTGGAAAAATTGCTGTACATATTTAATTGCTAAATAAAAAAAGTCAGAGTGTACTAACATTTCGTTCAGATGTTATGCTGTGAAGTCATGATACTAGTTTCCTAAATGATCTTCTTCTGGGTTTGAGTTCACAAGAAAATGTAGCATGTGGTACATTATTCTTGTGTAGCTAGAAACTATGGTACAGTCCAAATAAACAAAATGCACGTCTGGAGAGAATCTTGCATGGAATTTCTGTTACTGTGCTTCCTACTGCTGAAGAGGCAATGAAAACAATGACTTGCCTCTAGCACTGTGGATTCAGCAGAGGCAGCATAGAAAACTGTGACACTGGATGGAATTGCTTACTATACTTCTGTATGGATTACAAGTTTTTTTTCCTTTTTAATATTTTCTTTTTCAAGTTTCAAAATAACAGCATTTTTCTTTTGTTTATACATATCCAATCCAAATTTGCATTTAATGACTCCCTCCACCCCCTCTGGTTTCCCTTTCCCCCCTTAAATTCTCCTTGCATATGATTATAGCTCTCCAATTAATTTTAAGTTTTCTATAGAATCATTATTTAAGAAACTTTAGCATAGTTTGCTGGGAAGCAATGTGTCTATACTTTATTTCATATCTCAATTTTGCATTCAAGTTTTCCCAAATGGTGCCCTTATTGAGCCATAAGGTAAAGGTAAAGGTACCCCTGCCCATACGGGCCAGTCTTGACAGACTCTGGGGTTGTGCGCCCATCTCCCTCAAGAGGCCGGGGGCCAGCGCTGTCCGGAGACACTTCCGGGTCACGTGGCCAGCGTGACAAAGCTGCATCTGGCGAGCCAGAGCCACACACGGAAACGCCGTTTACCTTCCCGCCAGTAAGCGGTCCCTATTTATCTACTTGCACCCGGGGGTGCTTTCGAACTGCTAGGTTGGCAGGCGCTGGGACCGAGCAGCGGGAGCGCACCCCGCCACGGGGATTCGAACCGCCGACCTTTCGATCGGCAAGCCCTAGGTGCTGAGGCTTTTACCCACAGCGCCACCCGCGTCCTTGAGCCATACTACTAGTAAAAACAAGGCCAAAGTATTAATTGGAGACCAAGTAGCATTGTGCTGTTGAGTATCTTTGAGAATACATAAGAGGTAGAATTGTACAAAACTGGCAAGAGTTCAATAACTGTTTTGCAAAGTAGTCAAGTAAGAAAAATGAAATAAAACCGAGAGCAGGGCAGAGTTCTAAAAGAGACTTCCGGGTTAGCGCCATCAACTAATGACGGATTCCCTCTGAGCTCCGGAGGGAATCGGCTCCGCAGGATCGGGTCTTGCCGCTGCGGCGACGCGGGGACCCTCAAAAATCACAGGCGGTGAAGCCTGTGAACCTGGTGACTCGGCGGGCACCATTTGCGCGCCCCCGACCTGCGAAGGAGCCTTTTTAAAGGCTTCGGAACGGGGGGCGGGGTGAGCAGCGCGGTGCTGAGAGTCGACTGCTTCTCCTGCGGAGTGAAGCCGCATTGCCATGGTCGGAGAGCGCTGACTTCTCCTTGTGAACAATTGGATTCTAAAAGTAACAACCCGTGAGTACTACGGAAATTGGAACTGTAAAGAATTTTTTTTTTTAAGAATTAGGCACGATCGGGGAAGGTGTAAAAAGGAAGTCTGCCTCCCCGTCTTGTAAACAAGTTAAAGCAAGGACCTGCTAACTAAGGTCGAGAGAACCTCTTTTTTCCATCTTTGGTAAAAGACTTTAATTTCACGGTTTGGCAGTATAAGAAATCTTGCTGGAGGATAAGAGCTAATTTTGGGAGCTGAAGTGCCACCCTCCCGGACCCGGGAGTGTTCCGCGAGAGAGCCTGTTGATGAGGTACTAAAGAGTTTGACAGCTGTCAAATTAGCTGTCAAGACGGAAAAAGAGAACTTTGTTTCTGTTGCTTCTGCTGGTTATATCTGTTACAATTTTGTTATAATTCGTTGAAAACAAGGAAGAACTGATACAAACTAACTGGATTTTTGGATTTGAACTGGAATGAATATTAAGAAACCAAAATCCCTCTAGAGGGGGTTTTGGGACATTACAAGAATAGCTGGAGGAGGGAGAGTTCAGGCTGAATTGGACAGAGTCTTTGTTCTCTTGGGAAAGTTACAAGGCCAAATTGATGTTTTGGCTATAAATGTTACAACTCTGGACTCAACTGTAAACAATATCATTGAATCTGATAAGGATTTGAATCAGGAAGTTTATTCAACTGAACAGAAAGAGAAACTTGACAACTTTGAGAATTTGGAGAAGGAGACATATGTTGTCCCTGAAGAAAAGGAAGGAGGAACTGAAATTCTGCAGATGATGAAGGAGGACTTGAGGTCTGACATGATGGTAATGAAGGAAAATAAGAATTTGATGTGGAAAATCTGGCCTGAATTGGAGATTGAAAAAAGGAGAGATCTCCTTATGTGGAGATCTGAAGACCTAAGGATTATAAATTTGCTTAAGGTGGAGGTTGGAGCCTCGGGGACATTTGGACTTGAAAGGGGTAAGAAACAAGATTTGGGCTCCACTTTTAAGTATGGAGGACTGGTTGGAAGAAATATGGATCCTGAAGGACCAGAGCTTCTCCGAGATTTGGTGTTTAATTTAAAGGACTATCAAAAAAACCGGCAGAGAGGAATTGAGAGAGAATTAAGAGCCTCGGATGTGAGATCTCCAGGCTAATACAAGATTAAGACTGATGGACATTTGTTGGGGACTGAAACCGGGAAAGGGTGGGGTGGGGTTTGGGAATCCAAAGGGTACATAATTACATGTGTTTTGTTTTTATTTTGTTTTTGTAATGTGTATGAAAATTGGGAAATTCGTGGAAGGGAATTTGGGTCGACTTTAGAAAGAATGTTTTAAGAATGTGTATTGATGTATAAGTATTGATGTTTAAGTTTGGATAAGGTAAAATTGGTTTTTTAAAATGAATTAAATGAAAATAAGGTTAGTAAAAATAAATTGAGGAAATGGATGAAAGAGAAAAAGTAAAATAATAATATGTTAAATTAAGTATAGAAATAGGTTAAAAATTATGGATAAGGACTTGCTGAATTAACAATTTCAATTGGAATACAAGAAAGGGAGGTATGAGGAGGTCAGGGAAATATGTTATTGAAAAATAGGTATTGTGAAATTTATGTGTTTTTAATCTTTTTTGCTTTTTCTTTTTTGATTCTTTTTTATTGTATTAAATTTGAAAACCTTAATAAATATATTTTTTTAAAAAGAGAGAATACATAAGAGGTAGAATTGTACAAAACTGGCAAGAGTTCAATAACTGTTTTGCACAGTAGTCAAGTAAGAAAAATGAAATAAAACCGAGAGCAGGGCAGAGTTCTAAAAGATTATCTCTAAACAGAGAATCTGCATAAACCTGAGATTCAGCATAGTTTGAAGGCTAAATCATGGTTTGTAAAGACCACAAACCAATGCAGTTACCGTATTTTGCGCCCCATAGGACGCTCCGGCCCATAGGATGCACCTAGTTTTTTGGGGGGAAATAAAGAAAAAAAATTTATTTCCCCCCCCCCCCCCCAGGTGCGGGGCTGGAAGAACCAGGTCGGGGAACAGTGGGAAGGCGCACTCTGCCTCCCCGCTGTCCCCCGAGCACACACATTTCCCCTTCATTTTTGGAGGGGAAAAAGTGCGTCCTATAGGGCGAAAAATACGGTATAACATAACAGATACAGGAGAGAGAGGGGGGCCTGGACACGTGGCGTGATCACACAGTATTCTGCACTTGAATTATTGTTGAAGTTGGTGTTGTTGTCTTGAGGTCAAAAGTCCTAAATGAGAAGTGAATATTTAACTACTCTTTCAAGGACAGTTGGTAATCTTTCTTTATTGGAACATGAGATTAGAGGGTTGAAAACAACTCCAAAGAGATATGACTCTGGATGGTTTTGGCTGCCAGAGCAGTGCAGCCTGTGGATTTAAAAGACCATTCCATAATAAAAATGAGACACACTGTGAATGACCAGAGAATGTTTTTTGGGGGGGCAGATCTTGGATTTAAGCATTGTCTTCCTTCTCTCTGCCTGCCCCCACCTTATGGTGGTGAGTTCCTTTACATTTTTTTCCTAATCCTGTACTACCTTTCCCCACCAACAAAAGACTCCTAGCACAAAAAAACTATGAATGGATCTATTCATTTGCTATTTATTTTGTCCCTCCTTGCCTATTTGTTTATATGTGCAACATTCACACTTCCTTACTGCTCCATGTGCATTCCATTTTCTCTATGTAAAATTATTTGCTTGGACATTTCATAATAATTAATGAGAACTAAACTATTTCGATGGAAAAAACCAATATTTTTCTTATCTGACAGAATGAAAGAGATTTAACATGTCCAACTCCCTAACAGAGTAGCTGGCAGAGTAGCTAGCAGTGCAGTGAGGAAAGATGATCTGGAATACCAATCTGGATAGCTTTAAAAGATTATTAGACAAAGTTATGGGAGATAAGGCTACCAGTGGCTGTTGGGCATGGAGCATAGTCCTCATGGCTATTCTTGAAGGCAGCATGCTTCTGAATATCAGTTGTTAGAAACGGAAGGTGGGTTTTCCACAGGCATCTGGTTGGCCATTGCAAGAACAAGATGCTGGAACAGGTGGGCTGTTGATCTGGTCCTGATGATGATGATGATGATGATGATGATGATGCACAAGTTTGCCATTGAAAGCTAGCTTGATTCTTGAACGGTCAATCCTTTACCAAGAAATGTAAGCGCACACCTACCAGCACTTGTGAGAATGCCCGGCAGTACAGCAATTCTTGGGGAGGGGAGATGTTCTAAGGGAGATCGGTTATCTCAGATCCCAAGTTATGGTAGCAGTGTTGAGAATTCTGATATCACCTCCAAAATGTTAATTACATATTTATATGCAATTTAGAGCCCTGTGTGGGTGGGGAAACATCCCCCATGACATGTTTAATTTTTACTATGTATTTTGTGTTTTTTATATTGTATTTTTATGTTGCGAACTGCCTTGATATTACAAATGAAGAGTGGTGTACAAATTTATTAAATAAATGAAAAATAAATAATGCTAGTTTACGACTGTGATTGAACTTGCAAACATGAACCCATGACTTGACTAGACTATTTTTTTCCTTTCCCCCAGGCATTTTTAATCTTTTTATTTATTTCCATTTCTAAAAATTATACACCACTTGATTATATATTTTAAAACCCTCAAAGTGGTTTACAGAGAGATAAAACAATAAACTTAATGGTAAAATCAGTTTAAAACAGCCATTTAAAATATTCAAAAAAATTTAAAATAAACTTTGGTTTGCGTTTTTCACAGGTATGTTCTGGTGCCTGCCATTTTTCTGCTGCATTGCTATTGTATTGTATTGTATTCAATGGGACGCGGGTAGCGCTGTGGGTTAAACCACAGAGCCTAGGATTTGCCGATCAGAAGTTCGAATCCCTGCGACGGGGTGAGCTCCCGTTGCTCGGTCCCTGCTCCTGCCAACCTAGCAGTTTGAAAGCACGTCAAAGTGCAAGTGGATAAATAGGTACCACTCCAGCGGGAAGGTAAACGGCGTTTCTGTGCGCGGCTCTGGTTCGCCAGAAGTGGCTTAGTCATGCTGGCCACATGACCCGGAACTGAACGCCGGCTCCCTTGGCCAGTTAAGCGAGATGAGCACCGCAACCCCAGAGTCGGTCACGACTGGACCTAATGGTCAGGGGTCCCTTTACCTTTTATTGTATTCAAGGCCCCCCCGGGGGGGGGGCTTTGGTAGGCATTCCATAGGAATGTTGAGTCCATGACTTGCTGTCCTGCTTTTCACTTCTATGAAAAAGCAACATGTGAATACAGTGGTACCTCGGATTAAGAACTTAATTCGTTCCAGAGGTCCGTTCTTAACCTGAAGCACGTTCTTAACCTGTTATGCGTTGGAAGAGGGGTAGTCTTATACGGCGAGTATATCCCAAACTCTATATTTTAACTGGAAAAGTTGGGGGTTGTCTTATACACTGGGAAATATGGAAAATTTGAACGTGGTTTGCACCATTGATGCTATAAGCTACATCCCTGAGTATTTTGAGAGGGAATCATACAAATATGGCAAATAAGTGGCTCATCTTACCTTGCTAAGATATTTGTTTTGCTTTCAGACGCCTAATAAATGCTGAGCGACATACTTTGCTTCACCGAAATGGTGGACACAGAAAGCCAGCTTTGCCCCCTCCTTCCCTTAAAGGATGAGGATCTTGGTAGTCCTTTATCTGAAGAATTCTTACAAGATATGGATTCCATACAAGAGCTCTCACAATCTATAAGTGGGGATAGTTCAGGAGCATTAAGTGTAACAGACTTCCAGTCACTGGGAAATGGAGCTGGGTCTGATGGATCAATCATCACAGGTAAGAATGTTATTATCTAGAATGGATTTAATCAGATTTTGTTTTAATGTATGGCAGCAACCTTTTATGTACCCTTATCACACCTAATACAATTTGAAATACTAGGTTTGCTATATTGCTGAAACATGATTTGGGATTTGTGTAAACCAGGGGTCATCAGTGTGTCCACCAGTACCCCCAAGGGACCTGCAAAAGAAACCCACCATGCCCAAGAGACTGTTTCTCTCGTTGCTCAGCTCTTGCCTCTTCTGTTTAGAACTCCCCGGCTTAAACAGGGGTTGCCAAGATGGGACAGGCACGCTCAGCCATAAACTTGATTGGTAGACAATACAGTGTGCTTGTCTATTATTTATTAGAACCCTTTTCTTCCATACTCCACCCACCCATCCTCTATAAGTTCAGCTGCCATCAGAATTCCATATTTTCTCACAGGTTCCTGTCATGCAGTTGGAAAATAGTAATTTCTTTTAATTCACAGATATATATTCTTTTGCTTAAATAGGTGCCTCTCAAATATTTTGAGTTGTCTTGTTTAGCTTCCAAACTTATAGGCTTTCAGTCACCTGTTTGCTGTTTGTATTTGCTAACTGTTTTTTTTAACTTTCAGACTCTCTCTCGCCAGCATCCAGTCCCTCGTCTGTGAATTTTTCCACAGTTTCGGGTAGCAAAGATGAACTGCCAAGTGCATCGTTAAATATTGAATGTAGAATATGTGGAGATAAAGCTTCAGGCTACCATTATGGAGTCCATGCTTGTGAAGGTTGTAAGGTACTGTCCACAATATTCTCTGCATAACGATATTCCAGAATAGCAAATTAATTACTTTAGAGCTGTTGAATTTTTTAATCTAGAAATTAGTAGTTGGATCTTATTGAGAAGTCCTTTGTGAAGTTAGCAGTCCTAGCTCCATTTACCTGGGAGTAAGCCCCTTTGAATTCAGTAAAGCTAGCTTCTGAGATATGGGGAGAATGTGCTGTAAGTTTCCAAGCATGATTACTTGGAAACAAACTCTATTGACACCCATGTGCCTTACTTCTAATTAATTTTGCTTCAAAGTATAGTGTGTCATTTTTTTACATGAAGTTTTTTGTACTGGGGCAAAATAAGGATTCATCTAGTAGCAAAGCGAGCTAAAGAACTGGAAATTAAGAAAAATGGGAAGTGGCTATGAAAAATGCCATAAATGTAAACTATGATTTAAGATGGAAACTACCTTTTCCTGTGCAGCAGGGCACATAACTATGTTGTTTTACTATATACAATTCAGTCAGAAAATTACATTACTGAAAATAGTCTGGAATAAGTTTATAACTACTTTGCTCATAAACCAGGCTTTTGTTTGATGTTTTGAGAATGGTTTTATTTGACCATTTTGTAAATTGGACAATGGCTTCAGCTTTAGTAAGACTCGGCATTCCTCAGTTTGTTCATACCTGAGCACAACTGTAATGGGTTTGGGCAGGAATGTGCTTAAGTGTGGATTGAGGGATAGCCTCTGATGCTCTGGGTTATCCTTCTCCAACCTGGTGCACCCTAGAGGTTGTGGACTACAATGTCCTCCTCCTCCTCCTCCTCCTCCTCTTCTTTGGCAATCACTCGTAGCCGAGTAAGATTGTCTTCCATAGACACGGTTTTAACAGTGAGTCCGTAAGTGACTGTGGAGGCCAATTCTGGATCCACACATCCTTCCACAGTGGGGACATTGGTTTCCAGGCGGGAGTTGATCACGGTGTGGATTTGCAAGGCGTTCCTCCCTCTTAGCATGTTTCTCCCTTGCGTACTGAGTTCGAGTGTCTTCAAAGCCCATGACACCTTTGGTAAAGGCTGTTCTCCAACTGGAGCGCTCGCAGGCCAGTGTTTCCCAGTTGTCAGTGTTTATACTACATTATTTTAGATTTGCCTTGAGAGAGTCTTTACACCTCTTTTGTTGACCAACAGCATTACTCTTTCCATTTTTAAGTTCAAAATAGAGTAGTTGCTTTGGAAGACGATCATCAGGCATCTGCACAACATGATCCGTTCAACAAAGTTGATGTTGAAGAATCATTGCTTCAACACTGGTGATCTTTGCTTCTTCCAGTATGCTGATACAAGTTCGCCTGTCTTCCCAAGTGATGTGTAAAATTTTTCGGAGAAACCACTGATGGAATCTTTCGAGGAGTTGGAGATGACATTTATAAGTGGTCCATGTTTCACAAGCATATAGTAAGGTTGGCAGTACAATAACTTTGTAAACAAGCATTTTGGTTTCCTTGTGAATCTCAAACACTCTGCCCTTCAATTGGGAGAAAGGCGCACTCGCAGAGCTCAGGCGATACCCTTGTGGAAAGATAGGTAGGAGAAGTGATCAACATTTTCCAACGTTACACCATTGAGTTGGATTTGTGGCACTGCAGAGGGGTTATTTTGTACTTGCTGGTGCAACACTTTGATTTTTTTGGATGTTGAGTGATAGGCCAAGCTTTTTGTAAGCTTCTGCAAATATATTTAGGATGGTGTGGAGGTCATCCTCTGAGTGTGCGCACACTACGTTGTCATCAGCATACTGAAGTTCTATGATGGAAGTTACGGTAACCTTACTCTTTGCTTTCAGCCTGCTCAGATTGAAGAGCTTTCCATCTGTTCGATATATGATTTCTACTTCGGTGGGGAGCTTCCCTTCGACAAAGTGTAGCATCATGGCAATGAAAATAATGGAGTTGGGGCAATAACACAACCCTGTTTAACACCTGATCCCACTGTGAATGGTACACTTTGAGAGCCATTGTTATCTGCAATTGTTGCTGTCATATTATCATGGAGGAGCCGAATGATGTTTACAAATTTATCTGGGCAGCCGATTTTCAGAAGGACAGTCCACAGGGCATTACGATCTACAGTGTCAAAAGCCTTAGTCAGGTCAATAAACACCATATACAGGGGTTGGTTTTGCTCTCTGCATTTTTCTTGAAGCTGTCGAGCGGTGTAAATCATGTCCACTGTCCCCCTAGAAGGCCGAAAACCATTTTGGGATTCAGGAAGGGTCGCCTCGGATATTGTTAAGAGATGGTTTGCTAAGATCCTTGCAAGAATTTTGCCAGCTGCAGCTAATAGAAAGATGCCTTGATAGTTTCCACAATCAGTTCTGTCACCTTTTTTAAAAGAGATTGATAATTTTGGCATCCCAAAAGTTTGCTGGGATTTCTTCTCTTTCCCAGATTTTTTTGATGAGCTTGTGAAGTTGTTGTGTAAGTTCAATTCTGCCCACTTTGAAGATTTCAGCCAATAGTTTGTTCACAGGCTGCAATAATGGATGTTTTTAGCTTGGTCCAGTGTTCCTTGATGTTATCAGGGAATTCTGAAAGCAGATGGTCCTTAAGAGTCGTTTTGAAGCAATCCCACTTAATGGGATCTTGAAGCACTTGAGTGTTCATTTTGCACCTTGGTTTTCTTCCTTGTAGCCTGCATTGAGGTATAATTTTGATAACCATCATGGAGCGTATTAGTTGGTGATCTGTCCAGCAGTCGTCGGTGCTCGTCATAGCCCTGGTAAGGAGCACATCATGGCGATCTTTAGCACGGACAATAACATAGTCTAAGACAGCGGTTCTTAACCTGTGGGTCCCCAGATGTTGTTGGACTACAACTCCCATCATCCCTGAGCTCTGGCCTTGCAAGCTAGGGGTGATGGGAGTTGTAGTTCAACAACATCTGGGGACCCACAGGTTGAGAAAGGCTGGTCTAAGAGGTGCCATCATACCTCCATCATATGTCCATCATACCTGACCATTGGCCAGGCTGGCTGGGGCTCATGGAAATGTAGTCCAGAATCTGAAGGGCACCAGGTTGGGGAAGGCTTCTTGGGGAGGCTGGCTTTAGCATACAATACATTATGAAATGAGTATCATAATGCTTTTACTGACAGATAATTGAGAGATTTGTACTGGGGCAAAATAAGGATTCATCTAGTAGCAAAGCGAGCTAAAGAACTGGAAATTAAGAAAAATGGGAAGTGGCTATGAAAAATGCCATATAAAGAATTATTGGTACACATGCCTCATGCGATCTATTTTAACACTATGCTATTAACTCAAAGTATCTCATGTGACTTGTTATGTTCAGAGCTCCATAAACTTGGGCAGACCTTGGTAACCAAGGCAAAACTTGTAATTGAGATCCTGCTGGAACAGATTTATGCATATCTACTCAGAAACAAGTCTCCCTGTGTTCAGTGGGGCTTACTTATAAGTAAGTGTGCTTTGGACTGCAGGTATGCATAAATTTGGGCTCTTGGCCCCTGACCTCTTGCTGTATCTTCCATACAATATGAGGGTCCATTGCCTGCTTCCCTCCTCGGCCTTCCAAGTCTGTAGCTGGAGACAGGGTGGCAGGGTTGGAGGAGCTTGGAAAACCAGGTTCACTGTGGGAATAGTTTCTGCCATGCTTTTAACTCTGAGAATAGAGTTAGAGGAGGGGAGCAGGATCTTGTATAGTGGCACCATGCAACCCAAACAGCCACTCCTGCTTTCCCCTCTGGGACTTGTTTTGCTGGTTGGCTGGGGGTGGAAACACTTGGCCTGCCTCTGCTGCTTGCCATTCATATGGCCATTGGTGGTTGGTGGGAGAGGCACTCCTGCCCACAGCTTTGCTCAAACTTCTGCCTCCACCTTTCTCCTTAGAAAAGGAATGCTTTGGCTAATATTGGCAGGGGGTGACAGAGGCTTTTGGAGTGCACGGGTCTCCCACCGGCCAAACAGCAGCTCCTTTCTAGCTTTGAGTTGGAGAGGTGGGTGGGAATCATTTCTCATAATTGCATCTCTAAAACTTGGTGCAACTGTGTGGGATGTTTTACCACCTTCGCTTCATCAGACTTGCCTTTAGGGAGTTGGCAGAGCTGCAGAAGGTTGCTGAATAAGATTTGCATTGTGTTGGAATTTACCTGTGTAAAGTTGGAAGTCTGTTTTTCTGATAAGACCCGATAATTTAGGTTCCCACATGTCTTGAAAGCTTCAAATATCCCAATTATTTCATGTAATCTAAGCAAATAATTTGAGTGGTGGTGTAATTTAGTGGACAGTTTGTTTGGAATTTAAGATTGGATTGAAATTACTAGATTCCTATTCTAATAAGGGCTGGAGATAGTTTAAGAGAACTGAATGTGGTTTGAGAGAGTTATCCCTGCACAAAATGTGCACACACATTTTTGTCCAGCTGAGGATTCCATTGACTCTATCTATCTACAATTTTTAAAGCCCTGGCAAAACCAGAAATGATGGTAGGAATAATAAAAACAAAGAGTCCTTTGGCACCTTAAAGACTAATACCTACATTGGTTCATAAGTTTTTATAGACTACAGTCTACTTCATCAGATGTACAAAGTATTATCCTGAGTAGCAGATATGTCAGAAGGAAATGAAATGCAAAAATGTATGGATGCTAATAATGGTCTTATAAACAGGGATCATACACAAAGGAGCATAATTTATAACACAGACATCCTTATACTACTAAACCAGTTACCATGTAAATTATCCTTTAGGTAAGGTATTGAACAGATCCACTGAAAACATTCACACCCTGAGTATATATGAGATGGGGAAAATTAAGAGCCTGAAAATCTGGCTCTTATGTCCGTGTTAGCCATAGGTTCATCAGAGCAAGAAGGAGTTTCACAGTGTAGTATTATGTGTAAATTAATATTTTACATAAAATTTGCTACTATTACTCTTAACATCTACATACAGTATAGCTGAATGGGGGGGGGGATGTATAGAACGATCCTAGACATTTTTACTTGGAAGTAAGTCCTACTGTCTTGAAGTGTTTTCTCATAAAAAACAGGTTTAGGATTGTAATGCATTTCAAATATAAGAAGCTTTTATTATATGCTAATGTCTGGTCTTTAAACTTTTCACAGGGCTTTTTTAGGCGAACAATCAGACTAAAACTTATATACGACAAGTGTGATCGCAACTGCAAAATTCAGAAAAAGAATCGAAATAAATGTCAGTACTGCCGTTTTCAAAAGTGCCTTTCAGTTGGAATGTCTCATAATGGTAGGTAAGAGTGACCATAATTTTTGTTTTACTTCAACAAAAAAATAAGTTGGACAATGATTCTACATGGATAGCTGGTACGACATCTTATGCAAATACAGGACTGAAGCAAACATGGCTTGGATTCATAGAATCAGAGAATCATAGAGTTGGAAGAGACCACAAGGGCCATCGAGTCCAACCCCCTGCCAAGCAGGAAACACCATCAGGGCACTCCTGACATATGGTTGTCAAGCCTCTGCTTAAAGACCTCCAAAGAAGGAGACTCCACCACACTCATTGGCAGCAAATTCCACTGTCGAACAGCTCTTACTGTCAGGAAGTTCTTCCTAATGTTTAGGTGGAATCTTCTTTCCTGCAGTTTGGATCCATTGCTCCGTGTCCGCTTCTCTGGAGCAGCAGAAAACAACCTTTCTCCCTCCTCTATGTGACATCCTTTTATATATTTGAACATGGCTATCATATCACCCCTTAACCTCCTCTTCTCCAGGCTAAACATGCCCAGCTCCCTTAGCCGTTCCTCATAAGGCATCCCATCCAGATATGGAATACATTTTCTGCTCATGCAAATATTGTTCTGTATCTTGTCCTAGAAAAGTCAAATCCAAAGTTGATGGTCTACTTGCACAAACAGAAACATGAGAACTGCTATAGGAACCAACTAAGTATAACACTGCATGAATGTTTGCACAAGCATTTATTGAATGCTAAGTTCCTTCTGTTCTCCAGTCTTCGGATCTAGTTTGATGTCAGAAGGTGAAGAAACACAGAATTGTTATGAGCAATTTCAGATATTGCAAAGTAGCAAAGGGAAAAGAATGGAATCATTGTAGAGTTGGAAGGGACCCCAAGGATCATCTAGTCCAGCCCCCTGCAATGCAGGAGCCTCATCTAAAGCATCCAAGACAGATGGCCATCTAACCTGTGCTTAAAAACCTCCAAGGAAGGAGAGTCCACAACCTCCCATTGGAGTTCGTTCCATGGTTGAACAGCTCTTACTTTCAAAAAGTTATTTCTGATGTTTAGTCAGAATATCATTTCTTGTAACTTGAAACCACTGGTTCGAGTCCTACCCTCCAGAGCAGAAGAAAACAAGCTGGCTCCATCTTCCATGTGACAGCCCTTTAGATATTTGAAGATGGCTATCATATCTCCTCTAAGTCTCCTCTTTTCCAGGCTAAACATACTCAGCTCCTTCAACCGTTCCTCTTAAGGCATGATCTCCAGACCCTTAATTGTCTTGGTTGCTTTCCTCTGCACACATTCCAGCTTAAACTGTGGTGCCCTTTTTCCAGGATGATGAGGAACCATTAATGAATACACTTTGGGTTTGGACAGTCAACCAGCTACAAATCCACTTAACAGTTACCTCATTCAACCCACATTTTGCCAGTTTCATCACAAAGAATACCATGGGGGGCTTCGTCAAAAACCTTCCTGAAATCAAGATACACTATGTGCACAGCATTCCTCTGATCCACCAAGCTTGTAACTCCATAAAAAAGAAAAAAGAGATTTGTCTGACATGACTTGTTTTTGAGAAACCCTTGCTAGGTCTTAGTAATCACATCATCCTTTTCTAAATGCTCACAGACCGACCATTTGATTATCTATTCTAGGACCTTTCCTGGTATTGAAGTCCACTGGTTGGTAGTTACCTGCATCGTTTTTTCCCTCATTTTTGAAAATGGGGATACCATTTGCCCACCTCCAGTCTGCAGAGACTTCACCTGTTTTCCAAGAATTCTCAAACATCATAGACAAAGGCTCTGATATTACATCTGCAAGCTCCTTTAGTACCCTTGGATGCACCTTATCAGGCCCTGGAGATTGGAATTCATTTAAAGCAGCTTGGTGTTCCCTTACCACCTCTTTTCCTATCTTGGGCTACAAGCCTCTAATCAGTTTCAAACTATTCATGTATTGAACACTGTAGTTAAAATTCATTCACAAATTTCAGTGTAAAATTGCTACAATAGGACACAGAATGTTGCTAGGTCTGAATCTGAAGGTGCACCATTCTGAGATAACACCAATGACTGTATCAATGTTAGGTTCTGCTTCAGTTGTTGCACTGTTTGTGTGCTGTTGGTGCAGATGGGAATTCAGTTTAGGGAGGGACAGTACTGGTGGCTGCTATATTGGACTGTGGTCTGGTTGGTGATAAGGTAAAAGGTAAAGGTACCCCTGCCCGTACGGGTCAGTCTTGCCAGACTCTAGGGTTGTGCGCTCATCTCACTCTATAGGCCGGGAGCCAGCACTGTCCACAGACACTTCCGGGTCACGTGGCCAGCGTGACAAGCTGCATCTGGCGAGCCAGCGCAGCACACGGAACGCCGTTTACCTTCCCGCTGGTAAGCGGTCCCTATTTATCTACTTGCACCTGGGGGTGCTTTCGAACTGCTAGGTTGGCAGGCGCTGGGACCAAGCAACGGGAGTGCACCCCGCCGCGGAGATTCGAACCGCTGACCATGCGATCGGCAAGTCCTAGGCACTGAGGTTTTACCCACAGCGCCACCCGCGTCCCTCCACTGGTTGGTGATACACAACTCAAATAAGCCACTTCTTGGTTTTTATAAATATAAGAAAGATGTTTTTGATGCATTTATCTGTGGGAAGTGTTTGTATTGCAGTTTTAATGCAGTGTGTGGGAACTCACTACTCTATTTCTTTCTCTACTTCCAATGGCACCCTCTTCTTCTCACTATACCACACATCACTCTGCACCTCATTGTTGCCCCTTTTTCTTTCCCTTCTCTACAGGTTTCTCCAAAGCCTCATCTTTCTCCCATCCATTTATTCTGTCTCTGTTTTTGCAGTGTTTCTTTCCTCTTCACACACCTTCTCTAAGCCTTCTTTCTCAGTTTAGCTGCAGCTTTCCAGCAATTCACATAATTAAGGAGTTGTGGGTTAGCTACCCACAAAGGCTGTAAAAACTGTGGCAGTGCTACCATGTGCTTCTTAGTAAAAGGAGATGATGCGTTGATGCAGCCATTCTCCCACTTCTGATGGACTTGAGTAGACCTTCCCCAAAAAGATGTGGGAACGAGCTGCAGACCCGGTATCTTGAACTCTTTATGGGGTCACAAATAGATAGGAATGGGGTCTCAGCCTTTGGGGCTAGTTTACTCCTTGTGCTGCTGTTGCTAGGATCCTGGTAAGCTAGTATTTGAGCTTAAGATCAGGCTTACAACTGGAGAACAAATGTTTGTGCTGTTCCGCTTTAAATGCATGTTTTCTCCTCAGCGATTCGATTTGGACGGATGCCAAGGTCAGAGAAGGCAAAGTTGAAAGCTGAAATTCTAACAGGTGATCATTGTATAGAAAATTCTGAAATCGCAGATCTTAAATCACTCGCCAAGAGAATTTATGAAGCGTATTTGAAAAACTTTAATATGAACAAGGTCAAAGCCAGACTCATACTTGCAGGAAAAACCAGCAACAATCCAGTAAGTATTTGCCATCATAAAGTTTAAAAATAGCAAACTAAGCAAATGGTGAGCTAATGTATGTAAGACAAGTAAAAGCACTTCTAAGAACTGCGGATGGAACCGGCTGTGTTAGAAGAGGCATTTCCCATTCTCTCTCTCTCAGGAGGAGATGCTTATTTGGTGACATGCATTATGGAAATTTCTTCAAAGTATATTAGTTTATTTCAGTGCAAATTTATGTAGATTTTAATGACTAATTGCTTGATCTGTTAAAACCTTTGTATGAGCAAATTTTATTTTAATCTGGAGGCAGCCTTATTATTATTTTTTGTTTATTTTGAGGATATGTACCCCACCTTTAACAAGTTTTCTGGACAGTTTACATAAAGTTAAAAAGACAGTAGAACAAATAAAAGCAGAAAGATAAAAATTGCACAATATAAAAGAGCAGCATGAAAGTAACACTTAAAGAGAGTGTGCTCTGGATACTTTTGTAAATGGTGAGTTAAACCCACACCAGTTGTTCTGAGCAGCTTGTGATGAAAGCTTTCCTAAGGACTGGAACTCGTAACTTCTGACATTTTGAAGTATTGTTGCTAGGCAGTTGACTATTGCGTATTTAGCCATTTTCATAGAAGTATACAGCTGAACTGGGCAGTCTCATACCACGTAACCTCTTCAACTGCTTTTAAGCAAATGAAAAAGAAATAAAGGACATGGGGCTTTAATTATAGGGACACACACACCCCTTGTCATGTTGCCCGTAGATGAGTATGAAAAGTTGCAGCCTGTATGCTGAAATGGTCCCTTTTACTTTTGAGCCTGTTGTTCTATGTGGTAGCCATACTAGGCTAGGTGATTTTGCGTTGGGGGTGAGAGGGACAGAAGGAAAGGGAGGTGGAAGAGATAAATTTGGAGATATGTGAAACTTTATCTGCTTGGCACCAGGAAACACAGAATTTTTTCCTCACAAGTCCAACAGGATTTAGAAGTGCTTATCTTTTGGTTGGATCTTGCCCTGAAGGTGGTTTCCCCTGCTCCCCTCTTTTAGAGGATGTAAGTCGTAAACGAATCCACTAAAAATACTAATGCCATAGTCCAGCCAAAGTTAAACATCCTTCAGCCTCATTCATTTCAAGTCAAGGGTGCTAAATTTACACTGGACAGTTCCTAAAGCATATCTGGCTGTGGGGGGGGGGGAGAGATCCACTGGGGTGTGTTTGTGGGGGCAGGGGTGGTGAATGAGAGAGACGGGGAGAGATTCTGTTACCAAATGAACTACTTTGGCTGCATTGGGAAATGATTAACTGGGTTTTAGAAATGACTAAGCTTGCAATACCTTAGTTCTCCAGCAAAAGCAAAAACAGCAAAGTTTTACAACATCTAGTTTAAAATGGTCTGAAATGGCCTTACGTCATTCCTCTCTAATTGTATTTACATCAAAAGCAAAAAAAAAATGAACACAGGATTGAAAAGAAAATTGGGATTGTTATTTCACCATTTAAAGGTAGTATGTCTATTTGAATCAATAGGGAGCTCTTCCGCCCTCATCGCAGTAAAGATTATATTATTTTAAGATCACATGTAACTATGAAAGTATTCAGGCAATGTATGCATATAATTAATTGCTCAGTATTCCACGACTTCTTCTTATAATCCCTGGTGGTACATAGTAACCTGATTTTGAATGGGCAGTTTTCAAAAGTAAGTTGTAATTTTGCCAGAGTTGCTAGAGTGTCAAAGAAAGAAAAATGTGTTGTGTTTGTTTCTTTAATCCACATGAATAGTCCTAATGATGTGGGTTTTCCAGAATAAACTGAATTGGAGTCTTTACCACACTGAATTGAAATATTTGGTTGATGGGTGCAATTCTATCCAGGATTACTCCGCAACAAATTCAATTAATGGCAATGGGACTTGCTTCCAGATAAATGGGCATCGGATTGTAGTTACATTTTGCAATCCTGTACTTGCCTTATGCTAGGTGTGCTGATACACCTCTATTGAAGCAGCCTCCAAATCCTATGTCCATGTAGTCAGGAGCAGGGAAGTACAACATCAGGAGAAATAAGCACATCAGAAAAGCAACCAAATGCCCACAGCATCTGCAGAAACATTGCCACAGTCTACTATCACGACACACAGGCAGCCAATGAACCTGTACACCCTGCAAGACACGCCCTGCATCGCAACACACACAGTAGTGGAAAAGCACCCTCACTCCAGCAGGCCTCAGTGGCACAGTTAGCAGTGCAATAGCCAAGTGCTTTAAGACCCGCACTACCAGTTGGTACTTCCAGGAGGCTGGAGAAGAGACTTGCCATCATTGCTCTCCCCAACACTTACCTTGTGTTGCTGTCAGCCTCCTCTGGAGGAGAGGTGGGGGAGCCACCTGATGGCCATCTACCCCTCCCTCTGAGCTGCATTTAAGGCAGGCTCCTGGGAGTGCAGAATCTTTATTGGCAGTTAACTTTTGTTTTGCTTTGTACCTATTCAATGTACCTATTCAACAACCTAGATGGTTGTTGTTACTTATATTGAATTTATTCTGTGTTTGCTAATTTTTTTGTCGTTTTTGAATTTTCTGACATGTTCTGTATTTTGTATATTCATATTTCTAATACTCTGTATTTGTTTTGAAAGTTTGCTTTAAGCCACTTTAGGCATAGCTCATTGTGGAAAAGGAGCACATGAATGAACTCAGTCAATGACTCTAGTACTGCCTGTTCAAAGGCATTCCTCCAAACAGAGGCAAAGGTGCTAACATAATTTTCTGGGCAAAGTGCACTGCAGATCAGATCCTCTACCCTCCCCTCAAAAGATAAGCATATTTGCATAACAATGGAATATGCTAATTTACTTGTGTAGCTGCAGATTTATAAGTAAATAAGTGAGAAGAATAAGTGGTAAGAACCAGGCATAGCTGTCAACTTTTCCCTTTTCTTGCGAGGAATCCTATTCGGAATAAGGGGATTTCCCTTTAAAAAAGGGAAATGTTGACAGCTATGTTACCAGGTTAGGGGACATATTGTCCCCATCTTTTTCCTTTGGTAAATATCAAACTGGTAGGAAACCTTTTTTATATGAAGGACCATTGACCCACAGAAAAGATAAATTGAGACACACACAGAAGTAAAAAGCTATCTGATTGGCAGGATGTCAGCAGGCACAGCTTTTTCATAGTTGTACTTCCATACTAGCAAAAACTTTTGTATTCTTGCTTGCCACAAATATATATATATTTTTAATAATAATATTTTATTAAATTTAACAATAAGGAAAGACATCACCAAACAAAGGACAATAAAAGCACAAAACCAAGATTTCACAATACATAAAATACCTAAAATACAAACATTTAACCTAAAAAAGAAAAAAGAGAAAAGAAAGAAAAAAAGGAAAAAAAACACCAGTCAACACACAGAAGTAAAATAAGAAAAAACACAAGTCACTCTTTTCTAATTATTCAACATTGATTAACTTATTTTCCTGACTTCCTCACGTCTCCCTTTTTTGTATCCCTTTTTGACAGTTGGTTCAGCAAATTCATACCACTTTGTCCTTAAGTATCCTACCTCCCAAATTTATAATTTCAAACTTTCACTCTCGTCACTAAAACCCCTTCATTTCATTTCAATGTCATCAGCATTCATACATTTTACACTGCTTCTGTAAATAAATTTTAAATTTCCTCCAATCTTCTTCCACCAACTCTTCTCCCTGGTCTCGGATTCTGCCAGTCATCTCAGCCATTTCCATATAGTCGATTACTTGCATCTGCCATTCTTCCAAGGTGGGTAATTCTTGTGTCTTCCAATGCTTTGCAATGAGTATTCTTGCTGCTGCTGTAGCGTACATAAAAAAAGTTCTATCCTTCTTTGGCACCAATTGGCCAACTATGCCCAGGAGGAAGGCCTCTGGTTTCTTCACAAAAGTGTATTTGAATATCTTTTTCAATTCATTATAAACCATCTCCCAGAAAGCCTTGATCCTCGGGCACGTCCACCAAAGGTGAAAGAATGTGCCTTCAATTTCTTTACATTTCCAACATTTATTATCGGGCAAGTGGTAAATTTTTGCAAGCTTGACTGGGGTCATGTACCACCTGTACGTCATTTTCATAATATTCTCTCTTAAGGCATTACATGCCGTAAATTTAATCCCAGTGGTCCACAACTGCTCCCAGTCAGCAAACATAATATTGTGTCCTATATCTTGTGCCCATTTAATCATGGCAGATTTTACCGTTTCTTCCTCAGTACTCCATTTCAACAGCAAATTATACATTCTTGATAATATCTTAGCATTGGGTTCTAGCAATTCTGTTTCCAACTTTGATTTTTCCACCTGGAAACCAATTTTTCTGTCTTGATTATAAACCTCTCTTATTTGAAAATATTGTAACCAGTCTCGCACCTTCCCTTTAAGCTTCTCATAACTCTGCAATTTCAGCTTGTCACCTTCCTGTTCCAAAATTTCACAATACTTTGGCCATTTAGCCTCCATATTAAGTTTTTTCATAGCTTTCGCTTCCATAGGTGATAACCACCTTGGAGTTTTATTCTCCAAAAAATCTTTATATCTTATCCAGACATTAAACAATGCTTTCCTGACAATATGGTTTTTAAATGCTTTATGCGCTTTAACCTTGTCATACCACAAATATGCATGCCACCCGAATACATTATCGTAGCCTTCAATATCTAGAATGTCAGTGTTCTCAAGAAGTAGCCATTCCTTAAACCAGCAAAAAGCTGCTGATTCATAGTAAAGTCTAAGGTCCGGCAGGGCAAACCCCCCTCTGTCTTTAGCATCCGTAAGTATCTTAAATTTTATTCTGGGCTTTTTGCCCTGCCAGACAAATCTAGAGATATCTCTTTGCCACCTCTTGAAACAGTCCATCTTGTCAATAATTTGCAGTGATTGAAACAAAAAACAGCATTCTCGTATTTTACCTTCTTTACCAATGTTAAATCTGTCTCTTTCTGAAACCTCTCTCTCTCCATTGGCGTCAGGTTTTTCTCCAAAACCTTAGTTTTAAGCTTATTTAACTTGAAGCCTGCCACATGACCAAACTCCTGGATTAATTCTAGAGCCCTCTTGGTACTAGGTACTGGCTCTTGTAATGTCAATACAAGATCATCTGCGAAGGCTTTAAGTTTATATTGTTTAGCTCCGACCTGAATACCATGAATCAACTGGTCCCTTCTGATCATATTTAGCAAAACCTCCAGGACCGAAATAAAAAGCAATGGGGAAATTGGGCAGCCTTGTCGTGTCCCTTTCTCAATTTTAAATTCTTCTGTCACTATGTTGTTAACTATAAGTTTTGCCTTTTGTTCAGAATAAATCGCACCTATACCATTTTCAAAATTTTGACCAACCCCCATCCCCTGCAGGTTTCTCTTCATAAAAATCCAAGAAATGTTGTCAAAGGCTTTCTCCGCATCCACGAATATCAAAACCGCTTTTGTATTGATATTCACTTGTAACTTTTCCAAAATGTTAATTACATTTCTCATATTATCAGATAAATGCCTACCAGGGAGAAAGCCAGCCTGATCTTTATGTATCATTTCTGCTAAAACTTTTTTAAGTCTTTTAGCCAAAATATCAGCAAAGATTTTATAATCCACATTGAGCAGAGATATGGGGCGATAGTTCTTAAGTTGTGTCTTCTCAGACTCAGTTTTAGGTATAAGTGTGATGAAGGCTTCTTTCCACGACTCCGGCGCCTTTTTCCCCTCCATAATTTCATTACAAATCTCCTTTAGTGGTTGAATCAAATAGTCCTTCAAAGTTCTATAGTATTTAGAGGTTAATCCATCAGGCCCTGGAGATTTTCCCAATTGCATAGTCTGGATGGCACCTTCAACCTCTTGTTCTGATATTTTAGAGTTCAACAATAATTTATTTTCTTGAGAAATTTTTTGTAATCCATTGGTTTCCAGAAATTGATCAATTTTAGTCTCTGTCTGTGGCCCTTGTGTATAAAGTTGTTTAAAATATCTCTGGAAGCAGTTTCTGGTTTCCTGTGGGTTTTGTATGTTCCTTCCATTGACTTCAAGATTAGTCACAGTATTTAACTTGTGTCTTTTCTTCAATTGCCATGCTAACAGTTTCCCACATTTATTAGCAGATTCAAAAGTCTTCTGTCTCATCTGTTTAATTTTCCATTCTATCTCCTGATTTGTCATTTTCATATATTGTGCTTGATAAAATTTAATCTCTCTCAAAATCTCCTGCGACTTTGGTTTAGCTCTGAGCTTCTTCTCTCCTTCTTTTATTTTTTCCAGGATCTTTCCCTTTTTCTCATCTTGAATTCTCTTTTTTATCGCATTCTGCTGAATCAGGAATCCTCTCATAACGGCTTTACTTGTGTCCCAGATTACCCTTTTTTCCACTGATGTCTTCAAATTTATCTCAAAATAGTCTTTCACAATTTTTTGGGCCTTCCTAATAATTTCTGGATCTCTGAACAAGGTGTCATTCATCCTCCATCTGAAGGAACTGGTCGGTGTTAGTTTCATTTCCAGTTTCACGGGGTTATGGTCAGAGCAAGTTTTTGGACAAATTTCTGCCTTTCGGATCTTTGGAGCCATTCCTCTAGTTATCCAGATTTGGTCAATTCTTGTCCAGGTCTTTTTGGCTTCAGAAAAGAAGGTCCCTTCTTTACTTAGGGGGTTCTTTGTTCTCCAAGTGTCAATTAAGTCCATATTGTCTGTCATTTCAAAAAAAGATTTCGGTAGTCTTCCATCTTTTGTTATTACTTGTCTATCTGACTTGTCCATATTTGTCGAAACCACTCCATTCATATCTCCAAGCATAATGATGTTACAGTCCATAAAGTCCAACAATGTCTCATGCAGTTTCTTAAAAAAATCTGATTTCCCCTCATTTGGTGCATAAACACCTACTATCAAGAATTTCTCTCCTTGGGCCTGTATTTCAATTGCCACAAATCTTCCTTGTTCATCTTTAAAAACAAATTTTGGGGATAAACTTTCTTTCGCATAGATCACCACTCCTCTCTTCTTGACTTTATCTGATGAAATAAATTCTTGACCCAATCTTTTGTTGATCAGTACTTTCCTATGTGTTCTAATCACATGAGTTTCTTGTAAACAAATCAAGTCCAAGTTTTCTTTTTTCAATAAGTGAAAAATTCTTTTCCTCTTGTCCTTGCTTGCCGCAAATATAGTGCCTCTTCTGTTATCGGTGTTTAAGGCACAAGAGCCCTGCTCTCTCACAATGCCAGTCCTAAACTATAGAAAGATCTCAGGTGCATTATATAACGGTTGTTACTGTGGGTCTGTCATGTAAGGCTGGATACATTTCAAGATAAGGCGTGATATATTAGATGGAGCTGGTGTCGGAGTCAGTATTAAATGGTTAAATGCAAAAGGTATATACTGTAAGAACATTGGCTGTGATCACTTTTTAAGTATCCCAATGACAATAGCAGTGTTGTCAACACAGATCAAACAAGTACCGTTTCCGTTTCTTTTTTGAGCAAAAAGGATTTGACCCTTTGGCATTAATATGCCCATTTAGGTGTTTATACCAGCACCAGCAGCCTATGCACCCAAACCCCCTATTTTTTCTGATAGGCAGGGAAACTTTTTCCAACCTCAACCATTATCCTGATCTTTATAGACTTTTTCTTTTTGATTTTTATATATTTTTAAAAAATATAAAACACCCTAATATTTTAAATTGTTTTTATAGGGAAATAAATGCATGTGCGAGACCCCCAACCAAACTTGTGTGATATCTCCATGCGCTCCTGCTCCCTTCCCCACACTAGTTGTCTTGTTTCCTCCTCCCTCAAGACCCAATACAATCATTTTTTTCATTGACTATTTTGAATGCTGCTTGTGCAATGAACTGGTGGCTTGGCTGACAAGCCCCTCCCTGAAGGTGCTTTGAGTGCCTTCTCCTACGCATGCATAACTCTTCCTCTACCCCTCCTTGTGTGCAGTCGCCTGATCTTGGGATTCACCCCTGCTCACAGATGTCTCCCTCTTGCTTGTGGGTGTGGGCATTTGGCTACAAAGCCATTAGCTTGTGCCTTCCATCTACGGCTCTCTTTGCCTTCTGGGAATATGCCCCTGTGGGGTTGGGATGCCATTGTGAGATGTGGTGCCCAAAGCTGTGGGCTCCCAACCATTCTCTTACAAGCTTACTACCTTAGGCTGTGAGGGTTAACTATACAAGCAAATCCACATGGGGCAAATGCTTCTGGTGGTGTCATCTTACAGTGTATTCATTACCTCTTTCAAAATGCTGAATGTTCTTGAAACAATTTTTTACATTGGTGGATCCCATCTTCCATTAAACCTGGTTCTGAAGACACACCTTCAGTAGGGGCTTTGATTATATTTGTTTTGTTCCTGTTAATATCTTAGTATATACTATTGCTTTTAGTATATTTGTAAACAGTTAACATATTTACTTTCACTATCTCTTTGTAGCCATTTGTTATACATGATATGGATACATTGTGTATGGCAGAGAAGACACTGGTGGCAAAACTGGTAGCCAATGGAATACAAAACAAGGAGGCAGAAGTTCGAATTTTCCACTGCTGCCAATGTACTTCCGTCGAAGCTGTAACAGAACTTACAGAATTTGCCAAATCCATCCCTGGCTTCTCTAACCTAGACTTGAATGACCAGGTGACGCTATTAAAATACGGAGTTTATGAAGCCATTTTTGCCACATTAGCCTCTGTAATGAACAAAGATGGAATGCTAGTAGCCTACGGAAATGGTTTTATAACTCGAGAATTCCTCAAAAGTTTAAGGAAGCCATTTTGTGATATCATGGAACCGAAGTTTGATTTTGCAATGAAATTCAATGCATTGGAGTTAGATGACAGTGATATAGCTCTTTTTGTGGCTGCTATAATTTGTTGCGGAGGTAAGACTTAAAGCTTCTATACCTATGTATTCTAATTAGTGATTATCTCCATTTATACTACCTCCCCACCTTTCCACAATAGTATTCAGGGCAGCTAACAATAGCAATAAAACAATTATTTAAGCAAGTAACAGTAAGATAAAGAATATAACAGTAGATTTTGGGTGGTTGAGAAACAGATGGAAAGATTGGAATATTTCTTGCATTATACTGTGCAGAATGAATGATTAGCTGCTGTTCCTCATGAACCTCGTATGAATTTTACCTTTCCCTGTTTCTAGTAATTTCCTTTCATAAGTTGTTTGAGTTGGTTGAGAGCAAAAATGGACAAGAGGATAGCTATAAATGACAAGGCAAAACAGTTTAACAGATCAAAAACATGTTTTTGTCTGTTTAAAAGCTGCTTTCTGTTTATATTGGTCTCGTGGTTTGTGGCTGTATGAGGATTTGAAGTGGGTTTTCCCTAGTCCAGCAGTCTTAAAAAGTCTACTATCCTCATTCTTGCAGTTAACATTAGGGAGAGGGTCTTTTAGTGGGTCTTTCAGTAAGGTCTTAAGCAAATATAATTTATGGTCACAGATTAACTCTTCTACAATAACTTGATGCGCTTTTTTTTGTTTTGGTGAACAGATCGCCCTGGCCTTGTAAACATAAGGCACATTGAAAAGATGCAGGAAAGCATTGTGCATGTACTAAAACTTCACTTGCAGAACAACCATCCTGATGACATCTTCCTTTTCCCAAAGCTTCTACAGAAAATGGCCGACCTCCGACAGCTTGTCACAGAACATGCTCAGCTTGTTCAGATTATCAAAAAGACTGAATCTGACGCACACTTACATCCTTTACTACAAGAAATCTACAAGGATATGTACTAAGGCTGTTTTTTGTTTTGTTTTGTTTTTTGTTTTGTATGACGTGAAAATACAAAAGCAATAGATGGGAGCAAACTACTTTGCACACTTCTCTCTGTTGTGCTTTTGTTTCAAAGCATTAGTGAGCTAAAAGGTAGGTAACTGCAATATCATATTTTTCTTGCCAGGAGTTATTTTTAAGTACTTAAGAGAAACTGTATAGTATGTATAAAAAATGGCAATAAGCTGTGATTGACTTGAAATTTGGGCAACAGTGGTAATATCATTTATAGTACATCTGAACTTACTAACAACATACACTTCTTCTGAAGTTTCTGCACTTTTAAGCCTTTCTCCCATCATCTTCATTACTGTAAGAAAGCTAGGAGTTTGGGCCAGGATCCAAAAGCTTTTATGTGATGTCCATTAAAGCTTTAACAGTGTTTCTCCAACAGCCGTCCTCCGTGCTTTGTGGTGAGTTACATTTTGAAACTCAAAGGTGTTTCTAAAGCAGATTGGGATTTGACATGGTGGGGGCAGAGATGTCTGCCATTAAAATAAGTCATATGCTACTAGTCATACCCTATCCCTTAAATCAGGGATAGCCAATGTTGTATTCTCCAGATGTTGTGGACTACATCTCCCATAAGCCCCAGCCAGCGTGACCAAAAGTCAGAGGTAATGTGAATTGTGGTCCACAATCCACCTGGCCTGGCGGGCGAGGCCCACACTCACCCAGCCCTACTGAAGAGGCTCCTCATGAGGCCAGAGGAACATCGCCCGGCTATTGTTTTATTATTTATTGATTTAATATGCTGTACACCGCTTTGAGGTTTTTATTAAAAATATAAAGCGGTATAGAAATTTTAAAAATAATAAAATAAAATATCTGAAGGGCACCCTAGTCACTAGCCCTGCATCTAAAGTACAGTAAGCCCGCAATTTATGCTGGGGTTATGTTCTGGGGATTGCGCTTAAAGCCAAAATTGTGTATAGTCAAAGTACATTGGGCTTCCACACTGGCGGGTAGGAATGCCAAAGTCTTTTCCCCCAGATGTCTGCCCCCCTTTTATTTATTTTTATTTTTGCCAAGTGCGTAAAACTGAATGCGCACAAGCTGAAAGGTAAATAAATTGTAGGATTACTGTAATTTCTTTAGATCCTGTCCCTACCTCAATTGTTTTCCATAAAGGATGCATTTTTTAAAGGCTCTCTTCCTACTTAAGGCTGCAATCCTATGCACAATTTCTGGGAAATAAATTCCACAGACGTCACTGGGACTTGTGTAAGGTTGCTGTGTTGTTTTATTTATTTAACTGAAATGAAATCCCATTGGCATGTCAAAGCCATAATGATATTGGGAAATATATTTAATGATGTGCAACCAGGCCCTCCCTCTTCCATGGTTCATGCCAAACTGTTTATTTCCAGTCAGTTATGCAGGATCAATACACAACATTAAAAAGCCTTATAGTCATGCAGAGCCAATTCATAATTTCTTGTGTATTCTGGTGCTTGAGTTTGAATTTGAAACACTGAATTTCTAAAACAGCTCTGCTCTGGGCAAACTTCATGTTAACCTGTTGTTTAGTCTTATAGTGAACCATAGATACAAGAAAGTTGATGTATCTGACAGAATGTTGCTTCCATACAGCACTGAAACAAGGAATAGGAGTCAGAGTAGTGTGTTGTTTGGACTTGTGGATAATTTTCTAATTCAGTGCCCTTTCTTCACTACCGAAGCAATAATATGGGGGGGGGGACACCGCATAGAGGCCAAGGTGTTCCAATACTGTAACCTAGATAAGTAGCTTATTAAGGTTATGTTTAAACCAGACGCTCAACACTAATGCAAGTTGTTACACATAGTTTTTGTATTCTATAGACAAAAACCAATCATATAGACTTTCCCTCTCCTGGAACCCTGATAACTCTTTTTGGGGTGGGGGCTATGAATCTCATTCAGATATCTCAGAATTTTCACCATTCTACAGTTGCCAGGATTCTTTGGAGAAAGTCATAACCTTTAAAATGGTATCAAACATGTCTGCAGTGTAGATATGTCCCTAGAGCTCTTTATATCAGATGCATACACAACTTCTCACAACAGTGTTTTCTTTGAGGATCATTTTTAATGGATGCACATGAAAGGCTGCAGATACTACAAAAACTATGCTGGGGTTTGTTTGTTTTTAATTCATTGTATTTCTAGGAGTGTGCATTTGATGTTTTTAAATACTACTATTTTATAGGCTAGGGACACGGGTGGCGCTGTGGGTTAAACCACAAAGCCTAGGACTTGCCAATCAGAAGGTCAGCGGTTCAAATCCCCGCAATGGGGTGAGCTCCCGTTGCTCGGTCCCTGCTCCTGCCAACCTAGCAGTTCGAAAGCACATCAAAGTGCAAGTAGATAAATAGGTAAATGGCGTTTCCATACGCTGATCTGGTTTGCCAGAAGCGGCTTAGTCCTGCTGGCCACATGACCCGGAAGCTGTACACCGGCTCCCTCGGCCAATAAAGCGAGATGAGCGTCGCAACCCCAGAGTCCGGCACGACTGGAGCTAATGGTCAGGGGTCCCTTTACCTTTTATTTTATAGGCTACACACTGCAACTAGTCACATGTGTCTGCTAAAACTGTAATTTGTGAGGTCCTCTGTATTCTTTAGGATTGCTTCATTTGTAGTCTGTGCAAATACCTTATTAGAAATCTGTTTCAAAGATAACATTTTATATAAGATCACAGCAAAATCAGTCATCTTGATTTTGGAAGAAGAAGAAAAATCCTAGATCTGCTTTAGTTGGTTATCTTTGTGGCAACTCCATCTTTCCATTAAATATCTTCCCACTAAAATACATGGACGGCATTTGCAAGAGGGGCATTCTGTGATTTTGTAAAAAGTATCGGGTTTGTATTGCAAGATCCAAATAGTTCCACCCTTTACATTCTTAATTACTTTACCGAATGACAAACCCTTATTTTTAAAATTCGACCTGGTTTCTGTATAGCCTGAAACGGTGGCCTGCTTCAGGTTTCTGTTCCTGGCTACTATATGCTGGTTTTTCTCCAGATCGTTTAAATCTTTTGTATTTCATAAACCATGGCTTATTAAGACTGAAACCAATATTAGAGCCCTTTGGCTCTCCTCATATTGTGCCCCAGCTGTGGCATGAAGAGCCTTGCTTATCTTAAGGCCGGGCTCACTCTTGTGTCCAAACTGGAGAACTCTGGCTTAATGTCAACAAACTAGGATCATACCTGGTTTTTTTACCATGTTGTTTTTAAAAGTTTGCAAGCTGCTGTTGGTTTCTAACTCACCAATCACCAGCCTTTTGCTTTCTCTCTGTGGACTTCCCTTCCGTGGCCTTCCATGTAATTTAGAATAATTTAGAATGCTATGGGATGCAGTTGTAGGATGATGTGAAGATCTCTAGTATTTTGTGAATACCTGTGGGTTGCACCTATGAATTACAAGTGCTGAAATAACTTTTGAGAGCCTACAGAACTTCAGTAATATGTTAGCCAGTGGATTTTAGGAGAAGGACTGTCAGAAAGTGCACTAGAAGACTGTTTGCACTATCATTCAGAGTACTCAGGATTGGGACCGTAACTCAAGGTGCAATGTTGAAGAAAAAAATGTTTTCCAAAAATGAAATTGGCTACCTCAACAAATTATGAAAAAGAAGGCAGCAAGCTGACTAGCTCAATAAATTTATAATATATGACTCAGGGTTGCAAGTCCAAGGTAACTGGAAACAGTTCTAATATCTACTCTCATCATGCAAATTGTGTAGCTTGTGGGGGGAGTCACACCACTTTATTTTTTGCACACTCATATCCACGTTGCATTATTTCTGTGTATTTAACCTGTGGCACTTTCATTAACTGTTAGCTACTCATTATTACTTAATTATAATGTGAGGGGGGCACTTAAATGCATGGACATTTGAGCTGATTCGGCTCCCCTGGCTTCCTCAAGGATATTGGGGTAGACTTTTCCCTATTCCCCAAATGAGCCCATAAAGCTTGACATTTTTCACACTACAGCAGGATTTTGTGTGCCATAGGAGTGGCAAATGCAGTTTTCCTGTAAAGTCCCATGTTGCCCAACACGCTTTTCAGTCTTGCAAAGATCTCTCAGCACCAGCTGCCAAGTTAGTGATTTTTCTCTGTGGCCTCTGCGCTGGAGATACCACTTCCCTTCTCTTCCCCTGTGCTAACCAAAACCAGAGAGCTCTACGTAACAAAAATGCTTCTTAAAACAGATCAGTACAGTTGACTTCCACCAAAAGAAGTGGAGGGTGGGCCGTACCTCACGTAGCTTGGGCAGCAATGGCACCACATGGACAACGGCTTTGAGCACTGATGCAAGCTCACTTTCAATGAGAGCACAGGAAGCAGGCGTAGATTGAGCTGTGGCCCTGTGGCTAGATTTCTTTTTAGGCCCATATTTATAGCTGCTGCTTATCAGTGCCTTGTAGAATTTCTTCACTTTGCCATCTAGCACCACCTCAGCATGTTATACTGGGGCATGGTGCAGTTGTGCTGTCCCCCTCAAACTGAGTCTCAGTTGATGTTGTTGATTTTGACTTCAATGGGATAATAAGAGTAATTGAGAAGTGAGCCCATACTGATCCTATTGTTCTGTCTTTTCTATATGTGTAACTCTCCTCTGGGTTTCATTTCATTGTGTTTCACTGTGACCTAGAAATAATTATATATGTTGAATTTGCTATGCTTCTCCGTTGTGAAATTTATTTGATGTTGTGCTGCTGTTATTTAATCAAACGTGATAGTTTTGATCCATTTCATATAAATAATGCCATGAACAAACCTATAGAAAATTGGTGGTGTAACAATTTTTAAAGAAAGCATTGGCTTAAATTTAATTTTTCACAGTTCTAAATATGCAAATATTTTCAATAATATGGACACTTTCACAGATGAAAAATTGGGAGCTGTATATTATAGCAGTAATGCGCTTGTTTAGAGTTATGTTGCAGTTACAGTTGCCATCCATGTGCACGGTTAGTTCTTCAGTGAGCAAAGGAGACTCTAATATAACTGTTTACAATAGTTATAAACCTGAATTTTACAGTTTTTAGGATTTTTGTCTGTGGTCTAGTAGGCATAATTAGACCCACCAGCTTATTTCTGTTGCTATAAACTTTAGATTTAAGTATGTTTTGCACTGAATTTGCACTGCATTTGTAATTAAAACTTTTTAAAAAATATATAGGGAACAATTAATAAGCCAACATTGCTATGCAACCCACTTAATGTGCCAGCACCATTGAGATGGATGGGAGAGTTGCACAGCACCATTCCTTGGTAGGTTGTGCTATTTAATGGTGACTTTTGATTGCCCAAGGAAAGAGACAAGCCATAGAGACAGAGCCTGGTCTTCCAATTATGTCTACTTTGGAGCTAATGGAAACAAACCTCATATAAAAACGTGTTGGTAACTTAAATATTTGTGATTTTAGTTTTATTTGGAAGCATTCTAATATGTTGCCTTGAGCAACGGAAGTGATGCCTGCTCTACTTGCAATGGCTTTTACTGATTGATATTTACAATTTACACCTCCTTGTGTAGAACAGTTTTAAAATGCAGGCTTGAACCAGAGTACCTAACTGACAACATAGTCTATAACTTTATTTTTCTGCACTGTTTATTTTTTTTTGTGCAGCAATAAATCAACCTGTGAAAAGCTCTATCAGATGTATTATAACTGCATTGTAAGCTTACTTTCTGAGAGTCTGCTTCTGAATCTGTTATGCTCCTGGGTCATCAGGCTTTTCTAAAGACGTTTGTTAAATCATAATTGGGAGAGGGGGGAGCAAAGCAAGAGTTAGACTAAGAAAATGACCAAGGATCAAACCTCATGTCTGCATTTAGAACAGTTTTCACAAATGGAGACTTATGAAAGGAAAGATCTTAGGATTTCACCTAAGGATTAATGGACTCAATGAATGCAAGGTAGACTCATTACAGATACGGTGAAGGAAGTAATCCTTGAGCGTCCTTTCTAATTCAATGACTTGTGTTGCTTTTTAAAAGCTTTACTAGCTAATGCCTTGGAAATGTACAATTAATCAAAATTCTATCAACATGTTGATTTCCAAGGCAATGAAAGAAAACAGTTAGGGTTACACTGGCATGATGGGCAAAGAGGAACAGTCATTTATCTAATTGATTCTTTCCAAAACAAGATCCCACTGACAAGTTGGCAAATGAGATGAAGGGAATCCAGGCTGCTTCAAACACCCCCAGTTTAGATTGCCACTTGAACAATCTGATGTTTTCAATTTTTTCAATATGCCTAATGCAACTATATCAATTATCAAATGAGAATTCAGTTGAAGCTGGGTTTTTTGCCTTATTTTGAAGGTGGGTTACTTAATGAAATACTGGGGATGAGAACTTAACTCCAGGCATATCTCTCTTGTCCTGGTGGCCTTTAGACTTCCCAGCTCTGCCTTGCAGTTCAGTAGCTTTTAAGGAATTTTAGTAATATTTGTTCAAAACGGAGGGAAGAGAAACAACTCGGGTTTATGCTTCATGACACATGCTTCATGAGAAATGCAGCCCCTCCAACACCAATAAAATCACCGGGGGGGGGGCATGGCCTGGTTGGGTTCATCTGACTTCTCTATATAGGGACCACAACATGGTCTGATTTCCACCATTGGGATACTTTTAGAGCTGCCACTATTGTGAGAATTTGTGCATCCATGTGCACAGTATCAAAGTACAGTGGTACCTTGGGATACGAACGGGATCCATTCCGGAGCCCTGGTCGCATCCTGAAGTGAACGCACCCTGTGTCCGCGCGGGTCGCGTTTTGCCGCTTCCGCGCATGCGCGCGACATCATTTTGACCGTCTGCGCATGCATGTGCATACGGCGAAACCCAGAAGTAATGCGCTCTGTCACTTCTGGGTCGCCGCAGAGTGCAACCCGAAAATACTTAACTTGAAGCACATTTATCCCGAGGTATGACTGTATTGAGTTCTGCACTTCAAATACTCTATAGATTCTCTCTCTCTCTCTCTCTCTCTGATCCCAGGGACTTGAGGCGGAGAAGGGAAAAGACTTGTTATGTTCACTATGAAAGTGATAGTTGGGTAATACCCTTCATCCCACCTCAAGGGTTAACTTACTGCAAGACTTGCTATGTTTCACCTGCTTTTAAGCGCGAGGCAGGGAGCTGAGAAATGCATAGGCCTTCCACCACAACGGCAAAACAGCTTTTAGGAAGAGGAAATGTCTATTATACTTGCTTTATAAATAAAAACACTTGAGAAATCGTAGTGGAGGAGAGCATTCCAGCTTTAATTGACCTTGCATTGAACAACAAAGCAATGCTTCACAACATTTATCATAATGTAATAGTTGTAACTAGGGAGACTTCATCGTCTAGCACATCTGGATTTTGTGTTGGGTTTTAAATTCAGGTCCTGGTTATTGACCAGCTCAGTCTTTCAGTTCATATGATAACAACATTCTGGTTGAATAAGCTAGATGCAACTTCAAGCTTCATAAAAGCTACCAGGATGGGAAATCCTAGACATGCAGATAACTTCTTGCTTTCATTTATTACCAGTGATCAGTTACAGGGTTAAAGCTGTGAAGCAGGGCAGCAGAGCAACTTGATTTCCTTAATTCTACTATCCTGTCATGTGCCTTTTGGCGTGATCTGCAGGTTCAGAGACTTAAGAAATTTTGAATAGCAGTATTTAAGTACAGAATCATAGGCGATACTACATTCTTTGATACAAATGTATAAAAATGAAATAACTTCACATGTATTTTGGATTATTTGTTTTAAACTTAACCTTGGATTATATTGTGATATACAACAGCCTGTGGAAATGCATCATGTTGTTCGCAAAAACTGTTGAACAGGTTTATGAGATTGGTTTAAGTCATTCTCTGCATTTACAGTTAGAGGAAGTGCAAATGAAACAAGCTCCTTTAAAAAAGAAAAAAAGGGGAATTTGCACATTCCCCCACTGGTGGGAATGGATCGTGTGCCTGGCTGCCTGCAGGGGGCTGGACAAAGAGTCTATATTCTTGTATGTAGCTTCTCTACGTGATGGAGGATTCTTATGTGCCTTCTTTAGAGTAACACTAACAATGCAATCCTAGCATGTTCACTCAGAAATAAGGTTTTGCTGAGTTGAAAGGGGCTTACAGGATTGGAATCTTAACTCAGGTCAAATTCAGTAATAACACAGCTGCATGTAGTAGCATTTAGATGTGGGTATGAAATCTCTTAAGGGACGCGGGTGGCGCTGTGGGTAAAAGCCTCAGCGCCTAGGGCTTGCTGATCGAAAGGTCGGCGGTTCGAATCCCCGCGGCGGGGTGCGCTCCCGCTGCTCGGTCCCAGCGCCTGCCAACCTAGCATTTCGAAAGCACCCCCGGGTGCAAGTAGATAAATAGGGACCGCTTACCAGCGGGAAGGTAAACGGCGTTTCCGTGTGCGGCTCTGGCTCGCTGGCCATGTGACCCGGAAGTGTCTGCGGACAGCGCTAGCCCCCGGCCTCTTGAGTGAGATGGGCGTACAACCCCAGAGTCTGTCAAGACTGGCCCGTATGGGCAGGGGTACCTTTACCTTTACTATGAAATCTCTTTAGTAAAATATGAGTTTTATAGACGAGTAACATTGAATTCTTCCCTTTTCTGCTTGCAGAAAAACTCATCCAGAATATTTAAATCTGGTCGATCCATTTTAGAATAAAAATGCCTATTAATTGACAATGTATTTTTCTAATTTTTGACATTTTGATTTTCCTGTTCAGACAACAAAGGATTGAATAAGAAAAAATGTATTTAATGAGTCTGCTGGAATATTGTCCAAATCTGTGTGTACTTTAAACTCTGTAAGGACTGATGAATGTATGTAAAACACTTCACAGTGTGATTTTTGCCTTAATGGTTTAAAATAGTCTTTCATAAAATAAAATATTCATTTAAAATATATCTTGGTTTTTATTGTTATTACTTTAGATACTGAAAGCATTTTTACCCCACCCTTTTGCCACACACAGTACAACCACAACCCTTAAGCTTATTCTGAAACACATGACGCACAAGAAAAATGTAGAAAACAAACAAACTCCGGGCACTATCACCCCCAGAGCAACACCTCTCACATTTAACAACAGCTTTTGTTAGCCTCTAAGACAGGGGTGCCCAAACTTTTTTCAAAGAGGGCCAGATTTGATGATGTGAACATGCTTGAGGGCCAACCAAAGATAACCTTTTTTTAGGATTGAAGTTGTTGAAGTTTTTTACCCCAGGAGTTTTTTTACCCACAAGGGGCAGATTAGGCCCCAAAACAGACTTGGGACATGCCTGCTCTAAGAAAAAGCATTGCATCTTGCACTTAATTGACTGATTATATTCCTGTGCTCCTTTTTGTTGAAATGAATTCTAAAGCGGCTTGCAAACAATAAATAACAGTAAAATGATAAAACACCAATAGAACATCACAAAAACAGCATAAATAACATAGAATAACTAACAAATCATCAGTGAAACAATTGCAATAAAAAAAAACACTGTTAACAAAGCAACAACTGAAAACGCCACCACAATTAAAGCAAAAGTCATATATGATTTTCCTTGGTAGTGAGAGAAGTTGGGTGTGGTTGGTTGTCTTGGCTGTATAATCAAATAGAAAGAACTCCAGTGACACGGGTGTAAAACCACACATGCCCACTCTTAAGTATTACCACCCCACCTCTCCCCTCTTCTCCTTCCCCAACAGTATTCGAAACAACACATTCTCACATCAAAAGTAAAGAAGATTCTACAATTTGGAAAAAAGAGAACGCATGTTCTTTTGTAAAACTAGAAAATCTTTACTTGTCCTATTTGATTAACAAATCAATACTGCATTTATGAGCTATAAAACAGTATTCATAACAACAGGAGCCAAGAAACAAACTAAGCAGAGTTAAGTTCAGACACACTCCACACCCCCATGACTCATAATCTTTCAGTGCATTAAAATACCCTTGCAAATAATGCCTGTGGCAGCAACTCCCTTCTGAAGGTTCCTCAGGCTGCAGGTGGGGCAGCACAGGTGAAACCAGCCCCCCCCCCCATGGCAAAGAGAGTCTCCAGAGGGAGAACTGTGAGGGGAGAAACAGCTCCCCCATGAAGACCCCTAGGGCTGGAGGGTGGGGCAAGACTGGTGTAAAAAGGCAGGTTGCAGAAAAATTTTAATATAGCAAAGCACTCCAGTGCTACAAGAAAGAGCAACTTTTAAAATTAAAGGTGATAAAATGCTGCCTGCCACAAAGGCTATATTGAATGTGTGACGAGCTGTGAAAGGGTCACCTGCTCACATCCAAACCACACCTCTTAAAGCTTGAAACAGTAGAGCTAAGGGCATCTATAACTTTAGGGATTGTGTTCCTCTTCTACATTTCTCAAAGACAGACGCAGCCTTGGGAAACAGGATAGGCAATGCTAAGTGAAGAGGGCATGGCTGTTCTCCCTTAAAGGCCTTGTGTGGAAGCACCTTCGATGCATGCAGTAGATGCTCAATCACTATTATTTCCTCTATTTCTGATGTTAAAGAGGTGATCACTGGTCTCTGAAGTCAAAATGTCACCAGCTGCACACAAGAGGGACCAACACGGTTGCAAAAGTACAAAACATTTAGGAACAAAAGCCATCACACTGAAGACCTGAAGTGTTTGATGTGGATGCAATATTGGCTGAATGTTGGAGGAGTGGAAAACAGGTGGAGGAACAGAGAGAAGTATCCTGAAAAGAAGCACTTCATACTATGACCTTTTGTAAGTTCCACTTTACTTGCTTGTAGTACAAAGATTAAATCTATAGCAGAAATCACTTAAATTGCACCTTCTACTCTAAAATGCGTATTTCTATCATATGCTACTGCTTAAAGTTTAAGGCTTACACAGTACTTGCCACGTAGGCTGCTGAACTTTTGTGTGACTAGAATTTGTGGCTTCATTGTATAGAAGACAGGCTATGTGTTCAGCAAATATTGAACTAAGATGACAGGCCACAATCTTGAAAATTTCCTGCAGAAGTCCCACTGATGTGAACAGGAGATACTAAAGAGAATTTAGTTTCTCTAAAATTCAATAGTTTTGCATTTTATTTTATTTTTTAAAAGTTTCTTTACAATTAGATGTATTATTGGGATTTTGTATTTGATTTTTCTTGGTAGCCTAATTTAGGATGTTTGATCCCTTTGCTCATTATTCCCCCAATTCATTTGAGACTTCTGAAGATTGTAGTAAAACATGTGCTTGTTAAAGAAAGCTTGTAATGAGTGACCTGTTTGACACTAAGCAAGTTATTCAGTCTTGGGATTGGGACATATTCTGAAAGTCAACATTTGCCAAGTCAACCCCTGAAAGTTACACTTTGCTAAAATAACATATAGTGTTGTTGTTAGCCAATCATAAATATAGAGTGCATTTTTTAAAAACAATCCTACAATATCATGACTTATTTGCTACCCTCTGGTGGTGACATTTAACACAGTAGCAAAATTATATGCACGTTACTTACGAGATATGTCCCTTTGTTTTCAAGAGGGCTCACCTCCCAGGTTTTTTTTTTTTTTAGGATTGCACCTTTAGGATGCCTCCAGGCATGTGTGTGTTGTGGGATCTGTGCTCTCAAACGCAAGGGTTTTTGCTGCATCCATATGACATCATGGTAATCAAAATGCCAGCCCACATTTTCCCCATTTAATTTAGTGTTCTCTTTTCTGGGGTAAGTGTAAAAACACCACCACCTGTTGTCAATGACCCGTTTGCAATTTCTCAGCAAAACCTTTATAGTATGAAACCCCTATGTGGTGCTCTACTACATCACTTAAATTCATTGCACCTATGCAATATTTATCTATGAAACACCCTTAAAATGTAGCTTTATATCCAATAGCCAAGAGGTTCAAGATAGACGGAGAGGAAGGTCATTCAAGCTATTGTCTGTTGATGTGTTTGGATAGGCTGTGTGTGCTAAGGAGAGATAAGACTGGTCATGCAATGGTTATTAAAATACAGCTCCAACACAAGCAGACTTCTGCAGTCCACATAATTTGCATGGCTTTGCTTCCCCCTAATGTTATTATTCATTTTATCCTTTCTTGCATCATTCTGGTTTTGCCAGTTGTGGAGAAGAGCAAAGGCACTGAAGATCCTCCCAAATCACTGGGACTCCTCCTTTGCTTCACTTCCCAGCTTTCAGAAGCAATGTCTCCAACTGCAGGTCTGTATTTGCAACTGAAAGAGGGTGAAGTCTTCCTTTTAACATAGCAAGCAAAATGAAGAATGGTGTACTCTGTATCCTGTTCTGTACTTTATGGGAGTTCCTGTGCAATTGCAGCTCCTACAGAGCCTTAGGAATGGGCTTGGTCCTTTAAGTGTAGTTATTTCAATGCAGGCTTCCATAGTCATCGGCTGATAGATATGGACTGCTGAATTGTTGCTCTACCAGAACCACATTGAATGCGGCAGGATCTTGGTAGTTTTATTTCTTATGTTTTTAACCAGCCCTTCTCCAGCATACCTACTGGCTACTGGCTATGACAATGGTTGACATAAAGGGGTAGCAAATGAGCTGCCTTGGGTGTTCAATTTAACCAACACAATTTTCATTGTTGAGCTGGAGGATTTAACTATTGATAACATCCCCTGGCATAATTATAAGATTTTAGCAGCTGGAAAAATTCTGAGGTACAGTTAAAATGTGGTGATAGCACAGAGAAGTTGGAGTCATGCTGAAAGTCATGACGACCCTTCATTGCCCCAGGTGGTAAGTTTTTAATAAAATATGCAGAGAAGTGATAGAACAGTCATAAATGCTCGTTAGTTATATGTATGGTAATCACAGTTCATTATTCCTCTAATCTGGTGATAAAACTTTCCTGTTTAATCAATCAACAAGTCTAAACAGGAAAACAGCTCTGACTGATGTTGCTCAGGCTTGTTTCCTTACCTGCAGTGGAAACATGTTCAGGGCATGCCTATTGTTTAGTCAGAAGTAAGCTGCACTTTGTTCACTGGGGCTTTCTGCCACGGCTGTGCTGCCTGGGGCTGAGGGATGCTCTAGTCCAAAGCACCTGGTGGGCACCAGGCTGACACACTGCATTGCGAAAAGTAAATCCTCCATCTGAACTATCTTATAAAAACTGTTCTAGAAGAGATTTATCAGACACAGCTTTATATTTGTTACAAAAAACACACTTGGGCCAAAAACAACCTAGTTTTTCTTTGAAGTCTTGGAATCTCCCTTTTTTGAAGATTGGTGTTGAGAATGAGTTTTCTTTTCCAAATCTTGCCTTATTTCCACTGGAAACTCATTTAAGTGTAACTTAAGACAGGGAAGGCAGAATCTTTTTGCGTAGAAAAGGCTACAGTCCTGAAAAAGAACAGAGAAATTCTTAAACTCACCAAACTTAACACATTACATCTACTCTTATGTATGGCCCCAATCCAGCCAAAAGGTTAGTCCAAGTGCTTTTAATGAGGCGTAGTTGTGACTAACTCATTTCTTAGCTTCAGTGGCACCTGAAACTCAAAGGACTTGAGGATGCTGCTGAACTGCTCCAGTCGCGCCTCCTGCTCCTGAACCCCCCTTGTGCTCAGCAATTAAGATACATACAGATCCAGCCACTTCTTAAGATTTAACAGCCAGTCTTGCCATCTGGGGTGGCTTGCGCTCCACCTGCTTGCATGAACTCTTTTAAACGTTCCTAACAAGCAGCCTGTTTGTTTATTACATTTTACTACACCCATTTTCAGCAAGTGCAATACACGGCTGGGCCCACACCCAAGGGAGCAGTAGCTCGGTTGCAGCTGGATTGAGGGTGACTAATTAATGAAGCGAAATACAAGATCAAAGGTTTCTTTAATCCAGCAGGTGAATTAAGATGTCCACAATCCTCCTCCACTTAAGGAAATCGTGGTCAGAAGACGTGGTGATGGTCACTGGCAGTGCAGCCCAACCCTGCTCATGTTTACTCGGAAGTCCCACTATGTCCAGTAGAGCTTTTTCCCAGGTAAATGTGCACAGGATTGCTTTTTAATTTTAAAAAATCTGCAAATCCATAGTCTCTCAATGGCTAAATGGAAGCTCCAAGGTCAGAGGCAATGAAAAGCTGAATACCAAAAGCTGTGGGCAAACAACACAGCAACACTCTTCTTGCTTTCAAGCCCTGCTCACCATCTTCACTGCAGCCCTTATGGAAGCTTACCTCCTGCTCTCTAGCCATTTGGAACTACCACTCCCATCACCCCTGACTCTTGACCAGGTTGAATGGGGCGGGTGGGAGCTGGAGTTCAACATATGCAGGGCATCAGAGTGCAGAAGGTTGACCTATGGCCAACATTAATGGACCCTTGGCCTGACTGCATGGGGCTTCCTGGTCAATTACAACTTGTGCAAGGTCTGTATAACGAGCCTAAATAAATATATTTTGCTATAGGCCAATGAAGGGTGTGAGATCTGTTCCAGGAGGAGGCCAAAACTGATTCCTATCAGACTTGCTTTGAACAAATCTGGAATCCTTAGCTCAATATCATTTTAAAGAACTGGAAGCGGGGAAAGAAATGGGTTATGAATTACGTTTTTCGGAGAATCTTACAGTTGGAAGGGAAACATTTAACATGTAGCAGATGTGATGAAACAGTTCCTCAAGTTGCACAACTTGGGAAAATCCGTTTTTCCTGCAACGCCTCATAATGGTTCCTTATATCCACAACTACTTCAAGTAAGGGCTGCCTGTCATGGCACAACGTGTAGCATTGTGGCTATAGGAGATAAGATCCAGAGAAGCTTGCAACACCAAAGCAACCCACAGATCTTCATCACAAAAGAAGCCAAACAAAGCTCAAAAGCTAAGAAACAGTCTCCAAAAAGGACTGTGTGGTTTGCTATGTCCTGTGCAAATGAAAATAAATGGCAGAATTCTTGTTGCCCCCCCAAAACTCTAGAAACACAGCTTAGGGGAGAAGTGCTAGGGGCTCCTCAAAGGACATTCTCAATGCTTCAGCAAAATCCAATTTTTAGGATTCTTTGGAGGAAGTCACAAAAATGAAAATGGCATAAAACCAATATACATTTGTAGTATAAGTATTCCCTTCATGGTCAAATAATCCAGGCATTAGGTATGGTATGTTGCTATGGTGATCAATGTAAATAACAGGCTCACACTGGGCAGTGTGACTGGCACCAACTGTCCTGAGATCACAAACACACCCACCCAGTAGTTAAGGTCCTGTGGCTCCATAGCATATTTATGAACATTCAAGCAGCGGAAGAGCAAGTATGAGATGGCCAATTGTTCACCTGCTGGTGGAGACTTTCTGTTGAGCCTGGCAGGAGATTCACAGAAGGCCTGGGAACAGAATGACCCTGAACTGTTGATAAGAGAATGACCAGCGAAAAGGGGCACTTAAGGTGTTGATCCTTCAGAGGGCCATTAAAAAAACTGAATTATGGAACTGTATTTTGAACTGTAGTATATAAGAGGTAATGGCAAAGCAAGGGTGGAAAAAAGGTTATGTTCCACTTGGCTTGATTTTCAGCCTCTAGGTCACAGCCTATGAAACTAACATCAGAGATATAAAGGCAGCAGGCATCACGTGCTACTTACTGTGCCAACACACACATGCTTGCAACACAAACTGCACTGGGATCCAAGTATTAGGAATTTGTCCTTGTCAGAGGTGAATGGATCCTTCATGACATAGCATTCCTCCAGAAGGCTGGGAAAGAATCATTCCACATTTTAAAGAGATAGCACTGGCACGGAGCAACTCACATTCCCATATCCAATCTTAAGGACCAGGTCAGTGGCTAATATTCAGCAGGGACTAGATCTGTACTGAGTAAAGGGCTGCAGGGCTAATGGCACAGAGTCAGGGCACAGCCATTTTCAGAGGCGCGGCATGATACCCTTCTCACAGGCTTTCCATTCACCACTGTGCAAAACAGCATACCAGGCCTCCCTCAAAAGTGAACAGGAATGGAAGCTTTCGCTGAATCCTTCCCTAAGCTCCCCTCTTCAGCCGACTTTCTCAAGACGAAGGCGAAGGCTCTAGAGCGCCACACCCCCTCCCAGCAAGAACCACAACAGTGGGGATGTCGGGAGTTGCTTTCTTTCCGGCCTTCAGCAACCAACTCCCGTGCATGAGCCAAGACGCAGGCAAGCAGGAGTGAGCAGCTGAGCGGCAAAACAAGAGAAGGGATCTGCCAGAGACGGCCACCGTTTTGTGCCCTCTCTGGAATTAACCTGCTGTTTCCAAAGGACAATTCTCACACTCCAAAAGGGCACAGAACAACTTGCTCCTGGCCCCGACCCTGCCTGCCTTTGGCAGACACCAGATGCTGAATGCTCCAGGGACCAAAATAGATTTTCTCATCATGAAACTAGGGTACTCTTGAATGCAGCTGAAAAACAGTGAAGGGTCACTGTGAGGCAAAGGAACAGTTTTGTTTATCACTGACAGGTAAATTGAAAATGATCCTTCTCCCTACTCTCTGCAAAAAGTAAGGGATAGAAACATGGTCCCCATTTAAATATCAAGCTCTCAATAAAACTGTGTCCCATGTTAGATGGCCGCAGTTTCCGCTGTCTTATTAGCAAGCCATTCTTGAATCCATAATGCAGGATTCTGCAACCTGGTGCCCTCCAGATGCTTTGACGACAACTCCCTTCAGCACAGGCCAGCATGGCCACTGCTGACTGTGGCCACTGGAAGTTGTAGCCAAAAACATCTGGAGGGCATCACATTGCAGTAAAGCCATAGCTATAGGTCACACTCTGGATCTTTCATTCTCAGTTCTCAGGAAACAGTGAGCAGAGCTCAAGCTTTCTAGCAGGGAATTCTTGAGACCCTCACCAAGTATAATTTCTGGACCTCTTGAGAAGTGAACTTATAAGAAGCAGTTGTTCTTGGATGCCTGCTTGCCACATTCATACTTTATGTGGGAAGAGGCCCAACATCAGTTCAACTTGAAGGTGCCACAAGGCTCTTCGTACTTTTTTGAAAGCAAGACTCCTCAAATATTTTGGTCCTAGCTACACATTTGGCAAAAAACACATGACTGGGACTCCCCTTCTCTGTGCAGGTGCAGACCCAGTTTTCAGAAGACACAGGTGTGGGGAGGTGCTTACACACAGAAACTGTTACTTTTCCCAATTTCATAGGAAAATCTGCTTGGGGTGTAGCAAGGAGAAAGCAGCAGACAAAGGAAGGGGACCACCCATCACGGCTGCTCTGCAAATCACTGCAAAGAGAGACCAGGTGGCTGAAATTCCCATCTCTGGGCTAGCAACTGGCCCTCAGCTACATGGCATTGATCATTCAAAGGAGCTGCTTGCCATAGTGGAGATACTATCATTGGTGGACAGCACAGGGAGTACCGTAAGTGGTAAGAGATGTACTTACGTAACACAGGCAGCATTTGGAGGTTTCTGTCCGTAGTAGCTGTACGGGGCAGTTAATCCACACAACTCACACTCAAAAGTGCCACAGCACTGGGACTCCTTGCTGCACTTCATCTGGGAATGCTGCGGACCAAATGCCCAAACAGATGGATTTGTACGTGGAGCCACTCAGCTGGTCCAGGACTGTCCAGAGTGGTCCACATGTGCTGCACCTGAAACTGAAAGCTAGACTTGCCTTAGCAGCACCCCATGTTCTTACACACCCAGGGAGGGGGAGGGGTCTTAATTACCTCCAGTGTCAGAGGCAGAATGCAAACAGTGAGGCCTCGCATCTGGCTGGCCGCCATACAGGGACAGAAGGTGGGATGAGGTGGGCTTTTGATTTAAATAGGGATCTTCTCATCTGCTCAAAACAGTCAGCCGTTTCATAACATCTCAAAGCAGCCAGTGTGGAATTAAGATGGGAGTTATTATTTGCTTACTCTGAAAATGTGTGGAACTCATGTCACCAAATATTTTGGGATTAGCAGCTGGGGATAAGACAAACCTAGAACTTTTGAGTGTTTGAAGCAGACGGCACCTTTTACAAAGAGCAAGGAGGAAAGGTCTCACCCCAAGAGGTGCAGAAGAGACAGCAGAGGAAAGGAGGCCGGGAGAAAGATTAATTAAAAAGAAATGGAGGTGGAGCATTTAGTCGCAACAGGGCTGTGTTGTGCAACTGCTGTGACCGTCTAGGTGGCTCCACGTGAAATCCTTAAACGAGTTAACCATGATTGGTGTAGAGTATAATGAGATTTCACTGAGATGATGTTGAACCAGTAGGAGATTAGACTGTCATTATCATACAACTATTTGCAATAGAAGACATGCTATCTACCACCATGCGCCCAGTTTATATGCTCAACCAACTGAGGGCTGTGATTTCCACAGGGTGGGAGCACTGGGATACGATGCTTGAACATGCTGGGCCAATGTCCTTCACCCTCAAAAGTGTTGTGGGGGGAGGGGAGGATAGTCACACAAATCAAGCCTAAAGGCATAGAGGCCAATGCATGTCGTGCCCACATAACACATGTGCACTGCTGGGAGGGAATCTTCAGGCATGTGATGTGTGAGCTGGGAGCCAGTAAGGATGGAGGTTCCTTCCAGAAGCTCTGCTACAAATCCAAAGAGAACAGCGAAGTAAGGTGGGCAGGCGTCGTGTTTTACTTGCTTCTCAACTTCTTATGCAAGCCTTTAAGAGTGACTATTTTTATGTGGCTTTTATTTCTCCACAGCTGCTCTTTATCAGCTAATTGTTCTGCATATTAAGGAAGCTCCAACAGATGTACTTTGCACAGACAAGCCTGAACTGAATCTTGGGTTTATGTCAGGGAGGCCTTCCATACCCTTTATTTAATTTTACCAGATTAAATTCAAACTGGCACTTGTGGCCTTCCTCCGCTGCAGGGAGTTCGCACACGTGGTTCTTTAAATGCCAAGGAGGACCAATTAGCATATTTACAGAATTGGATAGCAGAGTGTTCTCAGGATCAAGCTGCCCCCATCTACCCCTGAAGGTGTAAACTGCCTCCTCACCTCCATTCAGACATGATTAAAGGGGTCCCCAAGGTATTAGAAAGTAGGAAATGGGATGCAACAAAACCCTCAAATCATGTTGTTAGAGAGGAATAAAATAAGAAGTTAGAAGAGCACAAACATTGCATTAGCTGCATATATGCTAACCGTAGCATGCACATCAACGGCAAAACATGGAAGTCAGCTATTTTATCAACTCTTAGTCAATGAGGAGGGGAAATATGTGGACTACTATGTGAATGAATAAGATCGGGGCCTGTAAATATTTGGAGTTGGTGTGCTCATCATCATTTTTTCATTTATTGGTAATTATATTAAGTAACTCAATTTGCAAATGTAAAATGAAGGTATCAGATATTTATTTTTTAAAAGGGGTGTTGCATTACTAGCTGAGGGAGAAGCGACAGGGATAATCCCATATGCTCAGCTGGTTGTAACCCACCAGCATTTGTGGAGCTGACAGCAGGCACCTCCTTCTTTTCTGAATGTGTGCATGGGGGGGGGGGGTACTGAAGTGTGCTCTGCGTCAGAAAGAGAGATGGAGAGGTGCAGGCAGGTGAGAAAGACCAAGAGCATGAATTTGTGACCTGTGAATGGGAGGGAGAGAGGAAGAGGCACGTGTGGTGATGAGACCGGTTCCAGCAGGACTTGCAGACTTACCACCTGGCCCTGTCTGGGTGTGAAGAGCAACAGCAAATGACCCTCTTCTAATTTTGTTATGCCACAAACCCCAAATAGCAGCCAGTTTGTGGCACCCACAGCACTTTCTCAAACTTCACTATGTGCCTCTTGGTCCACAAAGTTTGGCAGCCCCTGCACTCAAGGTCAGGAGCTCCTTCAAGAATCCCCCTCCGCCCCAGTAAGAGAACCATGAAGGCCAGAGGATGCCCTGCGAAGGTGTGAGCACCGTTGCCCCCTAGAGGGCAGGAACAGAACTTCCCGGTGCACATCCCGCCCCCCCCCGTGAGAAAACTCACAAAGCCGGCCATTACATTCTAGTTGCAATTCCATTATTGACAAGGGCATGTCTATCTCCACATCTGTGTTTATAGACCTGGCAGCAATAAAACTGCTAGCACATTGGCAAAGTGAAGCGGGGGCCGGTGTGGTTTCAAATTGGATGGGGGGGGCGCATGTTGAAACTACTAGATGACCCTCGAAGGGACCTGCTAGGATGGACTAAGAAGCGGCGGGAAGGAAGAGACACTTGTGCAAGAGGGAGACGCGCCTCCAAGGGCCAAGCGCGGAGGGGCCGGAGTCTCCTCGCTCGCTCGCCTCACATGGCGCGGTCCCTGCAGCAAGGCGGGCCCCGATTCTGCCCTAGAGCAGTCGAGTCCGAAGTGCCACTTACGCTCGGAGCTCCCTGGCCGAAGGGGCCGCTTCCTAAGATCCGCTGCCCAGCGAGGAGGCACCACTTGGAGAGCGCAGCTCTTTGCGCGCACGTTTTGCTCGGACCCGAGCGCTGCTGCAAACAAAAGGCCTTTACTTCCGAGGAAGCAGCGGACAGGACCAGGCAGCTGCCAGCAGAAAGAGAAGGCGTGGCTTTAGCAACGCACCTTCCCTATTTAAGTCAGAACCGCCTGCAAAAAAGAAATCAAGAGGCCCGCGGCGTCGCGCTGCTCTCCTCTTTCTGCAGCCACTTCCTGCTCCTCCGATCCGGCCCCGGCGCCTCCTTTTAAAGGAGCCGGAGAGAAAGGCTCCCTTCGGGGAAGCAGCTGCTTGACTCGACGTCTTCAAATTCTGAGATGGTTCCCTGACTCGGACGCGAGTCCCACTTACATGACTTCATTTCCGAGCAAACCTAGAAATAGGACCAGCGGAAGTGAAGTCTGCAAGCAAGAAAAATACTTGGAATTAAATCCAGGTCTGAAATGGGCAGGTCTAGGCTCCATGTAAATCATAGAAGTGTAGAGTTGGAAAGGACCCCGCGCGCCATGTGGCCCCCCCCCCCTGCAAGGCACGAATCTAAACGAAATCATGCAGGTGAGAAAAACCAGTGCAGTTCTAGTTCCTCCACAGCTATAAAATAAACCCGGCTACGCCAGTTTTTGAGGGGGGGGCGGAAGTCAATACATTTTCATCAAATTTCACATAATAATAATTATTATTTATACCCCGCACTCTGGGCGGCTTCCAATGGAATATTCAAATACAATAACCTATTAAACATTAAAAGCTTCCCTAAACAGGGCTGCCTTCAAAAGTCTGGTAGTTGTTTTTCTCTTTGACATGGGGAGGTTATTATTATTATTATTATTATTATTATTATTATTATTATTATTATTATTTTGCATGGAGTGATTTTCATTGGCACTAAATGCACAGAGATTTTCACCTTCTTCTCGATGTGGGTCTTCCTTCCCCCTTGTTCCTGATCTTCACTCAGCCTCTAGTTCCCTGGCAGAGTGTGTGTGCCATTTTCTGGTTCGCCTCTGGTGCCAAATGTCTTGGGGTGGCCCTGAATTAGAATGCCTGACCAGGTCTTCCCTGCAGGCTCATTGGCAACAGAAGAGAGGTTGCTGCTTCTTTTCCTTGCTCCTCTCCGAGCTGGCTTGCTTGGAGAGGGTGGGCAGGCGTGTGCAGGCAGCGGCAGCAGGAGGGCCCGGGAGCTCTAGGAGTTGGCAGTGGGCCCTCAGCTGAGGTGTGGGTCTTGGCAAGTGGTTAGTGATGCTGACTGTCAGTGTTGACTCTGATTACTAACACACCCCTGTTGCAGCTGCCCTTGGAAATGCCCACGCTACTTGGAGAATTGGGGAGCTGCGGGTGTGAAACAGTAAGTTCAATGCAAACTTTAAAGAGGTATCATTTTGTAAAGGTTCAGCTCTAGTTCTTCAGTAAAGATAAACAATAATTCTTCAATAAAATCTGCAGATAGGAAAACTTGGCTTGACTGACTAATTTTAGCCAGGATTCTGTATTCTGTTGCTTTGGCTCTTAGTCTGATTGTTAAGACATGTGATGATGTAACTTAATAGTTTCCCCTCCTATCATAAGTTTTTTTCTCATTTCCAGAAACATTTCTGGTGGCCACTGCAAAGCCTCTGACGTGGAGGCCACTAATTTGGGGGCGGCATCCACACAACATTGTGCTGGAGTCAACAGCATCCCATTTCCCCCCACCCTTCCTCGGGGGAGGAGATCTAGTTAGTGCAGTTAGGGGGGGCATAGGTGCAAAAGCTTCAAAGCTGCAGCTGTTTCAAAGTGGAACTATCTGATTTGGGGAGGCGGTTGATGTCTGACGTGTTTTGTGGCATTTCTTGGGAGAGCTGCTCTACTGCCATGCGTCCTCAGCTCTGGTTTGGCACAGCTATCTATCTATCTATCTATCTATCTATCTATCTATCTATCATCTATCTATCATCTTTGTAGCAGTGGAGCAGGACTCGTGCACCATTAAAAAGCCTAACCTGGAATTTGGCTGCTCAACTCTTTGTTGGTGTGCACGTCCCGGGGCGTTTGTAAAGTTTGCAAAACAGGTGAGGCATCAAAGGTGCTTGTGGTGAAATGGGCTGCCTCCTCAGTAGTTCCTCCTTCCCTTCCTGCAGAAACCAAGTCTGACTGGTTGTGATTCTCTTGTGGCACTGGTGGGATGTGTTAAGTCTGTAAAAGGAAAGGGGCAGTAGGAAGGGTCAAGCAAGCCCTTTGCCCTTTGCCATGTAGCCTCAAACTGCCCACTCAGTCCACTACACTGGGCAAGGGAAAGACGACAAGCACTGTAAAACATTCCCGGCTGGGCTTGTTGCTGGTGGCCAAGTTCTGCTCAGCTCCTATTTAAGCACACACATGTGCAAGTGCAGCAAGAATTATGCACAACAATTGCACAATCCATGGTACACTCAGATGCTTTCCGTGGCCAGACAATTACAAAAAAATACTCCTAGCTTGGTCATTTTTGTACATGCTCTATGAAGTGTAGCATATGGGAAGCATGGAGAAAGGGCAGCAGGAAGGGGAAAAATAGGCACTTTCAGTTATGCTCCATGCATTGGTGCTGCCTGGATACCATAGTTGTAAAAATGTATAAATCTGTAAGGAATGGTGCTGTACTAAATGATATTCTGATAAAAGTGGAATGAGAAGGTAAAGAAATCAGCAGATTTCCATCCAAAAGCACCTTTACATCTGTAAAAGGAATGGATCCCCCCCAAACTCTGTCTATACCAAATGACAAAATTTCAGCTAGTGTGGAAGTAACATAGGCAGAGCATTTTATGTCCTGTCTCATTCTAGACTTTTAGTGTTCAATATTTATTGGACCACATATGTACCACATTTCAGTTTGCTAAGTATCCCTAACCAGGTTCAAAGGAGCTGCAGGGTTGCATGGGCTAACCCCATTGCTCCCATTGCTGACACACCGATTGGCCACCCACTCACCCAGGAGCACATGCAAACTGATGTACACATGCAGAGCTGCTCCATAGCAAAGGCTGGTGGTGATGGTCCTGGCCCAATCAGAAACACCTCTTCAGAGGAAGCCCTCTAGATGTGTAGTGTTACTTCTTATGTATGCTGAAGACACAGTTGCTAGGGGTGCCATGAGCAGGGGTTGGGGTAGCCTTACACAATAGGGTTCACATGAAATATCTTTAATAACCCAGGAATTAGTGGTCTGGTCTCTAGATTCAGTAGCATATATGCTGCATTTGTCAACATGAGTTCTGTCCAGTCTGTGCACACCATGGCTATTTGCATGCTCAGCTGCATGCATAAGCACATGCATGGCACAGTAGTCCCACAAACATATGGGGTACAAAAGATGAAATCAAGGGCAATGTGTTTCATTCCTGAATGTTATTACCCCTCATGGCTCTGCAATTGATCCAGCCTGATATTAATAATGCCACAAATTGTAAAATAATAGTAGTAAAGGTAAAGGTACCCCTGCCCGTACGGGCCAGTCATGTCTGACTCTAGGGTTGCACACTCATCTCGCTCAAGATCAAGAGGCCGTGAGCTGGCACTGTCCGAAGACACTTCCAGGTCACGTGGCCAGCGTGATGAAGCTGCAGCTGGCGAGCCAGCACCAGCGCAGCACACGGAAACGCCGTTTACCTTCCTGCTATAAAGCGGTACCTATTTATCTACTTGCACTTTTTTGGGGTGCTTTCGAACTGCTAGGTGGGCAGGAGCTGGGACCGAACGACGGGAGCGCACCCCGCCACGGGGATTCGAACCGCCGACCATACGATCAGCAAGTCCTAGGCACTGAGGTTTTACCCACAGCGCCACCCGCGTAGTAATGACACACAAATAAAATAGTGAAGCAAACAAAACGCCTCATGCAAATGACAGGACAGTTTTACTATTAAGGTTACAGTCTTCCTCTTTGGCAAAAAGGCACTCATTACACTTCACACACACCCTCTCATCTCAAACATTGTATATTGCTGTATTTTAAGACATTAAGAGATAATAAATTAGATCACCCAAATGAAATCTCTATTTGAAACAACAACAACAATAACAGGGTTGTTTAATGCAGGATACATACACCAAAGACCTGTTCCCCAGCCCTTTCCTACAGTTTTATAACACCCTCCCTGACAAGAGAGGTTGAGGGAGGCACGGGTGGAGGTGTCAGAAACTGAGGTTACACCGATACTGGTTCTTCATCCAGACTAGTGGTATGGGAGTGCTTGCAGTTAATTAAGTGTAGTCATTCCATAATAGCTTCTGTGAATAAATGGGATGATGTGGAGGGCGGCACTGAAAAGCAGTTTCATTAGGAATTAGCACTGATTAATATTCGGAGCAATCCATTTTTCCTTACTTCTTCCTTTCTGTCTTTTTAAATGTGCAGTTCTCATTCAGTTTTGAAAAAGCCAGCTTAAGAATCAAATGACAAGATAAACCATTTTTTTGCCGTTTATTTTTCTGGCTTTGAGCCCCAGGTGGTGTGTGCTTTTCCTCTCAGGATGCCCAAACAGAACTCTGTTGAAAAGCTCTGCCTCAGCTGTGGACGCTGACCTGCAGGTTACAAAAAACCAGACCCTGCGAATCTTATGAAACAGAAAATTTACTACCTCTGCTTCATCAGAAGGCTCTTCATAGACGGGTTGCTTCATGTCCTCATAGGCAGACATAATCACAGCTTGAAATAAATTGATCAAAACGCAGATCATCACCATCATGAATGAAGCTAGAAAGAGACCCCCCAGAATCCTATTGGACGTAAAGGCAGTGTCTTTAAAAGCCGAAACACAGTAAGAGAATACTGTCTGAGCAGAATGAGTCATTGTGTTGTAATTCCATTCGTGTTGTCCAAATACCAGATAACCGAATGCCATGTATACAAAGAAGTACACCGCCACCACTAAAGCCATAGAACAGATGCCAGGAAGGGCTGCTAAAATAGATCGCTGAGCCAGGCGCACATCGTAAAAGAATCGGGAATACCGGAGAGTTTTCAAGACGATGAGGAAGACCAAGAAACCCAGAGTTATCCGCAATGTTTGATCAACATGGGAAACTTTATGGAATGGAACAAATTCATCTGGGTGAAGTAAAAACAATTCTGTTATTGCAGAAGCCAATTTAAATTTGAAGGCAAGCTGCAAAAGGAAGAAGACACACACACCCTTTATCCCAAAATTAATTAAATTTGAAACAGTTTTTATGTATTTTAGCCTTTGTTGCTCCACCACAGAAAACTCATCGATGATGTAAAAGACAAGAATATAGCCAACAGCTATATAGACAAACTTTTTCATACCACTTAGCTGCTTGAAAATGGGGAGTGTGTATGAATGGATCATCAAGCTTGTGTTAACAGGGCCTAAATTAGAAATCTCAAATACAACCGAGATACTGCAAAATAAATCGACATCTGGATTAAAAGTTGTCATCTCAACTATCAGTGCCCAGGTATTTTCATCAAGCCAGCTGCTCCCTTTTAAAGCATTGATTCTTTTTGTTGAGTTATGCAGTTGCTCTTCTGGATAAAAATCAAAAGTGTATCCTCCTGCTCCATAAGTGTTTAGTTCTCCATATGAATTATATTGCCAAGGATCAGGGAGGGAGTGGTAAGTGAAGCCTGGAAAATTGGCAAAATTATTTGAAACAGACCTATTGGCTGTGTTTGCCCAAGACCCAAAGTGGTTTCTTTGCTCTTCACTGTCATGGCCGTACTTGGGAAGACAATGGCTTGTACTAATCACAAATTTATGTACAAAACTATGTGGATAGAAACATTCTTTTATTGTATTCTTTGCTCTAACTTGCCGCATTCTGGGTAACCCAAGGATTTTGGACCAGGTATCTGAAAGATAGGATGGTTTGTTATTGTTGTGGATCAAAGGCAGAAAGACATTGCTAAGCCAACTGTAAATGTGCTCTATTTTAGTGATACTTGAAAGCTCCGGAGAGAACTTGTTTTGAATATCCTGGTTGTAGTAAAAACTAGCAGTGTTTTCCATTGAGTAAGCAATATTTAAAACAAGAATTAAAAAGACAAAGTGACATATTATGTCCTTTATGAAAATGAAAGCTTGTTGTTCAATCTTCTGTTTTTTCTTAAAAATTGTGATTTCATCCTCTTCCAGGGGTTGGTAGTGCTTGGTACCTCTCGCTCTTACGAGATCATAATGCAATTCTCGCATATCATCAGCATCCATAGTTGCATCTTCCAGATTAATCTCTAAGAAGGTGTTTTTGCTTGACCATGGAACATTTTCACAGTATTTGGGATAAAGTGTCTCCAAGGCTGAAAAAATCCCTATGGTCAGAGTTTGAAGCAAAAATACACATGCAGAAAAAGAGATGGTGGATGCTGTTAGCCACTCGAATGATGCTTCATAGTCATAGTGTAGACCATAAAATATGATAAAAAATGATGACACGGCAGATATGACCAAGGCCACCATCCACAAAATAGATTGATTCCACCATGAAAACACTATTTGTGGCTTTCTATAAAAGAGCATGTGGGGAATATTTGGTGGTTTTATCTGAGGATACATATCATTCTTTACATAATTATTACTAGAATTGATATTGGGCGTAGAATCTTGGGTTATGTCCTCTTCTGTTGCAATTACATTTGCATCACCCTCAGAAATTGTGCAGTTGGTCCAACTTTTTCCTGCCTGTCGCCATTTTATCTTTTTTGATTGTTCCAGTTCGGATGATTCTGAGACACTGGAAAGCCTCCTTGGGAAATTAGGTCCTGGGATGTTTGAACCAGTTTCTACAAGGTACCACTTCTGCAGACGCTCCTGCCAATTTCTAAAGTCCCCAGACATGAAAGCAGAGTATTCTGGAGGGTAGGTCTCCATTGCATTCAGTGGTGAAGGTTCCTTCTGAGAATATTTCAGGGAAGCTGTTACAATCATTTGCAAAGGAAAAGCAATGAAAGCACTTTGGATTCCGATTATTATGGATCTCAAATATTGTAACTCTTCAGAAAACATGTTTCGATCCTCATCTGCGTTGAAGAACATAACGTTGATAAGCAGGATGCACAACAGTATTGCTAAACAACAAGAAAGCCGTTGAAGCCTGTTCAAAGAAGTTGAACAGACAGGAGCAAAGATCGAGAACCATAAGTGACAATCCACCAGGTCATTGGCAATGTTTATCATTAAGAAATCAATTTTGTTTAAAGGTGCTGCTGGCTGAGTAACAACTAATGTCCTCTCTATTAGGCCGTCTGCCTTGTCAAGAGCAAACCATTTCCGGCACATGAACACCCAAGACTGTTTGGAGTATATGTTTTCCACTTTGACTCTACTCAAGAACCAATCAGGGGAAGAACCTGCATTATTGTGCCAGACTTGAAGGCAATAAACTTCTCCGAGGTCATTCTTACTCGTCAAGAGAAAAGTATCAATGGCCCCTCGAAGAAAAGTCGGGTGTTTGGGGTGTCTTAAGCAATGTACGTCACTGACAGCACTTTGGCCGATTAGCTGAATAAAAACATTGGCTGTGGTTGCTGCTCCAAAACGGCTGCCTGTGTATATTGTGACCAGGTAGCACACTTGATCAAAAGGATCATTGTCTGGCAAGACTATGGCATGGTCTCTGCTCTTCAAATCGGCCCTATCTTTTCTTATTGTCCAAATAGCCAAGAAGATGTATACTATCAAAATGAAAAGTACCGTCAACATTGTCACAGGATTTTTGTCGTTTTGGGTTAACTGGACCTTTTTCATTTCTACTGGACTGGGATATGCAGTTACTTCCCCAGCCAAAAAGTTGATGTTATCTCTGTAGGTTCTTCTTGGCTGAGAATTTGCAGTCCTTGGAATACGCTTTTTGCCTGTGCAAATGCAATGTAATTTTTGCCAACTGGTCTGAGGGCCAAGGCTGCAGAGGTCTTCTTTCCAATGACTTTGGACTCCATCCATGTGTAAGCAGTTGGCAGTAAAAATCACAATGCCAACTAGCTGACTTACAGAAAGGTCGGATTGTAAAACAATGGATATGTTCAATTGTTTTGCACTGTTGCCTTGGAATATTGTTCTGAGCAATGTCTGGGAAAGACAAAATATGTACGGAGTCTGAAGTGCACAGCCATTATTACTGGAGCTATTTCTCCTTGGTATTGCAGGTTTGTTATGGAAAATACTAAAAGCCGCTACAGCAAGATTGCTGTTCCTTAAACCTAGGTATACAAATGCCTGGAAAGTGACCTTTAGTTTTGGCATAATCTGAATGAAAATATCTTTGGAATTCTTACAGACTTCAAAACTAAATTCTCCAGTTGTTTTAGGGAGTTTGCTGCCATGTCCCATCATCAACTCAAAGATGACAGTTTCTTCATTTTTTCTGGTCATTATAATTTCTGCTGTATCAGGCATGATTCCACGCATGTCACCATTAGATTTGGTCCCTATCATCTTGAATCCAGTCACCATTGTGCCAATGTTATCTGTATTTGGCAACCAAGGAAAAGGATTCTTGTCAAACTCATAAACAACAGTGGAGATCACAGCATCCACTGGTAATTCATTGTTCTCCAGTCTCATTTTGGGATAAAAGCAGTTCCTGCAGTCTTTTCTCTTTGAGAAAGCACTGATAACATCCCACTTTTCATCTTTTCTTAATGTGATGCTCCAACCATTGGCTTCCATAATAGTTTCACTCTCTCCAGGAACTTTACCTTGTAAAATTAGGTCCGCTAAAATCTCACTGACAGAGATGGTTTCCTTAACCCCAATTTTGTGAACAGTTCTATGTTCTGACAGAGCAGCTTTCAGGACATTGGACAACCCTGCAAAAATACTAGTGCAAAGAACCTCTGTTTCTTTAGAACCTAGGTTGTCATTGCTCTGCCTTTGCACTTCTTCACTTAAATCTTTGAGTTTTCTGATGGCAAGTAGTTGCGATTTCCTATTTATTTCAGTGGTTTCCTGTGTTATCTGAGAAATACTTGAGATCATTTGGTTTGTCCCTGTTACGTCTATTGTAGGGATAGCTGCAGACCTATTTAGAAGGATTTCCCGCAGTTCAGTTTTAGAGGAATGAAATTTTTGCAAGGTTTCAATATCATTTAAAGTAGAAGCCACCATGTAGACAAAATAACCTGCCCTAAAATAGTCTCCACTTTTGAGAAAAGATGCTATTGGAGCTGTGGGTCCATGGGTTAAATCATGTAATTCATTTATTATGGCATCATTTTGCTTACCTTTCAATGGACTATTCACTGTTGTCTGTAAAGTTATTTGGGAGTATGCTCCAAGTGCATCATAAATTTCAACATATACTGTTAAAGCACCAGTGGGTAAAAAAGTTGGTGGAGTTTTAGGCTGATGTCCACAATACACAATTGTCCCCAATATACCGTTGTCTGGAGAATGTAGTCTAGTAGAGGTCCATTTATCTGATACTGCTTTGACTTTATATGTAAGAGGCAAATTTTTATCTTTAAACCCACTACAGTGAACAATGAATTTTGTTAAGAATGACATTCCCATGGCAGGGCTAAGGACACACTTTCCCGGTACTGGTGGAAAGTTTACAAAAAATAAGTAACTATAGACTGATGACTCTCCTTTCCACATACTCACTTTTAAAACAAGCATATATGATTGTTCTCTCATATTCACAAAACTCAAAGAACGTATACATAAGTATGGACTTGATCTTCCAGTTGTAGTCTTAGAGTCCCAGTCAAAATGTATTTCGGTGGAACTTGGTGAGAAAAGTGACCAGTGGTAGAGTGGTCTGCTAGATTTTCTGCAATTTAGACATTTACCAGAAAGACAAAATCTTTCTGTTGGTATTATTGACCTACCACAATTTTCAATACATGTGATATTCAGCATCAGTGCAGAGTCAGACCGCACATGTATCATTTGCTGAGCTTGAGCCGTTCGGCTTCCTTTTTGAACTACCAGGAGAAAATAATAAACAACATTTTCCTGAAGCGTTTTGGGTAGAACTGTTTGAACTGGGTCAGAGGAAGCTGTCCATTTCAAATCCACTTGTTCTGGATAACATTTTCCATTTCCACTTAAGATCATGGATGCAAAGTCTGTTTTTTGTTTAGTGCAGTACCAAGTAAATGTGAGTCCTTCAAAGGGTTGGGCTGCATCAGGATCAGAAGAAGCGGATCCATCCAGAGTCCACTGGCTAGAAAAACCAACTGTCTGCACAGCACCTCCAGCAATGACAGCCACAAGACTACCTGGTCCAATTGCTACAAACACTGAATCAGAGTCTTCCACACTCTCCAAAGTATCCATTGCAATTAATTTCACTGTAAAATTAAAGAGGTACAAACCATAATCTAAGCTAGATGCAGGAACTTCTAACACGAGAAGATTTCTGCTTCCAATGCCAGGCGCATTAAATGGTTTTGACCAGTCTGGAGTACTGTTCACATCTGGGATTTTGTAGATTTTCCAGGTTAGGTCTCGTAGTTTAGAACCTGGACAATTCACCTCTGTGTCAGCAGACAAAGTAAATGGTACCCTTTTAATATGGTTTAAGATACAGTTTTTAGGATGAGGTTTCTGGATCTTCACTTTCTTAATTAAACAACTCATTTGAAGGCAAGTCACTGTGGATTCCACAGTCTTTGAAGCATAAGTGTGGACTGTAGCTTTCAAAGCAGCTTGAGTCTTCCCAGTTCTTGTGCAGTTTACCTGGGCCACATACCCTGCATACAGGGCAGGGTTGAAAGGTAAAACTGTATGAGGAATGAATTGGGCAGCATTTCTGACACGATCCCTGTAAGCATAGGTATTGTTCCAAAAGAGGTATTCTTTCCTTGAATCAAAATATTCTAAGTTGAAAGCCCACTTGAATTGCAAGAGAGGGTGTTGCACTGGAATAAACCACACAATATAGACCACACTTTGTAAAAAAGAAGGACCACTGTTGAAAATGTGAATCTCTATATCTTTCCTTGAAAAATAACTCAGAAGGGCTCCTTTCCTGTTAAGGTATAGATGTACACTGAACTTGTACCACCGTAGTTGGATAAACTCTATTGCGATCAAATAAGACAGAGACTGATGCTGATAGAAAAAGTAGTGAGTGCTTGAGAGGTTGCCAGAGGAACTGGCAGCATTTCCTCCTTGGGCGAAATAGTAAAGCCCCTGTGTGCGGCTAAAAATGTAAGTGCCCATCTTGATTTCCTGTGTGTTGAGAGTGAGGTGCGCCCGGGGCTCACTCTTTGATGTTAGATTTAAGGTGGTATTAGAGTAACCAAGTTCTCCACCTAGCTCCCCAGAGGCCGCCTCATCTACACAAAAGTAGATACTGGCCACTGTTTTCTTCCTGGAATGCTGTGGGATATGCACAACAGTGTAATTGTTCTGTAGAGCATACGGATTGTAGAAAGTAGACCAGACCCTTCTACCTTTAACATCCCATAGTCTGTAGGCTATTTTTTGGGAGTTGACAGGTAGGAGGCTCCAAGAGAGGCTGATGCTCTTATGAGAGATGCTGAGCAATTTGGAATGGGTACTGCAAATGTGTAGCAGAATGGGTTCCACCTGCAAATCGAGGCTAAGTCTAATCTGGGGCCTCTGCTTAATGTGGAGGGACGAAATATATATCCCTTGGTGCATGTAATGCACAGTCAGGCGATAGCTGAAGAAGGATTTGCACTTGTGGTGCAGTTCACCACTATGGTAGTGGGCTAAGTGTGCAGAATCTGGATGACAGCTGGTGGGGAGGAGCCGACCCTGCCGACTGCTGTAGTGAGAACGCCAACTTGAAGTATTGAGGTATGCACACCAGCCCAGCTGCACCAGCTGCCGCTCGTGGATGGGACGTGTGAGCGGCCAGAGCAGGAAGAGTTGGACATCCTGCCCATACACTTCAATGCTCAGGTTGCGGTGAAGGCATGCAGGTGTTGTGCAGGAAGGTGACGCACACTGTATGAGGATGCAGCGGGATGGATGGATGTCTCCTCTTGCTAACTTAGGGCCCAGCACTATCCGGCCTGACCAAAGAATCATCTTACACATGAAAGCAACCTTCCAGCGCCAGCAGCAGTGAGCAGATGGTAATACTGTCTGCTGTTTCCCAGTCTTTGAAACAAATCTTACAGCTGTTAAATGATTATGCCCAGGATGCCCATCCTGCAGACATGAAGTCTGGCGTTTGTCCTCTTGTAGCTGATGGATGTAGTTTTGTTGGTCAGAGCATGTGACCAGCAATGGAGGTAGCAGTAAATAAGGGGTCATGGCTGCTGCATATTGAAAACGACCCCAGCCTAAGAAGAGGAGAGTGAAGAATAATAGAAGGTGCATCTTGTGGATGAGGAAAAAAACTTGGACCAGAAGCAGCCACTGTCTCCTGATAGCCCCAACTGCCATAGAGTGAATGACTGGGAATTCTAGAATTCTACTCATCACTGGGCAACCAGTATCCATGTTTCCCAGCTCATCAAAATAAAAATAAAAATCTCCTCCCTTGATCATAGTACCTGAACAGCAGCAGTTCCCTAAGGTCTCAGGAAGATGGTTTTAAGAAGCTGTTTCTTAAAACCCCATAAATTCATCCTCCTCAGAGGAGGAAGAATGAAAAACACTACATAATTCCTCTGACGGCTGAAGTAATCCCCCACTCCAGTTTTTGGAATTGTGCCCCAGGCACTTCAGAGGACGATGCAGCCTTTTGCTGAGGGAGAGGAGTAGATTTTATCAGGTTGCCCTCTTCTTGATTCTATCTCAGCACAGCCTGCCTTTTTCTGCAAGCACAATGTCTCTGCAGCACAGTCTATATACTTAGACTCCTGCACTGCTTTCCCTGGACCCAGAAGAGGGTTCAGGTACTGTTGCTGCCACCATCTCCTGCTCTGATGTCCTTCCTGTGTACAGAAGAGGAATAGCTCAATAAAATAGCCCTTCAGCAGGGCTAAGGCTATATATGCACCTGTGTCAGGAGCGAGGGCACAAGGCCACCAACCACACAGCAAGCATTTTGGGTGGGAAACTGCAGGCAAGCAGTAGGACTACTCTGAGGCTCCCTCCCACCCGACAGCAGCAGCAAGGAAAGGGAGAAAATGAAGAAAGGTTCTTTGTAATTTCATAAAGTTTTAGTGGAAAAAATAGCTACAGAAGGAAACTAAATGTGGGTGGGCGAAGGCGCAAGGCCACTCTGGAGGGTGAGGAGAAGGGCTGTGAGGGAGCTCAGGCAGAATAATCAGGAAGGCAGATAAGGCTAAAGTCAATTAGAACAAAGATAAGATCAGGAAATAAAAAGGCCCAAGTATTGCAGAGCAAATAAAAGGCTGACTACTGTCAACAAGGCAGGGAAGAAACCTGGAGATGTGCTGGCCCACTTCTCAGAAATCTCTGCTCCTTCCTTGTCATGTGACCAGGGATATCACCTGACCCAGTGCCTGAATGACACCAGAAATAAATATGCCATTAAAAAAAAAAATTTAAAAGACCCAACGTGCAGCATTGATAAAGGTAAAGGTAAAGGTACCCCTGCCCGTACGGGCCAGTCTTGCCAGACTCTGGGGTTGTGCGCCCATCTCACTCAAGAGGCCGAGGGCCAGCGCTGTCCGGGTCACGTGGCCAGGTCACGTGGCCACACTTCCGGGTCACGTGGCCAGCGTGACATCGCTGCTCTGGCGAGCCAGAGCCGCACACGGAAACGCCGTTTACCTTCCCGCTAGTAAGCGGTCCCTATTTATCTACTTGCACCCGGGGGTGCTTTCGAACTGCTAGGTTGGCAGGCGCTGGGACCGAACAACGGGAGCGCACCCCGCCGCGGGGATTCGAACCGCCGACCTTTCGATCGGCAAGCCCTAGGCACTGAGGCTTTTACCCACAGCGCCACCCGCGTCCCCAGCATTGATAGAACAAGTTAATTGTAAGTAGTCAACTGCTGCCTTTGCTGGGGTTGGGTGGAATTGCTGAATGTTGATTGTTGCTTCGTGTTTCTCATATAAATAAGTGAAAATAATAAAGTATTTGTGGGGGGACCCATTTGAGAATACGGAGGGATGGGGCTTGCCTTATCTAATGTGGGACTGAATGCCATAACTCTGGGGCCACTGCCAAAATGGCCCTGTTCCATGCGCCCAACAACCTTTTTATCTTTATTTGAAGACATCTCAATGGGGCCTCCAAGATCATAGAGTACACATAGGTTGATACAGCTGCAGGCAAAATGTAAGGTAACCCAGGCCCAAACCATTCAGGGATTTAAAGGTAATCACCAGGACTTTGAATTGGGTCTGGAAATACACTGGTACAATATGTATTCTGACCATCTGGGGGTGGCTGGCACTATGGTCTAAACCACTGAGTCTCTTGGGCTTGCCGGTGGAAGGTCAGCAGTTCGAGTCCATGCAATGGGGTGAGCTCTCATTGCTTTGTCCCAGCTCCTGACAACCTAGCAGTTTGAAAGCATACCAGTGCGAGTAAATAGGTACGATTGCAGCAGGAAGGTAAACAACGTTTCCATTGTTACGGTAAAATCTGGGTGCGAGGCTGCTCTGCCACCCAGCTCGTCGGACTAGGTCCGCGGGTCCCTGCGGAGGAAAATGAGCTCAGCCGGAGACAGGAGCAAACTGCAGAAGATCCAAGTTTATTGCGCAACAGGTTCAAGGCGAGATTGAACAGCGAGAAAGGGGTGACATGAACTTTTGAGATTTCCCTCCATGTCCCAGAATACAGTGCAAAATACATCCCAGTTACATCATGAATACATTTAGAAGAGGTTGGGTTACACAGGATTAACATATGGAGGAGGGAGGGGGAATATGCAGAGCTGGAGATATGCGCAGATAAGCACATCCTAAGTACCGGTGATGAGAAGACAATGGTCCATGTACACGTAGTCTGCCACCTGGCATTGCCTGGAGGAAAGGCTTGGCAGAGTGATTTGACAGGATTAGGGCCTTGACACCTTGCTTGAGGGATTATGGAGGACAGGGGAGGTGTCATGGAGTCCTAGAGAAATTGAGCAAATTGGCACGTTGATTTTCTATGAATTTTATAGATTTTAGTCCCTTTTGACATTGACAATTGGAAATAAATGGATATATTGTAGCGAAGAAGAAGGTGAAGAAGACATGCCCCCCCCCCCATTCCGTATCACCATGCACTCTGGCCCTTGCCACGGTGTTCTATTGCACCAGAAGTGGTTTCGTCCTGCTGGCCACATGACCTGGAAAGCTGTCTGCGGACAAACGCCGGATCCCTCGGCCTGAAGTGAGATGAGGCCTGCACCCCATTGTCAAATTTGACTGGACTCAACCATCTAAGGGTCCTTTACCTTTACTTCTGACAATCTGGCTCCAACCAGTAGACAGGTGGCTACAATTGCGTCAACTGAGATTTCTGGATGATCTTCAAAGGCAGCTGCCTGCAGAGTGCCTTACAGTAGTCTAGCCCCCATGGATAACTGGGGCAAAGTCCACTCTCTCCAGATAAGCTGGATAAGGACCTAATTGGACCCTAAGCTGGTAAAAGCTGCCCCTGGCCTCTACCACCACCTAAGCATTCCCAGTTAGCGCTGAGTCCACTGAGTTCTACAAAAGACAAACAGGCCAGTCTCTATACAAAAGAAAGAATGAATACAAATTTAAAATCAGGAAAGGCCTGGGTAGCTCAGCTGGTTAGAGTGCGGTGCTGATAACACCAGATTCGCAGGTTTGAGCACCATATGGGGCAGCTGCACATTCCTGCATTGCAGGGGAATGGATGGTCCTCAAGGTCCCTTCCAACTCTGCAGTTCTATGATTCTAAGGCAATACTGAGCAGCCCTATTTAGGATCCACTCTGCTCACCCCAAAAAGGGAAAGGGCTAGAAAAGGTGCTCCAAACACAGTCTGCCTCCCTTTTTCCCTGACTGGATTACCGAGCCCTGAAGGGTCACCACCCAGAAGTCATAAAAGACAATTGAACTTTGGAACTGGACTATACAGTACAGACTTTGTTGGATAACACAGATAATGAGAATCCCGAGCACAGGACTGCCATCACTGCAAGAGAGTTGCAACGTTTTAACATTGATATTGCAGTGCTTCAGGGTTAGCAAAATGCTTTTTTTTCTTTCTTCATTTTCCTGCATCATCAGGACTATGAAACATTTCAATTAAAGCAAGGCTTTTCTAAGGTTTGTGCTTGTTTATTTTGCTTTGCATGACATGCAATATGTATTTGTATCTTGCTCTTCCACCAGGAACTCCAGGTTCTATGCATTATTCCCTCCACCTGTTAGCTTTGCAACAGCCTTATGAGGTCAGGTAGGCTAAGTTCTTGCCAATAGATCAGAGCTTTCCAAACTGTGTGTTGCAACACACTAGTGTGTTGGCTGCAGTGTGTGGGTGTGTCGTGCAAATGCTCCCCGAGCTCTTATGGATTAGTTTAACCTCCAGTTTGCTAGTAAAACTGAATTGCTGTGTCATGAAATGATGCATGTCTAAAAAGTGTATCACCACCATGAAAAGTTGGGAAAACTCTGCAATAGATTGTGGTGTCTGCTATGTGTGAGCAGAGGAAGGCAATCTACAAAGAGTTTATTGGGCCCCCAAAATCCTGTTGGCATCCCTGCTCTGGAGGAACATTTAGTTGTCATAACCAACAACCTACCCGCCCCCCAAAAACTTCAGCTACGCAACCTTAAATTGCTGTGGCCCAAGAACGATCCCTTCAGCTTCATTCACTCCACTCCCCATTGCCATCAAATGTGTTGTGCTTTTCTTTTTAACATTCGAGTTTTATGTGTGATCCAGCAGCTAAAGTAATGTGTAAGGTGTTACGGGAGAGGCAGTACCTCTGGTGGGGGGCATGTTGTGCTCCTTCTGGTGTCGCCACCCTGCACTTAGCTCTCACCTGGGGCTCCTAGAAGCTGCCAGCGTGTGACAGAGGACACACCCCAACTGGCTGGCTAAAACAGGTGAGGGCAGGCAATGGGTCTCAAACCCTTGGTGAGTTAGGAACTTTCTCTGAATGCAAAGACAGCTTGTAACTCATTCAAAAAAGGAAATGTGATCAGACGACAGGACTTATTTTTGAGAAACCCATGCTGGGTCTTAGTAGTCACAGCATCTTTTTCTAAATGCTCACGGAAAGACCATTTGATTATCTTAGAATCATAGAATCATAGAGTTGGAAGAGCCCACAAGGGCCATCGAGTCCAACCCCCTGCCAAGCAGGAAACACCATCAGAGCACTCCTGACATATGGTTGTCAAGCCTCTGCTTAAAGACCTCCAAAGAAGGAGACTCCACCACACTCCTTGGCAGCAAATTCCACTGTCAAACAGCTCTTACTGTCAGGAAGTTTTTCCTAATGTTTAGGTGGAATCTTTTTTCTTGTAGTTTGGATCCATTGCTCCGTGTCCGCTTCTCTGGAGCGGTTCTCTTTTCTAGGACCATTCCTGGTAGAGTGGTACCTCGGGTTCCATCCGCTTCAGGTTACATACGCTTCAGGTTACAGACTCCGCTAACCCAGAAATAGTATCTCGGGTTAAGAACTTTGCTTCAGGATGAGAACAGAAATTGTGCAACAGCAGCGGGAGGCTCCACTAGCTAAAGTGGTGCTTCAGGTTAAGAACAGTTTCAGGTTAAGAACGGACCTCCGGAACGAATTAAGTACTTAACACGAGGTACCACTGTATTGATGTCAACCTCACCGGTTCTTCCTATTTTCCCTTAAGCATGAAAGGAGTGTTTTGCTGTTGTCTTTTGAACCTATGTTTTCTTAGTGTTAAGTAGATTTATACTTTAGCAGAGCAACTTGTAAAATTTGGGAGGCTGAATTCAAGTCTCATAATCAGGTATCAAATCTTATCATCACTGCACAGTACAGCTGCTTCACATGGCTTCTATCACTCTGCCACTGGGTATGAAAACATCTGCCATTGCAGGAAAAGGAAGGAAGAGCGCCCAGCCAAGCCCTCAGGGACAGAATGAAAGGGAGTGGGCACAGCCACAACAGCAGGGGCAGACTTAGGGGAGCCCAATCCATTTGCTCGCACTGGGTGCTGAGCAAAGACGGGGTGCAGGGGTGCTGCAACAATGATAAATAACAGAAGGCAAAGTGGGGGCACCAACATTTGGCACCACACAAGGCGCCACTGAAATTTTAAAGCCCCAAGTCCACCTATTCCTCTCCAGAGCAATACTGTGTGTCAGTCAGATGGGTAGAAGTAACCTTATTTTAATTATGTTTTATTATTTTATGTAAATTAAAGAAATAAACACAATTCAAGGAGGAATTGTCAAAGACCAAAATTTTGTGAAACCTATAGAATTTATTCAAATGAGCAGGAAAAGTTAACACTGAAGGGATGTTTACTATGGTTTCATTAAAAAAGAAAACCCCACCCCACTTTAACTTCTTAAACATCAAACATATATTGTGCAATAAGAGTGGAATTCTTAAGAAAAGGTGTAGACTAATTGTATGAACAAACACTTCTAACTACATAGAGTAACTATCTTGTGTTAACAACTAGGTAATGTTAAACTAAGACACCTGAATGCAGCCGCAGAAAACTGGCTTCCTGGAAAATGATGAAATTTGAGTGTGAAACTCAGAGAGGAAGGCATGCTGTGTAAAGCATTTCTATTCCATTACCACCAAAAGTTTCTATATATGCAGTGAATCCTGCTGCTGGTTATCTCTGGTTATCACTCATCTTTATTTGGAAAACTTTGGAGCTGTTGAGGTAAATTTGTGGTAGGGATACAGGCTGGATAATAACCACAATTCAGCAGCTGTGTGCCAAACACATCCCCTAGGCTTCCCAAGCATGGCAACATCTATTTCACATTTAACTGGTCAGTTCCCCATCTTTTTAGAGGTTCTCGCTCCTCTGCAGAAATATGTACATGCTGAGAAGTTCCTGAAATTACTGAATCAGTGTATATTTAGAATGTATATGTTCACTGCTAAGTCTTCTGCCAGTAATTATGGAAATCACTAGAGATATCAGAGATGGGATCACTGAAAGGTGACTGATAAGTTACCTTAACGCAAGTTTGGGTATTTGGATGATATAGCAAGAAAATGTATAAGAAATGTATAGGAAAACATTGCAGAAATTAATCAATTTCTTATCAATCTCTTTTTCAAACTGGAAGGTAAGCTATTTATCAATTATTCTATTATTATTCTTCCTTTTTAAACTGTTGCACATAGTTTTTTCTTTGTTTTCCATACAGCATTCTGTTAAACATGACTGTCCGTGTTGTGGTCCTTGTACCAGTGGTCACAAAAACCCATGCACTATAGATCTTTTGGATCACAAAATCCATCATTTCAGCTTCATGTGCATGTTCTGGATAGATAGATCTCTTTGCCTCCGTATAAGCAGAAATCATAATAGCTTGCAATAAATTGAGGATAACACAAATCATCACAAACAAAAAGGAAGTTAAGAAGAGACCTGCCAGAAACCTATCAGCTGCAAATTCAGTACCCCTAAATGCCAAGGCACAGTAAGATAACACAGTAGTAAAGGAATAAAGCAAAGTACGGTAACTTTCTTCATGTTGGCCAAATCCTAAATACCCAACTGACATATATGCCAAAAAAAAAATGGCCCCTCCTACAGACAAGTTAGTAATTGTAGGAAGAGCTTCAAACAATGACTTTTGGGCCAAGCGGACATCAAACATAAACCTGAGATACCGGTATGTTTTCATAACTAGGAAAAAAGCCAATAATGCCTTAATTGTTCTGACAACTCGATCGAAATGAGCAGCTGCATGGAAGGGAATGAATTCTTCTTGATTATACAAATAAAACTGTATTAACTCAAAAGCAAGCTTAAGTCTGAATAGAATCAGCAGCAAAAAAATTAGACAGAATGTCTTAATTCCAAAATTAATTAAATTGGCAGCTGTTTTTATATAATTCAGCCTTTCTTGACGCAGCATGCGATATTCATCCACAATATAAAATATAAGTATAGCTACAATACATAAAAATAAGAAAACTTGACTACTGGTTTGGTCAGCTAAAAGTGGGAGCTTATAAGAATGAACTGATACACTGCTGACAAGAGGGCCAACATATGAAAATTCAAATATGACAGAAATACTGCAAAACAGATCTGCATCTGGATTAAAAGTGGTCAGCTCAATAATAGTTACCCAGGTCCTGTGATCAAGCCAGGTGTTCCTTTCCAAAGTCTCCAATCTTTCTGTTGAATTTATTTGTGGTTCTCCTGTGAAAAAATAAAAGCTGTATCCTCTGGATGGGTAGCTGTTTAATTCTCCATATGACTCATATTCCCACTCAGCAATGCTTTGTTCATAAGTGTAGCCTGAAAAGCTGGTGGGGTTGGCAGCTGGATGATTGACTGGAGCTGACCACGACCCATTGTAGTCAGCTTGATCTTCTGGGTCACCTCCATATCGGTGTACACAGTGAATATCCGTCAGAAATGCTTTTTGAAAGCTATGTAAATAGGTACATGCCCTGTCAGAATGTATACCTCTTATTTGTCTCATTCTGGGCGACCCAAGGACTTTGGACCAGGTCTCTGAAAGATAGGTTGGTTGATAGTCATTGTGTATCAACGGCAGAAGGATATTTTTCACCCATTTGTAAATATCTTCTACTTTATTTACTTCAGATAAACCAAGAGAAAATTTCTTACGCATAAATCGATTGTAGTGAAAGCTACTGGTGGTTTCTGTAGGATGAGTATACTTTAAAATTAAAGCTAAAAAGACAAAGTGACAGACCATATTTTTTGCTAAAATATAACCTAGACTCTTAACAGTTGCTTTCTTCCTCAATATTATAAGCTCTTCGCCTTTAATTGGTTGGTATTTCTTTGAAGCTCTAAGTTTGACAAGGTTATCATGTAACTGTCTCATCTTGTTTGCAGGGATAGTTCTATCATTAAACTTAAGATCTTGGTATCTTGTCCACGGGATATTTCTGCAGTATTTTGGATAAATGGTATTCCAGGCTGTAAAAAAAACTACCTTTAAGGTCTCAAGGAAAAGCACAGTTAGGCAAAATGAGGTAATGGAAGCTATTAACCACTCAAAAGAGGTTTTAGTGGAATAGGATTGGCCAAGTAGTACAATGAAGAATGAGAGCACAGCAGATACAGAAAGCACAATGATCCAGGCGATGTATAGAACCCACCAAGTAGACTGTGGTTTATGTATTTTCTCAGAAAATGTTTCATTTTCTGCTGCAACATTATTGCTGGAATTGGTGTCTCTGTGGGGGAATTGCTGGGACTTCATCTCTGAGGGCGGAGCAGCTTTTAAATTGCCTTCTTCACAAAGGTTTTCAGATGAAAAGGAGGAACTTCCTTTTGGCTGAGCTTGAGCTGCATTGTGGGCTGAAGGTTTCTTTGATAAATGCTTAAACAAGGTTACCAGAACCAATTGCACAGGAACTGAAATCAAAGAACTTTCTATTCCAATTTTTATAGATCTCAAATACTGTAGTTCTACTGAATAAAGATGTTGGTCAATATCGTTGAAGAATATAGTGTTAAACATCAGGGAGCTTAACAGTATTGCTAAGCAACAAGTCAGCCTGAGGAATCTGCTGAAAGAGTCATCGTCTAAATGAACAAAGACAGACAGCCAAAGATGGTTCTTGAACAGGTCATTGCTAATCATAATACAAAAATAATCAGTCTTGCTTAAGGGTACACTGGGATTTGTAACAGTAAATGACCTTTCTATTTGGCAATCATCCCTGCCAGGATCAAACCATTTCCTACATATAAATAGCCATGACTGTTTAGTATCCATGTTTTGTACTTTGATTCGGCTTAAGAACCAGTTAGGACCAAAGCCATGATTATTGCGCCAGAGATGAAGAGAACAAATGTTTCCTAAGTCTCTCTCAGTAGTTAAGAGAAAGGTGTCAATGGATCCGTCCTGGAAGATCCCTGGGAACTGTGGATGTTTTAAATGATGTACATCACTGGCCCCATTTTGGCCAATCAGTTCAATGAAGACATCAGCATTGGTGCCTGATCTTAAACGACTTCCTGTGTATATTGTGACTAGATACCTCACCTCGTGAAAGGGATCATTGTCTGGCAAATCTATGACCTGATCGCTGGTGCCAGCTTTATCTTTTCTTATGACCCAGATAGCCAAAGAGATGTAGATTATAAAAATAGCAAGAACTGTCAACCCTGTTACAGGATTTTGGCCACTTGATGCTAAAAGGAACCTTTTCATATCAACTTGATTGGGAAATAAAAGTACTTTGGCAGCCAAAAATTGGATACCAAGTCCTGGGGTCCTTGATGGCCTGGGGTTGGCTGTTCTTCTGCTGCGCTCTTTTGCTTTACAGATGCAATGTATCTTGGAATAGGTGGTCTGAGGGCCAAGATGGCAACTCCCTTCTTTCCACTGGTTCTGAATTCCATCCAGGTCTAGGCAGGCTGCTGCAAAATGAGCAATGCGAACTATCTTTGTGGTTTGGTCTCTGACAATTGGATGTGATTGTAAGACAACAGAGATATTCAGTCTGTCTGCTCTATTGCTCTGGAAAAGAGACCAAAGCAATGACTGAGGAAGACAAAGGATATATGGAGCCTTAACTGCACAATCAGTGACATTAGTATCCATTTTAGTTGGTGTAGGAGGACTGGAATGGGAAGCAGCATACACAGCTACAGGGGGGTGGCTGATATTGTGGCCTAGGTATATAAAGACATGGAAAGTAATATTTATTTTAGACACAATCTGGATAAAAATATCTTTGGAGCTTCTTTCTACTTCAAAACTAAAGCCACCAGTTGTTTTAGGGAGATTTTTGTCTGGTCCTATTGTCAAGTCAAAGATGGCCTCCTCTTTTCTAGCCATGATCATTTCAACCACATGAGGTGTGATACTGATTACGTCACCGTTAGCTTTGGTTCCTGTCATTTTTAATCCAGTCACCATTGTTCCAATATCTTCTGTATAAAGCAACCATGGAAAGGGATTTCTGTCAAATTCATAAAGAACAGTGGATACCACAGCATCTACCTGTAATTCAGCATGATTACTCTTTTTCAGTTCAGTATAAAAGCAGTTCCTGCAATATTGTCTGTCAGAGAAAGTTCCTGAAACATCCCATTTCTCATCTTTCCGTAAATGCATGGCCCAGATTTCAGTCTCCATGTTAGTTTCTTGCTCCCCAGGGACTTTACCTTGTAAGACTAGATCTGCTAATATATCTGTCACTGAAATGGTTTCTTTAATTGCATTGGCATTGACATTTCCATGGTTCAAGAGAGAAGCGCTCAACACACTGGACAACCCGATAAATATACCATTGCCAAGGATCTCTGCTTCCTTAGAACCTAAGTCTTTGGCCCTGAGCCTTTTGAGAGCTTCACTGACCTCTCTTAGTTTTCTGACTGCAAGCAGTTGTGATTCCCTGTTTACTTCAGTAGTTTCATGTGTTACCTGACAAATACTCAAAATCACTTGGGTTATTTTCAGAACATCAGTTGTAGGTATCCTCGTAGTTATATTAAGAAGGATTTGTCGCAAATCAGTTTTAGAGCCTTGATTGGTTGGCAAAGTCTCTATATTATTTAATACAGAGGCCACCATATATACAAAATAACCTATATTAAAGTAATCTTTAGCTGCAAGCAAAGTTGTCATAGGAGCGGTTGGTCCACTGATTAAACCGTGTAGATCATGCTGAACAACACGAGTTGGTTTATTTTTTCTTTGATCATACACAGTTGCTTGTAATATTACCTGAGAAGATGCTCCGAGGGCATCATACACTTGAACATATATGATTAAGGTAGAGTTCTGAGATGGTATACCAACTGGAAGAAAAGAACGAGGAGTTTTAGGCTCATGACCAGCATACACTATTATTCCCAAAACATTATTCTCTACTGAAGATGCGGCACTGGTTTTGATTTGATTTGATGATGCTATCACTTTATATGTAAGAGGTCCATTTTTGTCTTCAAATCCACTGCACTGAATGATGAATTTTGTTAGGAATGCCATGCCTATCTTTGGATTGATAACACACTTTCCTATCTGAGGTGGGCCATTCACATAAAAAGAATATTCGTAGATGGCTGACTGTCCCTCCTTTGTGGTGACTTTCAGACTAAATGTAAATGACTGCTCTGCCATGGATACAAATGCATAAGCATTTATATGCAGATATGGATTGGATCTTCCAGTTGCACTTTTTGAAGACCAATCAAAATTTATTTCACTGGACTGTGCTGAGTAAAGTGACCAGTAATAGAGAGATTTGCCACTTCTGCAATTTAGGCATTTGCCAGAAAGACAAAATCTTTCTGTTGAAATTACTGACTCACCACAATTTTCAATACATGTGACATTTAGGATTATGGCAAGAGGAGCTTGCACATGTACTATTTGTTCCGTCTGAGCTATTCTGCTACCATTTTGAACCACCAGGCGAAAATAGTACACATTATTTCCTTGAAGTGTTTCAGGTTGCACTCTTTGAACTGGAACAGAGCATGTGATCCATTTTAAATCTACCTGATCTGGATGACATTTCCCGTTTTCACTTAGAGTCATTGATGTGTAGTCTGTTTTTTGTTTGCTGCAATACCACGTAAAGGACAGCCCTTTAGAGGGTTGGACTGCCTCACCATTGTAGTATGCAGATCCATTAAGTATCCACTCATCAGAAAATCCAACTGTCCGGACACTGCCTCCAGCAATGACAGCCACAAAGGTATCCGATCCAATCTTGACAAACAGCGAATCAGATCCTTCCATGCTCTTCCATGTATCCAAAGAGGTTAAATTCATTGTAAAATTAAAGAGATACAAGCCATTATCTAAGACAGGACCAGGTACTTTTAATATGGTGGAATTTCTTCTTCCAATGCTAGGTGGATTAAAAGGTTTTGACCAATCTGGTGTAGTAGTCAGATCTGGAACTTTATAGATGTTCCAAATGACATTTGTTTGATTAGGACCTGGACAAGTGATATGTGTATCAGCAGCCAGAGTAAACTCTGTTCCTTGGGTATAATACACCACACGCTGAGAAGCGTCTGGCTTCTGGATACTAATTTCCTTAATAGAACAGGGTTTTTGATGGCAAGCTATGCTAAATCTGAGGGCCTTTGAAGCATAAGTGTTGACTGTGGCTTTTAAAATAGTTGGCATTAGTCCATTTCCAATGCATTTCACCTTTGCTACAAAACCAGTGAAGAGGGCAGAGTTGAAAGTTAAGAAAGAATCAGAAATGAATTGCATTGCATTTTTGACATGATTTATGTAGGTGAAAGTATAGTTCTGAACTGGGTACTCGCCTCTAGAATCAAAAAGTTGAAGGTTGAAGGTCCACTCACACTGCAGCAGTGGATGTTGCACAGGAATAAACCACACAATAGAGACCAAATTGTCTTCAGGAGAACTGTTATTGAAAACGCGAACTTCAATATCTTTTTCACCTAGAGACCTGAACAAAGTCCCTTTCCGATTCAGATACACATGGATGCTGAACTTGGACAATTGCAGCTGCATGAATTCAACAATGATCAGGTAACAGAGGCTCTGCTCCTCGTAAAAGATATAGTGGGAGCTGTAGCCCTTCCTAGTGGTAGGAGGAGTGCTGTCTTCCTGTGTAGAATAGTACAATCCCAATGTATGGCTAAAAATGTAGATGCCTCTTCTAGTTTTCTGTGGATTGAGTGTGAGATAAGTTGCGGCTCCAGTGCTTGCTCTGAAAATCAAAGTCTCATTAAAGAAATCAAGTTTTCCTGCCAGTTGTTCAGGCATCTTCTCATTAGTACGAAAATAGACACTGGCCACCACCTTCTCCTTGGAGTGATATGGTATGGGAACAGCACAGAAATTGCTGCGTAGAGCAAAATGGTTGTAATTGTAGAAGTGAGACCACTCTCTTGTATCATGCGTGCTTAATAGTTTATAAGCTACTATTCCTTGGCTGAGCTGTAGAAGACTCCAGGAAAGGCTGATTGTCCCATGTGGGTGGCTCAGCAATTTGGAATGTACACTAAAGACATGCAAGAGGGCAGGCTCCACATATAATTCTATGCTAAGGCTGATCAGAGGTCGATGCTGAACACTGACTGAAGCGGTATAGAATCCACGATGGGGATAGCATACAGTCAGGTGGTAGCTATAGTACGATGCGCAGACCTGGTACAATTCTGCATTAGGGTAGCCAGCGAATGGAAGTGGTTCACTGTGCTGGTTGCTGGGAATGAGGAGATCTTCTGGACTACCCCCTCGGCTCCTGAAGCGATAGCTCCATGAGGAACTCTTAAGGCGTGCGCACCAACCCAGGTGCACTGGCTGCCATTCAAAAACTGGAAGGGTGCGTGGCCAGAGCAGGAAAAGTCGAACATCTTGCCCGGTAACCTCAATGCTCAGGTTGTGGTGAAAGCACAAGGGCGCAGAGCACAAAGTTGATGTACACTGTACTGTGATCCGACTATAAGCCCATGGTGGATAGGGACCTTCCCCTGGCAGGCCTTGACCCAGCACCAACTCACCTAGCCAGTTATCTGTACTGTTTACCAGGATGGAATCTCGGTACCAGTGGCAATGAGGAGCGGGTTGTAAGTCTGTCTCTCTCTTTTTAGAATTCACTCCTTGTGCTCTTGAGTAGCACAATTCAATGTATTCATCCCACAGACATGAAACCTGGAGTTCGTTATCTTGACGTTGATAAACACGATTTTCTGGCTTTGAACAAGTGACTAACAATGGTGGTGGAAGGAGATCAAGAGGAGCTGCCACTTGGTATTGCAAGCAACATGAACAGCAGAAGAGGAAGACATGACATAAAAGGTACCTCATCATTGACAGGAAAAAGAAACCTGACTCAGGAGTAACAGTTATCTCCTAGCAACAGCACAAAAAGAAAGTCTGCATGGATTCTAGAACCTTTCCGCTGTTGCCTTAGGCAACTCATGCCCATTTTCAATATGGCCACAATAGTCCTTGTCTTTTTCTGTGGTTGAATCCCACACTCCTCTTCATAGTCCTCACATTACCCTGGATTTGTATAAACCGTGTTATTGCCATGTTGCCCAGATGTATCTATTAGAATTTTAATGGAGAATGTTTGGTAGGACTTTAATTTTGAAAAGGCAATGACTGTGATAAAACTGGAGCTTGAGTGATTATTTCCCATGATTATATTCCATCTAAATAGCATGTATGCTTATCTCTATATCTTATGAATCCCATAAACACTGGAAATCCCAGATCTTGAATTTTCTCTATAAATTACCCCATGAGAAATGGGAACATATTACAACTGCTACCTGTTGGCTTTTGGGTAAAAGATCGCCTCTCTTTTCTTTCAAGCCAACTCTTCCTATGGAGTCTTTGGCAGAACCACTGAGTATACAACGCATCACACAGAAATGTAGCCTAAATAACTTCTCCTTGCAGGGCAGCGGCTGAAGAAGGAGCAAAAGAGTTTTCTTGTGTGTGTGTTTCTTTGTGGCTGATTAGCTGCTCTCCCTGCGGCACGCGCAGTTCGATCCATCTTTTAGATTTAGGGAAGCTAGTCTCAAACGTTTGTTGGGGGAGGCCTAGTTTTTTTGGGGGGGGAGTTATTTGCCTGTCTTCACACTTTTTATGATGGAGGACCACTGTAGCCACCCCCAATGACACGTTCTCAAGATGGAGGGTGAGGGAACAGCTGCAGTCGCCTGCGGTTCCTGCGCAATGTTTGCCATCTTACCAAAGGTTGCAGGCAGCTTTACCTGCAGCAATTGCATGTTGATTGCCCTCTTAAAAGACAAAGTCCAGCAACTGGAGGAACGTGTAGCTACGCTCCAAAGAATTAGAGAGTTGGAGCTCTTCTTGGAAGCAACAGAGCACACTGTCTCCACCAAGGAGGAGACAGGGGACTCCCCTGAAAAGGAGGCTAGTTCACCAACACAGGAGCCAGATATATGGAGAAACGTGACTCAAAGAAGTAGGAGGCCCAGGGTTCACTCTGATTGTTTAGAAATACACAATCGCTTTGAGGTCCTCTCCCCTAGCATGGAAGACGAAGAGCAAACTCCATTTGAGGATCTCTCCCTCATTACAGTCGATCAGGTATATGAAGACGAGCAGCAAAGTCAGTCCTCAGGGAATGTGCAGGCGACCTTGGAACGGACAGCTCACGGAAGAACCCCGACCAAATCTAAGAGGAGACGTGTAGTGGTGATAGGGGATTCCCTACTGAGGGGAACAGAAGCAGTGATCTGTGGGCCTGACAAGATGTCTCGGGAAGTGTGCTGTCTCCCCGGGGCTAAGATCCAAGATGTAACTGAACGACTCCAAGGAATCATTAAACCCACTGACAAATACCCCTTCCTCTTGGTTCATGTGGGAACCAATGACACTGCAAGCAATAGCCTCCAGAAGATCAAAAGAGACTATGAGACTCTGGGCAGGAAATGCTTCAAATGTGCTTCAAATGCACAAATTGTCATCTCATCTGTCCTCCCAGTTGAACGACGTGGCCCAGGGAGAGAGCGAAAAATAGTTGAAGTGAACAGCTGGCTTCGCAAATGGTGTAAACAGGAACGGTTTGGATTCTTAGATCACGGACTGCAGTTTCTTGAAGATGGACTTCTGGCAAGCGATGGGCTGCACCTCACAACGGTTGGGAGGAATGTTTTTGCCAAAAATCTCAGAAACCTCATCAGGAGGGCTTTAAACTGACTAATGTGGGGGAGGGAGACAGTGCTCCTGAAGGTAGGAGTCTATCAATTGATGAAGATGATCATCCCAATGTCATAGACCGAATGGAGCAAACAGCACGCAGACCTAGTGGTGGGAGGAAAAAATCCTTAAATAAGAGACACGGGGGAATGATTAATGGACTTCAATGTCTGTACACTAATGCGCAAAGCATGGGAAATAAACAAGATGAGCTTGAGCTCTTGGTACAACAAACTAAATATGACATAATAGGCATCACTGAAACCTGGTGGGATAAGTCCCACGATTGGAATGTAATAATGGAGGGATACAATCTATTTCAGAGAAACAGACCAGACAAGAAAGGAGGAGGAGTGGCGTTATATGTCAGGGATGTGTATACCTGTGAAGAGATCCAAGATTTAGAACCTCAAAGCCAAAGTGAGAGCATTTGGGTCAAAATTAAGGGAGAGAAGAATAACAGAGACCTCATTGTGGGAGTTTACTATAGATCCCCAAGCCAAACGGAGGACATAGATGATGCCTTCCTGGAACAGATGGCCAAGCATGCAAAAGGAAGGGAGATAGTAGTAATGGGGGACTTCAATTACCCGGATATTTGTTGGATGTCAAACTCAGCCAAGAGCATAAGGTCAAACAGATTCCTCACTGGCCTTGCAGACAACTTCATTGTCCAGAAAGTGGGAGAAGCAACAAGAGGAACAGCCATTTTAGATCTGGTCCTAACCAATGTTGATGACCTGGTTAGTGGGGTAGAAGTGGAAGGATCATTAGGCACGAGTGATCACGCTCTTCTGAAGTTTACAGCGGAAAGGAGCAGCCAAACATACTAGGACTCAATTTCTTGACTTTAAGAAAGCCGACTTCATAAAACTTAGGGAAGTGCTGGGTGAGATCCCATGGACAGTAATACTAAAAGGAAAGGGAGTTCATGATGGCTGGGAGTTTGTTAAGAGGGAGATAGTAAAAGCACAACTTCAGGCAATACCAATGAGACGGAAACATGGAAGGTGCCTAAAGAAGCCAGGGTGGCTATCTAAAGAACTTTTAACTGAGTTAAGATTAAAAAAGGATGTGTACAAAAAATGGAAAAGGGGGGAAACCACCCAAGAGGAATTCAAACAAATAGCCAGCACGTGTAGACACAAAGTCAGAAAAGCTAAAGCACAGAATGAACTCAGGCTTGCTAGAGAGGTTAAAAGCAACAAAAAAGGCTTTTATGGGTATGTTCGTAGCAAAAGGAAGAACAAAGAAACAGTGGGGTCACTCAGAGGAGAAGATGGTGAAATGCAAACAGGGGACACAGAAAGGGCTGAACTCCTCAATGCCTTCTTTGCCTCAGTCTTCTCCGATAAAGAAAACAATGCCCAACCTGAAGAATTTGGAGCAAATGATTCAGCAGAGGAAACACAGCCCAGAATAACTAAGGAGATAGTACAAGAATACTTGGCTAGTTTAGATGTATTCAAGTCTCCAGGGCCAGATGAACTGCATCCAAGAGTATTAAAAGAACTGGCAGATGTGATCTCAGAACCACTGGCAGTCATCTTTGAGAATTCCTGGAGAACAGGCGAAGTCCCGGCAGACTGGAGGAGGGCAAGTGTTGTCCCTATTTTCAAAAAGGGCAAAAGAGAGGACCCAAATAATTACCGCCCAGTCAGTCTGACATCAATACCAGGGAAGATTCTGGAGCAGATCATTAAGCAAACAGTCTGTGAGCACCTAGAAAGGAATGCTGTGATCACCAATAGTCAAATAAGTCATGTCAGACTAACCTGATCTCGTTTTTTGACAGAATTACAAGCCTGGTAGATGAAGGGAATGCAGTGGATGTAGCCTACCTTGATTTCAGCAAGGCATTTGACAAGGTGCCCCATGATATTCTTGTAAAGAAGCTGGTAAAATGCGGTCTTGACTTTGCTACCACTCAGTGGATTTGTAACTGGCTGACTGACCGAACCCAAAGGGTGCTCATCAATGGTTCCTCTTCATCCTGGAGAAGAGTGACTAGTGGGGTGCCACAGGGTTCTGTCTTGGGCCCGGTCTTATTCAACATCTTTATCAACGACTTGGATGATGGACTCAAGGGCATCCTGATCAAATTTGCAGATGACACCAAACTGGGAGGGGTGGCTAACACCCCAGAGGACAGGATCACACTTCAAAACGACCTTGACAGATTGGAGAACTGGGCCAAAACAAACAAGATGAATTTTAACAGGGAGAAATGTAAAGTATTGCACTTGGGCAAAAAAAATGAGAGGCACAAATACAAGATGGGTGACACCTGGCTTGAGAGCAGTACATGTGTTGTTGTTTTTTCAAATGAATATTTATTAGCATTTCCAAAAAGAACAAGACATATAACAACAAATACAAAAATAAACAGAAAAAACAAAAAAATACAAAACTCCCAAACTTAAAAAAGAACAATTAAAAACACCTGATAGTTCAAATACTTATTTTCTTTTAACCTATTTCTCAGACCTCCTCACACCTCCCCTTCTTGTATTCCAATTTAAATTATTGGTTCAGCAACTCCTTAGTTTACTTCTCCATTTTAACTTAATTTAATTTATTCTGACATATTATTATTTAACTTTTCTTCCTTCCTCCATTTCCTCAATTTATATTTACAAACCTTATTTTATTTTATTTTAGACCGTTTTAAAAAATCAGTTTTTACTTAATCAAATTTACACATCATTTTCCTAAGATCGACCAAGAGTTTCCCTTCCACGTCTTTCCCCATTTCCATGCCAATAGCAAAGCAAAATAAAGATAAAAATAAACTATATTTATATACCTTTGGATTCCCAAACTCCACCCACCCTTTTCCCGGTTTCAGTCCCCAACAAAAATCCATCAGTCTCCATATACTGTTTAGCCTGGCGATCTCACGTCCGAGGCTCTCAATTCTCTCTCAGTTCCTCTCTGCCAGTCTTTTTGATAGTCTTTAATGTTAAACTCCAAATCTCGAAGAAGCTCCAGCCCAACAGGATCCATATTTCTAGCAGCCAGACCTCCATCTTCAACGATAGAGCTTACGAGGTTCTTCAAATCTTGTTTTGTATTCCTTTCAGGTCCAAATGTCCCCCAAGCTCCAGCTTCCACCTCGAATTCAGGCCAGGCTCTCCACATCAAATTTTTATTTTCCTTTTTCCCCATCATGTCAGGCTTCAGAATGCTGGTCCCCTTTAACTTCTGCAAAATTTCTGCTTCTCCTTCTTTTTCTTCAGGGACAACATCTGTCATCTGCTCCATGTTGTCAAAACTCTCCATTTTCTCTGTTTGTTCAATTGGATAGGCTCCTTGTTTCATGTCCTTATCATGTTCAACAATGTTTCTTACTGTTAAACCCAGAGCTGTAACATTTGTAGCCAAAACATCATATTGGCCTTGTAACTTTCCCAAGAGAACAAATGCTCTGTCCAATTCAGCCTGGACTTTCTTTCCTCCAGCCATTCCTGTAATGTCACTAAACCCCTCTAGGGGGATTTTAGTTCCTTAGTATTCCTTTCAGCTCAAGTCCAAAAGTCACATTATTTAGTATCAGCCCTTCCTTATTTTCAACAAATTATTATAGATTAACCAGCAGAAACAACAAAGACAAAGTTCTCCTTTTCCGTCTCAACAGCCAACTTGACAGCTGTCAAATTTTCCAATCTTTCATCGGCAGGCTATCTCGTGGGACATTCCCGGATCCGGGGTGTGTGTGTGAAACTTCAGCTCCCAGAATTAATCCTTTTATCCTCCAGCAAAAATTCTTGTAGTGTCAAAATCGTAAAATTAAAATCTTTTTCTAAAAAAAGAAAGATTCTCTCGACCTTAGCTAGCAGGTCCTTTGCTTCAAGTTGTTTACAAAGGGGGGGGTGGACTTCCTTTTTAACCCTTCCCCGCTCATTCCTAATCCGCAAATTTTTTCTTTAAAGTTCCAATTTCCGTATTTACTCACGGGTTGATCTTTCAGAGTCCGAATGTTCCAAGGAAGAAGTCAGCACTCTCCGCTAATGGCTTGCGGCTTCACTCCGCAGATGCAGGAGTACTCTCAGCACCGCGCCGCACCCCGTCCCCGTTCCGAAGCCTGTAAAAAGGCTCCTTCACGGATTGGGGGGGCGCAAATGGTGCCCGCCAAGTCACTATGCTCACAGGCTTCTGCGCCTGTGATTTTAAGGGTCCCCGCGTCGCCGCCGCAGCAAGACCCAGCTCTGCAGAGCCGATTCCCTCCGGAGCTCGGAGGGAATCCGCCATTAAGCGATGGCGCCAACCCGGAAGTGAGAGAGAGCAGTACATGTGAAAAGGATCTAGGAGTCTTGGTTGACCACAAACTTGACATGAGCCAACAGTGTGACGCGGCAGCTAAAAAAGCCAATGCAATTCTGGGCTGCATCAATAGGAGTATAGCATCTAGATCAAGGGAAGTAATAGTGCCACTGTATTCTGCTCTGGTCAGACCTCACCTGGGGTACTGTGTCCAGTTCTGGGTGCCACAGTTCAAGAAGGACACTGACAAACTGGAACGTGTCCAGAGGAGAGCAACCAAAATGGTCAAAGGCCTGGAAACGATGCCTTATGAGGAACGGCTAAGGGAGCTGGGCATGTTTAGCCTGGAGAAGAGGAGGTTAAGGGGTGATATGATAGCCATGTTCAAATATATAAAAGGATGTCACATAGAGGAGGGAGAAAGGTTGTTTTCTGCTGCTCCAGAGAAGCGGACACGGAGCAATGGATCCAAACTGCAGGAAAGAAGATTCCACCTAAACATTAGGAAGAACTTCCTGACAGTAAGAGCTGTTTGACAGTGGAATTTGCTGCCAAGGAGTGTGGTGGAGTCTCCTTCTTTGGAGGTCTTTAAGCAGAGGCTTGACAACCATATGTCAGGAGTGCTCTGATGGTGTTTCCTGCTTGGCAGGGGGTTGGACTCGATGGCCCTTGTGGTCTCTTCCAACTCTATGATTCTATGATTCCTTTCCCCCTTCACCTCCCCCTCCTTCAAGTTGAATTTATGTCATGCACATTAATGATACTATTAAAAAGGTAAAGGTAAAGGGACCCCTGACCATTAGGTCCAGTTGTGACTGACTCTGGGGTTGTGGCGCTCATCTCACTTTATTGGCCAAGGGAGCCGGCATGCAGCTTCTGGGTCATGTGGCCAGCATGACTAAGCCGCTTCTGGCGAACCAGAGCAGCGCACGGAAACACCGTTTACCTTCCCGCTGGAGCGGTACCTATTTATCTACTTGCACTTTGATGTGCTTTCGAACTGCTAGGTTGGCAGGAGCAGGGACTGAGCAACGGGAGCTCACCCCGTCGCAGGGATTCAAACCGCCGACCTTCTGATCAGCAAGTCCTAGGCTCTGTGGTTTAACCCACAGCGCCACCCGCGTCCCATAATGATACTATTAGAGGTCACTATTAGAATGAGTAAGTGGTAAAAATGGTGATATTTAAAACATGTATACCTCAGCTTTCCACAGGAATGGAATTCAAAGGCAGTTTACAAAAAAGAACAGCCTATAATGAAATCTCAAAAATAAGGAATTAAAATACAGAACAAATGGCTTACAAATACTGTACACTGTCTGGGATAGGCCAGATTTACAGAAGCCCAGGGAATACATAGAGATAAACCACAAACTAAACAACTCTACATATAGTTTACAAAAACTCATTAACAGTAATATACAGCATTCCAACTGTACTATACAGCATTTCAAGTCCATGAGAGAAACTCTCTGTGTGTAGACTTGTGCTGGTGCACTTCCAATGGAACTCTAACAACGAGGTACCCAGATTTTGATCTCTGTTTTGTGAATCTGTATATTACTATTAACAGGTTTTTGTAAACTATATACTGTACAGAGTTACAGTGGTACCTCGGGTTACATACACTTCAGGGGGACAGCATGATGCAGGAAAGGGGGTGCCCCAGATTTGGGTGAGAAAATGTTGGAGGGTATGGCAGTGGAGAGGTGCAAGTGGAGGTTTAAACCTCACAATCCTGGTGCACTTAGGGTGAGTGCATACGTGACAGACTATGGCTATGTACATAACAGAGTATTAAAGCACATAGACAGATCCAATTTTTCCATGTGCACATTTGTGAATGCATTCAGTTGAACTCTATCTCAATATTTCCAATCCACACTAGTGGGTAGTGCTTGATGGAATGTATTCACACTGTATGTCTCCCCATCCCCTCAGTTACTACTTCCCTATCCTCCCAGAGGGTTCTATGGGATGTTAGGTGAAAAACAGTGCCTCTAGTGGGGGGCATGTTGTGCTCCTTCTGGGGTAGTTTGTCCGCCCTTGGTCCCCACTTTGTGGCTCTTAGAAGCTGTCAGCATGTGACAGCGTCCACACCCCGGGAAACAGCCTGACTGCCAGCTAAACCAGGTGAGGGTAGCCTATGGGCCTCACCTGCATGCGAAGACAGGCTCCGGCAGATTGAGCAGACGAGACCAATTGTGGGTCCAATAGTCAAGAAGGCAGTTTCTGCACATGCTATAGAGGGAAGTGTGAGGCTGGTCAACCAAGTAAGATAGCCCGTCTAGGAGAAGGAAAACTAATTGTAAACAACCGCTGCTTTGCAGAATATCTTCAGGGGAAGAAAAGGCTAAGGAATAAACCCTACACGAACTAGGAGTGAAGTTCCTAAGATGGTTGGATGGCACCTTGTATACCTCCTTTCAGCAACTCCTGCAGCCAAGCTGGTGCTAAACGAATTGCTCTGCTTTCTCTTGGACCATATCACTGAGGCAGAGGAGGAGGTCTTGTCTGGGCCGCCCAGGACCTCCATATGCACTGCTCAAGCCACTTTGGTGCTGTTGATGCAGCAAAACGTGGGAGGCAGCAGTTATGAGTTATTGATCTCTGCAGCCACAGCAAATGCTGTGATTCTTCAACAGTTTGACTTTGCCCCCAGTGGCGCACTCCACTGTCTCTTCAGACAGACGGATGGCAACAACAACAAACAACAAAATCCTCTGAGAGTTCTGGAAACCCAAGGTCCCTTGTGGGCATGTGCACAAGTATTTGTTTGCCTGTGCATTTAGCCATTCATTCATTTATGAGGTACAAGTTTTCTGATATGCCAGACTTGGAACAAAATAGCCAGTTGTCTTTTTTAAAAAGTGTGATCCTGTGCTCAGTCTCACCAGCAGCTCACCAGGAATGCCTCACCATTGAAAGTAGGGGAGTGTGGTGATAAAATGGCACCCACCCAAACATCCCTGAACATGTTTTAAAAACCTACCCATACAATGTGCTACAGTACAACCAGTTGGGTAACATTTGATCCTATGCTGGATTTTTTTCCCTTACCACATTTCCCACAGATTGGAAGAATTCAAATTAAAGGGGGGTAAAAGTGCAGTTTGCCACTTGGATGAGGACAATCTCATTTGGAGAATCCTTAAAAAATGAAAATATTGGATAAATCAAATCCACTTTAAAATGCCTTGTGTACATAGCCTGTGTGTGTATCTTTATGCATGTGGGGCTGAGTGCAGGAGGAGGAGGCTTTGTGATATGATTGACAGACAGACAGACAGACAGACAGACCTTCTGAGTGGACAAAAGCGGTGCGTGTATATGTGTGTGTGAGAGAGAGAGAGAGAGTGAGTGAGTGAGTGGGAAAGGTGAGCTTAGCCTCGCCCCCCCCCCGGCACATGGCGTCTGAGCTACCCCTGCAGGGTCTGCTTGGGATGACTGGTCTATTAAAGGACATTGAATTAAATATCCTTTTCCTAATTTTGTATAAGAGTTCATACGTACTTGAAACCCAAGGAGAATCAATTTTAAATTATGAGACAACCATCTGAAGTGGAAATAATTATGAAGGAAGAGAATGGAAACTGTGGAGATCAGCTTGGGATAGAAATATTATGCAATTTATTCACCGTTTACTCTGTCTTTCTCAAACAGAAAGATAAACAATTTTCTTGCCATTTACTTGCCTGCTTCTCAAGCCGCACACATAGTCATCCTTGACCACAGATCTTCCAAATATGACAGTGCTGACATGATCACTGTCACTTGTGGGTGGGGTCTGACGGGTGATGGAATACCAAATACTTTGGATCTTCAGAACCACAAAGTTTATTGCTTCTGCTTCATCAGAATGTTGTTCATAAGTAGGTTGTTTCATTGAGTTATAAGTAGAGATTATTAGGGCTCTCCATAAATTGATGAAAATAAACATCATTGTAAACATACATGAAGCCTGAAAAAATATCCCTAGCCACAGGTTGGATGAAAAACTAGCCAGTTTAACTGCTCCAAAACAATATGAAACTACAGTCTGGAGGGAAAGAATCCAAGTATGAAAACTCCACTCACTTTGGCCAAATGATAGGTACCCAAATGATGTGAATACAGAAAAGTATACGGCCGCAAACAGAGTCAAATTAACAAACTCAGGAAAAGCTACTGACATTGTTTTTTCTGCAAGGCGCACATTGTACAAGAATCTGAAATATCGGTATGGTTTCAAAATCAGAAGGAAGACCAAAAAACCTGAAATCATCATGTAGAGTTGATCGATTTGGGAAACTACATGGAAGGGAACAAATTGTTCTGGATTAAGTAGATGAAATTCCAACAATGTAAATGCCAGCTTAAATTTCAGTGCAATTAACAACAGAAAAAACATAGAGGTTGTCTTTATTGCAAAGTTATTTACGTTAGTTGCTGTTTGAAGATAACCTATCCTTTCTTGACGTAACATGTTAAATTCATCAGCAAGATAAAAGGCAAGAATATACACTATAACTCCATACACAACCCTCTTAGAGGTGGGTTCATACTGGAAAATAGAGAGTTTGTAAGAATGAACTACCAAACTTGAATTAACGACACCTACATCAGTAGTCTCAAATACGATAGAAATGCTGCAGAATAGATCCACATCTGGATTAAAAGTTGTTAACTCAAAAATCACTGCCCAGGTCCGATTATCAAGCCAGTTGTTTCTTTGCAGATCATCCATCCTCATTGTTGTATTGGGTCGTTGCTCTCCAGGAAAAAAATAAAAGGAATATCCTCCAGGCCCGTATGAATCTACAACACCATATGATTTATATTCCCATTGGTCAATGTCTGACTGGTATGTAAATCCTTGAAAACTGCTGGAGTGCTTGGAAGTTGGTTGATTGGTTGGGATTGTCCATGACCCAAGATAGTTACTTTGATCTTCTGGATCACTGTGATATTTATAGCGGCAGTGGCTTTCACTAATCATATGACCTTGCGCAAAGTTGTGAGCAGGGAAACATTCCTTTTCAGTATTCTTCGCTCTTACTTGCCTCATTCTGGGCAAACCAAGAATTTTAGACCAAGATTCTGAAACATAGGTAGGGTGGTGGTCATTATGTATTAAGGGCAGAAAGACGTTGCTCGTCCACATGTAAATATGCTCCAGCTTATTTACATCTGATAAACCAAACGAGAATTTATTATATATAGCTTTATTGTAATAAAAAGTGGTGGTGGGTTCTGCGGAAAATGCAGCAATGAAAACACAGGATGAATAGACAAGGTGAATTACGATGTCCTTCACAAACACAAATGCTAAGTGTTGAGCCCTTACTCTTTTCCTCAAGACTATGACTTCATCCTCTGTTAAAGGTTCATATTCCTTGCTGTGTCTAAGTTTGGAAAGATCATGGTGAATCTTTCTCAGATCTTTCTCATCCACACTTGATTGGATCAGCTTCATATTCTGGTACTGTTCTGTGCTTATCCAGGGGATGTTTTTACAGTATTTGAGACTTATAGTACTCATAGCAGATATGAGAGACAACTTCATGGTTTGCAGCAAAAACACACTCTCAAAAAATGATGTCATGGATGCTATAAACCACTCCATTGAGGTTGTATAGCCATAGGTCAAACCATATAATATAATAAAAGATGAAGAAACTCCAGATATGAGAAAGACCAGTGTCCAAGAGACATATCTGCACCACCATGAAAAGCGTGGCTTTTTATTAAAGAACATGAACTCTGGGTGCAGCGGCTCCTCTGTTTCGAAAGTAGTACCTGTGTCCTTGTCTGTTGCATTATTGTTGCTAGCATTGCTTTCTGATAATGGCAGATGCTGGTCTTTCCCATTTGAATATGCTGATTTGCCTTCTTTCTCGAGGGTTTCAGCCATAAGAGAGGGGCTTCTTTTTGACCCATTTCTCGTGTTGTGCAGCAAAGGCTTCTCCTCAGAATATGTAAACAAGATTTGTATGGTCAGTTGTAAAGGAATAGAAAACAAAGCGCTCACAAATCCAATATACATGGATTTCAAATACCGTAGTTGCACTGAAAGAATCTCCCGATCATCTGCACCACTGAAGAACATGATGTTGAATAGCAAATTACACAGCATTATTACTAAGCAACAAGATACCCTTTGTACCCTTGTGAAAGAACCGGTGACAACCTGAGAAAATATTGAGAGCCATATATGATTGTCTTCCAAGTCCTTGGCAAAGCTTATCCAGAAGTAATCCATTTTATCTAAGCTTGATTTTAGGTTTTTAGCAACAACTGATCGTTCTATTTTGCCATCAGCCTTGCCAAGACCTAACCAGTTTCTACATATAAACAGCCAAGATTTTTTAGTGTGCATATTTTGTACTTTGATTCTGCTTAAGAACCAGTTAGGGGAGGAACCCCCTGTATTGTGCCAGACATGAAGAGAAAGAAGATCCCCTAAATCATATTTAGTAGTTAGGAGAAATGTGTCAACAGCTGCACGAAAGAGAGTTGGAAACTGTGGGTGTTTCAAGTGATGTACATCACTGACACCATTTTTACCTATCAATTCAAGAAAAACATCTGCTGTGGTTCCTGATCCCAAGCGACTTCCTGTGTATACAGTGACCACATAGCGCACTTTATGGTAGGGGTCATTGTCAGGTAAAACTAGTATTTTGTTTTTTCTTTTCAAATCAGCTTTATCTTTGATCATGGCCCAGGTAGTACACAAGATGTAGCCTGAAAAAATGAAAAACACAGCCAGCATTGTCACTGGGTTTGTGTCAAAGTCTGCTGAGAGGACCTTGTTTATATCCAAAGGATTAGGGTACAAAATGAAGCTGCCAGCCACAAATCTGACAGCATGAAAAGCCTCCTGTGATCGGCGTCTACTTCTTGTTGTGCTGTGGGCTTTTGCTTCACAGATGCAGTGTATCTTGGACCAGGTGGTCTGAGAGCCCAGACGGCACAATCCTTCTTTCCACTGTTTCTGAATGCCATCCATACCTAGACAACTGGGTGTATAAACAGCAATGCGGACAATCTTTCTGGTTTGTCCTCTCACAATTGGGTGTGATTGTAGGACAACTGAAATGTTCCACTTGCTTGCTTTATTGCCTTGGAGTGGAGACTGAAGCAATGACTGAGGAAGACAAAGTATGCGCACAGCCTTAAATGCACAGTTAGTGATGCCAGGATTCATTTCACGTGGTGCTGGAGGTTTGTCATGGAAAACAATATAAGAAGCTATTGGAGAATGGCTGACATTGAGTCCCAGATAGATAGATATGTTGAAAGTAACTTTCATATTGCACAAAATCTGGATAAATACATACTTGAAGTTTCCTTTGACTTCAATACTAAATCCACCAGTTGTTTTGGAAAGCTTTTTATCTGGCCCAATTGTCAGATTAAATGTTGCAAAGTCCTTATTTTTCCTTGCCATGATAACTTCCACCACCTCGGGGGTAACCCCCAAGATATCACCATTAGCTTTGACTCCTACCATTTTGAATCCAGTCACTACTGTATGAATATCTGCTGCACCTGCCATCCAAGGGAAGGGATTCTCTTCAAACACATAATGCACTGTGGAAACCACAGCATCTGCTGGTAACTCAATGTGGTTCTCCTGCTTCAGCTGAGGATAAAAGTAGTTCTTGCATTGTCTTCCCTTAGAGATAGTCCTAGAAACCTCCCACTTTTCACCTTTCCATAAGTGAATTGACCAGTTTTTAGCTTTCATATTAGTTTCATGTTCCCCAGGGACTTTACCTTGTAAGATGAGGTCAGCTAATATTCCTGTCACAGAAATTATTTCTTTAATTGCATTGACATTGACATTTCTGTGGTTTAAGAGAGAAGCACTCAACACATTGGACAAGCCAGTAAATATACCATTGCCAAGGACTTCTGCTTCCTGTGACCCTAGATCTTTGTCCCTGAGCCTTTTGAGAGCTTCAGTGGCCTCTTTTAGTGTTCTGACAGCAAACAGTTGTGCTTTCCTATTAACTTCATTAGCATCCTGTGTCACTTGACAAATACTTGATACCGTTTGGGCTATCATCTGTATTTCAGTCAAAGGAATCACTGCAGACACATTAAGGAGGATTTCCCGCAAATCAGTTTTAGAGCCTTGATTGGTTGGCAAAGTCTCAATATTATTTAATACAGAGGCCACCATATAGGTAAGAAAGCCTATATTAAAGTAATCTTTAGTTTCAAGGAAAAAGGACATAGGGCCACTTTCCCCACTGATTAAACCATACAGTTCACGGAGAAGAACAGTTGGTTTACTTCTTGGATCATAAACATTGGCTTCCAAAGTTACTTCAGAAAATACTCCATAGGCATCATATACTTGAACATATATGTCTAAGGCATACTTTTTAGATGGAATACCAGCAGGGAGAAATGATGGAGGGGTTTTTTGCTGATGACCAATATACACTATTATTCCAAATGTATTATTTTGCGCAGAAGATATTGCAGTCATTTTTGTTAGATCTGAATGTGCTATCACTTTGTATGTAAGAGGTCCATTTTTTTCTTCAAATCCAGTACACTGGACAATGAATTTTGTACGGAATGCTATGCCTTCCCTTGGATAAATGATACATTTTCCAGTCTGAGGTGGAGAGCTAACATAAAATGAATGCCTATAAACAGCTGATTGTTTTCCCTTTGTGCTTACTTTCAGGCTAAGAGTATAGAATTTGTCTTCCATGTATCTGAATGCCAATGAATTTATATGCATGTATGGCTTTGATCTCCCAGTTGTAGTTTTGGAAGCCCAATCAAAATGTATTTCCTTAGAGTTTGCTGAAAGAAGTGACCAAAGGTAGACTGTTTGACTAGTTTTTGCACAATTTAGACATCTTGCGGACAGAATGAATCGCTCTGTTACTTTGATGGCTTTCCCACAATTTTCTAAACAAGTGGCATCCAGTATTGGTACAGAACCAGGCAGCACATGAACTGTTTGGAATGCATGGGCTGATTTGTGCTGCTTCAGAATTACTAGAATAAAATAATATTTTGTGTTTGCCTGAAATGTATTAGGTTCTACTTTTTGAACTGGAGCACTTGAATGTGTCCAGCGTATATCTACTTGATTTGGACAGCATTTTCCCTCTGGGCTCAACCTCATTGTTGAATAGTCCAATTCCCGTTTGGTGCAATACCAATTAAAGGTGATTCCTTCAAGGGGGTTGGCTGAATAAGGGTCAGAAGAAGCAGATGCATCCAAAGTCCAATGATCAGAAACACCAACTGTCCGGAACAAACCACCAGCTATGATTGCTACCAGGTCATTTTCTAGAATTTGGAGAAATACTGAATCAGACTCCATGATTTTTATATTATATGCAGGAAGGTACACTGTCATGGTCATATTTACATGATGAAAGCCATAAAATAAGACATTTCTAGGTATATGAAATATGATTCCACTTGTATTTATCTCATCAGGTAGCTTAAGAGGATTTGGCCAGTCTGGAATAGAATATGCAGCTTCAAGGCTATAGATTTTCCACAGTATATCTATATCTGCACTTGTCCTGCACTGTGCCTTTGCAGTTGCTTGCAAGGTAATTGCTGACTCTCTCTTATAATGTATGATTGGATCAGAGAAATCGGGTTTATGGATTATAGCTGTCAGTTCATGACAGTAACTTTGCTGACAGGCCACTGCTGGGTGTAGGACCTTTGACGCGAAAGTATTGATACTGGCTTTTAAAACAGCACGTGCAAGTCCACTTTTGCTGCAATTCACTTTGGCTACAAAGCCCATGTATTGTGAAGGTCGGATAGATAAAACAGAGGGAGGGAGAAAATGGGCAGCATCTTTGACACTGTTACTGTAAGAATAAGTGTTGTTCCAAAGGAGGTACCCTTTCCTGGAATTAAAAAGTTGAAGGTTGAAGGTCCACTCACACTGCAGCAGTGGATGTTGCACGGGAATAAACCACACAATATAGACCAAACTTTTGTCAGGAGAATGTCCATTGAAAATGTGAACTTCAATATCTTTTTCACCTAGAGACCTGAACAAAGTCCCTTTCCGATTCAGATACACATGGATGCTGAACTTGGACAATTGCAGGTGCATGAATTCAACAATGATCAGGTAACAGAGGCTCTGCTCCTCGTAAAAGATATAGTGGGAGCTGTAGCCCTTCCTAGTGGTAGGAGGAGTGCTGTCTTCCTGTGTAGAATAGTACAATCCCAGTGTATGGCTAAAAATGTAGATGCCTCTTCTAGTTTTCTGTGGATTGAGTGTGAGATAAGTTGCGGCTCCAGTGCTTGCTCTGAAAATCAAAGTCTCATTAAAGAAATCAAGTTTTCCTGCCAGTTGTTCAGGCATCTTCTCATTAGTACGAAAATAGACACTGGCCACCACTTTCTCCCTGGAATTTTGTGGTTTGCGAACAGCACAGAAATCACTTTGCAGAGCAAAAGGATTATATCTGTAGGAGTCAGACCATTCCTCCACACCTTGCACATCCACCAGTGTGTAAGCTGTTATTTTGGAGCTGAGGGGTTGGAGAGTCCATGAAAGATTGAGGGTCCTATGAGGAAGGCTGAGCAGTGTGGAGGAGGTGCTGAACACATGGAGCAGAGTAGGCTGCACATAGAAGCTCAGGCTACGTCCAAGTGGAGGCCCATTCTCGATATGGAGTGAAGCGGTGTAGAATCCACGGAGGTGGTAGCGCACAGTTATGTAGTAGCTGTAATATGATGTGCATGCTTGGTGCATTTCTGCATGAGGATAAACAGTAGGTGCAAGTGGCTCGCTATAGAGGTTGCTGGGGATGAGGAGGTCTTCAGGAATACCCCCTTGACTCTTGAAGCGGTAACTCCAGGTGGAACTCTTGAGGCGTGCACACCAACCCAGCTGCACTGGTTGCCACTCATGAATAGGTAAAGTACGTGGCGAGAGGAGGAAAAGACGGACATCCTGCCTGGAAATTTCAATTGTTAGGTTCTTATGAGCACATGTGGCTACATGGCACGAAACTGATACACACTGCACTGTGACACGAATAAAAGCCCATGGTGGATGGAGGCCTCCCCGAGTCAGAGCTGCACCTAACACCAGCTCACCTGACCAGCGATTTGTATTCTTCACCAAGATGGAGTCTTGGTACCACTGACAGTGAGGAGGGGGTACGGTGTCGAGCTTTTCCTCCTTGATCTCTGAAGGCAGACTTTGGGCTCTTGAATACTTCAGGTCAATTCTCTCATCCCAGAAGCATGAAACATGAAGTTCATTGTCATGCTTCTGATAGACACGGTGTTGTGGGTTTGAGCAGGTGACCAACAGTGGGGGTGGTAGAAAACGAAAGGGTACAGCTGTTGCATACTGAGAACAGTAACAGAAGAGGAAGACAAGAAGCATCTTTGGTATGATGGTTCAGGAGCAGCAGCTGATTTACCAGCATCAACAGTTCCACACACAATAATTGTTTTAATTCTAGAATCTTTTACCTGTTGCCCCAAGCAACTAAGGTTCACGTGCAATACAGAAGTAACATTTCTTTCTTTATATTCCTGATTCCTCTTCATTATATATATATATATATGCCTGGTGTTCTCTGGTCCATGGGGTCATGAAGAGTCGGACAATGATTATGTTTGTGCTGTACAAATGAATAAAAGGTTATGTATATTTACTTGAATAAATTGCTGGCTGTTTGCATTTTAGAAATTCCATAGGCTATTATTTTGCCTTCATTGATTTGAAAGTAGCATGCAGTAATATTGCTAGACTCCCACTGGGTCATAAATTATAAACAGTAAATATAGTCGCCTATTTCCTATACATCAATACAGTGGTACCTCGGGTTAAGTACTTAATTCGTTCCGGAGGTCTGTTCTTAACCTGAAGCGCCACTTTAGCTAATGGGGCCTCCTGCTGCCGCCACGCCACCGGAGCCTGATTTCTGTTCTCATCCTGAAGCAAAGTTCTTAACCTGAAGCACGATTTCTGGGTTAGCGGAGTCTGTAACCTGAAGCGTCTGTAACCTGAAGAATATGTAACTTTTAAAAAAAAAAAAATTATTAAACGGCCAATCACATCAAATCAAACCACATCACATAAATTTTGTTGGGGGGGTCCCATACTTCTAGATCCAAGGAGGAATTCTGATCTAATCATTCCTTCTGCATTAATGTCCAAATCAGTCCAAATAAGTCCAAATAGATGTTAAAACAGTCCAAACATATATTCATATCTTGCTGTTTCCACATCACTCTTAATCAAATATTTTCTCTTTGTCCTTTATGGTCTCCTTAAGCCGATAAACACCGATAATGCTCCTGCGTAGATTTCCCGTCGTAAATCCTCAGTTCCAGTTAGTTCCCATAAATCGTCACCTTCGGAGATAAGATCACTTTTTCCCTTGTAAATTTATAGCTCTGTCGTACCTAAAGCCTCTTTGAGGGGTCTCTCCCACGATGTAAACACACTCTCTTCCTCCTCTCAGGCTTATTCCTCCGACAGAGCCTCCCAAGATGGCGTCGACGGCATTTTTGATTACGTCAGCACAAAGCTCTCGTGCATTCCACAGTCCTCCAAAAACATGCTTTGGTTCGAAAGTTTATCTCCACACAGCCTTAGATTCACAGCTTAAGTCCTTAAAACCTCATTTCTGGCTTTTGACTCTTGAAGGGAGGGGATTCTTGGGGTATCACTTAGTAAAATAAAAACGTTTTCCCCCTCCCCCATCAGTCATTTGCCATACCGTATCTTGACGTATCTTCTCATAATTTAAAACTTGCTTTTCCAGAGACCTCTTCTGTTGCAGTCTTCACTCACTCCTCCTCATTTCATGAAGTATGTGCATTCCTTCGTGCCAAATTGTTTCCTTTGAAGTTTGCAGCTAGTGGCGCAAATCAGAGACAGCGTCCAGGAGTGCCGATCCCACAGGAGGGTTTCTTGCCTAATGCCCCCATCCCCCTCAAAAATTCGGGGGTGGTATCGGGCACAGCAGGCATACGGCCCCACTCACCATCTTGAGTGGGTTTTGGGAGGCTAATTACCCCCAAAATAGCCTCCAAATTACCTCCTGTGGGTCGGAGAGATGTTATTGTCAGCCATCTTCCTATGCGCCCCCTAGTGGGCCCCCTCCTGAAGCATATGTAACTTGAGGTACCACTGTATAGGTTAAAATTACCTAGAAAATATAGACACTTGGTAGCATCAGCAAGAATATATATTGACATTTTAAAATTTAATTTTTATATGAATGATATGGTTAAAGTTTTAGATGAGTTGAAATTCGCTCCTATTGCTATTTTGTATCAAAAGTTGTTATTACTGATGTATTTCTTTTATCCATGATTTGATTATGGATGAGGAAGCTGAGTTGGTTTGCATGATCAAGACCTGTCTGGATGAGCACGGTGGAGATGGTCTCACCCTGCTTTGCCCACCTGGGTATTCAGTGGAGTATTGGGCACACTCTGGGGTCAGATAGAATTTACTGTAGTCTATAGGAATTATTTCTCTCTCCAGGTTTGCCCTGCTTGAATGGAGACCTAGAGGGCTTGTGCCTGGTACTGGACAGTTGGTACAGATGAAGGATTCTGCCTCACTGCCCAGCAGTCTCCCTGCCTGAGCTGACAGAGATAGTCTTGGAGGTGGAATTGAGGACTCCAAAACTGTTGGTTCCATTAATTCTGGGGCTGCTCAGGACATTATGGCTGCTATGTTGAAGTCCTGGCTGACTTGTGGAATACACATATGCCCTTGGACCATGATCACTCCTACATGCCCACTCCTGCTTTACCTTCTTCTTTTTCTTCTTAAAGGATCACTTGTAGCAGAGTAAGATTGTCTTCCATGAACACAGTATTAACAGTGAGTCCGTTATGGGGTTTTGGAAGATGCCTGTGCATGAATCAGATCAGTGCATGCTGACCACCGCACAGTCTTTGCAGTAAGGCTCTGTTACGATAGCATGCTGCAGCCTTCATAGAATCATAGAATCATAGAGTTGGAAGAGACCACAAGGGCCATCGAGTCCAACCCCCTGCCAAGCAGGAAACACCATCAGAGCACTCCTGACATATGGTTGTCAAGCCTCTGCTTAAAGACCTCCAAAGAAGGAGACTCCACCACACTCCTTGGCAGCAAATACCACTGTCGAACAGCTCTTACTGTCAGGAAGTTCTTCCTAATGTTTAGAAACATTAGCCTTCACAGCCATTGTAACGTCTCACTTATCTTCTGCCTATTTTGCCATTGAGGACTTCCTGGATCATTCTTTGTCTAGCGCAGGGATAGGCAACCTAGGGCCGTGGGGCCAGATGCAGCCCAATCACCTTCTAAATCCGGCCTGCAGATGGTCCGGGAATCAGTGTGTTTGTAAATGAGTAGAATGTGTCCTTTTATTTAAAATGCATCTCTGGGTTATTTGTGGGGCATAGGAATTCGTTCATTCCCCTCCCCCAAATAGTCCACCCCCCCCAAGGTCTGAGGGACAGTGGATTAGCCCACGGCTGAAATAGGTTGCTGAGCCCTGGTCTAACTCCTTCCCCTTGACCTTTCCGCCTTGGATGACCCTACCAGGAGTACGAGACTCCGGACGGCTTCGCTCACAAGGGTAACAGGAACATTCAAGCCCACTCCCCATGACAAGGTGATGATCTTGCTTTATAGAGCCCATCTGGCTTCTTGCTATACATCAGAGCTAGGGAAATTAAACAAGTTGAGGGACATGAAATATACTCAGAGTTGAGAGTGGATTTCATGCTCTTTATTCAGCTCATAGTGGTGAGGAGGAATGAAAGTTCCCCCCAAAATCTGCTTTATATACATTATTTACACAATGGGCCGCACGTGAGTGGCTAATTCCGGGATTCTCCTGTAGGCCAATCAGGTTGCAGATTCACTTCCACCTGGAGCTGGATTGGGTGGCTCCTGCAGACCAATCATACTGCTGCATTCTGAATCCTATTGTTCTAGGACCAATCAGACTGCTGCATTTTGGATCCTATTGTTCTAGGACCAATCAGACTGCTGCATTTTGGATCCTATTCAACTCAGTACATAACCGGACAGATGTAAACAGGGCTTTTTTCAGCTGGAATATGCCAGAACTCAGTTCCAGCAACTCTCAGGCAGCGTTCAAAATTAGCTGGGTGCCAGCCTTTTGTGAGGAAATGGAGGTGTCCAGGCGCCAGGTCAGTGCCTAATGTCTCCACCTGGCCAGGCTGGTGTGGCTGCAATGACGTGCAAGTCCGCTGGTGTGCACAGCACCAAAAGACTCTCTCCCGCTCCCCAGCTGAAAGAGCCCCCATCCCGCTCCTGTTCGCCCGCCAGCAGCCTCAGGCAGCCCCACTCTGCAAGCCACAGATAGGGTGGCTTTGCCCCCCAGTCACACGTCAGGTTCTGTGCACTTGGCTAGCGCCGCCTGTTCTGTCTTCGGGGGGGGGGGCGAGCGGGAAGAAAGCGGTACCTCACCTGCCCCCATGCTGGCGAAGGAAGCCTCAGGAAGGAGCCCCAAGGAAAGAGAGATGGGCTGCCTGCAAAGCGCTGGGCTGAAAGCGCCTCAGCTCCCGTGGGGAGAGCTGAGGTGGGTTATAGCCAAACCATGATGTTTGGCTGATGATACATTGTGATGTTGAAAATCTAACATTGCCTAACCCCCCCCCCCCCCAGTTATGCATTTGCAGCAAGTCACACTGGCATTACACAATTCTCACAGCTTGATAGTTTCACCCTGAAAAGGCCACCAAGTTATGGGCCACTGTATTCCTTCCCATACTCCGAAGGGGGTCTGACCTTGAAATCCAGACAGGAGAGGGAGAGGATGAAGGCCTCTGCGACAGAATAGCAGGCCATTGCTACAAAAAGAGAACCAAAGAAGCTTCCCTAAGACCATTTATGAGGTCGTTATTTCCATCAGAGCAAAGCCTGAGCGGAAGCCGTGAGCTCCTTTCCCCCCACCCGCCCCAGGAATCCTGAGAGGTACACGTGTATGCACCACACAGTTGGAACAAGGACGCACGCACCTACATTCTCGGCACCCTTAAGAAATTAAAGTGGCCCAAATCTAAATGCTTTCCGTTTAAGACAAGCACCCCCGAACTGGGTAATAAAATATGCATTTCCTCTAAAAATAAAAAAGGGAGCATCCTCGCAAGCCACGCAAAGCCAGTCAGCTGGAGCGCCAGAGGACGCGGGGCTCTCACGGCCCCCGAGGCCTCCCCGCCCCGCCAGGGCCCGCCCGGCCAGCGCCAGCCCCCCGAGGCCGCGGGCAGCCAGGCTCCTTCCTCCGGCAAAAGGCCCTCTTTCGAGAGGGAGTCGCGAGGGGGCGCCGGAGCCTCGCCTTTCGCTCCTCCGCGTTGACTTTTTACTCCGTGTTCTTTTCCGACGCCCGTTTCCGGATTCGGGGCGGAGAGCGAAGCCTGTCTCGGCGCAACATGGCGCATCTCCGCGACTGCAAGGTGAGTGGCGCGGCTCCGCCCGGCATTTCAGTCCCGGGGTGAGAAATGGGGGGCGAAGGCGCGGAGAGAGACCGGGGGGAACGGGGGAGGCTGGCTTTGCCTGCAGCGCTCGCAGCGCGGATGGGTGTCCCGTGTCCCGCTGCGCTTCCTCGAGAGAAGGGCGGCGGGGCGCCAGCAGGTGTTCTTTACCCCGTGGAAATGGAAAACTTTCAGCAGGAGCCCTTTCGAAATGCTTTATTTGATGCGACTCAGAAGCAAGTCCTGTTGAATTCATCGTGCTTACTCCCAGGAAATGGGGCTAGGATCGCAGCCTTAATCTGCTCAATGCAGTAGTGACTTTGAATCTCTCTAAATTGTATAATCTACGTTCAGAAACATAAAGGTTTTACAATGCAGCTATTAACTAAAAAGGCAGAGATAAAACACAGCATACTGGAAAAATAAACAGTGGTAAAAGTCCGTGGACATAAAATGTGTTTGTGTTTGGTCATAATTTCTTCCTCAAACCTGCAGAGACAATAGGATAATTGCATGAACTATGTAAGGGCATTTTCACATGAGGCTCAAAGGTTCTCTTGTCATCTGGTTATACATTGACCAAATTCTCACTTACACATTTCCTTCTCATGATGACACTGTAATAGCAGAAGAGAGATTTTAGAGGCTCTGTGGGAAAATGCATTGTTGAACCTTAATACGGTTAATGTTCTTAAACTCCTCAGTTTTAGGTATGATGGGTAAGTCAGATGGATTGCTTTGGTGGGCGTGGTGGTGGGCAGGGCTTCTTCCAGACCAGCCCCATCTTCTGCCTCTTGCCCCTGGGCCCTTTCTCTGCCAGCTGGTGCCTGAGTTTGCTTCTTTCCTCCTCCCTCCCTGTCCCTTTCTCCTTGGCTGCAGCGCTTGTGGGATTGTAAGCCTGCAGGCTGAAGCTGTCTTGTTTTAATTGATTGTATTCAAGTTTCTATGTGAGCCTTTTTTGGCTGAAGAGCAAGGGTACAATGCTCTAAATTGTTTTTTTATTTATTAAATTTCAATACCACCCTTCATCTGAGGATCACAGAACAGTTAACAATTCATGTATTTATTAAACTGCTTTGAGATTTTACTACACTCAAGCAGTATATAAAATTTAAGTGTGTGTGTGTAAAAATTTTTAAGTGTTTTTCTGTTATGACTTCAGAGTTTCCAGAATTTTAATATTTCTACATCAGAGATAAAGTAAGCAGTGTCTTATCCTTCCAGGCCTGGCAGGATGCGGGGCTTCTTCTTTCAACCACAAGTAATGAGGCCTGTAAAATGTATGATGCTGCCCTGACTCAGGTAGGAATGAAGAAGAGATTATGGCACATAAAAACAATATTTATTCTAATGTATTACCTTTTGTAAATATTAGATATGTTTTCCCATATATTTTGGAGGGGTGAAATAAGAAAATTGCAATTACAGAGGGGCCGTGTTAGTCTTTCAGGTGTGAAGGGAAAATTCATATCAATAAAGGGAAAATAAAGATCCCCTTTAGTGATAAAATTCCCTTTAGTTTGCTTTTGCTATGCTCTCAAAAAGTATGAAGAAAGGTGAAGGCATTGGCTGTTTGATAAATGAATATTTTTATTACATTAACATACCACCTTAATCTTCCGAGGAACTCAAGGTGGTGCACCTGGCTCCCCTCCTCCCCATTTCATCCTCACAGCTACCCCGGGAGACGGCAGCGGGACCTGGTCACCCAGGGAGCTTCATGACTAGCTGGGGATTTCAGCCCTGGTCTCCCAGGTTCTGGATGAGTGGAGTGAGCAGGAGCATTGCAGTCCTCAGCTGTTTAAGGCTCTATATTTCAAAACCAACACTGTGAATTCAGCACAGAAACTAATTGGCACCCAGTGCAGTCAAGCCAGGATTGGCATTCTATGCTCAAACTCGTCTTGCTCTGGTGAGCAACGTAACCCCCAAATTCTGCACCACCTGAAGTTTCTGAACCATCTTCAGAGACAGTCCCAGTTTTCCTCCACTTGCATTCAGGCCTTGCTGTAGCTTGTCTCATTGTCCTAAGTTCTGGAGTACACCAAGGAGCCAAGCAGGCTCTGTGAAATGAGAGAAGTTGCTCATGAACTATAATGTCAGCAGCCTGAGCCATTCAGCTGTTCCAGAGGTTGGTCAGGACTTTGACAAGAGAACCAGTCATAGTAACTGGAAAACCCCCCAGAATCACCTTGAAACCCACTGGATCCATCAGTCTCCAAGGGCAGGCCATCCTAAGAAGCCCCCCGGCTCTGCAGAGGAGAAAAGGTGCTGAAAGGCAGTGATCTGACTTTGACAAGGAACTGATGTCCATATCCTCCACTTTCAGATCATATTATTATTATTATTATTATTATTATTATTATTATTATTAATAATAATAATTTATTTATACCCCTCCCATCTGGCTGGGTTTCCCCAGCCACTCTGGGCGGCTCCCAATAGAATATTAAAAACACGATAAAACATCAAACATTAAAAACTTCTCTGAACTGGGCTGCCTTCAGATGTTATCTAAAAGTCAGGCAGTTGTTTATTTCCTTGACATCTCATGGGAGGGCGCCACTACTGAGAAGGCCCTCTGCCTGTTTCCCTGTAACCTCACTTCTTGCAGTGAGGGAACCGCCAGAAGGCCCTCAGCGCTGGACTTCAGTGTACAGAATGGACGATGGGGGTGGAGACGCTCCTTCGGGCTTAAAAATGTTCCTGACCGGTTGAGAAATCAAGGTTCAGTGTGTGGCCTGCCACATGCAATGCACCAATGACATGTTGAACCAGCCCCATGATGGTTGTGGCAGCCATGAAGTCCTAAGCCACCCCAGAGACAGTTGCTTCAGTATGGCTGTTGGAAGTCCCCCAAAACCAGCAGTCTGGGAGTGCTCAACACTGCCTTTAAAACCATCCTGTCAGCTCAGGCAGGGAGACTGCTTGGCAGCGAGGCAGGTGGTAAACCAACAGAATCCCCTTTTCTGTCCTGGTTGTCCAGTGCCAGGAACACACACTCTAGATTTCCCACCAAGTGTACAAACAGCCTGGAGAGAGAGGGAGAGAAAAATCTCTGGACCACAGTATCTCCTCCTCCCCAGCACTCAGACCTGTCCTGATGCTGCTGCCCTAAGTACCCAGGTGGGGACAGCTGGGTGAGATCAACTCTGCTCTGTTCACCCGTCCAGGCTCAGTGATGAGACCAGATGGGCTTCCTCATCCACAATCAGGTCATGGGTGAGGGAGGTCTTACTCCGAGCCAGCCTGGCAATCATCAACAGACCCAAAGGTTGGCTGACAGGACAACCACAATTGCCCAGGTTGGAGGAGGAGCTGGCTTGAGACCCAGTCTAGGAAAAAGGCAGGATATAAACAAATTTAATACTACTAATAACTGCCTGTGCCATTTGCCCCTTACCAAGCCTGCACCACCTCCCACACCATACCTCCCCCCACCCTGAACCACTGCAATTGGCAACCTCCCTGCTCTCCCCAACACGAGATCTCCTCTCATTCAATAAAAACAAACAACAACACACCCACCACACAAATTAAAAAGAGTCAAAACAATTGAAGCAACCACGCTTCCATGTACAGCAATAGACATGCTGCACTCAGGTCAGGAACAACATTTTTGCCCTTCTTGCCTTTGCAGGGAAATACAGTGCTCAGCCCCCCCCCCCCAGTAGTATCTTAGTTCCCGGAATCATGAGCTAAACTCAGGAATAATTGGACTTATTTGTCCCAGAGACTGGAATAACAGAATTAAAGTTGGTTAGTAGTTCTGAATTCTGTATTAATGGAACTAAGAAAATCACCTTAAGAATATTCCCATGCCACATATTCTAGCCACATGAGCTAGAAGCAGAAATATATTAAATTTGTTTTCTGCTTAATGTAAGATTCGCTTGCATGAGATGATGAAAAGAAACTTATCTCTTCTTGGATTCTTAACCAGTGTATTGTTTGTATTTCTTACAGTATGTCACCTGGAAAAACGATAATAGTTTAGGGGGCCTTGAAGGAACTTTCTCAAAACTACAGGCAGCTGACCCTAATTTTTGTAAGTAACAAAACGACTTCAGTGCATCTTTGTGTGCCCTAACGTTGTTTCCTTGTACAAAATGTGAAGAATTGGCCAAAAAAGTGTATGAGAGAGAGAGGGAGGGAGGGAGGGAGGGAGGTGCAGTGCTTATTTTCTTTGGGACCACCAATGTCCTTAATGGTTGAACTCAGACCCCCCCCCCCTGGTCCCTGGGCTCACCTGCCTCCTCCCCATCCTCTCTCCTTCAGAAACTTAGGCATTCAGCTTTTAGTTACCTGAGATTTGTCATTTCATCTCAACAGAAAAAACTTCTCTTAACACTATATATGGTTACTTTAAAATAAACTTGCATTGTAAGCCACGGTTTGAATCTAGATTGGCCAGTTTCTCACCATAGTCGGATCTTAAGTTTTGTTTTTCTTTTTTTAAAAAAGAAAAGCTAATGTTTCTAGTCTTCATGGATTCAAATATATGGTGAAAAATACTTTGGATGTGATTCTTGGAGGTAAATGGATAGAACTTTTTTTTTTTTTACCTGGCCGCGTTCTCTGTATTGACACCAGGCAGGTTCCTTTACTTTACCCTTTTTGGAACCTGTCTAAAACATTTCTGTTTATGCAAGCCTATCCACATATGTAAACGTTGAGGTTAAAACACATCTTTTAAACCTCTTGTTGATTTGAACTATCTTTTTTATTTAAATACCTGTTTTTAATAGTCTTTCATTGATATTTTTAATGTTTTGTTTTTATTCTTTGTAAACCACATAGAGGTTCATTACAATCAGGCTGTCTGTATAGTTGAGAAAATAAAGAAATATGTTTGAGGAACAACCTATTATATAACTAAAAAATGACTATAGCTTTTATTTGTTGAGGGCCCCCTTTTCTTGGGCAATCTTTGAGGGCTGCATGCCCGAGCCCAAAGCAACTGGGAGCGCTCCCTTCTCGCTTTCTTCCTCTCTCCCTCTTTCTGCCACCCCTTCTCTCCCTGCCCACCAAGAAGTTGCCAGCGGACACACAGATCACTCCTGTAATAAGTCTGAATTAATAATTTCCAGAGGGCTTGCCCCCCCTTCTCATTCCATCACTCCATCAGTTTTGACTTTGTCCCCACTCCTCTCCTTCCAGGCTCCTCCTAATCTGCATGAAATTAGGTAAAGGACTGCAGGTTTTGTCCACTGGTATAATCTTTTCCATAAAGTTTTTACTTCTGACTTTATCTGCAGTAATGGGTCATGTGATCACTAATGGTTTGGTTCTGATTGGTACTGGGAGTTCACCTCGACTTGACAGAAAACTAGATGGTGCAATAAAGAAAATGGTGGCACTGTCACAGTCTCAGCCATTGACTGAACGAGAGAAATTACACGTTTCTGCATTGGAGCTCTTTGCTAATGGGTAAGTCCTTGGATTTTAGGCAGTGAAGTTGGAAAGCTTTTTTGCCATTTCTGTAAAAACTAGCTCTCAAAATCTGCAGAACAAGCAGTTTATTTTCATTTTCTCAGGGGCAATGTCTGTTGTAAAAAACTTGATTTGGTGTACCTGCCAGTGCTATTTTTCTAGAAAAGGAGGTGCTGGAACTCGCCATGAACGCCTCCCTCATTCTCTTGCAGTGACATTGGTGCCAGAACTGATTTCTGGTGAGTTCTGGCTGAAAAAAAGCCCTGGTACCTGCCCTCCCTACTTTCCTTTAAAACATTTCTGATTTTGCTTTTTTTCCTTTGCCAAACAATAGCTTTGCAACATCTACCCTTGGACCTAAGGCATAATGTTATATATATATATATATATATATATATATATATATATATATGTATGTATATGTATATGTATATGTATATGTATTATTTTTCCACATTTTTAAACAAACAAACAAACACAAATCAAAACTGAACTTAGTCCAATATTAATATCATAATTAAATGACTTCCTCAAATTCCCTTGACTGAATTTCATTATATAACATTGTAACGGTTTTCCAAGACAGTTTCTCATAAAATTTACTTACTCCTTAACATCTTTGTCTCTTTTCATCTTAACTTTAAACATATTGTTTTATAATTTCACATATTTAAGTCCTTAGCCTATCTGTTATTTTGCAAGTATTTCTGTTTAATTTATCTTAGCATATTTCGATAAACAGTCTTTAAATTTCTTCCATTCTTCCTGATGTTCCTCCTCCTTCTGGTCACTGATTCTTCTGGTCAGGTCGGCTAGCTCCGAAAAGTCCATCATCTTCATCTGCCATTCCTCCACTGTTGGTATTTCTGGTGTTTTCCAGTTTTTGGCTAATAAAATTCGAGTTGCAGTTGTGGCATACAGAAACAGTCTAGCATCTTTTTTGGGCAATTCCAAACCTATTATTCTAAGAAGAAAGGCCTCTGGTTTCTTAACAAATGTATATTTCAACATTGTTTTCAACTCATTATAAATCTTCTCCCAGAAGTCTTTCATCTTGGGACAGGTCCACCACATATGGTAAAAGGTACCCTCCTTTTCTTCACATTTCCAGCATAGATTATCACTATTGTGATAAATCTTTGCTAACTTTACAGGAGTCAAGTATCATCTATACATCATTTTCATATTATTTTCCTTTAACATTGTACATGCAGTGAACTTGACCCCTTTCCTCCACAATCTTTCCCAATCTTCAAACATTATGTTATGTCCCACATCTCTTGCCCAATCTATCATCACAGATTTAACTTGTTCATCCTTTGTATGCCACTTCAACAATAAATTATACATGTTAGACAAATTTTTAACTTTAGAATCTAACAACTTCATTTCCAATTTAGTTTTTTCCAAAGCAAAACCATTTTTCTTATCTATTTTGTACAATTCATTAATCTGGTGATAATGTAACCAATTTATTTTATCTGTGATTTGGTCAAATGGTTTTAATTTAAATCCTTCATTATCTTCCAATACCAAATCTGAATATCTCAACCACTTGGATTCCATATTTGGCTTTTTTCTGGGCCTTTGCCTCCATTGGCGAAAGCCATCTGGGTGTTTTCCTTTCTAGAAGATCTTTGTATTTAATTCAAACATTATATAGAGATTTTCTAATCACATGATTTTTAAAGCCATTATGGGCCTTTACCTTGTCACACCATAGATATGCATGCCATCCAAACACATTGTCAAATCCCTCCAAATCTAAAACATCAGTGTCCTCTAGTTGTATCCATTCCTTAATCCAGCAAAAAGCTGCTGCTTCAAAATACATCTTCAAATCTGGAAGGGAAAATCGCCCTCTTTCTTTCAAGTCCGTTAGTAATTTATATTTGATTCTGGGTTTTCCCCCCTGCCAGATAAATCTAGATAGTGCTTTTTGCCATTCTTTGAAACACTTCACATTATCAATGATTGGGATTGCTTGAAACAGGAACAACATCTTTGGCAATACATTCATCTTAGCTACAGATATCCTGCCCATTAATGACAATTTCAAACTCGACCAAATCTCCAAATCTCTCTTAATTTCATTCCATAATTTCTCATAGTTATCTTTATATAGATTCAAGTTTTTCACCGACAAATTGACCCCCAGATATTTAACTTTTTTCACAAAGACTAGGCCCGTCTTTTCTTGTAATAACTTCCTTTCCTCATTGTCCATAAGGCATAATGTTATAATGCTATTTGGTAGCCCTGTATCATGAGTGAAATAACAGATGATGTTTCAAATTGAGTTCTTAAACGAAAAATATATTTTCAAGGGTCTAACCTGCTTCTAGCTTATTGTTGTTAATTGTATGGAATCTCATCCACAAATGGTAGCTCTCAACACTTAGTGCCAATAGTTTTAGTTGCTCCCTTCAGACACAGAAGGATTAGAAACAGTTCCTTTGGGCTGCTTCTTTTAACATATAGCTCTTAAAATTAAGTCATACCTGTGTTTCTTGTGTCCCACAAGGACATACACAGCCCTCCAGCCACCCACAGGAGCCTGCTGGCAACTCTCCCCACCCCCACCCCCGCCCCCTGGCAGGCTGCCCTAGGTGGTTGGTGGCCTGGGTCATAAGCTGTGCAGGCTTGAGTAAGCAAATAGTACTTCAAAAAAGAAAGTCACAAGTAATCAATAATTAAATATGGGAGATCTCATTCACATTATTTTAGCAGCATTGTACACCTTTAAATATAAGAATACGGGTTTATAGTATGAAAAAGTCTTGCACGCAAACCCACAAAAGTTATGAGTGGTTCAAACAACATTTACTAACCCTCTTGTCCAAACAAGGTTATAATCTGTTGGCTAAAAGGTGTGTGTGTGGGGGGGGAACACATTATTTATTGCAGCATTTCTTCCTGGTTATCTGCACAAAATAGGCACCGACTAAGTGAATGGATATTTATACACCTTGAAGGATATTTATATGCCTTGGGTTTTCCCCCTGTGTAGGCAGCTCCCAAAAGCTTGTGATACCTGGGATCAAATCCTGCAGAATCACCCAACTGACCTGTTAGCCCTCAAATTTGCACATGACACATATTTCTACTTGGGACATCAAACCCAGATGAGAGACTCCATTGCTCGAGTCTATCCTTATTGGACACCAGACATTCCTCTTAGTAGGTAAGATTATTTTGCTTCTGCTGCACTCGCTGATTCTACTGCATGCTCAAATTCAAGAACCTCAGAGAAGAAATATTATCAGATCTTGCAGTCCAACTTATTTGTTTATTGTTTTAAAACATGTTTACCCTACTCTTCAGCCAAAAAAGGTGTCCAGATCAGTCTACAAGTGTACGATCTAAAAGTACATGTAAATCAACACAACTGGATTTTAGAGAAAGATTCATAATAAAAAGCTCAATTTTCAGAATAACTGTTTCCCCCCCCCCCCAGTACTAATATTCTTAAGCAAGTGAGACCTGTGACAAACTGGAGGGCTCCCATTCACTGTTCCCATCAGTCAGCTGCATACTCCTCCATGGTAAACAATTCCATCCCCCATGGTTTTGTAAACCCCACCTGACAACTGTTAATCTGCATTCTGATCCCACATAATCCTTTGCTCATTGAGCTGTTTCCCGCCTAAAGTGGTTGTTGTTTGAGGTAAACACAAATACAAACAGTTCCCTGAGCCTTACTCATACCTCCCTCTTGTGTGTGGTTGGTGCTGTTTGCCTACATAATGGTTGGCACTTGCCTTTGAACTTCAGAAATGGAGGGGAAGATTCTAGAAAGAGGATCTGAGGCTGAGAGAATAGAAGGCTTGTGTGTAAGGTGCCTGGCAGGCATTGTCAGTCTCCATGCAGCTCCTTGGCCAGTCGGATGCAACACAGAGGCCTTGGGACTGAAGAAGGACCTGCATGCAAATGCCATTCATCCTAAGGAAGTAGAGAGCACCCAGCAGCAATTTAAAGGCCAGTGTCAGCATCCAGCCCAGGTCCCAGCAGGGAAGAGGAGGACCATGAGAAGAGACGAGGAACCCAGGAGAGCAAGGAGACAGATATGAGGGGAGAAGGCATATGGAAGGGTCTGTGGCTGTTAACTTCAGAGAAGAGAGGAAAGACTGTCAGGAAAATAAACTATATAAAGAACCAAACAGAGTAGGTGTCCTGTGATAAAAGGATGCAACCAAGTAAGGGACTCCCTCAAGGGTCCTCTGAGTACAAGAGAGGAACCCGGGACCAGAGGAGGGATGGAGCTGACACGCTTTACAGACTGAAGTGAAATTTGGACACATGCTCTCATGTGTTAAAAATAAAGTGTCGATTCCCTGAATGTACTAATTTCTAGTGAGAACCTGTTGCAAATGCTAGTTCTTATGTAGTTTCATCAAGTAAAATTCTCTCTTTTATTTTAAGGTATTTATCAAGGTGCTATTAAGTAATCTCATATTGACTGTCAGTTTTTACCTTTTCTGTTTAGCTACTTAAAAGGCATGTACTCCTTTGGACTGATGGAAACCAATTTCTTTGATCGTGCTGAGAAGCTTGCCTATGAGGTAAAAAATAAAAGGCTGAAATATGGGGTGTTCAAGTTATTTTTTGTGTAGGTGAGTGAGAGAGGTAATTGGTGGTAAGCTGGATAGTTATTAGGGTGGTTCATAAAAAACTTTTTTTTAAAAAATGCCTGCTCCAAAGATCTCATCTTACTACACTAGGGATTATATAGCTATATCTGAAATTTCATGCATATCAGTTAATATCTTGATCCTCCTCCACAAAAATAGCTGTTTATTTGGCCATTTCCCTATGTCGTGAAGGCTGAAATTTCAATTCAGTGGAGCAGGGTCAAGATATTAAGTGATATGCATGAAATTTCAGATACAGCTATATAATCCCTAGTGTAGTAAGATAAGACCTTTGGAGCAGGCATTTTTTTTAAAAAAGTTTTTTATGAACCGCCCTAGTAGTTATGCCAGTCTGGCCCATCAAGAACTAAAAGGAATAGTTCTTTTGGCCTCTTGAGATTTCCTGGCTTCCCCAGTTTATACTGCCAGGAATGGGCACAGCTTGGGAGATATTGCAGACAATATTTTCATTTCCTTATCTCACGCAACCTCGTTTTGCTATTCTGATGTCCTCAGTTTAAGTGACTTCCTCATAGGTGTCCACAGACTCTTCCAGAAACATCTAGAATCCTTTTCCCCTGCTCCTCGTTGTGGTGTACTACTCTAATATTCTTCAGTTGCATCTGGAATGACCTTTCCACCATGTCACTCAACCAAGTCAAGTGTTATTTATGCTTTTCTAGCAACAGAGCACATTAGCTAACAAGTACAATTTTTTCCTCTTAACCTTTTGTTAGGCTTTAGCTATCAACCAAACAGATGCATGGTCTGTCCACACCATAGCTCACGTGAACGAAATGAAGGCAGATCTGAAGAGTGGGTTGTCATTTATGAAGCAAACTGAAAACAACTGGAAGGTAAAATATATTGCTTTCTGAGGTGGTTGCTCACACACACTCACCCTGAAAGGCCTGCTCCATGGCACGTTCTTCCGCACAGCAAGTTATCTTCCTATATACATAAAAATGTAAGGCTGCCATCATGCAGTCCAGATTGTAGTACAGTGGTACCTCGGGTTACAGACCCTTCAGCTTACAGACTCCGCTAACCCAGAGATAGTACCTCGGGTTAAGAACTTTTCTTCAGGATGAGAACAGAAATCATGTGGCGGCGGCACAGCAGGAGGCCCCATTAGCTAAAGTGGTGCTTCAGGTTAAGAACAGTTTCAGGTTAAGAGCAGACCTCCAGAACGAATTAAGTTCTTAACCCGAGGCACCACTGTATTTGTGGTGCCTCGTCACGATCCTGGATTTGCATTAAGTCTGCATGGGAGAGGGGAGTAAAAGAGAAGGCATGTTTAAAATGGTGGTATAAAACAACAATAACGGTTTGAATCAAGCAGAATTTGAATAAAGGAAACAAAGAGCAGCAAAGTGGTGATTTTAAACAATGGCAGAGGTGTGAGTAAAGGGAACAGGGCTGTGTGCACAGCAGTTTCAAACAAGGTCTGTGGTGCTGTTCTGTATTTCTGAGCTGTTTACTGCCTTGAGATCTTTGGATGAAGGGCGGTATACAAATTTAATTAATAAATCATGATGATGATCTGAAGAAGGGAACTGGGGAAAGGTCTGTTTTGTTCACTTCAAATATTCCATAGTACCTTCCTACAATCTGGTTTTTCACTCCTTTTACCATGTATTGTCTTCCACGTGAAGTTCCAGAATCAGTGTAGTGATTAGAGATAGTTGATTAACAAGTGACTGAACTTGACTGAACTTGATCTTCTTCAACTGAATAGTTTAATTCACAGGCTTGCTCTTAAAAGTCTATTCATCTTGAAAATACAGTAGCTTGTGTAAGAGGCTGCATGGAGAAGGCATGGAAATAAGGGTGATCTGTGTGCAAGGGAGAGTTTGGAAAAAAGGAGGACGGAAGAAGTAGGAAATGGGGGGGTGAAGGTGATGGTGCTTTGTGGACTTAGTCATTACATGTGGGGGGGGGGGGAAGCTCTAGGTGATTAATGGGAATGGCATGGGGGGTGTAAATGGAGCAAGCAGGAGCACAGCCACTAGTGTATAAATATCAGCACATCCGATGAGGCTACGCTTTGAGTGCCTTGTCATTCTGAGGTAAGTCAGAGACAAAAGGGCCTTTTCAGATTGTAATTTGGGGTGCTCACATGTATCTTTTGAAAATATGGCCAAAACCTTTCGATTTCAGAGAACCTCTGGGAAACCTGGTTAATTTCCCTGTTCTTATACCTTATTGTTTGAAATAGGGCATTGTGTTGGAACATGTTTTTCATGGAATTTTTAATTCAAACTTTCCTATGGATTTACATTTTTAATAATGAATTAAGCACCACATGTTTTGAGAATTGTTGTAGTTTACATGTGAGCTGGAAAATCCCTGCTTCACATTTTGCCACAGTCATCAAATTTTCTGTGTCAAGAATTCTACTCATATTGATCCAGAGCAGCTTCCAATATATAGTTAACAGAGTAAAATTTTAAACACATTGCAGTTTTGATTCCCAAAAATATATACCGGGGGTAATTGTGTTTCATCCAGCAGAGTTTTACTGCTGCTGAAGGCAGATGAACATAATGGTCACAAATCCAATACATTCAGGATTGACACTGTCCATAAGAAATCCAGTTGCAGCAGACTTAACTTAAACTTACAATATCTTATAATAAGACTAAAACATTAACACTAAGCATAGTATATACAGAACATCACACCAGAAGAAAAGAGAGATAAAGTGAAACTCAGGCTCCTTCTGGCCTCGAGCATGACCTTGAGTGAAAGAGATAACAGAACCAGTTTAAACCAGCTGTTCAGCTTCTCTGAAGGAATAACCTAAACATCAGGAATATTTTTCCTGTTTCTAGGCAGAATGGAACATGGTAGGCAATCTAAGGCCAGGGGCCGGATGCGGCCCAATCACCTTCTCAATCCGTCCTGTGGACGGTCCAGGAATCAGCGTGTTTTTACATGAGTAGAATGTGTCCTTTTATTTAAAATGCATCTCTGGGTTATTTGTGAGGTATAGGAATTCTTTCTTTCTTTTTCAAAATATAGTCCAGCCCCCCACAAGGTCTGAGGGACAGTGGACCGGCCCCCTGCTGAAAAAAATTGCTGACCCCTGGAATAGAAGCTTGCTTGTCAGCTAGAAACTTCCAGCTTGTATCACACAGAGAAGCTTCCAGAACACTCTTGATCTTGAATCAATTAGAATGGGATCAATACTTTCTTCACCAAATAGTTCAATACTTTCTTCACCAAAAAATGCAAACTGACATGCTGAAGGTATTGATAGACAAGGCAATATTCTCTCAACCTCAGTCCTTTCCATCAGTCACATGAAAACTGGCCTACCCTACAGGGTTAGTGGAAAGATTATGGTTGGAGGATGTCAGGGAACTGCCATCGGAAAAGCAGGAGGTGAAAGGGCTCACAGAGGCTGAGAGAGACTATTCGGCTGAGGAGGGAACCAGCAGGGGTAGAGGTGGAGGAGTTCCAAGGGAAAGTGAGTCGGAGGGAGGGCTCAGAGACACTTCCAGCGAAAATAGTGGGGAGGTTTCAGGACCTCCCATAGGGACACCTACTCCTTGCCGGAAACTGTCACGCCGAGAGTCCAGAAGACGCGTTTCCGTTAAGGAACTTTTATGCTGGAAGAAGTTCCGTAAACGCCCACTGTCCGATTCTACGAGCGACTGATGGAGCCATGCTTAAGGAGCTCCGTCACAGACAGAGGTTTGTGGACTTAGCCAAACTCTGAGAGACTAGGATTTTACGCACAAGCAGCTCACCATCCCATCACAGAGGAGGTCTGGTAGAGGTCACCAGCTCCTCAGTGGGTCAGGCTGAGCCGCTGAGCATCTAAGCTGACTGTCCTTATTACACAGTTTCCTGTGGCAGCTCAGGACTTTGAGTCCCTTCTGTTTTTGCAGTTCTATGATTCTAGTTTGTTAATCCTTATTTCATATTCTCAGGTCACTGTGTTTGCCAGGTTCCAGTTCTAAGAATGAGATGCTTTATTTAAATTGGCTATTTGTTCCCAAATACAGGAAAGTTTTTTTTCCTCTGGCATGCTTTAATATTTTGCTCTCAAAACCTAATTTTGATCATTGTATTGGATCTCTCTATTTTTTTCATTACAGTGGTACCTCGGGTTAAGTACTTAATTCTTTCCGGAGGTCCGTTCTTAACCTGAAACTGTTCTTAACCTGAAGCACCACTTTAGCTAATGGGGCCTCCTGCTGCTGCCGCGCCGCTGCTGCACGATTTCTGTTCTCATCCTGAAGCAAAGTTCTTAACCCGAGGTACTACCGTATTTTTCACAAGATGCACCTAGTTTTTGGAGGAGGAAAACAAGGAAAAAATTAATTCTGAATCTCAGAAGCCAGAACAGCAAGAGGGATCGCTGCACAGTGAAAGCAGCAATCCCTCTTGCTGTTCTGGCTTCTGGGATAGCTGTGCAGCCTGCATTCGCTCCATAAGACGCACACACATTTCCCCTTACTTTTTAGGAGGGGAAAAGTGAGTCTTATAGAGCAAAAACTATGGTATTTCTGGGTTAGCAGAGTCTGTAACCTGAAGCATGTGTAACCCAAGGTAACACTGTACTAGCCAAGTCTAAATGCTACAGTTTCCCTTAGACAATCTATGATTACTTTCTGATGTTAACATTCTGTAACTTTTTAATGGTAGACCATTAAAAAACTATGTTTAACATTTATTCATCATTCTTTCATCTTTTCCAGGATAGCGACATGCTTGCTTGCCATAACTACTGGCACTGGGCTTTGTATTTTATTGAAAAGGTATGTGGATGCTTCTGTAACTGTATTGAGCCTGCAAGAAAATCCTTTCAATGCATTTCATTTGCTGCTATCCTTTCACCTTTCATCCTTTGACTACCCTTACACTTAAGTTCCTTATCTCATTTTAGTTTCTTTAATATATTTGTTTCTCACATTCACACAAAAATTGTTACGGACAGAGAGCATTGACATTTTTCTTCGTATTGGATACCTGACTTGAAGTATTCTCATACTTGGGAACAAGTACACTACCGCCTCATATTTTGCACTCTCTCATCACCCCCAACCAGTGCAGGAATGTGATAAATTATTCTTTACAGCTGGGAAAACCAGATAGTGATCCATGGTGAGGTCAAAATATTTGCTAGGGTCTTTAAATTCTTTTCTGCCCTGAATGCTCTGCAGAATGACAGGGTGCCTCTTGTTTCTGTCTACAGTTAGAGACTTTAATTAGTAAGAAGCAGTGAATTTGATCTCCAGGCCAACTTCCTTTCCATTTAAGTGCTCAAAGCAATGTATAATTATTTTATGAACATATAGAACTCATTTGAATACAGTAAAACCAATGGCAACACAGCATGATAACATGTGATAGCCCATTTCTATATTAAGGTTGTGTCTGCCTGCGAGCCACTTGCAATTATCTTTGCTAAAATCAGCTGAATGAGGGTTTAGAAAATGAAGTGCTTCCATACCATTCTGCAGCACTGCTCAGGCTAAATAGGCATGAACCTTCAGTAGATGCCATGGGAAGCCCCATTAGAACAACACATGAAGGAGCAACTTATGGGTATGGCTATAGGTCATGGTATGGCTTTTCCTCTCTATGGGGAGCTGCACTCCCTTGGGGATAATCTACTCCCAGGAACTGCATTCTGGTGGCAGACAGTACCTTGGGTTGTATACTGCAACACCGAAGCAGCTGTTTCCCTGGGGGCAAAGGGTGGTGACTTTGTAGCCAATGTGCAGTCCCCCCACCCACCAACAAAACTACATTTTCTTTTACCTGCACATTTAAAACATGTTTCAGTTTGTCAGAAATCTGATACAGTGGTACCTCGGGTTAAGTACTTAATTCGTTCCGGAGGTTCGTTCTTAACCTGAAACTGTTCTTAACCTGAAGCACCACTTTAGCTAATGGGGCCTCCCGCTGCCACCGCACGATTTCTGTTCTCTTCCTGAAGCAAAGTTCTTAACCCAAGGTACTATTTCTGGGTTAGCGGAGTCTGTAACCTGAAGCGTATGTAACCCGAGGTACCACTGTAGTCTAATTTATTGATCCCAATGCATGGTAATTACAGAAGTTACAATATGATGAGTTGACTGTTTGCAAATGCACGAATAAAATGAAATCCTCCTTGTTCTTGTAGGGTGACTACGAGGCTGCTTTGACAATTTATGACACTCATGTAAGTATGAGCAGCATACTTAACGGACACATGAAACCATATTTGTGCCTTTCCTTCTGCTCTATATAGGCTGGCATTTTCACTCCCCATTAAAATAATTATAATTTCAGCACCAGGAAGAACATATTTTCTCAGAACTAAGTCCTGGCTTCAAGGGGAATTACACCCTGGTAGGTGTGTATAGGATTGCAGTCTCATGCTTGATTTTACAACATTAGCCAGATACAACATAATAAATGCAGATTTGATAATCCAGCCTACTTTGTTGCAGAATTTGAGCCAATTTGGTATATTTTTTAAAAAGTGTTTTAGCTCAGAATATACATAGCTCTGCTTTACAACCTTGATTTTGTAAGATGAAAGCATAGTTCAAGTGTTTGGGGGGTTGGATAGTTCATCTGCTTTGAACTCTCTTGAGTTTGCACTAAAACGTTGTTTCTGATAGTTGAGTTGCACTCTTTTTTCTTCTGAAGTAAATTTGGAAGTTCTCTTCATTGTTGCATTAGAAAGGTTTTCCCTGGGAGTATGTAATGTATGGGACGCGGGTGGTGCTGTGGGTAAAACCTCAGTGCCTAGGACTTGCCGATCGTATGGTCGGCGGTTCGAATCCCCGCGGCGGGGTGAGCTCCCGTCGTTTGGTCCCAGCTCCTGCCCACCTAGCAGTTCGAAAGCACCCCTAAGTGCAAGTAGATAAATAGGTACCGCTTTATAGCAGGAAGGTAAACGGCGTTTCCGTGTGCTGCTCTGGTGCCGGTTCGCCAGAGCAGCTTCGTCACGCTGGCCACGTGACCCGGAAGTGTCTGCGGACAGTGCTGGCTCCCGGCCTCTTAAGTGAGATGGGCGCACAACCCCAGAGTCTGTCAAGACTGGCCCGTACGGGCAGGGGTACCTTTACCTTTACCTTTTATGTAACAGAAGGAAATAACTCCTTGTAGAAATTATTGCTCTGGACATTCATTCTGACTGAAAGAAGGCAAACTCAAGGTAGCAGCTTACACAGAGGTACAACTGTCAAGTCTCCTCTGTGGGTAGGAAATGTTCTGTCTCGATTGGGAAGGTTAGCTTTCAGGCAGGGATTTCGCAGAATTGCAGGTTCCCTTCAGAGGCTCCTCTGTGGAGAGGAGCCTTGGGCTCACAGAATCCTTTTCATTATTTAATTCATCTCTCACATGAGACTTCCCATTGTTACATGGGGCATTGCTATGGCCAGGTCACAATTTGGGCATTAACTGCACTATGGGTTGCTAAAGGAGGTGTGTTGCTGGCACATCCTAGCTTCCTGATCCACATTGGCCTGGCAATCTGAGAAGTAGCTTTTCTATAGTTCTGTGTATGTGAAATAGAAAGCACCTTGTATCTTTATCAACACCCATGTCTTTCTTCCTATCTTAAGCATTTGTTGGGCTATTTCAGTCTTCCAAAGATTCTATTAATTTTTATATGTGGTTTTGGTTCAACAAGAACAGCAAAAGTATGTGGTGCTCTCTCTCTCCCAATGAGACTTTCTAATCAGTTTTGTGAAAGAACAGTCCCTTATTGAATTAGAAGAACTGGAGATGGAGAAGCAGCAGCAAAAAAGAGTCTGTGTAAAGAGAAGGAGAAGGAGGAGAACCAAACTCTTCTTACATGGATGGTGCTCAGAGGTTCACAAGGGGATGGAGGAAGTGCAAAGTGCAAGATAGCTGTCTCCTAAAGCACAGCTTAAGGAGAATATTAGAAATCTTAAATCTGGACTGTGAGGCCAATCCAAATTCTGAATGCTTTGCGGTTTACAGATTGCTCCCAGGTGCCAGTTGAGTGGAACCATGCTGGATGTTGTTGACAATTGCTCCATGCTGTATCGGCTTCAGTTAGAAGGTAAAAGAGAAACTGAAGAAGCTGTGCTCTTGCCTATTAAGACCGGCAGCAGTTTTCTTTTTATTTTATGCATTTGAATCTCTTTGCTCTACCTTTCACTCCCTTCCCTGGCTAAATAGAAGGAGGAGTGAAAAAGAGCTGGCCTGATCAATACTGTGCATGAGCTAGTATAGCAAATCTCACAATTTTCTTGGCTACTTTTCTCTGCCCCTCCATCTCTTTTGTTTTGTTTCAATGTATTGGGTACCCAGACCAACTGAATTGGGTTAGAGGCAGCTTCCAGTCAACAATGACTGAGACATGAATCCATATGGCCAGTAAAGGACCCTCCAGACATCGTTTTTATTGCATATGCCTAGTGATTTGTGTTCAGGACAGTCATATGTGATTCCACTTTCAAGACTTGCACCTGCAAATCTCTTGGGGCCATCATGCTCCTTCATTTCCAACCCTGCATCGTCCTGCTGAAATCCCATAATTTTTCATACAACAAATATTCTGAGAGTTGTTGTTTTTTGTACTACTTTTGTTTTGTTGTGCTATAGTCTTCCAGACAGCAATAATGTGGAAGCATTGCAGAACAAATTAAAGCAGAATAAATCAGCCACTAATACAGCATCATTATGTCAAAAACATGTTACAGAATAATCTCAAAATCTAATACCACTCTGGAGAAGTCCTAAATGCTTATGTATGAGTATAGAAGTTAAAGTACATATAAAAAAGTGTTTTGCACTCAATGGCTTTACAGCAAAAGCTATGCATCTTTACTCCAAAGTATGTCCCACTATTTCCAGTGGGGTCTGCTCTGAAGTAAATGTGCATGGCCATTTTTTAATATTCTAAGTTGCTTTTTTAAAAACATGTTAACTTTTCTCCTAGGTCTGAAGGTTGGTGACAGGTGGAAAGCAGTAAACCAGCTGACAAAAAAACATGCCAAAGATCACATCCTGGTTTTCAATGATGCTCATATTCTGATGTCTTCATTAGGAGCCCAGGACCACAAAACTACTGATGAACTCTTAGCAACTCTTCATGAAGTCACCCAGTAAGCAGCAAACAGTTTTATGAATAGGCAATTTTTTCTTCTTAGCTTTTGCCCCCTTTCAGGGGACTGGGTTGGCACTGAATGCCCTGTGAAATCCCCTCCTTAGAATTTCTACTCAATGTAAAGATGGAGCTGCCAGACTTCAAGAAGATGCGCAAAGGGTTGAGGGCAACCTTGCTTCACACTAGGAGAATCTACAAGGAGATCTTTTTTTGTATTTAGAGCCAAGTGGAGCTGAGTGAGACATGTCTACCCTCTCTATCTCAGATGGGGTGCTTTCTCTGCTGCAGGAGGGGAGAGGATTTGGCTGTTACTCTCGTACTTCCTATCAGCGGGTACAAAGCAGATGTAAAATGGTTAGTTTGCTTATTTTAGATGTATAGCCCAGAAATACCATGAAAGCTCAGCACAAGCACAAGCAGGAAAAAAATAAGCACAATACAGTAAGATGTCGTCTAAATTATGGAAATTTCTCTATTGCCCAATTTAATGCTAAGCCCTAGCAGGCAAGTGATGCCGTTCTCTCAGAAAGGCACTCAGGCCATGCAGTGGGAGGAAGACCCAAGTTGAGGAGTAGAGCAGCCTCCCTTCCATTGTGCCCTTGCTATCTGAACCCAGAACAGAGATTCAAAAGTGATAGCTTGTTGCTGCTTGAAGATACTGTAAGGTTTACTGTGGCGTCAGGGCGGACTTTGGTAATCTTCTGTAATATGGTGCCCTGTGCAAGGCCAAAATTTGGTCCCCCCAAATGGAACTTCTGTTATTGATCTTCTCAATTTTGCACCCCCTCGGCTCGGCACCCTGTGCTGGGGAACCCCCTGCACCGCCCTGAACCCAGCACTGGTGGCAGAAGCATTTGTGGGCCAGAGCCATTTAGTCAGATACATAAAATGATCACCAAGATGGGTAAATAATGAATACCTGGTCATGGTGGAGAAAATAATTGTGCCTTTAAAAAACAAACAAACACAATGAGGCCAAAATTCCAAGCAATGCAAGAGTCAATGCTGTGCAATCTCTGCAAAACGGGATACGAAATATAAACAAATGAGTAAAATGCAATCAGCATGGATGTGCCCCAGCTAGCCACTGGTGATAAATAGCCATTGCAAGATGGCTAGTGTAAAAAAGTGAGTAAGTCAAAGCATTCCAGTACTATTGTGGAACTAAACAATAAGACGCAGTTGAGATACTTGAAAAGGGAACACTTGGAAATCTGCCTGGGAAGCATTTCTTTCTCCCACAACATATTGTAGCGGACCTTAAAGTTAATTTTTAAAAGTTTCAGAGGAAGACCCCTCGGGAATTGGAATTGATTAGCAAATTAGATACTGTGGCATTTTGTCCCGTAAGTCCAGGGAATGGCTGGAGCTTCCCAGCATCTCATTATCTTCCATGTGTCCCAAGTGTGCGTGTCAGGGAACTGCCATCTGAGACTAAGGAGGTGAAAGGGCTCATGGAGGGTGAGAGAGACCATTCAGCGGAGGAGGGGACCAGCAGGGGGAGAAGTGGAGTTCCAAGGGAAAGTGAGTCGGAGGAAGGGCTCAGAGACACTTCAAGCGGGAGCAGCGGGGAGATTTCAGGACCTCCTGTAGGGACACCCACTCCTCGGCGGAAACTGTCACGCCGAGAGTCCAGAAGACGCGTTTCCGTTAAGGAGCTTTTATGCTGGAAGAAGTTCCGTAAACGCCCACTGTCCGATTCAACGAGCGATTGATGGAGTCATGTTTAAGGAGCTCCATCACAGACAGAGGTTTGGGGACTTAGCCAAACTCTGAGGGATTAGGATTTTACGCACAAGCAGCTCATCATCCCATCACAGCAATCGGACAGTCCCTGAAAGCAGCTTGTGCAGAGAGGCATCATGAGTAACCCAGCCGGAGCCGGAGGAGCAGCAGGAGCTGGAGAGGGTCCAAGCCTGGAAGAAAGGTACAGAGTGTTGGAACTCCAGCTAGCAATGCAAACGGCGAGGCTAGAAGAAAGGAGGGCGCAGGATGCAGAAAAGGCAAAAGGCGCTACACTAGCAAGAAAGATGCCAGGAATGGTGCAGAAGTTTGGGGGGGACCCCAGGAACTACCAAGCCTTTAGGACAGAGATGCAGTATGCTCTCGAACTGCAGTTTAACGACTTTCCCGACGAGGCATCGAGAGTGGCGTTTGTGATTGGCCATCTCGAAGGAGGGGCGAGAGATTGGGTCAGACCCCTGATGGCAGGGAATAGTGACATGCTGAAGGACGCGAGGAAGTTTTTTCGCGCCATGGATTTGATGTTTTCCAGCGAGATTGAACAAGGGCTGGTGCGCAGACAATTGATGGCGTGCAAACAGGGGAGCCGATCGGTTCGTGAGTACTGGACTGAGTTTACAATGTTAATACATAAATTGGGGTGGGACCTATCGGCGGAACCCATTCAAATGCTCTTTGAAGAGGGGCTTTCTTCGGCGGTGAAAGACGAACTTTCCCGGGCGCCCAGGGCGGAGTCTATGGACCAGCTGACCAAATCAGCGCTGACCATTGGAGCACGCCAGGAGGCAAGAGCCTTGGAGAAGCAGGAGGGGAAAGGAGAGCGTTGGAGGGATTTCCGCATTCCAGAGATTCCAGAGCCAAGTTTCCCGCCAGGAGAGCCGATGGAAGTTGGAACAGCGCGCGCGCGCGCAGTTTCAAATCCCAGTGAAGGGAGGAAGAAGGAGGGAAAGAGCGCCAAGAAATGTTATCTCTGCCAGCAGCCAGGTCACTTTGCCAGAGTCTGCCCGCAAAGAAAGGAATGGCAAGGGATGGCGGGAGCTGTTGGGGGGAAGGAGGAGGAAGTCCAGGAGCCAGTAAAAGCCAACGCCTGTCTGCCTCTGTCAGGGCACTGCAGACAGGCCAAGGAGCAGTAAAAGTGCCCACTCCGGAACCTCCAAGACCAGCCCTAGTAATAGAGGTGTTGCTAGAGCTGGCAAACGGATACCCACTAAAGACTAAGGCGCTGCTGGACTCAGGCAGCTCCTGTAATTTTATGAGCAAGGAGTTTGCAGCTGAACACCAGATACAGACACTCCCTTTAAGCAACCCCCTGCAGGTCACCACGATCGATGGGAGGGAGCTGCTGGGAGGAGAAGTCAGCCTACAAACCGTCCCAATGGTTATGAGGGTGGCCAGGCACACTGAGAGGATAGCGTTCAATGTGGCCACCCTGGGAGGGGCTCCAGTCATTTTGGGAATGAGCTGGCTAGCGTTGCATGACCCGCTAGTGGGCTGGCATCAGAGAGTGGTCTCCTTTGGGTCAGCACATTGCCTGGAACACTGCAGAGAGGGAAAGGTGCCAGAAGGGGCAAAAGCCTCTCTAGCAGGGACGGAAGTGGCGGACAAAGGGAAGGTGCCCAAACAATACGCTGACCTGAGCAAGGTCTTCAGTGAAAGGGAAGCAGATAAATTACCACTGCACAGAGACTTTGACTGCCAAATTAACCTGGTCCCTGGGGCCCAGCTCCCCGTGGGCAAGCTGTACGCCATGTCAGACAGGGAAATGCAGGAGTTAAGGGAGTTTATTGATAAAAACCTGAAGAGGGGCTTCATCAGAGAGTCCAGAGCGGTGGGGGGGAGCCCAGTGTTTTTTGTGGACAAAAAAAACACGGATAAACCGAGATTGGTCGTGGACTACCGGGCCCTAAATGCCGTGTCAGAACCAGTGACTTTCCCCATGCCCAGGATTGATGACATTTTGACCAGGGTGAGGAAGGGAAAGATATTCACGAAACTGGACCTGAGAGGAGCATACAACCTGATACGAATAAAGAAGGGGGATGAATGGAAAACCACCATGTTCACCCCTTTGGGGGCGTTTGAATATCTCGTTATGCCATTCGGATTACAATCAGGCTCCGCCTGTTTTCAATCGCTCATGAACCACGTACTGGGACCTTTGCTCTACAAGAATTGCGTGGCCTTCCTCGATGACGTGCTGATATATTCAGAGAATGAGGAGCAGCATGTAAAGGATGTCAGGGAAGTGCTGAGCCAGCTGCAAGCAAACCAGTTGTGGGTGAAATTGGAGAAGTGTCAGTTCCACACCAAGGAGGTGGAATTCCTGGGGTACCGCTTATCAGACAAGGGATTAGCCATGGATCCAGGCAAGGTCCAGGCGGTGCTGGAATGGAAGACACCGAAAACGAAAAAAGATGTGCAAAGGTTCTTAGGGTTTGGGAACTTTTACCGTAAATTCATCAAGAACTTTGCCCACTTAACGGCTCCCATCACGGACTGTCTAAGCAGCAAGAAGAAATTCGTTTGGACGGCGGAGGCGGAGCACGCTTTTGAGGAATTGAAAAAGGCATTCGCTTCGGAAGAACAGCTCCTGCATGTGGATTTACAGAAACCCATGAGAGTGGAAACTGATGCCTCAGACCGGGCGGTGGGGGCGGTGCTGCTTCAGCCAGGGAGCAATAAGGCGGAATGGAGACCGTGTGCCTTCTTTTCGCGTAAGCTGAACAAATCCGAGAGGAACTACACGGTATATGACCGAGAACTACTCGCCATTCACGAAGCGTTCCGGAGATGGAGACACTTACTAATTGGCGCACAACATAAGGTGCAAGTGTGTACGGACCACAAGAATTTGGAGTATTGGAGAACGGCACGGGTGCTCAACCAACGACAAGTGAGATGGGCCCAGGAGTTCTCCAAATTCCATTTTGAAATTTGCTATGTGCCAGGTCCAGAAAACATCAGAGCGGACGCTCTCTCTCGCAAACCTGAATATTTGGAGGGGGAGGGAGCGCCGGAAGAGAGACATATTATCCCAGAGGACCACTGGGTGTGTGGTGCGGCCTGGGTGGGGCAAAGGGAACTGGTAGAGGGAACGGTAAATGATGAGTACGCCCAGGATAAGCTCAGAGGTCTAAGGAGAGAGGGAGAACACCCCGGGGGTTTTGAAGAAAGAAACGGGGCATTGTATTACAGAGGGGCGCTATATATACCCGAAGGGGAATTGAGGGGGAGAGTACTCAAACAGCTGCACGACAATCCCACAGCGGGGCATTTTGGGCAACACAAGACCATGTGGTTGGTGACCAGGGAGTTTTGGTGGCCCAAGGTGAGGGAGGACGTACGGGAGTATGTGAGAAGGTGTGACCAATGCCAGAGAGCCAAAGGAGAAAGGCGGGCACCAGCGGGGTTATTAGAACCGTTACCCACACCAGAACGACCGTGGGAGGCGGTGTCGATAGATTTTATGACTGATCTGCCCAAATCCCAGGGGAAAACCGCCATACTAGTCGTAGTAGACCTGTTAACTAAGATGGGTCACTTTGTAGCTTGCTCACATGCAGTCACGGCGGAAGAAACAGCGAAATTGTTTGTAGAACATATTTTCAGGCTGCATGGCGCCCCCTTGAGGGTGGTTTCCGACAGAGGGAAACAGTTCACGTCCAGATTCTGGAGGAAACTTATGAGCTTGTTGCACGTAGAGGTCAACTTTTCGACTGCCAGGCACCCTGAGACCAATGGGCAGGCGGAGAGAGCAAACGGTATCCTCCAACAATACCTGAGGTGTTATGTCAATGACAGAGAGAACGATTGGGTCGAAAAGTTGGCACTAGCGGAATTTGCTTACAATAATGCAGAGAATGTGTCCACCGGGATGAGCCCCTTTTTGGCTAATTATGGGTGCCACCCCAGGGCGTTTCCAGGGGAAGGAGGGGAGAGATGGAGTGTTCCGGCCGCTGAACTTCTTGTAGAGGAAATGGAAGCGATCCATCGTCAACTCCAACTCAACTTAGAAAGGGCCAAGGAAGAATATAAGAGGCAGGCAGACAAGAGCAGAAGGGAAGGTGAAACAATTAGGGTGGGGAGTCGGGTCTGGCTGTCAACCCAAGGGTTGCCGTTCAAGGGGGGTTGCAAGAAATTGAGACCCAAAAGATTGGGACCATTTGAGGTCATCCAACAGGTCAACCCAGTGGCGTTCAGACTCCGGTTACCGAACCACATGAAACTGCACCCAGTATTCCACAGGTCATTACTGTCACCATACAGGGGGGAAGGTGAAGGGGTATCCACACGGGGGCCAGCCATAGAAGAAAGGGAAAGCCGCAACCATGTGGCGGAAATCATCGACTCCAGGTGGAAGGGTAATCAGGTGGAGTATTTGGTCGCGTGGGAAGGGGAACCGGAGTTGGAAAACACCTGGGTGAAGGCAGAGGAGGTCCGTGACGAGATCTTGATCGAAACGTTCCACCAAAGGTTCCCCAGGAAACCTCAGCCAGTAGCGAGGTTTCGGAGGGAGTACTTTGGCACCACCGACGATGAGGAGGAACTGGAGGGATTCAGGGAATCGGAGTTGGAAGGAGGAACAGACTCCGATGAGGAGGAGTACTTGGAAACTGGAGACAGCAAAAGGTGGAGGGAAGTGTTCGAAACTTCGGAAGATGAGGGAGGTTCCTTCAGGGGTTTTGCTCCCTCGCCTCCCGCAGAGGAGGGGAGGGAAGGGGGTGAAGGGGGCCCTGGAGGGGAGGTGGATGTCAGGGAACTGCCATCTGAGACTAAGGAGGTGAAAGGGCTCATGGAGGGTGAGAGAGACCATTCAGCGGAGGAGGGGACCAGCAGGGGGAGAAGTGGAGTTCCAAGGGAAAGTGAGTCGGAGGAAGGGCTCAGAGACACTTCAAGCGGGAGCAGCGGGGAGATTTCAGGACCTCCTGTAGGGACACCCACTCCTCGGCGGAAACTGTCACGCCGAGAGTCCAGAAGACGCGTTTCCGTTAAGGAGCTTTTATGCTGGAAGAAGTTCCGTAAACGCCCACTGTCCGATTCAACGAGCGATTGATGGAGTCATGTTTAAGGAGCTCCATCACAGACAGAGGTTTGGGGACTTAGCCAAACTCTGAGGGATTAGGATTTTACGCACAAGCAGCTCATCATCCCATCACAGTGCGTCTCCGTGCGATGCTTTTAAGACGTTGTCAGTGCACACCACACCATACTGAAGTGTTAATTAGGTATTATTTTGTCAAACAAAATGAGTGTTGCTTAACAGCTGTATATAAATTGCTTAAAGATATAAACCGATGCATCAGGTTGGTGGTGTACGACCATCCAGGTAAAATAAGGCAGCCTAGTTGCAACACAATTCCTACAGTAATTATATTCTGGACTGTTTTCTTAAAGGTGTTCAGTTTTCTGTCAGAGTTCTGAGTATCTGGATGTGCAAATTCACCAACAACTTATTGGTTTATAAATATTTTGATCTACTTTTTTCGCTTCTTCCTCTCTTTCTCTTCTCCAGGTCACCTGATGAAGACCATGAGCTAAACTTAGTTCCAAAATTAGGGCTGCCTCTTTTGAAAGCATTTGTAGAGTTTGATAATGGCAATTATGACAAGGCAGTGGAATTACTGTATCCCATTCGCTACCAAATTGTCGAAATAGGAGGGAGCAATGCTCAGGTGAGGGAATTTTTTTAATGCTCAGTTTGTTGACTGTTCTGTTCATTGTTGGTGGAGTGACATTAAAGCATGAAGAATGGAGGCCAGAGTCGTATCATCAGGAGTGGGTGAGGGCACAGTGAAGGCATAGCTTCAGCTTTGAAAACAAGTTCTAAAAAGAGTCATTGTATTAGGGTTAGTTGAGTACTCCATGTCAGAACTGTTCTGTGATCTTGCTCCATAAATGCCCAGAGCTTGACAGCTTGAGCTCCCCCTAGCTAAAGGTATGTTTTCCTGCTAGAAGCTGCTCCCATTCTGCTTCATAGTCTCTCTGTCTACAAATGTAGACATAATAAGCAACCATTCTTTCACGCTGGTTGAAAGACGATCACTGAGGGCAAATGCTGCCACCCTCTGAATGCTATGAAAAGGCAGTTATTAAGCCGCTTCTTAAAAAGCATCTTTGGACCTGGTCAATATGGCCCAGTCTCTAATCTTCCATTCTTGAGCAAGGTGATTGAGCAAAAGGGTTTTTCAAGGGTTTCCAGGGGTTTAGAGAGTATTTTCAGGCTTTTTCAATGGTGTTCCCAATATACATGATTTCACATGTGATGCCTTGGAACATAACCCCTGCATCAATGAGTAGTTGCCTGAATGATGCATTTGGAATGTTTGAGTATCTGAAGCATTTTGCATTGCTTGCTCTCCTGAGCCATCTGGTGAATTCAGCCGGCACTTACCTGTTTTGCAGCTTACACCCGTATACCAAATATAATAGATAGTTGATATGCGGTCCGATCTTCCCCAACAATTCCCGTCTTACTCTGTTTCCCTATGATCAGTAGCAACAGGTATCACGTGCACTGCCTTGACCCCGCGCGATGTCAGCATGCAATGTATGCATTCCCCATGGAGTGTGCACATGACGTAAGCACACCCTGCTGTGTGCATGCATGATTTCAGTATATCCCGCAGTGTGGTTGTGCTGTGCATGCATGCCCCATAGTGTGCTGACATCACCATGGGGGAGGCTGGTGTGTTGCTCAGATGCCCCATGGTGTGTGCATATGGCTGTTGTGGAACTTTGTGAGGAGTGTCCCCTTCATTGAAAATTTTGAGGGGCCCCTCCTACTTGGCGTGCCTGACAGAAGCAAATTGGTATTGTCTGGTATTCATTGATGGCAAAACGAGCCCTTGGTTGCCTTTGTTAAATCACTTCACCAGCAATTTACTCAGGGAATTTGGGCTGCAATATTAATTTACTGTTCCATGTGGTATTTAAAGGAACTAACAGGCAAGTGAACACAAAACAGTAGCAAATCCAAACTATAGTTATGGATAAACGGTTAGCAATTGGGATTTCTCTCCCAATGCCAATTCCCCCATAACTTATCTTGTGCTGTTATCTTTTTTCCAGAGAGATATTTTTGCCCAGTTACTGATTCATGCTGCTTTGAAATGTAAATCTAAAGCTAACCAAAAACTTGCTAGGTAAGTGCCACCTTCTGAAAAATACAAATTTCTGATTATTACTTGAATTAAGCATTGGGATGTATTCATAAATGTGGGGGGTGGGTGGCAATGGCCAGTGAAGGGAGGAAGGATGGAATCTGCCCAGCTGAAGCAATTTTGTTCTATTGAAACTATGGCAGCCCTACCTGTTTATATCCCCTTAGGGGGAATGTGAATGTTCTCCTTATGTTAACCATCAGCTGCAGACTTCTGCTACTGATCTAATAACTATACAGCAACACAGAATTGAGGGTCAAAGTAGGTTTAAATCAGGGGTTGGCAACGTGTGGCCCATGGGCCAGATCCGGCCCACGAAGACCATTTTACTGACCCACGAGCCGCCCACTCAGCAAGTCCTCTGCATGCTGTGCTAAACCAACGCAGTGCGGCGTGGGGACTCGCCGAGCGGCACCGGAAATCACATCTGCGCACACACAAATACCAGAAATCACTTCTGCACATGCCCAGGTGCCGAAAATCACTTCTGTGCAGGCGCAATTTTCAGCGTCTGGGCATGCACAGAAGTGATTTCCAGTGCCACAGACATGCACAGATGCGATTTCCGATGTAGCGCTGCGCTGGTCCTGCCCACAGACAATCTCTGTGGGAGTGATCCGGCCCATGGCTGGTAAGCCTTGCTGACCCCTGGTTTAAGTGGTGGTTTGACTGATGCTTTTAAAATGTCACAAGGAGTAAAGCACAGTCACATTCTGGCTTCCCTCTCTTTAACTTTTATATTAATGATTTGGTGCCTTATTTAGCCAATGCAAACTCCCCCTCTCCAGTAATATTAGGAAGAGAAAGATCTCCATATTAATGTATGAAAGTGATTTAGTGATCCTCTCTCTTCCCAACTGAGTCTCAAAAATCTCTTGGAGGTGTTCAACATTTACTGTAAACAGGAAGGTCTGTCTATAAATTACTCCAAGATTGTGGTTTTTGGCAGGCCCAATCCTAGTTACAGATGGTGCTTGGATCAGCAGTCTATAGAACAAACTTCTTCATTTAGATATCTGGGTGTACCCCGAAATGAAGCTCAAAGCACAGAAAACCACCGGGGCATTGATAAAGTTCTAATACAATATGGGAGGGAAGCTGATAGAACCTGCCGACCAGGCACCAGTCTGGTGAAAGCTGCTCTCCATATGCTTATCCTGTAAGAAAACAAAACTCAGCCCCCTTTCTCCTTTTCTGCCATGGACTTTTTTATCATGCCCTTCTAGGCAGTTCAACACATTGCCATTGTGTTGTGTTTCTCTCTCCCTCCTGGATGATATATATGGAGATATGTTTCCAGCAGGAAACTAGGAAGAGTGCTCTGGTTCACACCTTTGGTTCCAACTTGCTCCATTGCCCATGGTCTCTCAGGTGTTCCAGGGAGGGTTTTGTCCCCATCCGGCATAGGCTAGGTCCACTACTCAGTCCTGGCGCCCAACAGAACTAGCAAGTTTTGAGCTCGCTGACTCAGTGCACTGTTGTCTGATAGGGCTGTCTGTCCCCTGACTCGCCGGGAGAGAAGCATCACTGTGAGCCATTTTAAACACTCCAAAAAAGAAGCAGAAGAGGAAACATTGAGTGGTCCGCGCTTCCTCCCTTCTCACCACGTTCCACTCAAAGCAGAGAAATGTAGATCTTGTACATGACATTCTGACAACACACATTTCTCTCTTTTCAAAGAGACTTGGAAAGAAGAAGCTAAGCATTATATTTCACTCACACTTTATCTCGCCCTGCTTTTCTAGAACATTAAAAGTGGTTCTGTGTCACAATACCCTCAAGAACCCATTTTGTCATGATTGCTGTAATATTACGATTGCAAAATACTGGAAAAGCAATACAATTCCAACAAAAGGCGAATAGTTACTAAAATTAAGCAAATATTTTGAATTGGCGAAACTAACTGAAATAGTAAGAAATCAATCAAATGAAAAAATCAGGAGAGAATGGGATGTCTTTATAAATTATATGAAGAAGGTAGGTTCCCCAAATTACGATTGGCTCAGTCTAGATTAAAAACTCCACAGGTAAACAAATTATGTCTTCACAAAGTTTAAAATGATTACAGACAACCACAAATATGAGATTATGGGAACCATGTAGTAGTTGAAGGAACTAAATTTTTTTTTATTTTTTTCTTTTTCTTTTGATATTTTTATTTTTTCTTTTTCTACTTTTTATTTTTTGTATTTTTGTATTTTTCTTTTTATTATTCATTTTTGGGTACATGTTAGTTAAGGTAATTTGTATTATTTGTATAACTGTATTTCTTTTTGTTTGTATGTAATATCAATATTGCAAATAAAAATTAAAAATAAAATAAATGTTTGCTATAATATGCCAGAGGGCCCCAAACAATAGTGTGAATAACTGCTCAAGCAAGATTCCTCATGTTGCACTTCTTTGGGTGTATTATATAGTACAGTGGAACCTCGTGTTATGTCCCGTCCCCCTTGCGAACGCTACGGGTTACGAGCTCCGCTAACCCAGAAGTAGATGCTCCCGGTTGCGACCTTTGCCCCGTGCGGAAGTCGCACGCCAGCAGCCGCGGGAGGCGCCATTAGTGAAAGCGCACCTCGTGTTACGAGTGGTTTCAGGCTGAGAATGGACCTCCAGAATGAATTAAAGTCATAACTGGAGGTACCACTGTAGTACATCTTCTACTCTTAAATTTAATGTCATAGAATTGGTAAGTGCTTTATCACTAGGGGTTTTTGTTTGTTTCACAGATGTAGATGAAATATCGATAAGATGCCGTGGTAAGGTAGCACTGCTCCTAACCTGATTTTTATTACTATATAAATCACTTTGGAGCTTCTAATGGGATGCAGTTCTCAAAAGCATTAAACTAAGTAACTTGAGCTCTTAATGGAGAGGCTTTTACAAAAAACAGTAACAATAGAGTGGGCCTGTTAACTTAGATGACCATTGACCAGTCAAAGGATTCTGTTCAGGGAAGTTTTAGTGTTTGATGCTGTATTGTGTTTTTACTATTTTTTGTTGGGAGCCACCCAGAGTGGCTGCCGCACCCCAGGCAGATGGGCAGCAGATAAATATATTATTATTATTTATACTCTTCACCTTCAGGTGCCTCCTTCTAGAACGTGATGAGCTGAGACCAAATTCACCATTGACTGAGCGACTGTTGCGGAAGACCACAGCCCTTCATGCTCTGGGATAAACCTCAGAAAAGCCTTGTTGTTCAACAGATTCATCATCAGCTTTACTAATCAACAATTTCCTATTATGGCAAGAAGCAAACCACATTCGGGAGACACTATGTTGCATTTTTTCACTTCAGCTTTTGCACCACTTTCATAAAGTTGCTTTTTTGAACTGTCCAAAGTAAATGGCTCCCATATCTATTTAGAAAGGCAAAGGGGAGTGGGGCATGACAAGATAGCTACAGGAAGATTCTTTTTTAAGGTTACAGTGGTACCTTGGGATGCAAACGGGATCCGTTCCGGAGCCCCATTCGCATCCTGAACAGAACGTAAGACGCGTTTGCACGGGTCGCGTTTTGCCGCTTCCGCACATGCACATGATGTCATTTTGACCATCTGCGCATGCGCGAGCAGCAAAACCCAGAAGTAATGCGCTCTGTTACTTCTGGGTTTCCACAGAGCACAACCCAAAAATACTTATCCTAAAGCGTATTTATTTATGACTGTACTGCTGTTTCCAGAATAGCATGGGACGAAGTTGTATGGTATAACTGGGAAACTAAGGCACCAGTACTGTAAAAACTGCATTGCCTTTGTGCCTTGGCAGCCTCAGAAACTATTATCATGATGCAATTAATAGTTTGGGGACTACAGGTTGAATACACAAATTTTGTAATACAAATTTTTCCACATGGTACCTCCAAAAGTGCCTCGGGTATGCTTGTGAATATATCTTGTGGACAACCTTGGAGTATGGAAGTGTTTTCTTTCATTTGGGGGGGGGATTATGGCAATAGTTGCTTTACGTTATTTCCCTGCTCTCTTATCATTTGTAAACTGGAAAATGTTATCATATAGTTAACAATGTTATCTTCTTAACTAAATTGTGTGTAAATCAACAGGAGCAACTGTGGATCTGATCTGATAGAATAACATTTTTTTCATTAATGCCTGTAATTTCCAACAATATTTTTATGACTAGGAATTGATGCCATGTAGTAAAAATAGCCTTGTTTTTCGCAAAGCATTCAATACCCAGAATTGTAGTGAGTGTTTGTTAATCATGCTTTGGCGGGGGAGCGGTACTGGAATAATTATGCAAACTATAATTTTATTAATAATTTTATCTTCTGTTTATGCATAAAAATTGTTTCTCATTGACCACAAACATCTCCATGTTTCCGTTTGAATAACATCACCTGTGCCCGTCTCACCATACGTTTTGGACAATGAACATTTTATGTAATTCATTAATGGAATGGAAATTTGTCACTATAATTGCTGCTGCTTCCCAGGGTAGAAATGAAAGAGTTCTTTAACAAAATTTAATTTTTGGATATACAGTTCAGCAGAAGCTCTCATTCAGAGCAACAGATACAATTTGATGAGCATATACATATGATCTTCCAGTGGTTCTTTTTTTTTTTTTTTGCGCCAGCTCCTCACACTTTATGCGCTTCTTCCTACATTAGGTTTGTGGTATGAGAACTGTCGTGTGCTGCCTTCCTGTGACGCATGGATAGCATGAGAATACTCAGATGATGTGGGAGCAGCATTTTACAAGCGCTCATCTGAAGAGGCCCAGAATTTCTTTTTTATTAACACTTAACACCTTGCAAAAACTAATCCTCTTTGGTCACTGAAAAATAATACAATAGAAAAGGCATGTTTTTTTAAAAAAGCAAGCAACTAGCAAACACAATCTCATATGTAGTGATAAAATCACCAGCATCTCTTTTGAATGTGGTCATAAGGACAAAGTACAGGTTCTAGAGGAAGAAAGGAAAAAGACAAGGCTGCTCTTACTGTCTAGTCTTGACCGTAAAGATACAGAGATTACTTGTGGGTTGGGATTTTTTTAAAAAAAGAGATTTATTGATTTCCAATATATAACAATTACAAGAAGGGTTATCAGTATTTTATATAAGGATGCAATAGTTCAACAAATCATCTATATAAAAAAATAAAGATATCACATATATTGAATAATACAATGCATGTAATCTCTTTGTTAATTTTTCTGATACAGCAATAAACCATACTTTTTCCCCAATGAGAAATACACTGGTGTTCCAATCGTTTCCCATTCTGTGCCACTAGTAGGCATGCTGCTACTAAAAAAGTAAATGGTTCTTTATAGCAAAGGTCGGATTGCCCTTCTTTAAAAATAGTTCCCAAACTTGTGGTACATTCAACATGTTGACCTGTAATATAGCTCTTATCTGTAAATACCCTCTCTCAGAAGGGCGTATATGTTCACATGCCCACATGTGAAATGTTGTTCCTATACTATTGCAGCCTCTCCAGCACAAAGGTGGGATTGTTTTATTAACATACCTACACTGTAATGGCGTCAAATGCCACCCATGTAATAATTTAAATGTATTTTCTCATATCAGAGTTTAGATACTGATTTTAGTGTTTTTTTTAGTCCACAAATTATTCCAATCTACCTCTGCAATCTCATTCCCACCGATGTTTCAAGGAGTTACAACCTCCAATTGTTAACTCATTATTTGATAAGAGTGTAGATAAAGATTTTTTTGGTATATTCATCTATATGTAAAATCAAATTTTCCAATAGAGTAAAAGGTCTTGTGGCACTTTGCAGTTTAACTTCAGGGTGTGATGTAAGAGACACTCCAGGTGACCCCCCACTTATGCGTGATTGACGTGTGCATGACTATGTATATGTGCAGTGCCAGGAAATAAATAGATTCTGACCTGAAAATGGAGGGAGAGCACTGGAGTATCCTTGTGGCTTGTGAGAAGGCCCTCCCCAGAGCCCCAAGACGACTTCAGTGGGGCTGGAGGAAACCCGAGACCCGAGGGGCAGCAGGGCTTTCTTGAGGCTGCTCAGCTTCCCTGCCCAACAGCTGATGGGGAGACTAGCCCAACAGCTGATGGGGAGACTAGCAGCAGCAGCTTTCCTTCACGTTCTCCAGACAGCCCCAGAGCTTCAATTCTAGTTGAGGTGGGGGGGTTTTGGACACATTATTTTTGGTCTTGATTCCAGAAAGCGGCAGAGAGGGCACTTGGAGGCGTTTTAGTGTGTGTTGCCTAGAACGTAACCCCTGTGAAAGTGGAGTCTCGCCTGTATTTGTTGACTGTAAAGCCAGTTTACACCCTGCATACCAATTTTTCTCATTTGTTCTCTCACTTTCTGAAGTTCTCTTCCTGTCATCTAAGAAAAGTGGATGCAGTACAAAAAGTATCCCTGGTGAGATTGAAGGGGCTAATTTAGGAGCCCACGTACTCCCTACCTTCAGATCTGCCTTTGCAAATGGATTAGTTATAGAATTAAAAATATTTTTATTTTATATTAAAAATGGTAGATTTAGTACTCTATAAATTTGTACCAGACTCCATTTGCCACCCTTTTATCATTTGCGTTACGTATTACTCCAATTATATTTTGAATATGGCTAGGTAATAGCCATATGAGGTCAAGCAAGACTCCCGAGAATGCTGATAGATCACAGCAAATTGTAATCTGGGTCTTTTACCCTGGTGTACAAAGTTTACTATCATATTTTCCCCTTTTTTGAAAGATCCCAGTTGAAATAGTAGTGAACACATTTTCTTGTCATGCTCAATACATCCAGACTACTGCAAACAGATTCTCCCTTCAGGAATGAAGGCCTAATTTGAGCCTTGACTCTCCTATCATGAACGTGTTGTACATCTATAAAGCTAGTGTTTTCCTGAAAGGATAAAGCTGTAGCCTCTGATGTAAAGTCATTTCCTCCCTCATTAAACTTTTCCGGAGGAAGGTTCTGATTTTTTGTTGACGATGACCTCCCACGGAAAGCAGCATTGGGCCACACATGCTATAACGGCCTTTTTATAGAAGGCACTCTCTCTGGAGGTGTAGATGTAGGATTTGGGCTGGCCCAAGCTTATTGTGATATGGAAAAGAGAGTCATGGGGAGGCATTGACTTATTCATGTAGCATTGGTTCTGGCCAACCTAAATCTTAAGATCCTCACTTTTTTTAAAAAGTTGAGAAAGAGTGGAATGGAAATTCAAAACAGGACTATATCTTATTCAGTGTTCCATTCTTTTCTTTGTCACCACCCCACTGCCTCAGTTACTACTAGGCTGGGGCTTTTCGGCACTAACCACAAACAGATTTATACCACTCACAGATGTTCTGGGAACAGAATTGTTAACAAACCAATAAAATTTCAAGTAATTTTATTAAAATCAAAAGCCAAGTATAGTCTTTTTTATGCATCCTATCAGGGTTGTGCACTGAAGCGAAGTTGCTGAGCACCTTTGGACAAGAAGTTTCATGTCAAAAGTCTTCTGCTCTGCTAATTAATAGGAAACTATTTTTCATGTATAATTATGTGTATCAATCAAAGGCACGTAATAATATTGCTCAGCTAAAATACTAAAGGGAAGAAACCTTTTGCCATCCAACACTGCTTATTAATTTTCACAGCTTAGGCCAATGAAATAAAGAGTATCGCAACCAGCCAAGTCTTACGCTTGACAGGAGGTTGCACTGTGCCGTAATGCACAGGAATATCTTTTGATACAACCATTCGGAATATATCCCTGGTACAACGCAGATTAATATCAATCTAGTAGGACAGAAAATAATGTATCAGTGTGTCCTACCATATTTGACATATGAAACATTATCCATAAAAGATCGTAAGACATTGAAATCTAAGCATTCCAATGGCTTTAAACTTATTTTTATTTAACATATGAAACCAGTAATATACATTAAAAATGCTGCAATTTTACAGCTTCGTCTATAATGGACTATTCAGTTATCCATTTTTCTCCATGCAGTGTCCTTTAGCACTGCCAACTGATAAAAACTGAATATCCAATTCCTATCTTCCTCAAGAGCAATGATTCAGCATTTCTTATCTGAAGAGATCTATTGCTTCCGTAAAACCTTCATGCAGTGTATTTTAACACTGCTACTTGATACAAACTGAGTATCTGATTCCTGTCTTCCTACAGCAATGATTCAACATTTCTTACTTATCCGAAGAGACCTATTGCTCCCCCAAAATCTGATTCATTACAAAACAAGACTTCAGTACGTAAATTATACATAACAGCAATGAAAATGCCATCTAGTTGTCTATGATATAACACATTTCTTTTCTTCTTCTTTGTTGTTGTTGTTGGCAGCCATCGGTCTCGGGAGGTATGTGGGAGTGAAAGTGGAAGTTGCAGCGCGTGCTGTGGCTGTGGCTGTAGCTGTGGCAACCGATACGGGAGGGACATAATTTGTTGCAGCTGGCGGAGATGAAGGCACCCAGGGGTGCTGCTGCTGCAGATACACCCGGGTGCTGCTCCTCCCGGAGGTCGTTCCTCTTGCTATGGTTACATAGCCTGACGGTCTGTCTTCACGATAACAGATCAGATATGCAGGATAAATCTGAGGCTTCTCAAATATGACAAAAATTGATGGGTCTGCCACATCATTCACGCAGCTGTCATAACAGTTGATCATGCCACTGGATTTTTCTGGGGGACGAGTATACGCAGCATTCCCCACAACAAAATCACCGACCAGAACCTGAGCCACAAACATTGCCTTCACCTTCGCATCCCGTGGGCAGTAGTGGTGGGAACAGGATGCATCTCTGGCAAAGTAGCTTCCTAGGAAGAAGCGAGAGGCAGGGGCTCAAAATGTTAAGTCCATGCACATACAGTTGAGTGCTGTAAACAGAGCTGACACAGGTTTGGACAGCTGACACTTCATGCAGCTGAAGACATTTCAAACCACAAGCGTTTTTGATAAGTCTTTGGGAAAAAGTTAAAACCAAAAGGAAATTAAATGAAAGCTTTCCCTGTATGGAGCAATTAAAAACATAGACACTAGAAGTACTTGGTACTCCATGCAGTAATAGTCCCCAGATTTTAATGAATATTTTAACATTGAATTAATGGATTTGTAAGCTGCCTTGATATGGTTTGAGATGGTATATAAAATAAGGTGATATCTAAACAAGCCATACTCAGAGTAGATCCATTCCCAGTCAGGGCCATAGCTAGGGTGTGTGTGAGGTGGGTCCCCGCCAGGGATGGAGGTGCAAAATCGGCCAAAAATATGTCCATAAATAAATATATTTATTATTGCTTCATAGGAAAAGGTTTTAAATAGAGGGTGAATTGAATAGGGGGGGGGGGGTTGGAGGAGAGGCAGAAAGAAGAGATAATTTGTCCCTGGCTGGGGGCACAATCTGGATGGTTCTGCCAGGGGCGCAAGATCACCTAGCTATGGCTCTGTCTCAACGAATGAAAACAATGAAGTTATTTGATTCCTTTGGTTTCCATGGGTCTATTCCGAGTACAACTAATGTTAGATTATCACCCATTTTAAATAAAGTGAATAAAAATACGAGTTGAAATTAGTGAGCTGGGCCAGTCCATGGTCAATGGCAACTGTATAGTAAAATATCTGAGCATTACGTGCTATATTTTAATATGAGGGAAATCATCGCATGAAGTGCTGAGCGAGTCCCTTCCATCCAACCCAATCCTGCGGCTGAATAAGCAGATTTTGTGCTGGCCTAGGTTGAAATTCTCACTCATCCAGGAAGCTCACTAAAGGAGCAGGGGTCGGCCAGTCACACTTACTCCACGGTTGTAGTGAGGATCCAAATGGCTAACAGCCATCTACCTGCCACAGTAGCTCACTGGTTACTTCAAGACTGGATGGCTGAACTGCCCTGGACGTGATGCAGAAGCAGCAGCACAACTGCTGGTAGGCGGAGACCTTGTCAGCATCTAAGCCCTGTGCTCAAGAGATCTGTGCTGCTGGCCACTTTGCTACTGGGCCAAGTTCAAGGTGTTGCTCTTAGTATATAAAGCCCTTAACAACTTGGGACTAGACTACCTATGAGCTTGCCTCACCCCATACCTGCCCACTCAATGGCTTCTAGAGGTGAAACTGGCATTACTACGGGTGCCACATAGTGGCCACTCTGCACTGATAAGAGCATGGTTGCCTATTGGGCACTTTTTTCAGGGCCTGCTAAAAAACTTTCTTGTTTAGACAAACCTACCCAGATGCTTAGAAAGTTCAGGTAATTTAAATCTGTTCTAGTATTTTAACTTTTGCATATTTTATAGTATGGATGTGATTTTTTCTTGATTTTACAGTTTTATTTTTAGTAAAACATTTTCAGGCTTTTTACAATCAAGCAGTGTATAAATTTTATTGTTTTAAAAATGTACAGCCACCTGGCTTCTTGGAAGGATAGGATACTAAAAAAGTATTTTTGAAAGGCATTTTGAAGTGCAGCGATGAGCTTGTCAAAGAAATCCTGGAATCTTCCTTTACACCACTGTTGGGGACTGTGATTACCAATCAACTCACTAGGGGCATTTAAACAGAATCCCTTCTTTACCATAAGATGGAGCATGAGGCGGTAGAACAAGTCTGTGTCAGCCAGAGCCTTGAACAGACTATGGTTTTTTCTCACATAAAAGCTATGAAACCCACGTCTGATTGATAGGCGGCACTTTCCAACATACAGTTCCCGGAAGTATCCATTGGAATACTAAGTGCGAACGGTCCATTAACTGATTTGCCTCACGTGCAGCCCACTATTCTAGTTCTGCATCTGACTGATTTTATTTTATAGAGGATGAGATCAAACTATGAAAAATAGTAAAATCAAACCATATAAAAATGAGGTGACTCTTGTTTAAATCCTGCATTTGTTTCAAGGCACCTCACACCACCAGCCAGGAGACTAAACAATGGCTGTCCCAAGGGCAGCTCATCACTCTCATGGCTGAACAGAGATAAGAACCAATCGTCTCTCCACCACAATGGCAGCTTATCCCAAAGTGTGACTTATCACATCAGTATGTTGTTCTTTCCACAAGGAACGGAGTGTGCCAAAACAGGAAGGTCTCCCACTGCATCCTCACAACATCCATGTCAAGGAGGTGAGGCAGACAAACAATGACTGGGCCGAGGCTGAAACATGTAAGCTGGATGGAAAGAAGATGAACGGTACAACCCTCAACGTGTCTCTTGTTACATTTTAGAGTGTAAACGTCTTTGGGCAGGGACCTGTCTCGTGCAACTCTACATGTCTTCTCAGAGCAACTTACTCCTATGTAAGAGCTTACAGGATTTGAATCTTCTTCTAGGAAGGGCTGGTGCTATGCTGTTTTTATAGTAATTACTTGTATAGTTTTAATAGATTGGGGCGGGGGGAGGGAAAGAAATCTTTCAGTGCCTAATTGTTTCCCTCCCTAGGCTTTTAGCTGTTCTTATTTTTATCTGTAAGCCACTAAGAATCCCTGTCAGGGGAAAAGGTGGGGTATGAATTATAATGTAATGTAATAATATATCCTATCATATCATATTTTAAAACCAACAATAGGGCACATTGAACTCATAATTTAAGCACTTTTAAAACCCACTTGTTTCAGTGAGAAAGACTGGTGTGTGCTAAGTGCCCCTGAAACCAAGGGGACTTCACACCAGGGGGCGGCAGATGTTGCTCAGCTACAGGTCCTAACATTCCTGATCGTTGCCCAGGGCTCAGGAGAGGGATGGCTCAGCCACCTGCTTTGCCATGCCACCTGAACAGGTCACAGGGCTCCCAGCCACCGCTGATGAAAGGGAGTTAAATTGGAAGAGAGGTGAAGTCAGCACTCACTTCACTCTCCTCTTTGTTTTTGGGGTGGAGGGTGAACTGTACGTTGACAGGTTTTTGATCATACCTGGCCATCACAACTCCAAAATCTGCTCTTTCAGATTTTAATTTCCTCAACTTTCACATCACAGGAACAGATTCCTAAGGGAAATCATCATTGATCTAAAAAACATCCTTTCAAATGGGAAATACCCTTGTTTATCTCTCTCTTCCCTGGAAACTCCTGAAGCTTTTTAATTTCAGTTTTTAGCAGGGGCGGTGGCTTCTATAGTGAGCTTGCTGGTATCTTATTTAACACTCTACATACCTTTTCCATAGGCTGTTCCATTGGTTCCACAGATTCTCCAATCAAAGTTGTCACTGCAGATGGCCTCCAAGCTAGAAGGATTAGTCCCATGGAACAGAAGTCTCTCATCCACTGTCTTTCCCCCATTTTTCTTCTTCATCTGTTCTTTTTGCCTAGAATGAAACAAACGTTTCTCACTTCCTGTTGAAGTTTAGGCAGGCAGCAACCACTGCCCTCTGCTGGAGTGATGGGCCAAATCTGCCCCATGAATTTGGATCAAATGAGATTTGAAGGATTCCTAAACACTCTGGGAGTTTCCAGCTGGCACAGCTGGCCAGTTTCTATCAATGCCCTGGTCTCTCTGTGAAAGGTAGATGAGTCAAGCAGTAATTGCTCCTCAGGGCCATCTTCACCAGTTTAGTAGGGGAGATAACCAGAACAAATGGAAAGTGCCAAGGAAGTCCAGCTGAACATAGGTAAGAGCTCAGTACTGAGCTAGCACCATGAGAGTAGACAGTACTTTGTTCATTTATTTTTTACACAACAAATGTCTCCCCCATAAATTCTTGACTGTAATACAATGACACTTTCACATATGTGTTTCATTCTGCCAGCAATATGAAAAGATGAGCATTTATGGTACAGTTTACAACCCGAGACCCTGCACTGTCATTATCACCTGCATTATTATCCCCACCATGACTTAGGAAAGTGTCAGCCCAGAGACGTCCTTGATAGGCATCATGTTAATAACCTCACATGACGGATGCACTGATGTCAGACTGCGTGAAATGAAATGGCAAATGTTTGTGGAAACAGATTCTGAATTCTATGCCATATTCTGTGCTTTTCTTGCTTCTAGGGAACCACAGCACTGGAACTACATTTACTCTAAAGCAAGTGACTTACGTTTTGTTGTTTACAGTGTGCCCATGTCTAGAACCAGGATTAGTGAGTTATCCAGTTTTGTCCTCAAAGCTTTTTTTTTTTTTACCCAAGAAGGCGAAGGTGCTAAGATTTAAGAGTCCATGCCAAACTTCATATGATGCAGGCAAAGTTATCAGCACCAACGAGGTTGTACACATGAGCTGCATGAACAACCTGACTATAGTTGGACTATTGTAGTTAAAAAGAACAGAAGCAGTTAATGTTTTAAGCTTCACCCCTCTGCTGTTTGCCATTCAAAATTTAATTCCCCAAGTTGAGAGACGAAGATTTTGAATGAGCCACGCGGGAGAGAAATTGTTGAATACTTTAAAACTCCTGATCATATGCTGCTTTTCAGTGATTAATCAGGGATTAAACATCTGGTTTGCACTGTTGACTAGGATAATGTGATAAAATAGAAACAAACCATTGGAAGATTTGCCAAAGGGACGGATTCTGAATTCTTTTTAGTTTATCGATGGCATAATTGCTCATTGTCTTTTGAAAAAGAGTCTCAATCTTAGTATATTCAGGAGACGTCTTGATGACTTCAACAGCCTAAAATGAAAGGTATCACAATGTGTTGAATGTATTCCCATGGCCCCAGAGAAAACTGACTGCATTCAATTTTTAAAAATTGTTATATTATTAAACAGTTATGCAATATACAAAATCCTAATGTGATACACAATATCATTTAATATATCAGTGGTTCCCATTTTCCCACCCACCAATCAGCTGACAAGTGCTGAATATCTTGGCAAACCACAGAAATCTTCACAAAGAAATCCTCTACACCCTGAAGGCCTTGCTCTTTGTCAGTCACTGTTAGTTCAGAGCCCGCAAGTGTGTATGTTTGCATTTGTCATTTTACTAAAGAAAAATGTAACTATCTTCTTTCTAGACATATATGGCATTAATGACATGTACAAGTGTCAGCCTAGAAAAATTATATCCTTTCCTGCAGTAAATCAGTTACCTTGTACCCAATTGCAGGTAGTGCTGATTTATCCCAGGTGTTTGGATAGTCTGTGAATGGAGTGGACGCTGGAGTCTGATTTGTGTGGCTGGAGGGAAGAGAGAGAACATATTTGACTGCAGCTTCTTTTTCTCTAAATGCAGCAGCTCCTCATGGCTGCTGCCACTTGCAATAAGAAACTGTTTTATCTGTAAACATGACAGCTGACGTTATGTTTGAGTTGTATATTGCTCTTTTTCACAATACAGTGGTACCTCCACACGGGATCCGTTCCGGAGCTCCGGTCGGATCCCGAGGAATTTGCAACCAGAGGTGCCTGTTCTGTGCAAGCGTGTGGCGCAGTAGAGCACTTCTGTGCATGTGTGCGGGGTGAGACCCGGAAAAATACTTCTGGGTTTGCCACGTTCACATCCTGAAGGATATGCAACCAGAGGTGTGCGTATCCAGAGGTACCACTGTACTCACTTATCACAAGTAATACATTTTTGTCTTTAGCTGCAGGCGATTCCCCTGCTCATCAATACATGTACAAGTCATACCTCGGGTTGAAGTAGCTTCGGGTTGAGTGCCTTCAGGTTACGCTCCGCGGTGACACAGAAGTAACGGAACGCATTACTTCCGGGTTTTGCCGCTCATGCACGTGCAGAGGTTGCGTTTGCTTCAGGATGCGAACAGGGCTCCGGAACGGATCCCGTTCGCATCCAGAGGTACCACTGTATATAGGAAATTTCCCATACTGAATGTTGTGTTGTATGTCAAGCAGTTGAGGGAGGGAGGGAGGGAGGGAGGAAGAAAGAAAGACAGAAAGAAAAGCGAGAGAAAGAGAAAGAAAGAAAGAGAGAAAGAGAGAGAAAGAGAGAGAGAGAGAGAGAGAGAGAGAGAGAGAGAGAGAGAGAGAGAGAGAAGGTGCAATGCTAACACACAAGGATTTGTGGTCGTGTGAGGGCAGCCTATCTCATTTAGGGTTCTTTATTTACCGCACTGGAACTATATATCCACCATTCTCACATGTCTCATTCCAGGGACATCTTACCAAATCCTAGTTTGAGAAACTAGGCTCTAATCATCGTCTGGCACCATGGTCAGAAACCACACAAGCCAAACACTCTATGGTAGCATAAGGGGACTAAAAACAAGACAGCACATTTTCCCAAAGTGTGTAATGAAATTATTCAGTCTCTCTGGGGTATAAGCACAGATAGATATAATTTCATACGCTGGATAGTCTGCTTTTTAAAGCAAAAGATGATAAAAATGTTGACTTTATACCCCTTCTTTGTCTTTACATCTTCAGAGGAAACAAACTTGGGGCGTCTCCGAACCTCTCTCTGGGTTTGATACTGCAAGTTTCTCTGTTTCATATCTTGAAAAAGAGGACACATGTTTTAATTCAGCAAGTCAGAGAACACAAGCCAACTTTCTGTTTTTCTAACAGTAAAGGGTGAAGCAGAGCAGCTGTTCTTTGGCCACCAAAAGCCAACTAAAAAGTCTTACACCTCCAAGGGAATTTGAGAGCAGAATGGCAGATTCTCTGTGCACCCTTGCAATTCTTCCTTTGTGTATCATTTCTAAGCTTTAAGTGGGTATTTTCATAGTCAGCATTAAATGTTACGATGGAATACAAAGGTGGAGTTAGTCTCTTAGATGCTATGGAATTCTGGGAAACTTTGAATATACTGCAGGCCATTGTAGTTACAGTACCTTTGAAGCTGATCTCGTACTGCTGGGAGCCAGCTTTGAACTGGACACTGCCCTCTGGAACTGCTAGAAATAAATTCTCCAGGTCATCAGAACCTAAACTGGACTCCTGGAGTTGTCCACCCTGTAAAGGAAAAATGTGAAATGTGACAAGTAAAGCCACATGAAAGTCATTAGGATTAGCACAGCCAAGTGTTTTCCCAATTTAAAATGAAATGCTTATGTAATACCACTGGCATGCAAATACAGACACTGCTAAAACAGCTTACTGGATGCACATTAGTGCAAATGAAAATGAAAGTACTGAAACTGACTTTAGAACTTGGAAGCCAAGCCTTATGAGGAATGACTGAGGGAGTTGGGTATGTTTAGCCTGGAAAAGAGGAGACTGGGAGGAGATATGGTAGTCATCTTCAAATATCTAAAGGGCTGTCACATGGAGGAAGGAGCATGCTTGTTTTCACCTGCTCTGCAGAGTAGGACTCAAACCAATGCATTCAAATTACAAAAAAGGAGATACTGACTCAACATCAGGAAGAACTTTCTGATAGTAAGAGCTGTTCAGCAGTGGAACAGACTCCCAGGAGAGATGGTGGACTCTCCTTCCTTGGAGGGTTTTAAGCAGAGGTTGAGTGGCCATCTGTCATGGATGCTTGAGCTGAGATTCCTGCATTGCAGGGGGTTGGACAAGATGACTCTCAGCATCCCTTTCCAACTCTGCAATTCTGCAATTCTATGATTTCTATAATACATCAGGAGTAGAGAACCTGTTTCAGCCAGAGAACTGCATTTCTTTCTAGGCGTTATATGCCACTTGTGGATGAGAGTCAGAGGCAAGAGTGAGCAAACAGGAGGATTCAATTTTACCTTTGTACAGTAGAATAGTTTCTACACGTACCCCACCCCTCCATCCTCCATCAAGGAATGCAAGAAAGATTATCAGAATTCAAAGACACTCAAGGAATGTGCAAAGCAAGACCAGTGAGGCCTGGGCAGAGTCCCAAGAAGAAGAGGCCAGGAGGAGCACATTCAGCCCTCAGGCCTCTGCCTCCCACCCATTAACACAGATGCAGCTGGATAGCAGGCAAAAGACTATTTACACCACAAGAGCTTTGCTTTTTCCAGCCACCCATAAAAAGTATATTTTCCAGCAGACTCTTATGTTCTTAAGCGACACAATTTTGGCAGATCAGGAAATGGGAAACAGCAATAATCGGAGAAAGGGGTTTGGGCTCAGGAGTGTCAAATGTTGGCAATTCTTACCATGGTCTAAGTGCAGGAATGTCAAAATTCCCTCCTTTCCAGAACAGCTCGTAAGTGGTATGGGTTTTCCATAAACCTCATACCTTACTCCTGCATGTTTACCTTTGATTATGAAGCCTCCCAGAGAGAGAGGGGTGTGTGTGTGTGTGTGTGTGTGTGTGTGTGTGTGTGTGTAAAATAAAATTTATAAATTGAACCTTATCTTCAATGAAAAGAATCTACTGTGTTGTTAAAATGAAAGTAGGGATCATTTAAATACAACTGCCCTAGATGCACACAGGGCTTTTATAGCGAAATCCTCAAATAAAAGATATCAAATAAAAGATATCTTGCAACAACAAATGGAATATACTGACAGCCCAGCTGTATAATTCTAAACATTATTGTTGGGAAGGAAACCGTTAAGCACAGTGGGACATAGGATTATAGTGCAAAGGAGCATTTTTGCATAAGTTGTTGGGGGGGGTCACTTATGATACCAAACAAATAGGAGCCTGGATCAAATGTTACTTTGTCTTCATTGTTTGCAAAAAGTGGAGACTCTTAATGGACTTGAGATTTCTCTCCAAGAAGTGATGTCTGAAGAGGTCCAGAGGCCCTGGCAGCAGGCATTCTGCACAATACCAGAGACAAACAGAATTCATACTGACCTGTGTCCCATATTCAGTCCACTGGCCCTGGTCATTCTTCCAGTACCAAAGCCACTTCGTTGTCATTACAAACTTAGGAGGTTTGGTAACAGATGATGGGGTGGACAGACGTCGAACATGGGACATAGAAGTGGTCATGGTGCTGAAATCGATGTATTCTGGATCTGAAATACTACGCGAATGTGAAAGAGGGAACATGTCTAATTGTAAATGGATACCAACTTTACAGATACAATAAGGTGTGAATCTGAACTTATTTCTGTGGTTTATTAGACTATGGCAAAATGAGACGGTTGACATTAATTCTAAGACAGGAGACCCTCCACGTTGAACCATTTTTGAACCCTGGTACCAGCCTGTTCTCAAAACTATCCTAAAGGCATTATATTATTTATTAAATTTGTGTACCGCCCTAAACCCATAGATCTCAGGGCAGTTCACAACATTCAGGAAATGCCTCATGCCATACAAATTAAGTTCCCAAGTACAGTCTACCTCCCACTTGAATAGGAGGCTATCAAGACAAAGGCAAGGAACAAACAAAAAGATGACAAGGCTCAGTTAATCATTTACTAAGATCACAGTTTTTCACCGTTAAAGCAAAACACCAGAGTGGGAAGCAAACAAGATGGCCAGTTTTAGTCATTTTCTCCTTAAGAAATTAAGAGTTCTTCCAAACTCGTAATTTGCAAGATGGAGATGGACAAGGTGAAAAATGAGCAGAATTTACTCATTAGAAAGCCCCTCCCTTCCCTATTAAAAGGCATTAGCTAAAAATATTACTAAAACTTTCCTGTAGCCAGTAGCTATTTTAGCTCCTATTCCAGCTCCAAAGAGAGGAACTCTCTTCTTCTCAGTGCTCTCAAGAACAGCACACACCCACTCTGCCTTAAGGATAGGTATATTCTTCCCTTTCCATTTCTTGCTCTTAGTATGGGTCCTGCTAGCAAAACCGTCACACCTACGTTTCTGTAGGCTTTTTAAAATAATCTTTCACTTTTCATAACAAGGGGTGGGTGGGCGTGTATTGTAGGAGTTGCTGCCTGCTTAAATTGTAATTTTTTGGTCTTTAGCAGCATTTACATATTCTGTCACTGCTATTTCATATAATAAATCAAGCTTTCTTTATTCCTTTGGTGTGAGATGTTCTTGTGGGCATTAAGGTTATGGTTTAACACATAATCATAACAAACACGTCGTAATTCCAGCAAAAGTTCCTAAACTTCTCTGTAGTACCGTATTTTTTGCTCTGTAAGACTCACTTTTTCCCTCCTAAAAAGTAAGGGGAAATGTGTGTGCGTCTTATTGGAGGGAATGCAGGCTCCGCAGCTATCACAGAAGCCAGAACAGCAAGAGGGATTGCTGCTTTCACTGTGCAGCGATCCCTCTTGCTGTTCTGGCTTCTGAGATTCAGAATATTTTTTTTCAAGCAAGCAATAACGAACATTTCCCCAAGACTTCATTCCATCTGTTCATGAACTGGGGAGTGGAAAGAGAACTTTTGGAGCTGGTACAGTGAGGGGGGAAAGTATTTGATCCCCTGCTAAATTTGCCCATTTGCCCTCTGACGAAGAAATGACCAGTCCATAATTTGAATGGTAGGTTTATTGTAGCTGTGAGAGACAGAATAACAACAGGAAAAAACCCAGAAGACAAAAGTCAGAGATTGATGTGCATTATAATGAGTGAAATAAGTATTTGATCCCCTATCAACCAGCCAGATGTCAGGCTACCTGGTATCTTCACTGTATGTAAAGAGCTGAGATTAGAAGCACCTGCTGTAAGGGAGAGGTCTTACCTGTAATCCCAGCTCGTTCGCTTGTACCTGTACAAAAGACACCTGTCGACAGAAGCAATCAATCCAGCAGATTCCAAAGTAGCCACCATGACCAAGACCAAAGAGCTCTCCAAGGATGTCAGGGACAAGGCTGGACTGGGCTACAAGACTATTGCCAAGCAGCTTGGTGAGAATATGGTGCAATAATTCGCAAATGGAAGAAACACAAAATAACTGTCAACCTCCCTCAGTCTGGGGCTCCATGCAAGATCTCATCTCGTGGAGGTGATGAAGCAGCCCAGAGCTACACGGGGGGGAACTTGTCAATGATCTCAGGGCAGCTGGGACCATAGTCACCATGAAAACAGCTGGTAACACACTACACCACGAAGGACTGAGATCTTGCAGAGTCCACAAGATCCCCTTGCTCAAGACAGCACATGTACAGGCCCGCCTGCAGTTTGCCAATGCACATCTGAATGACCCAGAGGAGAACTGGGTGAAAGTGTTGTGGTCAGATGAGACCAAAATTGAGCTCTTTGGCATCAACTCAACTTGCAGTGTTGGGAGGAGGAAGAATGCTGCCTACGACCCCAGAACACCACCCCCACCGTCAAACATGGAGGGGGACATATTATGCTTTGGGGGGGGTGTTTTTCTGCTATGGGGACAGGACACCTTCACCGCATTGAAGGGACGATGGACGGGGCCATGTATCATCAAATCTTGGGTGAGCACCTCCTTCCCTCAGCCAGGGAATTGAAAATGGGTCGAGGATGGGTATTCCAGCATGACAATGACCCAAAACACATGGCCAAGGCAACAAAGGAGTGGCTCAAGAAGAAGCACATTAAGGTCCTGGAGTGGCCTAGCCAGTCTCCAGACCTAAATCCCATCGAAAATCTATGGAGGGAGCTGAAGGTTCGAGTAGCTACACATCAGCCTCGAAATCTTACTGATTTGGAGAGGATCTGCAAAGAGGAATGGGACAAAATACCTCCTGAGATGTGTGCAAACCTGGTGGCCACCTACAAGAAACGTCTGACCTCTGTAATTGCCAACAAGGGTTTTGCCACCAAGTACTAAGTCATCTTTTGCAAAGGGATCAAATACTTATTTCACTCATTATAATGCACATCAATCTCTGACTTTTGTCTTCTGGGTTTCTGGGGGTTTTCCTGTTGTTATTCTGTCTCTCACAGCTACAATAAACCTACCATTCAAATTATGGACTGGTCATTTCTTCGTCAGAGGGCAAACGGGCAAATTTAGCAGGGGATCAAATACTTTCCCCCCTCACTGTAGATAGCTTCCTTCCAAGCCACTCACCCTCAGCGAGAGACTCTTTTTCCCTTCATCCCACCCCCTTTTTGGGGGTGGGTGGGGAGTGTTTCCAGGCAAGGCCCCCCCCACTCCTCCTCCATTGCAGCAACTGCCCACTCAGCTTAAGCATGTCTGTGGGACCAGCTGACTGGCAGAGGTCTGCACATATCTGTGGAATACCAAGACCAGCTTTATACCTGCTAATACTTGGGTCAGAATAAGCTTTTTCTATTTCCTCTCTTCGGGGCAAATCCTTCCAACCATTTGCAGTCTGTACCTGCCATCGATAAGGCATATCGTAATGAATCATGTTACAGTTAGCTGCAAAGAGAACAAGCAAAAGTGAGTCACAGGTTGCTTCAACTGATATGCAAGGTGATAAAACAAAACAAATCAGAGTCCAACTTCTGCATGTCTGTAAAACATTGTATGTTTTAAATCTTCCTTAACAAAATGCTGAAAGTGGCTAACACAGCTGCTATTAAAAGCCATAAAAAGTCAAATTATGCTAAAAAGAGAGAAACATATGAGCAAACAAGCAGAATCAGCAAATGTATACCCAAGAGCAGGGGTGACAAATTGAATAAAATACTGGGTATTTTATCCAAGTACGCCCCACCCCACATAATCGATCACAAGACGCGGCACACACAAATGAAGGAGATGGAAAGTTGATGAAGGACCTGTGGCAGAAGCAGAGAAGAGAAGCTCTCGCCAGGGGGAGGATGGGGGGAGCAAGGGAAGTTCCCAGGCGAGAGCTGGGAGGGTTCACCTTTCTCTGTGGGGGACAAGTTAAGATTTATCTGCAAAAGAGGACATTGTATTTTCACTTTCTTTTTAATGCTTTTGTTTAGCATAAACAAAGAAACAAACAAACAAACAATTTTTGATTGTAATGTATTATGAAAAAGTATCAAAATGTGTATTATAGGTTAAGATGCATATACATTTATTTTTTAGTAAATGTATACAAAATATATTTTGTAAAAAAGTGAATTTATATGTCTTCTTATTTTTGACATTGACATTTTGACATTGATGTGGAAACAGGACAGCAGACGTACAAACGAGCACGTGAACTGATGCAGAGCAGAAGGTCTGGACACAGATCCAACCCTTGTTTATTTTTGTAAGAAATGCCACAGTGTGGATGCCACTATATAGAAACTCTTACCATTTTATTTGAGGAAATAACAGAACATCAAGCAGAGCCTCTCCCCCCCTTTCTCAGGGAACAGGGCAGAGTATCAGAGCAGAGTCAAAGAACATTCATGGTCTGAATGACAAGGCACCACTGTCCTGAACTGGAAGCAAGACTTGAGTCAAGACTCAAAAGCAAACAAGTGACTTAAACTTAGGGCCATCTCACACTGATCACAGTAATCTAGCAGGAGGATTCCAAGGATGGTAGTTAGACAGATTCTTATCTGAGAAGATGCACTACAACCAGAGCTGGTAAAGAGGTGCTCCTAGTCCCCGCTGCCAGTGAAGATCAGGCAGCAAGACAGGGCCAGGAAGCAGCTGCTTCAGGAGGCTGATCTCATCCATGACAAGCAAAAACACAAACTCCTCATTCCTAAGGCAGCCTGCCATCTGCAGTTAGGTCTTGCTCAGGTTAAGCTTCCACTGAATAGCCCGTAACAGTACCCGGTCACTCGTTCAATGGCAGCATCACTACTCAATTAAGATAAAAATAAAAAATAGGGTGGGCAGCCCAGGCTTACACCCCAGGGAGGTCACTTCAGTGCTGCTAACACAGCAGTCTGACTTAACCCCCCCCCCCGGCACACACTCCACTGAGCCTTGAGGCAGACAGATGCCAACAACATTTACAAATCAATACCTGGCATATCCTTTCATCAGACAAATAATATGACTATCAAATGTGATGGTTGGGGGAGCAGAGAGCTCCAGCCCCCTCCCCGTCCCAACATTCCAGTTTCTTTGACACCCTCACCCCTCGTTCTGATACACTGGATCCTGTTGCTGCACCCAAGGCCATTTCTTGAGTGGGCAAATGGGGCAGGTGGAAGCAATGTAAGCAAAGTTGGCAAAGCAAATGAAAGCATTATTACTTGTGGGGAAGGCCTAAATGGAAACCGGGCCTTGGACTTGTCTGTTGGGACTTACTTTTATTTTTGCAGAACCGCCAGACATAGAAAAGACATATCTCATCACTTTTCTCCTTCTCTGCGTTCTGAGGTGGTTTAGTACAAGGAGTGGCTTTGACACCTGTGAAAGATGGACGGGGGGAGAAATAAAGGAACATAATCTTTAGTAAACCTTGCTTAAGAAGAATCGCGTGATAAAACATGCAAAGAGGCATCATATATGTGCCTTGCTTGGAAGGCAACTACGCTCACCGCTATACCTTGCTTGGATTTCTTAGTTTATTGTTATATGTATTTTATAAAAATTCTGAATAAAAAATTTCATTTTTCGACAAAGCCACGCACTTCTCTGAAGTCTCTCAGCCCCACTCACCTCACAGAGTGTTTGTTGTGGGGGAGGAAAGGAAAGGAGAATGTTAGCCACTTTGAGACTCCTGAAGGGGAGTGATAAAGCAGGATATCAAATCCAAATCCAAACACCGACAAAGAGCAGCCAGCAACACTGTCAGTTCAGGATAAGGCTAATGCAAATTAGGAGTACAGGGAATCAACCCTAAATTATGCTACAAGGCACAATGCATTGTTCCTAATTTTAAGACTGACAGAGTGTGATCCACCACAATCTTACCTGAAGTGGACATGGCACCAGGGGCACCTTTTTCTCCCCCCCCCCCCCGGGAACTGTGTTGGGGTTGGGTGAGTGAGGGATCCCAAATAGAATTAAATCAGCATCAGCATCAAACTAGTTTAAATAATTCTTTGAGAGGCAACAACAGCTACATTGTTATAAAACTGATATAAGTTGGTATTATTAATAAATTTTAAAATTATATACTGCCCTTCACCCGAAGATCACAGAGCAGTTTACAATATAAAAACACAAAAATACAAACCATAATAACAAACAAAAACAATACCCACCCCTCGCCACACAGAGAGTTTAAAAGCCACAGATTGTTTAATTAGCCAAAGGTCAGGAGAAGAGGAGTGTTTTTGCCTGGCGCCTAAAGATATGCAACGAAGGTGCCAGGCCAGGCATTCCACAAGGAGGCCCGTCTCATATTGCTGCCCTCCAGATCTCTTGCCAAGGAGGTTCACAAGGAGGGTTGCAGGGTCTGGGTCAGTTCACATGCAACAGAAGTAGTTTATTGTGTGTGAGAGAAAGATATATACCAAATATGTGGTGGCAGCAGCAGTCATATGTAAGTGCTTACTAGTCCAGAATGGTACCATCCACATGTAACAGGGACACATCGGCAGGCATTGAGACCCCACCACTACCACCATTACGCAGGGGAGAACTGAGGACTCATAGAATGCTGGATGGGGTTGGTGGAAAAGATTAAAGTAGAGCAAAGCATGGCTGTCAAATATTATTTATTTGTGCAGCCAAACCCATTACAATGGCTGTCTGACAAAATTGGAGCAGTAGCACTCAGCACTGTAACATACTGTGGCAGTTTGTGTATGCAATCTACGCTGTTTGTGGGATATATTACAGTGGTACAATGGTACCTCGGGTTACATATGCTTCAAGTTACAGACTCTGCTAACACAGAAATATTACCTCGGGTTAAGAACTTTGCTTCAGGATAAGAACAGAAATCGTGCGGCGGCAGCGGGAGGCACCATTAGCTAAAGTGGTGCTTCAGGTTAAAAACAGTTTCAGGTTAAGAACAGACCTCCAGAATGAATTAAGTTCTTAACCCGAGGTACCACTGTACCTCGGTTCTCGAATGTAATCTGTTCTGGAAGACCATCTGACTTCCGAGGTGCGTTCGAAAATGGAAGCCATTATAGCCATACTTTGGATCTCGAAAGTTTTGGCTCCTGAATGCCACAAACCCAGAAGTGAGTGTTCCAGTTTGCAAACATTCTTTGGAACCCGAATGTCTATGCCGCTTCCGTAGATTCCGACTGACTGCAGGAGCTTCCTGCAGCCAATCAGAAGCCACACCTTGGTTCCCAAACATTTTGGAAGTCGAACGGACTTCCGGAATGAATTCTGTTCGACTTCCAAGGTACGGCTGTACTTCTGGGTTTTTGGCATTCAAAAACTGAAACGTTTGGCTTCCGAGACACTCAAAAATTGAGGTACCACTGTATATTCCGCCATTCCCCAAATTTATCTGAGTTTATTGGCACATACCTATGAAAACATCAGCGTTACCCAAATTTCTGGCAACTGCTGAAAAATGTAGTTGGTAATTGATCAATGTAAGTTTAAAAGGGGACTCATAGTGCATATTGGGGCTAAAGCTCATCCCTGTATCTTGCCATGAGAACGCAGATATTCTATCTTAGGCCTAATTCAATCAACTTGGATCCTTTGCTAAGAAAGTAAATTGGTTCACCTGGGCCAGGGCCGAGGTTGAGGTCCATGAGATTAGGTATACTAGATGCTTGCTTAAGTCTGGCTTCTCTCGGATTTCCTGCACTTGATTTTTCTCCACTTGATGCAGGTCTTGCAAAATTACCTAAAAGAATGGGAAAGGGCTTCAAATGATGAGGAGAAATGAGGTCCTTTCACATGCCAGAGTGATGCAAGCAGTACATGGTGCCCACAAGCCCCTTCCTATAAATCACTCACCCTTGCGAGGACCCAGTTCTCTGGACAGTACAGCAGTTTTGTGTTCGCAGATTGTCTGGATGTTCCAGGCCACTTGATCATCCACTCCTCCTTCGAGCAACAGCTTTAGAGCATTTGGTTGCAAAAGGTTGTGAGACCTCTTGCACTTAGGAAACCTACATTCCCCTCTCAGGAAATACCGGCAAATGTGAAGCTTTGTGCAATTATCTTGCTGGGCACAATTCCCATCCCCTTTATTGTAGAAATTGCATACCTGGAAACAGGAAGTGAAAGTAAGAAACACACAAGAATTTCAATTAATACTGCACTGGTCTGAATTGCAGGTAATGTGGACAAATACACCAGTTTTGGTAATATCCTTAGCAGCTGTATCACATACAGAAGCTGAAGACTTCCTACTTATGTTGCAGAGATATATTTTAAAAATGTGTAGACAGTAGGGCCAGGAGGTATCTGGTTGTCAGTATCACAGTATTAGGGCTGGGCGATTTCAGCTTTTCAACCCCAGCCAAACATTGTGGTCTGACGATATGCTGCAATGTTGAAAAAACAAGCTGCATTGGCCTCAGCCTGCAAGGCGCTGGGTGAAATTGCCACAGCCCTCACCGCAGGAGCTGAGGCTGTTTCACCTCAGTGCCTAGTGGGCTGTGGGACAACACAGCTTGTTTGTAGGGCTTAGGTGGGGCAAGGGAGGGCTCCTGACCCCCAGCTGAGTCATCCCCCGTGCTCCCCCTCCTTGTGGGGAGAGCAATGGGGCTCCTTTTTGCGGCTCTGCCAGGGACGGGGAGGGCTCTGTATCCTCAGCAGAGCCATCCCCGCTGCTCCCACCACTTGTGCGGGAGGCAGTGCTGGGCTCGGTGAGCCTTTAACTGTTCGGCTGAGGGGAGCGGCAACCACACTCTCCTCAGCCGAGCAGATTAAAGATGCAGAGGGAGGAACAAGCTGTATTGGAGCCTCACCGGTGCACTTTTTTCTCCCTCTGCATGGTATGAGGGCAGAGTGGGATGGCAGTTTCACTCAGCGATATATTGCTTGTAAAACCGCCACCTCTCACGAGTCCCTCTGCTAGCAACACTCGCTGGAGCAAGTCGCTAGCTAAGGGACTCAGCAGTGGTGGTTTCACCAGCGATATACCACTGAGTGAAGCTGACACTGTGGTCTGCTCCTCATACCTGGGCGATATACCCAGACATACACGATATATCACCAGGTAACATTGTGCTATACTGATATATCACGATGTCTGAAGTATGGATGGAGTTATGTAGAGGCATTGGTTGGCTTCAGTTTTTCCCGTGGCATGGTTTTTGCATAGCACACCTACACACCATGATTTGCGATGAACTGTCAGGTCGAAAATTCTGAAACCAGTATGGTGATATGAACTTCAAACTGGTTTGGGGCAATATATTGATAGATCACCCAGCCCTAGTAGGTAGCATCCAGTGATATTATAGAATATATAGCAGGGAGAGCACAGGGTGATATTTGAAAAACACAGCAAGCATAATTGCAGATCAGCTGAACTCTTCTCTTCAACATGCCAATTTTGCATTTGGAGTTCCCTTCTTCCTATGGAAAAAGTGTTCAATTAATCAGGCAACAGAAACTCCACATAAGGAAGAAGGCATGTGGCAGGGGTTATACTAACAGATTTGTCTGCAATTTGATTACAAACCCAAACTGTAGTAGCAGCAAGAGGAGGCCTCTTCAAAATTCCAGAGGAAGAGAATACACCTTGTGGCTGAGGACTCGGCCTTTCTCTCTCTTGTGTGTGCATACATGTGCCTACAGAGAATACCCTCTTCAAGGCGCACTGAAGACAGTGGAGATTTTTACTGTTTGCTGTGAACATGCTGTTAGTTATTTCCAGAAATTATGGCAAAATATTCTATGTTTGGATATTTGGGCCATCTGATTTTTTCCCTGAAAGAAATGTTATGATCTTGCTGACTCACAAAAAATAAACCAGGCAAAGTTTCAGAAAAGGCAACCTATAGAAGAGGGCAAACAAACATCTAGGTGATGCTACAGTATTTTCATAACTTACATCAGGCCAGAGAAAATGATCATTTTGGAGGAGGAGAACACGCAGTTCATTCTCATTGAGCCCAGAAAGTTCATGAGCCTTCAGGACTTTTCGGTTAGCCTCTGAAAAAACTTCATGAGAATACTTGCATGCCCTAGGATAAAAGTAAAAGGAGAAAAAACATAATCAAGGTATCAGAAATACCTGGGAATACACATGTGGAGTGAGAGCCTACATATTCCAAGGACCCTTCACTTTTTTGTAGGCTACAAATCCTGAATTTGTACAATAACCTGAGTTCCTTGAAATAATGTACTATTAAAAAAATTGTATTATCTATTCTGTTCTATTGAACACATTTTCCAAATTCTTGCATACTCTACACCAAGGATGGGAAAATTTTGGCCTGTAGATATTTTTGGACTCCCAACAGCCCCAGGAAGCTTGACCAAGTCAGGAACGATGGGAGTTGTGGAAAAAGGCATCTTAAAGGCCATAGATTCCCTACTTTTAAGTGACCAAGAAACAAAATACCAAGGTGAGGTAAAACATTTGAAGATCCTCAGCATGGCAGACATCAATAATGGCAGAGAGAATGCTTAGCTTGTGCCACAACCGTGTCCTTGAGTGCCTCGTTTACGTGAATAGTCGCCACTCACTCTTGCAGCTGAAGGCAAAGCACTGCCTGGGGGTCTATTGCTGTGGGGAGGGAAGACCCTGCTCTCCACCACTGTGTGGTCAGCACTGCACAGCATTGCTCAAGGTTGCTCCAAAATGCAAATCCTCCTCCTAGATACACACATCAGTCACCACACTGATAAGGCTGGTAAATTAGTAATCACACTGAATACCTTCCACCCAATTCTCATGCTGTGAGATTTCAGCTTAAGGTATCATTTCAGTGTCTGCACCTAATGCATTATTTCTGGCAGATTCCAATCCATTGAGTCTACTCTTGGTTCTCCTTTTGGAATCTGATTCAAGGCCCAAACAATCCAGGAGCTGAATTTTTGCTCCTAGAAACAGATTCTGCTCAGTGTTTATTCTGAGGAACCGAGGTCAAAGTCTGACTGACAGGATACTTTACAAGAACAACACAAGAGATTAGTGACGATGGTATTTTATTTTATTTTATTTTTGAAATTTTCAAAAAATAGAGAAAAAACAAAAAAACAATTAAAAACACATAAAATTTACATTCCTTACTTTCAATAACAAATTTCCTTGACTTCCCCACACCGCCCCTTCTTGTATTCCAGTTCCAATTTTTAGCTCAGCAAGTTCTTGTCCCCAAATTTTACCTTATTATATTTAATTCATTTTAGTTAACCAATTTTAACTTATAAACCTCAGTCTTTATACATCAGTACTTATTCTTAAAAATCTTTTTCTAAGGTCGACCCCAATTCCCTTCCACGAATTCCCCATTTTTATATTAGTAGCAAAACAAAATAAAAGGAAACAGAGTATAATTGTACACCCTTTGGATTCCCAAAGCCCCACCCCCCCCTATGGTATTTTAAAGCACAAGCAAACAGCTCAGACTTTAAAAAACCACCTTCTTCATACTGTATCAAGGGACTTGTTTTAGAATTGCTACAACCTGACTGTTTAGATCAGGTATGGGAAGCCTGTGCTTTTACAGAATGTTGTTAGACTCCAGTTCCTACCATCCCTGACTATTGACCATGCTTGCTGGGGCTGATGGGACTTGGAGTCCAACAACATCCGGGTCACAGGTTCACCAGCCATGGTTTAGCTGCATGACCTCTCTGCTTTGCCTTTCAACCCCTCAGGCTGTGTTGTGTTTTTCTCATTCTAGTCTTAAATTAAGGAAGCGGGGAGGATTTCCCAGTGCTTCTTCAGGACAACAGAATGTGTAACATTGCTTGGACGGATCGGCAGAGGGAGACTCATGAAATCTTCCTTGCAGGACTGGTTATATAGGTAAAAAAAATATGAAAAGGCTTTTGTACAAAGCAAATCAACCCTGGATCAACAATATTATGAGTCACACAAAATCTCCACCTCAGAAAAAATGAGGAAAAATTCATTAACACTGACTACAAGGGCTTGTGTAGTTTGTGCCTTTGAGTTGCACTCATGAAAAAATACAAGTGGGGGAAAAATAGTTGTCACCTAGTAGTCACCCAGACAGCTCAACATCTGTTGCTGGAAGCACAAAGGAATTTGAAACTGTACCTATTTGGAATCCCATGCAATGCTGACACTAGAAAATCTGACACTGTTTTCAGTAGTACCAAATTCTTCAAATAATCCTTTGTTTTGCTCTTCATTAATATTATTCTCTTTCTTTAGACTCCATCATTTTAACCTCTTAAGTCACATATACATCCTTAACAGTTTTCCAGGTGCACCCCAATTCCTCCCTCCCCCATTACTTACTGAAAACATATGAGATATGCTCTTGACTGTATTTGGGTTATTATCATTGTAAAACCTTCTGATGTTAAGACTGTATAAAATTATTTTTTTTCAAATAAAAAGAAAGAAAAAGGGGAAAAAATCTGACACTGGTGCCGAAGGACTGGACATCCCTTTCTGCTTCAGGGCAAAATTATCTAAATACAATTCATATAGAATTTACTAGTAGTACTTCTACTGTGGCATATCCAGGGTTCTTATATGTTGCAATTCCGCAGGTGTACATAAAAGTATAGAATGTGGTAGTGGGCAAAGAATTCAGTTCTCTGAGAACTTCACTTTTCATTTCTTCTCTCAAAACCCTCACAAAACTCAGGTGTTCAGCACTTTATAGTCGTTTAGATACTCTTGAAGGAAGCGTGTAGGCCAGTGTTTCTCAAAATTGGGTCGCCAGCTGTTGTTGAACTATACACCCATTATTCCTGATCACAGGTCCTGCTAGCTAGGGATGATGGGAGTTGTAGTCAAACAACAGCTGGAGACTCACGTTTGATAAACACTGGTAGGCAATGTCTGCTGAAATCTGAGAAGCCAGAGTTCACTCAGTAAAAAAAAAGTCAGCAATTTGGTGTATCCTCAAAGTTGGAGGATTTTCTTGTCACAAATCAGTTTGCCTAGGCACATTTGTGTTTGTGGTGAGCAAGGAGGGGGACTGACAGACCAAGCCACAAGCTTTCCCTTTGTAAGATGCTGATTTCCCTGCTATTCAGTTTATCATTGTGCCATAACAACAGATTCTCTCATTCCTTCACACTCACCATCTGCCACAAGCCGGCCTGAAGCATCTGCCCTTGATGTAGTTCTTGCAGATATGGAGGTTTTCGCACCCCCCACAACTGTTCCTCAGGCAGAGCCGCACTGGGGACACAGCCAGCACCTGGCGCAAGGAGTCCCGGGGGACAACCAGAAACTTTTCCTTCCCTGCATCCTGCAGGATCTCCTCTAGCTGGTGCTCAGGCAGCCCCGAGAGCGAGGGGAGCTCACTGAAGCCCAAGCCCCCTCCCTTAGAGCAAAGGATCTTCGTGATGAAACTGCACACAACGGCGTCAGACATGTTCCTTCTCTGATCTGCCTTCCTTTGTCCTTAAAGGCTTGTTTAGTTTCCAGCACAGATTAGGCTCCACCTTTCCCAGCCCAGCTCACATGAGAATCGAAACTTAAGGCAAACGCAGCAGCTCCCTAGCAACTGAACACCTTTAGACTCTGCCCTTCTGCTCCTTCCTGCTAGTTCTGTTTGCCTTCAGTTTCGCTTCTCATGTGACTTGGGGGCTGCAGGATTCACAAATGATGAATCATCAGACCCTCACAGAAGCTACATGGGTGGTTCCTCACCAAGTTTCCATTCAGATGAAGGTAGCCATTTTATAAACTTAATTACAGTGGTAGCTCGGGTTAAGTACTTAATTCGTTCTGGAGGTCTGTTCTTAACCTGAAACTGTTCTTAAACTGAAGCACCACTTTAGCTAATGGGGCCTCCCGCTGCCGCCACACAATTTCTGTTCTCATCCTGAAGCAAAGTTCTTAACCCGAAGGTACTATTTCTGGGTTAGTGGAGTCTGTAACCTGAAGCGTCTGTAATCTGAAGTGTATGTAACCCGAGGTACCACTGTACATGTCCAGCCACAAACTCTGTTCGAAAACAGGCTTGATTTTACAATTTAAGACACATTTCCATCCACACTAGACATTAAAAGCACCCGCCTCCCACACAAAGAATCCTGGGAATTATGGTTGTTATGGGTGTTGGGAATTGTAGCTCTGTGAGTTCCCTGGATACCATATTTACTTGAATTTAATGCGCACCGTTTTTGGCCAAATTATGTCATGAAAATTAGGGTGCACTTTAGATTTGATGGCGCCAGCAAATACTTTTTTGGTTTCAAGGTTTTGAAATTTGAGGTGTGCATTAGATTCGATGGCCCATTAGCTTCACATAAACACAGTACTTTAAATGTAATGTGTGCATGCAATCTTATTTTGCCTAGTCGGCATCTTCCACCCTCAGGGCTAAACTAAATAGCCCAAACACTTTGATTTATAAAGGACCTTATACTGTACCGCACAACTGATTAGTGACCACGGCATGGCATTATTTTTCAGGATAGAGGATTGTTTCTGAGTGGGTATGGATAAACATTACAAGTTGCAACTCAAGTATTGTCAAGAGCTTTTGACCCCCATTTTAATCTAGTTCCAGAAAGGCATTTACTGGAAGCACTTTCAAATCCCTTGGATTTCAGTAAGATGCTAAAATCCCTTAACTTGTGGGTGGCTTGATCTCAGCATTATAGCACTGTTGGCTCTCATTATCTACAGAAGATATTTAATATTTTAAAGAAACATAAATGGTTAGAAAGGAGAACGCCTATATATGGTATGAAAAGAAGAAAATTCATAAAGGGTTTGAAAACCACATCTTCCGAAGGTCATTAATAAATGTATGGGACAGGTATAAAAATTTGTTGGAATTTAAACTCCCCCACTGGATTTCACCCTTAGAAGTGATGAGCATAAAAAAAGATCAATATGAGGGGGAGGTGGGTAACATATGGAGAATTGACAGTTAAAGAAGGGGGGAAATGGAAAATGAAACCCTATGAAGAAGTAAAAGAATTTGTCTATGATTGGTTGCACTACTATCAGGTCTGTGAAATGTTTAAAAAAGATTGTAAAATGTATGGATATGGAGAAAAAGAATCAAAATTTCAACTAGAGATATTGAATAATGAGTATAAAAATTTGTCTAAAATGTATAAAATGTTGCTGGAGTGGTATACAAAAGATGAAGAGGTCAAATCGGTAATGATACATTGGGCCAGAGATTTTGGTTATAATATACAATATGACAAATGGTCAAAATTATGGAATGAAAGATTAAAATTTACGGCATGTACTGCGTTAAAGGAAAATGTGATGAAAATGATATATACATGGTATATAACGCCAGTAAAACTAGCTAAAATGTACAAAACATGTAATAAGTGTTGGAAATGTAAAGAAAAAGAAGGGACATTCTATCATATGTGGTGGGAGTGTAAAAAGGTGAGAGGCTTCTGGGAAATGATATATAATGAATTGAAAAAGATGTTGAAATATACGTTTATTAAGAAACCGGGGGCCTTCTTATTGGGATTGGTAGGAAATGAGATAAGTAAGAAAGACTGTAAACTTTTCCAATACGCAGTTACAGCAGCGAGAATACTTCTGGCCCAAAAATGGAAATAGGAAGAGTTACCGACGGTGGAAGAATGGAGACTGAAATTGACTGATTATGCAGAACTGGACAAACTAACAGGGAAGATTTGGTATCAACGAGACCAAAAGTTCATCGAGAACTGGGGAAGATTTACAGATTATCTGAAAGGCATGTGTGATGAACAGATAACGTTTGTTGGTCTTCAAGAGACTCTGTGAAAAACAGAGGAATATTGTTAAAAAGAAAATAAGAGAAGGGAAGGAGATATCTAAAGGCCATACTAAGTTAAGAAATGCGTTAATAATATTGATGCAAACAAAAGATCGGCAGAGGAGTTGAGGGAAGTTTAAAAAAGAGATGAATGTGTGATAAAATGTGAATTGATTGTATAAAAAATGGTTGTTTTTTTTCTTTTGTGGAAAATGAATAAAAATATTTTTAAAAAAATAGAAAGGAGAACACCATGGGGGGGAGAGAGTTAAGCACTTTTAACTTTCTGAGATTTAAGTACAAGATTAACTCTTAATAATAGTGGAATCCAAAGCACTTGGATTTAATCATTTATTGCATTTACATCCCACCAGGGGCATAGCCAGGATTTTTGTTTGGGGGGGCAGGCTTTGTTAGGCAGGCGGAACCTCAGATTGGATTCTGTCCTCCTGCGCCCCCCTGGCTACGCCCATACACCCCACCTTTTCCTCCAAGGAGTTTCAGATGATGCGCTTGGTCCTTTGCCTCCTCCTCACCGCCCTGTGATCGCTGGGTGAAGGGGGGGCATATAAATTTTAATAATAACATCAGGGGAGGCTCAGCTGCACAGCTGGGTGGGGATCTGGCCTCCCAAGTCCTGCCCCAAACCACCTTTATTTATTGTTAAGACAATCAGCGTTTTAAATAAAGCAAGAGGCCCGTCAGGCATCTGGTATGGCCAGGGCCGGATTTATGTATATGCTAAACAAACTATAGCTTAGGGTTCCACTCTCTTGGGGGCCCCCAAAGAATTTAAGGGGGGGCCTGGATGTGCATTTCCAAAATATAAGATAAAAAACAAAATAAAACCTCCATCCAGCAAGAGTGTTTTGTGTTGTGTGGTCTCCTAGGATGTAAGTCACGGGCTCCGCCTGCCGGGCTGCTCCCTCAAGGGCCCCTTTCCCTTCCCCGGGTCTGGCGCATGACCATGTTGGCACCACCCCAAGAGAACTTTCTCCGACGTCCTTGTCGAGAGTGCTTGAAGAGGCCGGCGCCCCCCCCTCCGGAGCCCCCTCCTCACCTGGCTCGGCAGCGGCCCTTGAGGTTGAGCTTGCAGAGGTGGAGCTGCGGGCAGCCGGGACACTCCTTGCGCACGCAGAGGCGCAGCGGGGAGACGGCCAGCACCCAAGTGGCGGCTCCTTCCGCGCGCACCAGAAACCTCTCCTGGCCCGCCTCCTCCAGGATCTGGCGCAGCTGCTCCTCGGGCAGCTCCAGCTGCTGCCCCAGCGCGGCTCGCTCCAGGCGGCCCCCCTGCGCGCACAGCAGCTTGGCCAGGAAGCCAGACACCGCCGGGTCCGACATGCTCGCCCCGCGCAGCCGCCGCGCTCTGCGCTCCGGGCAGCGCCTCGCCGCGAGGAAACGAAAGCGAAGGCAGCCGAGGCGGGGCCTGCCCGCTCCGCCCCAGGGAGGCTCCGTCAAGGCGCGGGAGGCGGAGACCCGCGGGGAGAGCGCACGTGGGAACGCGGGCCGTGGCGAGCGCCTTCGCTGCGCTCTGGCGACGGGTCCTCAAGCTGCTCCCAGAATGCCCACTGGCGAGCGCGGCGGTTCTCAAACTTTTTTCTCTGGGTCACCCGCCGGCCTTGGGTGGAAGCCACTGCATGGGGCTGTTCCAAGGCATTTAAGATTTTGCATTTGTGGGGGAGGCGAAGGAGAGGATCCTTCCCGTTACATACTCAATTGTAGGCTCTGTCAAAACCCCAGAAAGAGATTTTTGGAACAGATGTTGGCACCGCTACAAAAACACAACCCTGAAGTGAAAATGTGTTGCCTGTTAACTGACTGCGACCTGCTTGTCACATATAAAACAGCCTTATTTGCAAAAAACCACTAAAAGTATTTGTGTTAGCTACATAAAAGACAATGCTGTAGATTGTGCAGGGGATTCATTAATTTGATTTTCTTGTAAATGGAGGTATATTTCTGGATTTATTTTAATAGCTTTTATTCGACTTACAGTACCTGTAACTGGATTTGTAATGGCTTTTAGTCAAATACAATAAATGATTGATTGGTGATACTTGATTTATAACATAGAACAAAACTACTTTAGAATATTCTTACAGATGGGGGTGGGTCTAAACTCTAGAAATAAATGGTTGGTATTTCATCATTTTTCCATCTTTGGGCTAGTAAAATCCTAGTCACTGTCGTAGCATACATGAACAGTTTTTTCTTCTCTTTTGGCATATCTTGACTTGAAATGCCTAATAAAAAAGCTTCTGGTCTTTTAACAAAAGTTATCTTAAACATTCTTTTCATTTCATTATAGATCATTTCCCAATACTTTTTAATTATTTTACAATTCCACCACATATGAAAGAACATGCCTTCTTTTTCTTTACACTTCCAACACTTATTGGAGCCTGTTCTATACATTTTTTTAAATAAATTATAAAATAATTTTATAAATTATTTTTATTCATTTTGCAATACAAAAATGTAAAAACACATAACACAATTTTTCACAAATACATTTTTTGGACTTCCCTCAGCTCTTCTGCAAATCCTCCGTTTTAGTCCTTCCGCATTTCTTAATCTAATATTGCCTTTTATTAAAAACCTCTTCCCTCTTATTCCCTTTTTTACAATACTTCTAATATTATTTTCACAGAGCCTCTTGCAAACCTACAAACGTTAATTGTTCATCACAAATACTTTTCAAATAGTCTACAAATTTACTCCAGTCTTCAGTGAATCTGTGGTCTCGTAGGCCTCGGATCCTTCCTGTTAGTTTATCAAGTTCTGCATATTCCATTAACTTCATTCTCCATTCTTCCATCGACGGTAATTCTTCTTGTTTCCATTTTTGGGCTAGAAGTATTCTTGCCGCTGTTACTGCGTATAAAAAAAGCTTTTAATCTTTTCTGTTTATTTCATTTCCTACCATTCCTAGCAAAAATGCATCTGGTTTCTTAACAAATGTATATTTCAACATTTTTTTCCAATTCATTATATATCATTTCCCAGAAGCCTTTTACCTTCTTACATTCCCACCACATATGATAAAAAGTCCCTTCCTTTTCTTTACATTTCCAACATTTATTACACATTTTGTACATTCTTGCTAACTTCACTGGTGTTATATACCATCTATATACCATTTTCATAACATTTTCTTTTAATGCAGTACAGGAGCCTGTTCTATATATTTTGGCAATTTTAGCAGGTGTAACATACCATCGATACATCATCTTCATTCTCTCTTAACAGTATACAATCGGTAAATTTTAAATTTACTTGCCATAATTTTTCTGTCTTCCATTTGAATATTATATCCCAAATCTTGTGCCCACTTGATCATTACCCTTTGACCTCTTCATCTTTAGTTTCCCATTCTAATAGTATATTAAACACTTTCTTCAGAAGTTTAGTGTTATCATCTATTATTTCTCTTTGGAATCTAGATATGGGAGTTGTAGTCCCAAAACATCTGGAGGGCCAAGTTCGCCTATGCCTGACTTTATTATACCATAAATATGCATGCCATCCAAATCTGTTGCCATGTCCTTCCAGATCTAACAAATCTTATGTTTTCTAGTTTGATCCAGTTCCGGATCCAAGTAACACAAGCTGCTTTATAGTAAAGTTTGAAATCTGGCAGGGAGAATCCTCTCTTTTTATTATCTGTAAGTATTTTGTATTTTATCCTTAGTTTCTTCCCTTTCCAGATAAATTTAGAAATATATTTTTGCCATTTCTTGAAGCATACCATGTTACTTATTACCGATATTGTGTGGAATAAAAATAACGTTTTTAGCAATGTGTTCATTTTAATTGCTGAAATTCTTTCTAATAGAGATAAATTCATTCTTCCCCATATTTCTAGATTCCTTTTAACTTCATTCCAACATTTTTCATGGTTATCTTTATAAATATTGATATTTCTAGTTGTGAGCCATACGCCTAAATATTTCACTTTTTTATGAATCTCTATTCCTGTAGCATGAGATAATTCCTTTTTATCTACTACTGTTAGGTTTTTGACTAATAACTTTGTCTTATTTTTATTTAATTTAAAACCTGCAAGTTGCCCAAACTCCTGAATTGTTTCTTAGACTATCAGAAGAGAATTTTTTGGATCTTCAACTGTAATTACCAGATTGTCGGCATATGCTTTCAATTTATATGACTTTTTCCCTGCTTTCATTCCTGTAATCCTTTCATCTGCCCTTATATTTCTCGTCAGGACTTCTAGAACCAAAATAAATAATAAAGGTGATAACTGACATCCTTGCCTTGTTCCATTCTGTATTTTAAGTTCAACTGTTACCACCTGATTAACAATTAATTTTGCTTTTTGATCTGAATAAATAGCTTGAATTTCTTTTCTAAAATTATCTCCAAAATTCATTTCTTCAAATGCTTTTTTCATAAATTCCCAAGAGACATTATCAAAGGATTTATCTGCATCTATAAACATCAATGCTGCTTGCTTTTTCACTTCCAGGTGAAGGAATGGGTTTCCCAAACCAAAAACTGACTGTGCAGGCAGTTTCATACTGCACCAAAATCCCTATTTTTCCTTAGCTAAAATCCATTAACTTGAGCTCTGAGTCAATGTATAAAGAAAAACCCGGCTGTGCTCAGAGCCCTCTCCTTTATCAGTTTGTGACGGCAGGGATGACCCTGACTGCACCAGCAGAACAGAGAAGACACATCTGTACCTTATCTTATGTGCTGACCACAAAAGACGCACATACCTAAGTCCGGAACAACGCCAAAGCGTGTTCTCGGAGATGCCGACCTCTTCCTCCAAGATAAGAGTAGGAAGAGGAAGATCCTTTTATGGTCAGAAGTACAGGAAGGAATTCCCTTTTATGGTTAAGAATACCAGAGCAAGAACATATGTGATGTCAACCTGCGTACATAGGCTGACATGGTTGGATTTATATGGGAAGGAGGGAGAGGGTGCCTGGAGGATATATATACTGCATGAAACTTGTCATTTCTTTGGACTTGCTGTGGACTTGATCACGCAAGTGCCTTCTGCTATCCGGAGAGCAGAATAAACTCTTTGAATCAACTTCAGTGTCATTTGACTTCCTTCCTCCTGTCCCAGAACAGCGCAGACCCAATCGGTGCACTCCAATAAGGCTACACAGGTATTCTATTTTTTTAAAAAAAATATATTTATTAACAGTTTAAAGAGTATAAAAGAAAGAAAAATAATTCAACAAAACAATTCAATACAATACAGAAACAAAGACACTACATAACACTGACACTAAAAACATTAACAAAATACAACAAACACAATTTAAAACACATCCATAATTTCAGTATCTTATTTTTCATTCACTTATTTCATAGAATCATAGAATCATTTCCACGACTTCCTCTCACCTCCCTTTTTGTATCCCACTTCAGTTAACTGTTTCAGCAAATCCTTTCCATCTTCCTCAGTTTTCTGTCCTGTATTTTATCTTAACTTATTTTAACCTTATTTTTTTCCCTTTAATACATTAAAAATCTATTTATACTTAATTCCTTATAACCTTTCTGCTAAAGCCATATAACTTCATTCCAACATTTTTCCAACATTCATTAATTTTACAGTATTTCTGTAGATAATCTTTAAATTTTTTCCAGTCTTCTTCCACCGACTCTTCTCCCTGGTCTCGGATTCTGCCAGTCATTTCCACCATTTCCATATAGTCCATCAACTTCATCTGCCATTCTTCCCAGGTGGGTAAATCTTGTGTCTTCCAATACTTCGCAATAAGTATTCTTGCTGCTGTTGTTGCATACTGTCAGGGAACTGCCATCGGAGAAGCAGGAGGTGAAAGGGCTCACAGAGGCTGAGAGAGACTTATCAGCTGAGGAGGGAACCAGCAGGGGGAGAGGAGGAGGAGTTCCAAGGGAAAGTGAGTCGGAGGGAGGGCTCAGAGACACTTCCAGCGAAAATAGTGGGGAGGTTTCAGGACCTCCCATAGGGACACCTACTCCTTGCCGGAAACTGTCACGCCGAGAGTCCAGAAGACGCGTTTCCGTTAAGGAACTTTTATGCTGGAAGAAGTTCCGTAAACGCCCACTGTCCGATTCTACGAGCGACTGATGGAGCCATGCTTAAGGAGCTCCGTCACAGACAGAGGTTTGTGGACTTAGCCAAACTCTGAGGGACTAGGACTTTACGCACAAGCAGCTCATCATCCCATCACAGCAATCGGACAGTCCCTGAAAGCAGCTTGTGCAGAGAGGCATCATGAGCAACCCAGCCGGAACCGGGGGAGCAGGAGGAGCTGGAGAGGGTCCAAGCCTGGAAGAAAGGTACCGGGTGTTGGAGGTCCAGCTAGCGCTGCAAACGGCGAGGCTAGAGGAAAGGAGGGCGCAGGATGCAGAAAAGGCAAAAGGCGACCCACTAGCAAGAAAGATGCCAGGATTGGTGCAGAAGTTTGGGGGGGACCCCAGGAACTATCAAGCCTTTAGGACAGAGATGCAGTATGCTCTCAAGCTGCAGTTTGACGACTTTCCCGACGAGGCATCGCGAGTGGCGTTTGTGGTTGGCCATCTCGAAGGGGGGGTGAGAGACTGGGTTAGACCCCTGATGGCAGGGAATAGTGAAATGCTGAAGGACACGAGGAAGTTTTTTCGCGCCATGGATTTGATGTTTTCCAGCGAGATTGAGCAGGGACTGGTGCGCAGACAGTTGATGGCTTGTAAACAGGGGAGCCGATCGGTTCGTGAGTACTGGACTGAGTTTGCAATGCTGATACATAAATTGGGGTGGGACCTATCGGCGGAACCCATTCAAATGCTTTTTGAAGAGGGGCTTTCTTTGGCGGTGAAAGACGAACTTTCCCGGGCGCCCAGGGCGGAGTCTATGGACCAGCTGACCAAATCAGCGCTGACCATTGGAGCGCGCCAGGAGGCGAGAGCCTTGGAGAAGCGGGAAGGGAAAGGAGAGCGTTGGAGGGATTTCCGCATTCCAGAGATTCCGGAGCCAAATTTCCCGCCAGGAGAGCCGATGGAAATTGGAACAGCGCACGCGCGCGCAGTTTCAAATCCCAGTGAAGGGCGGAAGAAGGAGGGGAAGAGCACCAAGAAATGTTATCTCTGCCAGCAGCCAGGTCACTTTGCCAGAGTCTGCCCGCAAAGAAAGGAATGGCAAGGGATGGCGGGAGCTGTTGGGGGAAAGGAGGAGGGAGTCCAGGAGCCAGTAAAAGCCAACGCCTGGCTGCCACCGTCAGGGCACTGCAGACAGGCCAAGGAGCAGTAAAAGTGCCCACGCCGGAACCTCCAAGACCAGCCCTAGTGATAGAGGTGTTGCTAGAGCTGGCAAACGGATACCCACTAAAGACAAAGGCGCTATTGGACTCAGGCAGCTCCTGTAATTTTATGAGTAAGGAGTTTGCAGCTGAACACCAGATACAGATACTCCCTTTAAGTAACCCCCTGCAGGTGACCACGATCGATGGGAGGGAGCTGTTGGGAGGAGAAGTTAGCCTACAGACCGTCCCAATGGTTATGAGGGTGGCCAGGCACACCGAAAGGATAGCGTTCAATGTGGCAACCCTGGGAGGGGCTCCCATTATTTTGGGAATGAGCTGGCTAGCGTTGCATGATCCGCTAGTGGGCTGGCATCAGAGAGTGGTCTCCTTTGGGTCAGCACATTGCCTGGAACACTGCAAAGAGGGAAAGGCGCCGGAAGGGGCAAAAGCCTTTCTAGCAGGGACGGAAGTAACGGACAAAGGGAAGGTGCCCAAACAATACGCTGACCTGAGCAAGGTCTTCAGCGAAAGGGAAGCAGATAAACTACCACCGCATAGAGCCTTTGACTGCCAAATCAACCTGGTCCCTGGAGCCCAGCTCCCAGTGGGCAAGCTGTACGCCATGTCAGACAGGGAAATGCAGGAGTTAAGGGAGTGTACGACAAGGCTGTATTTTGTCTCCCTGCTTATTTAATTTATACGCAGAATACATCATGCGAAAGGCTGGGCTGGATGAATCCCAAGCTGGAATTAAGATTGCCGGAATATCAACAACCTCAGATATGCAGATGACACAACCTTGATGGCAGAAAGTGAGGAGGAATTAAAGAACCTTTTAATGAGGGTGAAAGAGGAGAGCGCAAAATATGGCCTGAGGCTCAACATCAAAAAAACGAAGATCATGGCCACTGGTCCCATCACCTCCTGGCAAATAGAAGGGGAAGAAATGGAGGCAGTGAGAGATTTTACTTTCTTGGGCTCCATGATCACTGCAGATGGTGACAGCAGCCACGAAATTAAAAGACGCCTGCTTCTTGGGAGAAGGGCAATGACAGGCCTAGACAGCATCTTGAGAAGTAGAGATGTCACCTTGTCAACAAAGGTCCGTATAGTTAAAGCCATGGTTTTCCCAGTAGTGATGTATGGAAGTGAGAGCTGGACCATAAAGAAGGCTGATCGCCGAAGAATTGATGCTTTTGAATTATGGTGCTGGAGAAGACTCTTGAGAGTCCCATGGACTGCAAGAAGATCAAACGCATCCATTCTTAATGAAATCAGCCCTGAGTGCTCACTGGAAGGACAGATCGTGAAGCTGAGGCTCCAGTACTTTGGCCACCTCATGAGAAGAGAAGACTCCCTGGAGAAGACACTGATGCTGGGAAAGATGGAGGGCACAAGGAGAAGGGGGCGACAGAGGATGAGATGGTTGGATAGTGTTCTCGAAGCCACAAACATGAGTCTGACCAAACTGCGGGAGGTAGTGGAGGACAGAGGTGCCTGGCGTGCTCTGGTCCATGGGGTCACGAAGAGTCGGACACGACTAAACGACTAAACAACAACAAATTGATAAAAACCTGAAGAGAGGCTTCATCAGAGAGTCCAGAGCGGTGGGGGGCAGCCCAGTGTTTTTTGTGGACAAAAAAAACACGGATAAACCCAGACTTGTAGTGGACTTTAGAGCCTTAAATGCAGTGTCAGAACCAGTGGCTTTCCCCATGCCCAGAATTGATGACATTTTGACCAGGGTGAGGAAGGGAAAGATATTCACTAAACTGGACCTGAGAGGGGCATACAACCTGATACGGATAAGGAAAGGGGATGAATGGAAAACCACCATGTTCACCCCTTTGGGGGCTTTTGAATATTTAGTTATGCCCTTCGGATTACAAGGAGGCTCAGCATGTTTTCAATCGTTCATGAACCACATCCTGGGACCTCTGCTCTACAAGAATTGCGTGGCCTTCCTAGATGACGTGTTGATATATTCAGAGAATGAGGAGCAGCATGTAAGGATGTCAGGGAAGTGCTGAGCCAACTGCAAGCAAACCAGCTGTGGGTGAAATTGGAGAAGTGTCAGTTTCACACCAAGGAGGTGGAATTCCTGGGGTACCGCTTGTCAGACAAGGGATTAGCCATGGATCCAGGCAAGGTCCAGGCGGTGCTGGAATGGAAGACACCGAAAACGAAAAAGGATGTGCAAAGGTTCTTAGGGTTTGGGAACTTTTACCGTAAGTTCATCAAGAACTTTGCCCACTTAACGGCTCCCATCACGGACTGTCTCAGCAGCAAGAAGAAATTTGTTTGGACGGCGGAGGCGGAGCAAGCATTTGAGGAATTGAAAAGGGCATTCGCTTCGGAAGAACAGCTCCTGCATGTGGATTTACAAAAACCAATGAGAGTGGAAACTGATGCATCAGACCGGGCGGTGGGGGCGGTGCTTCTTCAGCCGGGGAAGAATAAGTCGGAGTGGAGACCGTGTGCCTTCTTTTCGCGTAAGCTGAACAAATCCGAGAGGAACTACACCGTATATGACCGAGAACTACTCGCCATTCACGAAGCGTTCCGGAGATGGAGACATTTACTAATTGGCGCACAGCATAAGGTGCAAGTGTGTACGGACCACAAGAATTTGGAGTATTGGAGAACGGCACGAGTGCTCAACCAACGACAAGTGAGGTGGGCCCAGGAGTTCTCCAAATTCCATTTTGAAATTTGCTATGTGCCAGGTCCAGAAAACGTCAGAGCGGACGCTCTCTCACGCAAACCTGAATATTTGGAGGGGGAGGGAGCGCCTGAAGAGAGACATATCATCCCAGAGGACCGTTGGGTGTGTGGGGCGGCCTGGGTGGGGCAAAGGGAACTGGTAGAGGGAACGGTGAATGATGAATACGCCCAGAATAAGCTCAGAGGTTTAAGGAGAGAGGGAGAAGACCCCGGAGGTTTTGAAGAAAGAAACGGGGCATTGTATTACAAAGGGGCACTATATATACAAAGGGGAATTGAGGGGGAGAGTACTCAAACAGCTGCACGACAACCCCACAGCGGGGCATTTTGGGCAACACAAGACCATGTGGTTGGTGACCAGGGAATTTTGGTGGCCCAAGGTGAGGGAGGATGTACGGGAGTATGTAAGAGGGTGTGACCAATGCCAGAGAGCCAAAGGAGAAAGGCGGGCGCCGGCGGGGTTATTAGAACCGTTACCCACACCAGAACGACCGTGGGAGGCGGTATCGATAGATTTTATGACTGATCTGCCTAAATCCCAGGGGAAAACCGCCATACTGGTCGTAGTAGACCTGTTAACTAAGATGGGCCACTTTGTAGCTTGCTCACATGCAGTCACGGCGGAAGAGACAGCGAAATTGTTTGTAGAACATATTTTTAGGCTGCATGACGCCCCCTTGAGGGTGGTCTCCGACAGAGGGAAACAGTTCACGTCCAGGTTCTGGAGGAAACTTATGAGCTTACTGCACGTAGAGGTCAATTTTTCGACTGCCAGGCACCCTGAGACCAATGGGCAGGCGGAGAGAGCAAACGGTATCCTCCAACAATACCTGAGGTGTTATGTCAATGACAGAGAGAACGATTGGGTCGAAAAGTTGGCACTAGCGGAATTTGCCTACAATAATGCGGAGAATGTGTCCACCGGGATGAGCCCCTTTTTGGCGAATTATGGGTGCCACCCCAGGGCGTTTCCAGGGGGAGGAGGGGAGAGATGGAGTGTCCCGGCCGCCGAACATTTTGTAGAAGAAATGGAAGCGATCCATCGTCAACTCCAACTCAACTTAGAAAGGGCCAAAGAAGAATATAAGAGGCAGGCAGACAAGAGCAGAAGGGAAGGTGAAACCATTAGGGTGGGGAGTCAGGTCTGGCTGTCAACCCAAGGGTTGCCGTTCAAGGGGGGTTGCAAGAAATTGAGACCCAAAAGATTGGGACCATTTGAGGTCATTCAACAGGTCAACCCAGTGGCTTTCAGGCTCCGGTTACCGAACCACATGAAACTGCACCCAGTATTCCACAGGTCATTACTGTCACCATATAGGGGGGAAGGTGAAGGGGTCTCCACACGGGGGCCAGTCTTAGAAGAAAGGGAAAGCAGCAACCATGTGGCGGAGATCATCGACTCCAGGTGGAAGGGTAATCAGGTGGAGTATTTGGTCGCGTGGGAAGGGGAACCGGAGTCGGAAAACACCTGGGTGACGGCAGAGGAGGTCAGTGACGAGATCTTGGTCGAAACGTTCCACCAAAGGTTCCCCAGGAAACCTCAGCCAGTAGCGAGGTTCCGGAGGGAGTACTTTGGCACCACCGACGATGAGGAGGAACTGGAAGGATTCAGGGAATCGGAGCTGGAAGAAGGAACAGACTCCGATGAGGAGTACTTAGAAACCGGAAACAGCAACCGGTGGAGGGAAGTGTTCGAAACTTCGGAAGATGAGGGAGGTTCTTTCAGGGGTTTTGCTCCCTCGCCTCCTGCAGAGGAGGGAAGGGGAGGTGGTGAAGGGGGCCCTGGAGGGGAGGTGGATGTCAGGGAACTGCCATCGGAGAAGCAGGAGGTGAAAGGGCTTACAGAGGCTGAGAGAGACTTATCAGCTGAGGAGGGAACCAGCAGGGGGAGAGGAGGAGGAGTTCCAAGGGAAAGTGAGTCGGAGGGAGGGCTCAGAGACACTTCCAGCGAAAATAGTGGGGAGGTTTCAGGACCTCCCATAGGGACACCTACTCCTTGCCGGAAACTGTCACGCCGAGAGTCCAGAAGACGCGTTTCCGTTAAGGAACTTTTATGCTGGAAGAAGTTCCGTAAACGCCCACTGTCCGATTCTACGAGCGACTGATGGAGCCATGCTTAAGGAGCTCCGTCACAGACAGAGGTTTGTGGACTTAGCCAAACTCTGAGGGACTAGGACTTTACGCACAAGCAGCTCATCATCCCATCACACATACATAAAAAAAGTTCTGTCCTTCTTTGGCACCAATTGGCCGACCATTCCCAGGAGAAAGGCCTCTGATTTCTTCAGGAAGGTATATTTAAGGACCTTTTTCATTTCATTATAAATCATCTCCCAGAATGTCTTAATCCTTGGGCATGTCCACCAAAGGTGAAAGAATGTACCTTCAGTCTCATTACATTTCCAACATTTATTGTCAGGTAAATTATAAATTTTTGCAAGCTTGACTGGTGTCATGTACCACCTGTAAATCATTTTCATTAAATTCTCTCTTAGAGCATTACATGCCATAAATTTCATACCTGTGGTCCATAACAGTTCCCAGTCAGTCATCATAATGTTATGTCCAACATCTTGTGCCCATTTAATCATAGCAGATTTTACCATTTCATCCTGAGTGTTCCATTTCAACAGCAAGTTATACATTCTTGACAAGTTCTTAATTTTGGGATCTAACAATTCTGTTTCCAATTTTGATTTTTCCACCTGGAAACCAACTTTTTTGTCCGAGTTATATGCCTCCATTATTTGCTAATAATGAAGCCAATCTCGCACTCTGTTTTTCAATTTCTCAAAGCTCTGTAGTTTTATTCTGTCTCCATCTTGTTCTAAAATTTCCCAATATTTCGGCCATTTGGCCTCCATATTGAGTTTTTTCTGAGCCTTCGCTTCCATTGGAGACAACCATCTTGGGGCTTTCTTTTCTAACAAATCCTTATATCTTATCCAAACATTAAACAGTGCTTTTCTAACAATATGATTTTTAAACGCTTTATGTGCTTTTACCTTATCATACCACAAATATGCATGCCAACCAAATACATTGTTGAAACCTTCTAAATCCAACACATCAGTGTTTTCAAGCAGCAGCCATTCTCTCAGCCAGCAAAAAGCAGCTGATTCATAGTAAAGTTTAAGGTCTGGCAGGGCAAATCCACCTCTTTCTTTAGCATCAGTTAATATCTTAAATTTTATTCGAGGCTTCTTGCCCTGCCAGACAAATCTAGAAATATCTCTCTGCCACTTCTTGAAACAATCCATCTTGTCCAAAAATTGCAATGTTTGAAACAAAAACAACATCCTTGGCAATACATTCATTTTTATCACAGCAATTCGGCCTAGCAATGATAACTTCAAATTTGACCAAATTTCTAAGTCCTTTTTCACTTCGATCCAACATTTTTCATAATTATCCTTAAATAAATTCACATTTTTGGCAGTCATGTTAACCCCTAAGTATTTCACTTTCTTAACCAATGTTAATTCTGTCTCCTCCTCTCATTCACAGTTAGATTTTTCTCTAAAACCTTGGTTTTCATCTTATTCAACTTAAAACCTGCAACCTGTCCAAATTCTTGAATCAGTTCCAATACCCTTTTAGTACTAGATTCTGGCTCCTGTAAAGTCAATACTAGATCATCTGCAAATGCTTTCAGTTTATACTGTTTAGCTCCCACTTGTATGCCTTTAACCAATTGGTCCCTTCTAATCATGTTTAACAGAACCTCCAGGACCAGTATTCTATAACATCTATAATATTTCTTATGTTATCTTTCATTCGTCTCCCAGGAAGAAATCCTGCCTGGTCAAGACCGGGCATTTTGAAGGTTGCCATGGTAACTGGGTGTGAGGTGACAGGAAAAGAGAAGCTTGAGCAAGGGTTGCTGGGAGGAAGAAGGAAGGAAGACTGGGATCCATCTTGGGCAGGCCGGTTAAAGGCCACTGGATCACTTCCAACTCTTAAGATTCTATGATTCCACTCGTGTGTCTCAATTCTCCAAAGGAACACAGAACCAAGCTATCTGCGACACGATTGGTCAGTTCGCGGAAGCCACACCTATCACTATGTCGGGTTGCCAGTTGCCTCGCTAGAATGCACCAGTACATAGAATCATACAATCTTAAGAGTCGGAAGGGAGCCAAGGGTCATTTGGTCCAACCCTCTGCATCCATGACAGTTGGCCATCCAACCTCTGCTTGGCTCGAATCCTACCCTTCAGAGCAGGAAAAAACAAGCACGCTCCTTCTTCCATGTGACAGCCCTTAAGCTGTTTGAAGATGGCTAGTCTCAGTCTCCTCTTTTTCCATCATCCAAGTGACCTCAGCAAGCATTTCAATTTCAGTTATTCTGATTATTTCTACATTTAGTTAAGTATTTTTACTTATTTACTTGATATGGTGGGGCAGCTACGCCCATGTGGAGTGTTGCTCTAGCAGAAAGAGTTGTGAACAATTAACCACTTCATTATAACAAGCTGTGCAATTTATTAACAAAATGTCTTGACAGCATGTCTAGACAAAAGAGCTGCATGAGCAACCTGCAGAGGAAAAACTCAGGTTTACATACCTCACATTAACACTGAGTAATCGTACATGTCACCATCACCTAGTATCCCCTTGTACAGCAAGCTTACCATGCTTATAAACAAGGAACCATGGATTTGACACCACCCAAAGAAATAAGCTTTGGGTCACCCCAAATTACACAGTTGCACCACCTAGAAGCTGTGCCCTGTCTCAGTGCTGCCCCCATGCCAATGTAAATGCACAAAAAGCAAACTTTGGGCAAAATACAGCCCAGATGCATCGTAATGATTAGTCCTCCAGTAGCAGCTGGGAACCCCAGAGCTTAGTTTGTGCCTAGGCCCATCTCCTACTTCCTTATTCCTAAGTATTCACTTGGGGGGATTACTTACCAGGGTTGCCATATTTCAAGTGTTGAGCTTTTTTAGGGAAATTGCCTGATAGCCCCTCCATTGCCACTGAGCCCAAGCTGCCCACGCCAGAGCCAGAGGCCCAGGTCACCTGTGCCAGAGCCTGAACCAGAGCCACCCCACATTTAAAAAAAAACCCCAAATCCAGGATATTTGCTTAAAAATATAAAATTCCCCCCAGATGGGGATGGAGGACCCCAAAGAGGACATGCCCAGGAATTCCCAGACATATGGCAACCCTATCACATTGTAATGTGTGTTGCACAAAAATGAAACTTTAGGCCAGTTATAATGCTAGTGCATCTAAGGCATATTCCTTTCTTTAAGGGGGGGTGTATCTGGTGTGGTCCAAAGCACCCATCACTTTCAGATTCTTTTCCCTTTAGCCCACCATCCAGTTTCCAGAAGTAACAAAACAGATGCTCCAGGAAGCCTGGAAGATGGCCACAAGGGTAATCACCATCTCCCATAATGTCCCTCAACGTAACTAACCCACACAACTGACTATTACATTTTGTATAGGGTGACTGATGGAGCTTCTGGTAGCTTTAATATTTGTGTAGAAGAAAGGGTCTTGGCAGGTGCCCCTGCAGGTTTCTGTCCTGACCAGAAGCACCTGCCAAAATCCCACCCCACTTTTATGCAAAACCATGGCTGCTCAATGGCATCTATGTTTATGAAAGGATTTTAGATCCCAGAGCTGGGAAGAAGCTTTCCAACAGCACAGCGCACAAAGTCAATGAACAATATTGGAACCCGAAACCTTCTTCACAACAAATTGAGCTGACTCAAAGCCATATTGTCATGATAACCATGCAGTGGCGTAGCGTGGGGGGTGCCAGGGGTGCCAGCCGCACCGGGCGCAACATCTGGGGGGGCGCGAGTCCAGAGGGAAGGGACAAGTTCCTTCCTCCGCCGGGCTCCCCGCCGCCACCGCCAGCCTTGCGCCCTAGCGCGCGTGCGCGCCCCGCCGCCGCTGCGGCTGCGCTCCACTCACTGCTCGCAGGAGGACCAGCCGCTGCAGCAGCGCCGCCGCCGCCACCGACGCCTGGCCGGGCACGGGCAGCCTCCGCACCCCGCCGCCACCGCCATCTCCTCGGCCCAGCCACAGGCGGCAGCTGCTTCTGCCGACTGGAAGGGAGGAGAGCTCCGAGGGGCCTCGACGCGCCCCGCCCTCCCCAAAACCCTCCGAGAGGAAGCCGGCGGGCGGGCGAGGGTCTGCCGGCGGAAGGGGGCGCCGCTGGCTCCGGCTCTCAGCGCAAGTCTCAGCCGCGGGGGGGGGCGAGGACGGAGCGTGGCTGGAAGCCCCCGGACCCGGCCGGGAGGAGGAGAGGCGCTCGCCAAGCCCGGATCTGGAGCGCCTCGGAGCGCGGGCTCCACCTACAGCCCAAGGAGAGGAGGGGGCGGGGAGGCGCCTGAGGGGAGGGGGCTTCGGCTGCCTCGGCCCGTGGGGGCTCCGCAAATAATAAATTTAATAAATTCCTGCTGAGCCTTTGGGGGGGTCCTTGGCTCCTTCGCTCGCCCCCAGCCCCAGTGGCGTAGCGTGGGGGGTGCAGGGGGGCCGGCCGCACCGGCCGCAACATGGGGGGGGCGCGCTCACACTCGAGTGCTAAAATCCACGGGTTAGGGGGCGCAAATTACTTGCCTTGCACCGGGTGCTGACAACCCACGCTACGCCACTGTAACCATGTAAACACACATAGCACTGAAATCCAGAGTGCCAACTGATTTTGAATCAAATCAAGTATGGCAGTTCTCTCGGGACCCATTGGTGATCAAGCAGGCAGGGTTGCCAGATATTTTAGGGCCCTACCCCTATGCTAAAGGCCAATCACCCAGAAATTATGCTTTTCGAGCCAGATAACAAGCTGCTATGAATTATCACATGCACCAAACCTCTTGCCAATTTTTATTTCACAAAGAGCAAACTTTGGACCTGCCTTCAGCTGCTATCTAGGGGACTCTCCATCTCCCCCCACCTGCTGAAGCTGTGGCTTCTTGAGGGACTTCCAGACCAGGACCTGCCTTCAGCTGTGCAAGTAGTGCAGGGAGCCCTGGGGAGGCAGGCAGCATGGGAAACACCTGCTGCCCCAGCTAGGTGTGCACCAGTTGCTATAAAGCCTGCCTACCCGAGGGGCGGGGCTGCCCCCAAAGCGGACGACACCAAAGGAAGTCGTCTTTTTGGGCTTGGCACGTCGGGGTTTTAACAGAGGATAGAGTTTTAACTTGGGTGGAGTTGTTTTAAATTGTTATACAGTGGTACCTCGAGTTAAGTACTTAATTCGTTCCGGAGGTCCGTTCTTAACCTGAAACTGTTCTTAACCTGAAGCACCTCTTTAGCTAATGGGGCCTCCCACTGCTGCCGCTGCGCCGCCAGAGCACAATTTCTGTTCTCATCCTGAAGCAAAGTTCTTAACCTGAAGCACTATTTCTGGGTTAGCGGAGTCTGTAACCTGAAGCGTCTGTAACCTGAAGCGTATGTAACCCTAGGTACCACTGTATGTTAATTTGTATTTTTGGATTTGTTATACGTTAATTTGGATTTTTTGTCTTTATATTTATTTATTTATTTTTGTTTGTATATTTATTTATTTATAGTTGTATTTGTGGGCTGGGGGATTGTTTAGGGGCTTTTGTTGGGGAGTGTATTTTGTATTGGTTGGTATACATTAGTATTATTAATAGTATATATGCTACCGAAGCGAGCACTAGTATTGTTAATTGTTGAAATTATTTTTATTATGTCTTTTGTGTTGTAACTTTGTGTTGTGAATTGTCTTGAGATCTACAGGTATAGGGCAGTATATAAATCATCATCATCATTATTATTTACATCTTTCCACAGCCTCAAATGACACAACTATTCCTTTCCTGTTTATTTCTGCTTGTTCAGCTGGATATTTAATCCTCATGATTTCCATGACTGCTGAGATATCAGAGTTGGCCCTAGGCGGCTGGGCGGCGTTGGCCTTACTCTCCTGGTAGAGGAACCCGGGGACTACCGCTAAGGTTTGGGACTTTAGAGCAGGCATACAAGTCTACCAGCACTGAGGAAGCACCTGGACCTCCTGTTTCCATTTTTGCCATTGGACTACTTCAGTGCTTGAAAGCTTTGTGGCTTTTCTTCTTTCACTGCAATCCTAACCATGTCCATTGAATGCAATGGGGTTTTACTTCTGTGTAGGATTGTCGTGTTTCAAAAAGTAAATTAGTTCCTGGCACGCGCAAAGTTATGGAGATTTTTTTTAGGAAGACCCCAAAATTGTTTTTGGGGGAACAAACCCAAATTGTTAGTGATTTTAAGCTTTTAGAACTGTTTCCGCTGCTTTTTCCATCACGTTACCATACATCCACGTTTCCCCAAACATTTTACCCATTTGGCAAACACCCCCTGACACCATTTTTACATCCCAAAACCAGGCTGTGTCAGGAGTATTCCCGACATACGGCAAGCCTCCTTCTGTGTAAGTGGAGTTTGGATTGCACTCAGTCTGTTTTCAAAAGTAAACTGCTTATATTCCAAGAAATGCTTCTTTTTATTCTCCCTCCCAAAGTGCTGCTCCTCCCCCTTCTGTGTAGCTGACTCTGCAGCCAATCAGAGAGAGGCTCCGGCCCTCTGGTGGAGTTTCAGGGGGACTGCATCGCCAGACTCTGCTGTCCATCACAGTTTGTTATAAGCATTTTTCCGGTAACTAGTTCCTACTTGTACCCAGTGGTTTAAACTCATGTGCTTCTGCTCATGTGCCTTCCTGCTTGCTTGCTCTCTCTCTCTCTCTCTACATTCTCTCCTTGGCTTATTTGCACCATTCCGCTTTTGAAGAGACCAATTTATTTTTTTTGCAAAACCTCAGAACCAGACAGATGCCACCTGCTTCCTTCAGCAACCCAAGCATGGGAGTAGCCAGGATTTTGGGGGGGGAGACAGGCTTTTGTTACGGGGGCAGAACCTCAGATTTGTATTAGACGGGCAGCTGCTCCCTCCTGCCCCCCCCCCTTGTAGGAGAATGAATCTCAGCACCAGAACATTTTGTTAGGAACAAGTGGTACCCAATTACCTACATCTGGTGCCCCCTGCAATATTTTACCAGCTGTAGAGAGAGGCAAGGGCTGGTGAAGGACACAGGTGCCCTGCCCACTGGGCTGCTGCTACTACAAGAATGGGAGGACGATGGAAAGAGTCACTTGGTGTGGAATAATTTGCCTTTCGCAGTTGTAATATATCCAGAAGGATATTTTACAGTGACTAAGAAAGAAGGGATTATTTATATACAGTAATACCTCCGCGAACATCCGCCTTGTCTAGCATCCATTCCGGCGAACATCCGTGGAAAACCAGAAGTACCAGAACGGGTTACTTCCGGGTTTGCTGCTCGCACATGCGCAGAAGCGCAAACTGAGTGTGCGCAGACGCGGCGCTTTGCCCTGCATCCTTTTCAGCTAGTGACCAGGGCTCCAGGATGGACCCCAGTCGCAAAACAAGGCACTACTGTATAGCAAATCATTTTGGCTTCCACTTTTCCAGCTGCTCTGAATTGAATCAAAGGGTGCTATGATGTCCAACATGTCAGTAACTATGGAAATAAACTTTGTTCTGCTAAAATGATGCATGTAATATCATTGGAAGATCATTCACAGAGTATGTGAGTGACTTTACAAATATCAGTTTGTATAATAGTATTGTCTTCTTGAGCTGTTCAAATATCTAAATGAGCATGGGAAAATACTGTACAGTCAGAATTAAACACATTTAAATTCTATTGATTTCTCATATGAGATGTGTTTAACTCCCCTATTGAAATAGATGGAGCTTAATTTGGCTTTTCTTTAGGTGACTTGTACTCTTTATTTTCCTTCTCTTGTATTTAATCCTGTCTTGAGCCCAACCCAAAGAACCACAATTATTCAAATTGACAAACGGCACCATCAACAATAGATTATATAGACAAAACCACAAAGATATCATCAAGTTCAAGAACACTCTCCCCCTTTCCCAAGGCCTAGATGTGCTAACAAAAGTCTATGTTCTTTGCCCCTACTCATACAGTAGTTCAAGGATTCAATAAGTGAATTAGGGTCTTTTAGGAACAACTGTTCCAGCAGGTGGCAGCAGCAGACTGGAGGCACTGCAGTACTGAAGCTAGTAGCGAATGGTAGCAAATTTCTACTCCAGGCAGCAGCAAAAGGTTCCTATAGGATCTCTGCAGCTTCAGCCAATAGGATCCAAGTTGCTAGTGTAGTTCACAATTCTCCTGATTGACGTTTGTTCCTATTCAACAGTAAGCAGTGAGTTTTCCTGGAGGAAAGCGGCAGGACAAGTGGAAGAAACATGGGACAAGACCGAGTATGGACGAGCCCTGAGCTGCTACTTGGTGACTTCAGCTAATAGGAATTATGGCACAAGATCTCTGCTGCAATGCTTAGCAAATCCTGAGTTTCAGGTATTTGATTGATTGAGTTTATATACCACCCTATACCTGGAAGTCTCTGGGCGGTTCACAGAACAAAATCAAAATATAAAATCACAAAATATATAATCAAATTAAAAACAACAACCCAATAACCGCCCCAAACCCCACATTTTAAAAGGGCGCAGGATGTCAATCAAATCAACCAAAGGCCTGCTTTAAAAGGAACATTTTTGCCTGGTGCCTAAAGATGTATAATGAAGGTGTCAGGTGAACTTCCCTGGGCAGAGCATTCCACAGACGGGGAGCCACTGCAGAAAAGGCCCCGTTCCCATTTTGCCACCTTCCGGACCTCTCAAGGAGGAGGCACACGAAGGAGGGCCTCCAAAGATGATCTCAGGGTCTGGATAGGTTCATAGGGAAAGAGGCAGTCCTTGAGGTATTGCGGTCCTGAGCCATTTAAGGCTTTATAGGTCAAGACCGGCATTTTGAATTGGGCCTGGAAACTAATTGGTAGCCAGTGCAGTTGGCCAAGATAAATGTAAGATGCTCAAACCATCTTGCTCCGGTGAGCAACCTGGCCGCTGAATTCTGCACTAACTGAAGTTTCCAAACCGTCTTCAGAGGCAGCCCTATGTATAATGTGTTGCAGTATTCTGTCAGATTGGATATAACTAATTATAATTCTAAAATCTGTCTTGTTGGATATAACTACTGGTAGTTATAATTCTATCTAGTGTTCATGTATATATTATGGCAATAATTCTATAAACTTGATTTAGCAAAAATACTGGTCTGTCGCAGGTAATGTTTACGGTAGTTTTTTCCTTTCGTATAAATTAGGGTTCGTTTCCCAAGACTCTGGTGTGGCTTTAGTTGTTCTACATTCTCTAAATAAGTTTTTTATTGCTCCTATCTGAGAAAGTTTTATAAAATTCTGCAGGTAATACATCCAGATCAGGCATTTTAGTATTTTTAAGGGATCATATGATGTCATATATTTCTTGGGTGCATTCAAAATCTATCTGTCCTCCAGTATATATTGGAAGTGAAATTTTATCCAGACAAAGTTTTTTATATACCGGTATATTCTGCATTTGTATTAATTGGTATGGTTTAATAAAAACATTGCAAATTTATTAATTTTCTCTTCATTATTTTCAGTTATTCTATTCTGTTCTTTCAAAAATACATGTGGGATCAGGGCTTTTTCACATTCTCTTGTTAGTTTCCATGCTAATACCATATCAGCTATATTCCCTTTCTCAAAATATTTTTTTTGAGTAAAATTCAAGATGTTTTCTGCCTCATTAACATTTTGCGGATCTAATGTATTTCTATAGTCCTCAATAAATTCTCTCATAAATTTATATTATTCCATATCCATGCATCAATCAGATATAAAGTTTGGTTCCCTTAAAGTAGCTCTGAGGTAGAATATTATTGGTATTTCTGGTCTCATGTTCAACTTTGGGTTTATAATCCTATTAAGGTCCCCTGCATATATCACAAATACATAAAATGTTAGGTATCATTCGTCACGAAACAGGAAAAGGGTGTAGATAGCTTTAAGGACGTTTTCTATGAGTTCTGGGTGTGGTTTTCCAGGCTAGTTAGGCATAGCTGGTGATGTGTATAAAGAGAGAAGTTGCAGTTTACAACTGCCTGCAGAAAGAGAACTCCCACATGCTTTGTGTTTCTTGTCTGTATAGTCGTAATAAAACTCTTGTTTGAGTATTTTACATCAGTCTCGTGGTTCTGTCGTCTGCCGCCAGGGAAAATTCGCCTCCAATATAAAAAGCCATTATCTCATCAAACAATTTCTTACAGAGAAACCTATGTTTCTGGGCATGCACATTAACCAAAGTTACTTTTTTAAATCAATCATTATTCCTTTTAACATAATATATCCTCCTGTATTTTCTCTTTACATTTAATAATGTGAACAATGGTTGGTTTAATGTATATAACTATTCTTTTTGTGTTGATGTGGGTTTTTAAACTCCTAAGGTATAACTCCTTTTGAGACTTAATATGGGTCTCTTGTAAAAAAGAGTTATCTTCTTCTTCTTTGACATATCTGGCTATATTGTTTATTTGAACCACCGTTAAGCTCATATATATATATGAACTAAACCATTCAGTAATCCATTGTTACATCCATCAAAACTTATTTACACTGTTGAATTTATCTTAATGCTACCAGTGTTTTTAAATGAACACAGTTTTCACCCATATATTCAGTAAACATTTTCCAGTCTTCTTTGAATGTACATTCTTCTTGTTCTCTCATTCTATATGTTAAATCTTTCATTTTTCCTTATTCAAATTACTCAATAAAGTAAAAAGAAAAGACTTCAGTAATAAACTTCAAGGAATGCAGAAGATGAACAATAACCAATTTTGTTTTTTAAAGTATTTTTTTAAAATCAGGACTATAAATCCTAAGAACAATAATAACTTATTCCACTCAGTTATTGAATTATTTTCAATTTCAGAATCAATGGATAACATGTTCTTGATAGCGATCTCATCTCTTTAATTTTCTTAACTAGCACAGGAGAAGCAAAAGTCGATACTCTGACATAAGCTACTGCTCTTCACTTTAGCTTTTGCAGGAGGGTCCGGACCCCCACCCCTTTCTTCCCTTGCAACATTTTCTGAATCTACATTGTACTCCCTCAGTCCTATCCGGAAAACATCTGCTTAACTCTCTTACAGAAATGAACAGAACTTTAAAGTCCTTTGCTGTGCCTGAACAATAGCGCGTGTGTCTTTAATGGAACAGTTTCATTTCTTACTATGGGAGGAAATGGTTTGATTGCACACATAAGATAATTAGGAAGTAGATCCTACCTTTGCAGGTGCAGTATTACAACAGAGCATGGAATCAATAATTAGTCCTTAAGAGAAGTAAATAGTATGCTTAATTAAGTCCTAGATCCATACGTGGGTGGGGAACCCTTGCTGGATGACAGTATATGAAAAATATGAACAGCTGCCCTAGGGTGAAATGGAGCTGCTAGGATTCCATCAAAATGCCCTGAAAGATACTACAGCTCAGCTCAGTGCCATGGCAGGTCAAGATGTTTTGATATGGGGCTCCTCCGGAGAAAACGTGATAAGATCTTAATCTGAAACTAGTTTTGGCTCAGCAATGCACAAGCCTCATCCCACAAAACCTCTTCTAGTGCTTCGTTTTATAACAGGTGCAACTTCTTCCAAATCCCTCTATCAGCCTGGAAACTAGAAGGCTGTGCTCAGTGGGACTAGGTTTGGCCCAGGGTTCACAGCTGCCAATCCCTCCTATAAGACAAAACGTAGTACAGTGGTACCTCGGGTTACATATGCTTCAGGTTACAGAAATAATACCTCAGGTTAAGAACTTTGCTTCAGGATGAGAACAGAAATCGTGCAGCAGCAGCGCAGTGGCAGCAGGAGGCCCCATTAGCTAAAGTGGTGCTTCAGGTTAAGAACAGATTCAGGTTAAGAACGGACCTCCGCAACGAATTAAGTACTTAACCCGAGGTACCACTGTATAAATGTGCAATGGGAAAACTGCTCCCCGGTCATCTCAGGACAACTGATGCAAAAAAAAATAAAAAATGGGGAATATAGCTATCTGAAAATTCCTGACCAAAATTTTACATATTTCCAGTCTGACAAAAGCTCTAGTTATGTGGTCAAAAGTAAGCATGAAGGCTTGAAGTGGAGAGGTCAAGGTGGACAGGCCTGCTCCAGCCACAACGTCTCCACATTAAGCAGGAACGTCTAAGTGAGCTTACAGGTGTGGAAAAGTCTGAGTCAAACCTAGCAATGCATCTCTATTTGTAAAAGAAGGTCTAAAGACCACAGAGCTACAGATTTCAGGCAATTGGTCGGGGGTTTTTGTAATTTACCACACATGTGGGACTTCAGGATTAATTGTTATTCCCCAGTTATTTTCCAACAATATGCAGATTCAGCAGCAGGGTTCACGCAAGACATTCTGTGTCCCATGAAGAAGAGATACTGCTGCTGTCCCCTCCCCCCTCACAGGCATGACATTATCCTCCCTCCTCATCCTTTTGTCTTTCCTTCTGTATCAACAAGGGTAGTTTGTGTGTGAAAAGGCTTTCCAGAAACGCCCACCTGGCATAAAACCCTGGGGAACAGGGGGTCTTCGCAGAGAGGTGAGCCATTGTGGATGAGGGGACCTCAGAGAGCACCTGCAGTGCTTTGCTGCTGCTGCCAGGACAATTGTTATTTAAAGCTTAAGAGCAGCAAACTGGTAGACTTTAACAGTAGTAAGATGTTAAACTTGTAAATTTTAAACAGCATTTGATACACCAAAGCATAGCGGAGCAGTGCAGGCGTTATCCGAGGCCAACTTGCCCACAATCCCTTGCTCTGAGGACGTACAACAGCAAAGTTGTGGCTGCGCCCCTAGAGTCCTGCATGCTGGTGGGTGGGTGGGTGGAAAGGGTTCTCAAATCCACGCTGTTCCTGTTGTGTCACCTGAGCAAATGCCTAAGGGCAGGTTGACCCTGTTTGAATAGATACCCTTACAAGCCTTCTCATGACTGGGAACTCTGATAATGCAGGGGCCCCAATCACAGGGAAGCTTGTAAAGTTCAGCTGTCATGGACATGCTACTGACACCTCCTCAGTTTAAGGCCGCAGTCCTATAGCCACATACCTGGGAGTTAACTTTGGAGTAGATGCACATAGGATGGAACTGAAAGCCCCCACAAAGTATTCTGAATGTGTGAACACAGCTGAACTTTCAAAGCAATTGTGAGTCCTACTGAATTCAATGGGGCTTGCTTCCAGGTAAGTGGGAACAGGATTGTAGTCTTAAACCATACAGGAGTAAAGCTGGAAAAGGTGCTGGTTTTGACTAGGTAACAAATTAAAACTGTTAGCTAATCACCACATTCTGTTCACTGCTATAAAGCTTGTAGGTGGAAAATACTGCCACTGTTAGATATGCATAGACAGATAACTGCAAATAATGGCTAAGTATAGTTCTTTTTCTAAATAAACTGACCTCTTATAAAAAGAATCATATTGCAGTACAAGTTATATTCTGAGAATACTTAATGATCATAAAGTTACCACTGGATTTGTAGCAGCTTTTGTAATTTTCCTCTCTCCTTCTACTACCAGAGTGACCTGTGTGTACAAAAGCAATTGGTGAGGGCGCAGGAGCTTTATCTATAGATATAATGATAGGGAAGGAATGAAACCTCCCTATTTAGAGGCAGCATACACCCAGCGGCCAGGTAGTGGGAACTGGGAACAGGACTTCCCTTCCTATTGCTTTATCTTAATCACTGGAAAGAATCTTGCGCCACCTGTTGTAGCCACGATCTTTGGGACTTTTGGAGTCAAGGCTAACCTAGAACTTCTTATCATTGATACTCCATGTGACCTCAGTCTGGAGGAGGAGGAGGAGGAGGAGGAGGAGAAGAGTTTGGATTTGATATCCCGCTTTATCACTACCCGAAGGAGTCTCAAAGCGGCTAACATTCTCCTTTCCCTTCCTCCCCCACAACAAACACTCTGTGAGGTGAGTGAGGCTGAGAGACTTCAGAGAAGTGTGACTGGCCCAAGGTCACCCAGTAGCTGCATGTGGAGTAGCAGAGACCCGAACCCAGTTCCCCAGATTACGAGACTACCGCTCTTAACCACTACACCACACTGGCTCAGAAACAATTGAAACATCACTGGAGACTCATAACTGGTGCCCAAGCTTTGCTGATGCTATCATGGGCTTCTGCGTGAGGGCAACAATTATATCAGGAGTGCCATCAAAGAATGTATAAATATACAATGTGTGGAAAGTGTTTACATCACAACTCTCATTGCACTTCCCCTCCTTTTCCCCAGGGAGGAAACCACTGAAGGTTCCAGTTGAACTAGGATAATCAGATTTAGTCAATGGCGAGAACAAAATCGCACCTACACCTGCAGAAATTCACTCTTCTGTCTAGTAAGGTGGAACACTCAGGAAGCCTCATCCCCTTTTGCATGTGGTTACTCTAGAAATCCCATGGGTAGCCAGATTTACTGAAGCAAATCCCAGTTTTCCAATTTCTTTGGAATGAATTACTCTTCTACCAGGGAATAGCCAAAAGGAAGACATGCAGAAGGATAGCATTTATGAACATATCTGTGCTACAAACTTGTATAAGTTGGTGTGTGTTTTATGTTCTGGCAGGCAGGCAGGCTAGCAACCCCTTCCTCGTCTCACACACATTTTGAATTGTAGTTTGACAAGGTTACTGAGAATTCTCTTCTAGAGACTTCCTAGCCCCCTCCCAGAACTATAGTTTCTAGAGTTTTCTGATGAGTGAAAATGACTATTAATCAAACAATTATATTATACACACACATATACACACAAACACATACGTTCTCAGAGTCTAGCAAACTTAGCTATTTCACATACCCCCACAGGAGTAGAGCAGTCACAATTTGCTACCCCAGAATAATCCTGTGGGAGGTTGGATTGCAGGAAAGCAGGCCCCACCTCAAGCTGTGAGAGAGGCAAGAGCCAACAAGCTCACAGGAGGCTGAGCTCTATGTCACTGACAGTCAGAAGCACAATGTTCTGATTGCCTGGACGCTTGCATAAGAAGCCCTTGAGATTCCAGGGCAAATCACCTCCAAGTCCCCTTACCCCTCAGGGGCTTCCTGGACCACAGGCTGCCACCACGCTTCCTCATCCAGCCGTTCCCTGACACTAGCCTTCAAGAGCACAGGTACCTGAAAGGCACAACCTGGACCATAGGTCAATAATGAAGTGTTTGCCTGAATGCTCAAGGTCACCCAGGTCACAAGACATACTGTGTCCAGCACAGCTACAGCTAGTGGTGAGGCCTGCCATGGCAGCCACTGACTTTCAACAACAGACACCAGCAGGTGCCTTTACCAGAGACAAGCTGGCAGCACTATGGGAGGAAGCCGCAAGGTGGAGGCATTCTGAGAAAGATAGCCTGCTGCACCAAGGAGAGGCGCTCCATGTGCCCGCTGGGGGGTTTCGTGCCAAGAGCCATGACAGTTTCAGTGCCATGACAGCTTGGCCGCCGGCCACTTCGCACAAGACCCTGTACCACTTGTTGCGACAAGTTCTGGTGGCCGCGGGTGTCCAAGGATATCAAGGAGCACGTTCTCACATGTGAGACCTGCCAGCACACCAAGCGGCTACGAGGAGCACCAGCTAGATTGCTACAACCACTTCCCACATCTCAAGGATCCTGGGAGACCATAGCCATGCACTTCATCACTGACTTACCAAACTTGCCATGATCTGGATGGTAGTTCACCAAGATGGTGCACTTTGTGCTGTGTAAGGAACTTCCAAGAGCCCAAGAGAAAGTCCCGCTCTTTGTAGAACATGTCTTCAGGCTGCACAGGCTGCCACAGAAGATCATGTCTGAGAGAGGAACACAGTTCACCTTCCAGTTCTGTAAAAAGATCACACAACTTCTGGGAATGGAACTCCTCAGCTAGTCATCTGGAGACAAAAGGAGAGCTGAAGAGAAGCAATGCAACAATGCAGTAGTACCTGCGCTATTATGTCAATTATCAACAAGATGACTGGGTGGTTTTGCTCCCTTTGACCGAGTTTGCTTGCAACAATGCACTGCATGCTTCCTTGCAGCAGACCCTTTTCTTTGCCAGTTATGGATTCCACCCATGAACCTCCCCACCTCAGCTACCATGCTTTCAGTGCCAATAGCTGAGGATTTGACAGCCGTGCAACTCTTGCTGCAGGAGCAGCTCAAACATGCCAAAGAAGCCTACAAAGCAGACGGAGGACACGCACCGAAAAACTGGAGCAGAAATCAAGATCAAGTGTGGCTCTCCACTCGGGACCAGCTGCAGAAAGGGAGATGCAGAAAGTTGGATCCTCAGCATGTCAGTCCTTTTGAGGTGGTAGAACAGATCAATCCAGTAACATTCTGCCTCCACCTGCCTCCTTCCATGAAGATTCACCTGGTGTTCCATAGATCCCTGTTATCCTTGCCAGCACAGCCCTATCAACCTGAGAGGCACCACCCGCCACCCATCATTGTGGATGGAGAGCAGGAGTATGAAGTGGAGCAAATCCTGGACACCTAGCAAAGGAGGGGAAGGCTGCAATATCTTGTTGCCTGGAAAAGCTATGCACTGGACAAGAGATCCTGGAAGCGTGTGGAAGACATCCATGCTCCACTGCTTCAGAAGGAATTCATGCACACTACCTGAACAAGCCACAATCACTGGTGGGAGGGAGGAGGTGGACCCTGGAGTGGGGTGATGTCAGGGACTGGCTAGACAAGGAGGAATGATGGGAGGCTACAGCCAGGGAACCCCCCAGGGAAGCATCAGAGTGGAAAGGCTGTGAGCCAGGAGAATGGTGATGGGATGCAGGAGACAGGTAAGAGGGAGTGCAGATGGGTTGGAGGCTGAGCAAGCAACAGGTTAAGTGAGACTTGAGGCAACTGAGGAGGAAGAGAAGGTTGAGGCTGTGACAGATCTCCAGTCCCTGCCAGTTCCACTGTTTCCTTCTCCCTTCCTTCTCTGTCCCCAAGAATTGGGGGTGGGGGTGTTACATGTAGCAGAACAAAAGGAACAGAGAGCCCCTCCTCAAAGGAGTTTGCAACGGTTGGGCATGCAGGAAGTGAGAGACTCAGATCCTCAGTTCTGGCTGCTGCTTCATCAGGCTAGTCCTACCCGTGGAGTTCTCTGTTGGGTTTCGTCTGTCTGAGTAAAGAATCAAGCTTACTGCTCATCTGAGTTTCTGTGCTGAACTGCAGCTGAACCAACCCTGGCAGAAAATATCTCCCAGGTGCCTCTATTTGATATTTTATCATTTTTGAGAAAATAGTAGATATTTGATCATAGTATGAAATTGCTTTCATATAACCTTTCATATAGCACTAGACAGTTTGAGGTTCTGTATTTGATGTCTGTCCCACAGAATACAATGGACAAGCACCTGTAACTAGGTGTGTGTGTGTTGTTTGGGGAGGGAGAGTGTTGTTTGTGGGATTCATGTGTCTACAAAATTCATTTTCTACATAACACTGCTATGTTTCTAACATGCTGTTTCTAGGTACCTGAATGTGTGGTGATAATCTAGCTCTGAGCTCTGCTGGATATTCTAGCAATGAATCTGCTTTGTGGCCTGGTTTTTCGTTGAAGGCTGCTTTCACAATTTTTGTGGAGTGTGGTTCTTCTGGACCTCTCAGCATTTGATACCAGCAACTATGCTAGCGTTCTTGAGTGCCTTGCTGACCTTAGAAAATGAGCTACTGTTTTGCAGTGATTCTAGTCCTTGCTAGAGTATAGCTATCAGATGTTGGTAACTATTCAATTGTCAGCAAGATTCCATCCTGTAACCCATGCTATTTAACATCTACACAAAGCACTTGGGTAGAGGCTTGCAAGGGTTTGGGGTACAGTGTCTCTGATATGTGTATGGCACCCAACTCTGCTTCTCCTATTCATGTAGATGATGGGTCACCAAATGTTTGGCACATTTGGAATTTTGAGATAATCTTATGAGGTATGGCGTAGCACATAAGGCTGCCACATCTAAGAGCATGATGTGGACATTCTCCACATCAATGGGAAAACATCCACCATCACTATGCTTGCTCACAGAGAGAAACATTTTTGCACTTATCCTCTGTTCAGAATAGGAGTGTGTTCAATCCTGGCATCCAATAAAATGTAAGAATGTTCCATGTAGGAGAGTATAATCAGGGACTGAAGAAGAGGAACTAACACTTTCTCACACATTGTGGGTTTTTGTTGCCACCATAGGAGTTACTGGCAGGCTTATTGGCACCCACAGGCACTACTTTGACAAACCCTAGACTTCAGGTGACAGCTGTGCTCCTTAGCTGATGTCTTGGATCAGTTATGGGATAAATGAGGAAAAATAAACTGAAAATTAATTTGGACCAAATGGAGTTGTGGATGGTTTGAAGTTCAGAGTCACATTCTCAAGTTCACTGTGTGGCGATACTTCTGAATCCAGTGCTGCTCTTGGATGCTCAGGATACAGCATGGGCAGGGGTACATTTTAGCCCTTTGTCTGGTAGCCAGATATGTCATCTCTTAGATAAAAAGGATCTGACACTGCCATGACTTGATAACGTCCAGCTTAGACTACTGCCATGTGCTCTGTGTGGTGCTGCCTTTTGAAAATGTTTGAAAACCACAACTGATCCAGAATGTGGAAGCAATGGATTTAACCCTTGCATATAATGCTATTTCCTTTCACTTGGTTTGTGGACTCAATTCAAAGCACTGGCATTGATTTTAAAGGTGTAAACAGGCTGGGACTAAGGTCCCATCTGCACTATGCATTTACAGCAGTGTCATGCCACTTTAAATGGCAATGGATTCCCCCCATAGAATCCTGGAAACTGTAGTTTGTTAAGGGTCTGAGAGTTAGGAGAGCCCTGTTTGCCTCATAGAGCTACTATTCCCAGAGTTCCCTAGGATGAGGGTTTGATTGTTAAACTACTCTGGGAACAAGCCATGGGAGGCTCCAAGATGGAGACCTGGTGTTTCCCTAAAGACCCACCAATTAATAATGTGGTGGATTCACTCCCACTAACTGCCCCCAGTTAAATATAGTGCACCCACCTCACTGTGCACCAATTACACAAATTTCTAGAGTTTACCACAGATTATCTAGTGGGGGACTTGTGTGAGGGAAACGTAATGATTAGGCAGGAGTTGATCAAGCAAACAAGAAAAGTTTTATTGATCAGAAATAAGTTTATGAAACAAAGGGGGTCAGGAAATGCGTTCTTTCAGGTAGAAGGTAACTTACTTACTTTAACACACTATAAGATGTCTCAGGCTTAAACACAATACTGTAGGCACAACTCTTCTGAAACTTCAGTTACTAAAAATCAGTTGTTTCACTTCAGGTGGTAGATGTTCAGGTTTCTAGAATAGATCGTAAAATGCTCAGCTCAGCTCCTGTTACTTAGTTTTGGCAGTTAAATACTTTTAAAGCAGCCCAGCTTCCCTCCTAGGTTACGACCTTAGCTGACGAGTGAGGGGCACTTTCCCTCACTTTCCCCTCACTTCACAACCCCACACCTGAGATATTCCCAATGGTCTAACAGACCCCCTTGTTCCTGGGAGTCTTCTGGACCCGGAAGAACTCTCCCCTCCTGGCTGGACGGAGACCCAGGTTCCACGTGAATTCCCTCAGGTTCCACCTCCCAGAACACTCCGGTCTGCATTCCTTCCCAGACCCTCCACACGAGGAGGCTCTGTCCTCTTGCTCCAGATGGTCTCCTCAGGGTGGATGCTTAACTGAACTCAGAACCAGGTCTCCCTCAGTCAAATCCTATCCTACCCCTAGCTCTCCTCTGCAATCCAGCCCTATCTATCTTCTCAGCCTTCCCTGAACCTGAACCTTAGCCTTATCTCACTCTCTCCCTCAGAAACGGCTCCTTTTATTCTCCCTCCCAGAGTGCTGCTCCTCCCCCTTCTGTGTCTAGCTGACTCTGTAGCCAATCAGAGAGAGGCTCCAGCCCTCTGGTGGAATTTCAGGGGGACTGCATCGTCAGGCTCTGGTCTGCTTCTGCTGTCCATCACAACTAGCAACACCTGACTACAAGCCTCCCATTACTATTATTTGATATTTATTTATACCCTGCCTTTTTCCCTGAGAGGGCCTCAAGGCGGCTTACAGATCAAATAAGAGCAGCTGAAAATAGAGATGGGGAGGGTATCAATAATCAAAAAACAATGAGACATTGGGTGCACATTGGCCTGGGTGCACAATTTTTGAGGGACGCAAACCAGATGACCCCATGCAGACGGCCCCAGCCTTGCCCAGGGCTCCTCTCTGCTCGCTTTGCCCCAGTGGGGGTGGGTTCACTCCACTGGCATCAGCAGTGGGGGGCCCACAAGCGACAGGAAGGGTGCTGGCAACCAATGCTATGCTGCTCAAGGCAAGTCAAAATGCACTTAAGAGCCAGGCATGCACTACACTGCACAATATCATTTAAAATATATTGCCCCCATTTTACAGATGAGGAACAATGAGGCACAGCTCCCTGGGCAAAGGTGAGTCAGCAAATCCATGCCCCCCCAAATAAGCAGAAATAACAGCTAAGAAATAATAACACATGCAAAAAAGCTTCCCCTTCACCATTTAGCATTCATAGGCTCTCACTCCTCATTCATTAAGGAACAATGTGCATCTGACAATAGGCACAGTGCTTTTTACCAGCCAGTAAGTAACTTAAGCTGCACTCCAATACCTGGGAGTAAACCCTTTTGAACTTGATGGGATATCCCTTTGAGTAGACATGTAGATAATACCACTACAAATGCCTTACCTTCAAACACACCTCAAATTAAGAAGCAGGACATACAGAGTGAAAGCATCTATCCCATACAGATTGAAGTTCCTCTCACTGTTGCGGTCATCAGGCTTCAGCCTGCAAGGAGGGAATCATCCAAGTGCCACAGGCAGTAGAGAAGAGAAGAATCCTGGAAGAAAAAGAACCTCCCCAGAGCTTCTGATGCAAAGGACAAGAGAACCACTGTCCCTCCCTACCTCAGTCCTGTGAACAAAAAGCTACTGGATGTTAACCAGTTCTGAAGATTTCTCTGCCTGCCCTATCCAATTACTATGGACTCATCTGATGAAGAAGTGTTCCTTGAGGTTGATGACATCACCGTCTCCCCTAGACCTTTTCTTACTCCAGGTTTCTAAAGTTTTGCACAGTGTGAAAATAATTTTTCCTCCCTTCCTCACAGTGCTAAATCTCAGGGTTTACCAAACATCTGTAGCAGATTAGGGGTAGCTCAGTTGGTAGAGCATGAGAGTCTTCATCTCAGGGTCGTGGGTTTGAGAACCCACGTTGGGCAAAATATTCCTGCATTGCAGGGAGTTGGACTAGATGATCCTCGTGGTCCCTTCCAACTCTACAATTATGTGATTCTATGATTCTATCTATAGTAAAATCACTTGGCAGAATGATATAGACCACCAACATAGACATCCTGGGCAGGTGTAGTGTAGATGATCTGTAAAGGCTCCTCTTCCAGCAGGTTCCGGTCCTTGGGAAGAAGTTTAGCAAAGAAGCTGTAGGGATGAAGGAATGTTGAAAGGTCTGGATCTGTCATCTAGGCTTGTTTAGCTAAGGCAAGAGACATAGTAATAGTAATAGACAGTAATTTTATTATTTGTATGCCGCCCATCTGACTGGGTTGCCCCTGCCACTCTGGGCAGCACCCAACAGGATATTAGAAACACAATAAAACATCTCACAAACTTCTACAGAAAGAGACTTGTGGGATCTGAAAGATTAACAAATTTTATGGCATTAGCTTTTGTGCATCTGATGAAGTGGGCTCTAGTCCACAAAATCTTATGTCATAATAAAAGTGACATGAGCATGTTGTTTTGCTGCAATGGACTAGCACAGCTACTACCCATCTGGAAATTGTTACGATAAAGAGCATCATAATTACTGCTTTATATTGTCTCTTGGGTGACTAATGCCTGGCTTTTGCAAGGATTTCCTGTGCTTTGTAGAGCTGCACATTCTGCAGAGCTTTTGTGTACGTCATTGTTTGCCAAGAAGTAAAACAATTTTATTCCACCAAAATTAACATTGAATATCAATTGGGTGTTTTTAGGGCACAGAACATTTGATAATGTTATGAGTTTTGCAGGGAGTGGGCTGTATGCTAGGGCCCCTTCTAATTCCTGGATACAGCATGGATTTAATTCCTGGAACAGCCAGGCTAGCTTCCTTGTGAGGTAAGTATGGGCCATTAAGGTAACAAAGGATGAGGCTCTGTGACAGATTACAAATGCCTCCCCCCTCAACTCGCTGGCAGTTAGAAAGACAAAGGCCAGAGTTGGGAGTTGGGTGGCTGCAAGTTAGAACATACCCTCCAACATTGCTCCTATGAAAATAGGCACAAATCAGAAACCGGGACGGGAAAGGGATTGGTGGGGGAGGACAAGCAGAACAAGCAGGGCTATCAGCCTCTAGTATTCACAAAAAATTATACTGCTAACATTAAACCTTGTTGAACTAAATAGGGCTTAGGAGACCTATATGTGCAACTACTGCAGCCCAAATTCTGTATGCTCACAAATGGTGGGAGGGGGCAGTTCCCACGAAAGTGGAGTGGCAGTTGAAACTGATGGAGTATGCAGAATTAGCAAGTCTAACCAGTAGAATTAGAGGCCAAGACAAAACAGCTTTTATGGAGGATTGGAAAATGTTTGTAGACTGTATGAAGAAGTATTGTAAACAGGTTAGATTGTTAGTAGATTTACAGTAAATTCAGCAGTAAAAGGGATTTTGAGAATAAAAGGAGAAAAATAAGGTATGGCTTGATTATAATATGCAGCAGCAATTGGTATTTAGAAGAAACCATGGAAGGGTGGAAGGGAAGTCAATGGCTAACGTGATGTTTATTATTAACGTGTGAATTACTGTATTGTTGGAAAACTATAAATAAAATATTCAAAAAGGGCTTAGTAGACATGACTGTACATCATTGTACTGCTGTTGATTATTATTATTATTTCAAATTAAAGGTTGTCAATCTTTACACACTCTTCGGTATTCCATTTGGAATTTGGAATTTTTGTAAAGTATGAAATGTCCAATGATATCATCACCAAACACATTCTTGATAACAAATCTATTATTTAGTATGCTATATTTGGTGGTGTAGATTTCATAGAATCATAGAATCATAGAGTTGGAAGAGACCACAAGGGCCATTGAGTCCAACCCCCTGCCAAGCAGGAAACACCATCAGAGCACTCCTGACATATGGTTGTCAAGCCTCTGCTTAAAGACCAAAGATTTCCAAAGTTTCCCAACTATTTGGAAAATGCAATTGTACTCTAGGAAGATATTAAGTAGCTGTCCTAAGTAGCTTTCAAAATTCTCCAATTCACATTGAAACTAAATGACAGGTGTCTATGATGCAATTTGGACCGCAACAGGGGACAAAGGGTGTTAAGGTCCCTTTGCCTCACACACAGAGATCAAGGCCCCAGTCTGGATTATTTGTGAAAGCAAAATCCTGTACTGGAGAACAGGCAGTGGGATTAACATCATGTGTAGTTTCGCCATCTCCACCTTTCTCTTGTGGAGTTCAAAGCTGCTGCAAAACCCAAGGGCAGTTCTGTCCCCCATCGCTTTAGGCAACACTAATGGGACCAAACAATATTGGCCATACCAAGCAGCGCACGTTTACCTGCACATTTTCAAACGTCATATATGCCAACATTTGCCATCAATGCCCTTCTCTTGTTGTGTGGGTCAAAACAGGTCAGCCTCTGTCTGAGAGAATAAATGGACACAACACAGACATTAAAAGAGGGCGACACTAAGAAAGCAGTGTTTCCCCAGGGACTTCTAGAGCTAGCCTTCAAGTGCCAGACTTGGAAAATGAGCATTTCGCAAAGAGACTGCAACATGCAAGCTGCTGAATTGGAATTATTTGACACTCTGGAGATTGGTCTCAACACATTCTGGGAGCGGCCAGCTCATTAACGTAAGTAATTGTCTCTCTTGAGGTGTGTTTTTATGCTATTGATCTTGCTGTGCCTATTCATCACCAGCGGCTGCTTGTGGGGAGTGGATCACTCCCACACTGCTCTAGATGTAGAGTGACACACCTGCTGTTGTCTTTTGCGGTGCTTGACCTCTTGACCTTACTTTGTGCAAAAAAACCCAGTGATTTTATTTGATTTTTTCCTTTCTGCTTGGAATATTGTGAGTGTACACTGTTCTGTTTTCTGGGTGCAAGCCTCAGCAGAAGACAAGACCAGAGTACCTTGCACAGCTTTGTGCAGGACGACATGAGAGCAGAACTCAGGTGTTGCTTCAGCAGTGGCCGCCCTCAGACTGTGCTTGAAAGAGGAGCTGCAGCCCCCACAAGCTCTGCCTTCAATAAGAGTTGAGTATTCCCTTGCTTAAGCAGCCATTGACAGCAGGGGAGAGAGCAGTTGCTGGCACCGTGAGTTCTTCTTGCACAAGCATTTATGAGGCTGGACCTGTGGGCACGTCCCTCTCCCGCTCCAAATCCGTGCCCCATTCCCTGAAAAGGGGTGTCTGGGCCAAGGTCATTTCACATGTGTGTGCACCCCATACACGGGTAACTACTTGATGGATCTGAAAGTGGGCTCTTGCAACTAGGCTAATTGCAATTAAATTAATTAAATAGGCTAGTTAAGATTTAACTCTAGCTAAGGTTTTTCCTGTCTGTACGGCTCTTGGGGCTCTCCTCGCAGGGCCATGCTCCTCGCTGACCCTGCTCTGCCCATTCATTGAGTGCTTCTACATGGCCAGCATGGGTCCTGGGTTGTGATAATGCCGCTTGCTTGGATGGATGGAGAAACTCAGAGGAGAGGATGATTCTATGAAACTGCATGGATGGGGGCAGCAATGATGGTGAGGGGCAAGACAAAGTCTTAGGAGGAAAGGTTGAAGAAGTTAGATATATTTTTGTCTTGAGAAGGGATTCTTAAGAGACAACGGCATAGAATCATAGAATCGTAGAATCATAGAGTTGGAAGAGACCACAAGGGCCATCGAGTCCAACCCCCTGCCAAGCAGGAAACACCATCACAGCACTCCTGACATATGGTTGTCAAGCCTCTGCTTAAAGACCTCCAAAGAAGGAGACTCCACCACACTCCTTGGCAGCAAATTCCACTGTCAAACAGCTCTTACTGTCAGGAAGTTCTTCCTAATGTTTAGGTGGAATCTTCTTTCTTATAGTTTGGATCCATTGCTCCGTGTATAGATATTCCAGCCTCTTACTCTAGTCTACCAGAGAAGCTCAATGTCTGAGGAGATCTGAGCTGGTTGCTCCAAGTTCAGATCACATGACTCTAACAACCATTCTTGAGTTCCTGTACCAATAATTTGGAACCTTCACCACTTTGTGACTAAACTAAATACCACTTTATTGCCTGTGCAACTTTTTATGAATGCTGTATGGAAAAAGCACATGAACCTGACCTTTGGAAAGTTTGTAGGTAAACCATTTTTAACTTGCCAAAGGTGGTCTTTCTATGCTGGGGAAGAGGGATACTTTAAAATATGCCATTCTAAGTTCCTTCCACCCTAAGTTCTAACAGCTTATATTTCCACTCTTTACTTAGCTGCATATTTTGTTGTTTTATATCTGTTGGGGTTCTCTACTTGCCCCAGACCTTCTTCTTGGCATCCAGGGAATTCTCCTTGAAATTGTTGCTCTGAAGGCAAAACAGGACACTATTTTTAGAATAAAGGGGGACCTGTCCCTTAATAAAGACTTAATCAATACCCAGACAATCTCCCCAATGGACCCTGAGATCATCTCCTGAGGCTCTTCTTCATGTACCCCCTCCACAAAGAGCTTCGGAGGATGGCAAGATGAGAACAGGCCTTCTCTGCAGTGACTCCCTGTTTGTGGGATACTCTCCCCAGGGAGGTTTGCCTGGCGCCTCCATTATACACCTTTAGGCTCCAGGTGAAAACATTTCTCTTTAATTAGGTATTTGGCTGATTGACATCCGACACCCTTTCAAGATGTGTTGTGGAAGGGGGGATTTTTGGGTTGTCTTTGTGTTTTCATTATGTATTTTGTGTTTTTTATATTGTAATTTTGTGTTCTGAGATCTACGTATACAAATTTAATAAATAATAATAAGTCTTTGAACAAGACTGCTCTTAAGTCCTTGGGGTTTGGGCAGACTAGTAAGTAGTGGGTAAATAAATCTTCAGGCACATCATCACCACATGGGCAAACTCTCTTTTCTTCAGGGATCTGACGAAGGCACCCTTCAACTATGGCTGAGTGCATAGGCTGTAGCCGCAGAGCTGTAAAGGCTTGTCTTCATTTGATATTTGTGAGGAGTCTGAATGGGGAGTTTGCCATAGCAAGACAGGCAGGCAGGCAGAAATGCAATCAGCACAGAAATCTTTTAATGTGGCGAGATGCCATCTCAAAGTCTAATGAACTCGGAGTGTCCGAAGAAAGGCCATACTTATCAATAACTTGTGGCATTTCCTGATTCCTGATTATATGCTTGTAGAGCAGATAAGACACTTCACTTTATGTATATATATATATATATATATATATATATATATATATACACACATACATACATACATATATATATATATATATATATATACATATACATATACATATACATATATATATATATATATATATATATATATATATATATATATATATATATATATGGCTTATCCCAGCCAAACCAGTCCCATTTTGTTAACTGATCTGTTTTGCTGAGTTGGTGTTCCCTTTGCGTCTTCTGCTCAAATTGCCCCAGGAGCAATTCAGTCTTTTTCATAATTGCCAGTGCTGGAAAGTGGGGCAGCTGATAAGATCTCTTTTTCTGGCCTTATCCAAGATTAATCGCAAACAAGACTTCCCTCCCATCTTTCTCACTGGCATATTTGCCTGAGATAATGAGGCATCATGAACTCTAATTTGAGGTCATGAGAGTGAAGAACAATATTCAATGAAATTTGAATTGAACAGTAGTTAAAGAATATTAGGTGAGATTAATCAAGAGTTGCGAGCTACTGCTTGTTTTTCAGACCTGCCGTGAAACAGCTTTAGCATGATCTGACATCACAAGGGAGAAAGGTGTGGAAAGTTATGAATGGTGTGGAAAGTATGAGGGGTGGGAATTTCTTCTCTCTCTGGTAAGACTGGACCTTGCTGGGATGGGGTGAGCGGGTGTCATCCAACAAAACCAACTGGAAGTAGGTTCAGCACAGATAAAGGAAACAAAATTCTCTCGCACAAGGCATAATGCCCCTATGGAATTTATTGTCAAATTATATGGTGGTCACTAGCTTGCATAGCTTTTTAAAAAAAATTTTATTTATATTTTTCAAGTTTATACATTTCACTATTTTTATAATCATTTTGACATTTCAAAACTTGACTTCCTTCCCCCTCTTTCTCTGGTTCCTTAAATTTATTTTTAATATCTTCTGCATATCTCACCCAAATTAACTTAATTTGCTTATTTATTCATCTTCTTTAAATATATACTCTTATGAAACTGCAGGTTATTACAATAATCCTGCCAATGTTTTTATCTGTTTACAATTTATCTGTTAATATTCAATAAACCACTTCCATTCTTTTATTAAAAAATGTTATATGGATTTCTTATTCTTCTGGTAAGTTTTGCCATTTCTGCATTTTCCATAAGGTTTTGTATCCATTCTTCCTTTGCTGGGACTTCTGTTTCTTTCCATTTTGTAACATTCTTTGCAACATTCTTGCCGCTGTAGTGGCATACATGAATCAGTTTCTATACAGTTTAGGTAGTTCTGTCCCTATAATTACCAAAAGGAAATATTCTGGTATTGGGAAGACCCAGTTTTCTGAGTGCATGTTCTGGAAGTTGGGCAATAGGGGCAGTACAGGATTCCTTTTGGTGTACTGACCTCCCCGCTGCATCAAGGATTCCCTGTCCAAGCTGCTTCAGGTCGTGGCAGATGTTCTCCTGGAGACACCTAGTCTAGTTGTCCTAGAGGATTTTAACATCCATGCCAACATGACCTTACAAGGGGCCGCTTAGGACTTCGTGGAAAGCATGGCCTCCATGGGGCTGTCCCTGAATAAGTTTGGCCAAACTCATAGTCATGGACATGCCTTAGACCTGGTGTTCACCTCTATGGATGTGGGTGATCTGACACTAAGTAAAAGTGAAACAAAAGAAGTGCCATGGTCAGACCACTTCCTGGTGCAACTGGACTTCTCCACAACTCTTCCCCTCTACAGGAAGGTGGGACTGATCTGGGTGGTCCGCCCCCTCCACTTAATGGATCCAAATGATTTTCAGAGAGTGATAGGGGATGTTATATCCTAAGTTGATGGCCTTTCAGCTGATTCCCTGGTGGCCCACAGGGATGCAGAGTTAACCAGGGCTATTGACTGTCTGGCTCTGAAGCGCCCTCTCCGATTGCATGGAGCCCAGACAGCTCCATGGTTTTCCCCAGAGCTGAGGGCAATGAGACAATTGCTGAGATGGCTAGAGCGCTGCTGGTGGAAAACTCACTCTGAATCTGACTGAACACAGGTTAGAGCTGCTCTTTTCTGCAGATGCCATAGAGGCGGTGGATAAAGTCCTCTTCGCCATCGCTATCACCACTTGATAGGCTCGACATTGAGCACTGTGGTCTAAACCACTGAACCTCTTGCGCTTGCTGATTGGAAGCTAAACAACATTGCTGTGTGCTCTGGTTTCCATCACGGTGTCCCGTTGCACCAGAAGCAGTTTAGTCATGCTGGCCACTTGACTTGGAAAGTTGTCTGCAGACAAACACTGGTTCCCTCAGCCTGAAGTGATATGAGCACTGCAACCCCATAGTCGCCTTTGACTGAACTTAAACCATCCAGGGGTCCTTTGCCTTTGCCTTTTACTTAACCCCTGCCCAATGCTTTGGTCCTGATGAAAACTATGACCAAAAATAAGGGAAAAACAGAGTTTATTATGTACTACATTTATATCTCACCTTTCGTCCAAGAAGCTCCAACATGGTTCGCCTTCTGCTCCATTTTTATCTTCTCCCAAACCCTGCAAGGTATTTCAAAATTCTCCAGTTCACCTTGAAACTAATGTAGGGCTAAGTAGTCTCCATTTAAAGATTATAAGTCCTAAACTTATCTTGGCACTTTTGTGCCCAGTCCCAAGGGGGATGGGGCGTGGAGGGGTGGGGTGCACAACAGTTCAGGGTAGGAGAGGGGCAGGGAAGCTGCTCTCTGCTGCCACCGGGTGTGGGATGTGCCATGGCTGAGGAGGGGCAGCGGTAACGCTGCCACCCACTTGCTTGCTCTCCTTCAGGCCTGACCCGGGGGTGGGGTGGGGTGGGCAGAGTTGCACCAGGCACAAGCGCCGCAGCGAAGGAGCAGCTCCTTCTGGCACGGAGCTGTACATTATCAGCTTTTGAGCTGCACCCCCCCCCCCAATTCTGCATTTTGTGTTCAAGTGCACACTTAAAGAAAAAAAGCACTGGTCCGAAATTGGCTACCACAAAATGTGGTGTTGAATGTTATTTTAAATGAAATTCAGGGTGGAATGAATCCTTCCCTAATAGCGAGAGCTTTCAAGGCAGTCATAGCAAGTTTTGTTGTCAGGTGTTTAATTCTGTTCCTGTAGTATCTGTTTCTGGAGAATTGCACTAGTCCATAATGTAAGCCCTTAACAACTCGGGTCCAGTTGATCTTCAAGACTGCCTTACCCAATATGCACCTATTCAACGGCTTTGATTGATGGAACTGGAACTTTTTCAGGTGCCGCATAATACCTGCACTGCATTTGTAAGAACTTGGTCAATTAGTGTGGCGGCACGAGTACTTTGGAACTCCCTGCCACTTGAGATCAGGCAGGTGTCTTCACTGTATTCTTTCTGGTGCCTGCGAAAAACATTCTTATTTAAACAAGCCTACTCAGATGTTTAGAAAGTTTGTATGAGTTTTAATTTGTTTTAGTCTATTCTGTTGTGGTTTTAACCTTTTGTATGTTTTAAATTATGGTTGTAATTTTTTTAGTGAGGATTTTATTGTTTTGTTTTGTTTTTGTAAACTGCTTTGAGGTTTTTCTGCAATCAAGTGGTGTATAAATTTTGTGAAACAAACAACAAATAATACTAGTTGTGCATGAGAGACAGCAGGTAGGCAACCAATGTGAGGAGCTGCTGGGGTTAGAACCAGGAACCCTAATCTTTGTGCACAGCTGCCCCATGTGGTGAACCACCAGAACTGCAAGTGGAAGCATCTTCGGCAGGGGAAGGGTGTGCAAAATTTTCTCAGGCTTTGGGTTGGCCATTGAGCCCTCCTGGATAGAAAAGGATATAAAGGGCTTCCTGTCTGAGCTGGCGCTTGGCCTGAGCAACTCCAGTTTTCCTTGCTCTCATGTTTCAGTGTGTTCTTCAGCTCTGACTCCTGGCTTGGTCCCTCGCCTCAAATTCCCTGGCATAACTTGTGGCATCCCTCTCTGTCCAGCCCTTGTCTTCAAAGCACTATCAGTTTCCTCAAAATAGTACTCTGATACTGCCTGATGGTTGGGAATGGAATGTACAAGAAGGACCACTGTCAAGTAGGTACTGCTGGCCATGCTGTTGGCAAGTGGCTGATGGGCCATTGGCCAGCAGGGGCCTCAGACACAGCTTTCGTCTTCATTTTTTTTAAGGCAAGTGTCTAGCCCTCCTAGAAAGGAAGCCATGAAGCAAAATGTGCATGTACCCTTCTAGGATTTCAGTGAGATGAGCCAGCCCTTCAGTCCTTTTTTCCAATGAGTAAAGTCAGAGATGTGATTGATGAGTGAGTTGTCTGGACACTAAGTGAGAGCAATGTCTGGGGTCCCAAAGAGCTAATGTTCACCCCCCCTCCTTTAGTGCACTTCTGCTCATTTTCTAGTCCTTTTAATTTCTGTAGTTTGTCCTTCCTTTTTTCCCTAGCAACCAGGATGCATATTTTCTGTGTGGGTTCGTCTGAGATCTGGTACTCCCTATAAGTTATTATCTGCAAATACCAATAATATAATATAAGTTATTATCTGCAAATATAATATATATATCTGCAAATACCAATAAGTGTGAGTGGATGTTAAAGAAAACTGAGAACTTTGCAGAGAGGCTTAGCATGTCTTCAGCTGTGCAGGAACTGAAGACTCATTAAGAATCCACTGTACAACCAACTTCCAGGGCAATGGTGTGCATGTTTATCTGTCTCTATTGGGTGCACTCCCAGGAAGGTGGGCACTGGATTATAGACTAGACTTTGGTTTAAGATTGGCATTGGGGGAAGGGAGGGATCAGCTATGTGGCATGCAGAAATTAAGCTACTTCTAGTATGGAAATGCAATTATTGGGAAAGCTTCACTTGTTCACATTTTTTATGTGTGTAGCTAATGATTTATTTTTGGGACCTCCACTCCACCTGCAAAGAGGGCATAAATGTGCACATGCAAATTTTATGTAAATGTGTATCGTCTTCTGTGAGTGGGTCAGAGAACCCCATCCACATACAAAGTACTGGACCAGAAAATCCTTTCCTCTCCACCCCCGTGCACAGGACCAAATGTACACCAGCCATCAAAGCCTGTATAGTTTGTGGAGTTTGGAACTGACAGGGTCAGAACTCCGTGGTGTCCTGTGTCTGGGAAGAGGAGGAGGAGCTTGTCGCAGAGCAGTGACGCACAGCGTCTCTCTGCTTCCAGACTGACTTTCACTTCTCACTAAGCAGCAGAAGCTGCGGATGTGCTTTTGGAGCACCGCTGAGAATGTCACCGAGTTCTGATGGAGTGTGACTGTTTTATGGCTTGTAAATAAACGCTTCTAGAGATAAGAACCGAACTGTCTCTGGACTTGATTTATCCCTTATCTCACACGGACCCAGGACCGCTGCAACTCTGCTCTTCGGCCAGGTCAGCTTCCAGCAGAGCGACGCAGGGAGCGTGACTGGACGCCGGGTTTTTTATTACACGCAGAGGTTATGGGAGTTACGTGTTTCCTGACAAGTGTGAGAAGGGAGAAGGCTGCCAGCGGTGATTTGCAGTGATCTCCTGCCAGAAGGGAGATGCCGGAGAGCGGAGCCAAGAGCCAGGAGGAACGGCTGCTTCGAGAGTCCGGCGCGCTGGCAAACTTGTGAGTACGCTGAAGCCCCTGGGGGAGGAGAATGGCTGCTGCACAGGCACAGCAGCGCCAAGAGAGCTACCCCGGTGAGAGACTGAATGGGGCCAACTGGGAGGCCTGGTCAAGAGGAACAAGGGGGTGGTTTGTGGCCACAGGGCTCTGGAGTCCAGTCCAGAAGGAGCCGGCCCCACCCATGCATGCTACTGCTCTGCTGAGTGAGAGAGAGCAGAGAGAGCTCTGCCTGCTGAAAGCAAGTGTGGACGCTTTGCTGTTGCCCCACCTGGAGGGCGCTAAATCGGCTCAGGCCGCTTGGCAGGTGCTGAGGAGCCTGTGCGAAGGCTCAGCAGGAGCCAAGGGCCGGGAGGAAGCCGAGGGCCAAGGGAGCAAGCCCTGGGTCGCGTGGCAGGCACTGAAGACGGCAAGTCAGGCCGAAGTGGGAGCCAGACCAGAGGGGGCTGTTCCGGGAAGCTGTTTCTCTGCTTCGACACGTCTGTGTGATGGTGCTAGAGAGCAGCTGAGAGCTGTGGAAGAGGGCACAGGCTGCACCCCAAGAGGCAGTGGGGGGGCAGGCCAGGCAGGCCGTTCCAAGAGCTCTGAGAAAGCGAAAGGCTTCGAAAGTTGTTTGTGCTTTGCGACGACGTCCAACAGCGCTGGGAAGCATCCGCTAGAGGCCCAGGCTGCCAAGGACACCGGCCGGCGTGGAATGTCAACAAAGCAGGTTCCCAGGGCCGGTTCCCAGCAAAGACGTGGGAAAGCAGCAGGCCAGGAGAAAAACAAAGACAAGGCGTCTTATCACCTCACAGCTGCGATGGCGTCTCTGAGAAAAGGCAAGAGCCCTAGCCCGGGAGAGACTGTGGCCATGGCAACAGATGGGAGTGCGAGAAACGCCACGGCATCTTTGGAAAACAGCCAGAGACACTCTTTATCTCTCGTGATCGATTCAGGCGCGTCGCATTGTCTTGTGACCTCTGCTGGGCTTTTGAGGAACTGCAAGACAGTTAAAACTGGACGCTATGTTACTTTAGCTGATGGGTCTCAAAGACCACTGACTGAATCTGGTTATTTGTATTGTTCTTTCATAGATCACTGGGTGCAAGCTTTTGTGGTACCAGAGCTTGCTCACTCTCTTTTAAGTGTGCCAGCCCTTATGGCTGCTGGGTTTGATGTTTTGTTTTCTAACAATGTGTGTTCCTTTTTCAGGGATGGGAAGAAGGTCTACAGTGTCCAGAGAAAAGGCACGCTCTTCCTGGTAGAGATGCCCATTGAAGATGGGGCTGGTGGGAAAATGGGGCTGGTGGAAAATGGGGCTAGTGGAGAGTCCATTGAAGAAGCCCAAGGGCAGTGTGCTAATATCCCACCACACCATGATTGTTTACACTTATGGCATCAGAGGTTTGGACACGTAGGGTGGTCATATGTGAGGAAGGCCGCAGGCAACACCATTGGGTGCAGGTTCAAAGCATGTGACAAATACCTAGATTGTCAAGCCTGTAAGCAGTCAAAGGTCACGACTTGCTCATACCCCAGGTCTGAGAGGAAAACCAGTAAACCCTTTGAACTTGTCCATGCAGATTTGTCGGGCCCCATGCCGACACCTTCGTTAGCTGGATCTAAGTGGGTTTTGCTTCTGGTTGACGATTTTACAAAACATTCATGGATATTTGCGCTGCAACAGAAGTCAGAGGCAGCTGCACTGATCAGGGATTGGATCACAGCAGTAGAGCTACGGTTCTCTACTAAAGTAGTTTCCTTTCAGTCTGATCGTGGGGGGGAGTTTACAGGTTCTGCGCTGCAATCGTTCTTCAGGCAGAAGGGAATCAGTCATCGACTGACGGCCCCCCACTCTCCGCAACAGAATGGGGTTGCAGAGAGAAAGTTTCGCACGCTACAGGAGTCAGCGAATGCTATGTTGGCAGACTCGGGTCTGCCACAGCGCTTTTGGGCCGAGAGTTTTAGGACAGCATGTTTCCTGCAGAATAGAGTGTTCAATTCCAGTGTAGGAGACACACCGTATTTTCTGCTTCATGGGAAAAAGCCCAAAGTACATTTTCTGCGCACTTTTGGGTCTACAGCTTGGGTTCTGATTCCAAAGGCCATGCGCAGAAAAGGTGAGCCAAGATCCAGGAAGATGATCTTTGTGGGCTATGAGCCGGGTTCAAAGGCGTGGCGCTTTGCATACCCTACTGGCAACCAGACCAAGCTGCTTATTAGCGGCAGTGCTGAGTTTTGCGAGCAGAGTGGGTGGAAGCGTCTTCACGGAAATCCGGATGTTCTGGTAGACTCAGATGAGGAAGAGGAAGAGGGTGAGGCTGAACCTGTTGCTGAGGTGCACAGTCCACAGCCACAGAGTCCAGAGCCGGGATCTCCAAGGGAGAGACTCCGTATCTCTCCAAAAGGGAGTCCCAGGACCCCTCCACAAGTCTCTGTCAAGTCTGAGCCAAGGAGTGAACCATCCTCGCCAGCAGAACCAGCTGTTCGCCCTAAACGGCGCAGCAGGTCAGAGGGGGATGATTCTGACACAGAGGATAGGAGGGTTGATCCAGGTGAATCAGGCGCAGTTCCAGAATTCACGCTGAGGAGGTCAGCAAGATCAACCAAAGGGAAACCACCTGAAAGGTATGAAGCCACGAGTGTCTGGGTTGGTGTGGCTAGATGTGAACCTGAATCCTTTGAGGATGTTCAGAAGTTGCCTCGGGAAGAAGCCAGCAAATGGCATGAGGCGATGCAGAAGGAGATGAACTCAATGGAGTCTCTTGGAGTGTTCTCACTCACACAGCTGCCGGCTAACCAGCAAGCTGTTGGCTGCAGATGGGTTTACCGACTTAAACCCACAGAAGCTGGAGAGCCACAGTACAAAGCGAGATTAGTGGCCCGTGGATTCACACAGAGGAGGGGTGTCCACTTCACAGAGGTCTATTCGCCGACCTCAAGGGCGGAGACTTTGAGAATGCTTTTGGCAATAGCAGCACAGAGAGGTTGGAAGGTGAACCATTTTGATGTAGATGTCGCCTACCTGAACTCAGATCTCCAGGAGGAGTTGTACATGCTTCCTCCTCCAGGGTTTGAGGTCAGTGAGCCAGGCGTCGTGTGGCGGTTGCACAAATCCATCTATGGGTTGCGCCAATCTGCCAGGAATTGGAATATGTGCCTACATGAAGCCTTAGAAGAGCTAGGTTTTAAGAGATCTCTTGCAGACAGTTGTCTTTACATTAGAGATTCAGGCTTGCAACAGCAAGTGGCCCAGGTGTTTGTTGATGACATCTTGTTGATGGCAAGGACAAGTGAACAGGTGGAAAAGTTTGCTAAAGAGCTTGGTAAGCGGTTCAAGCTGAAACAACTTGGAGATGTCAAGTCCTATCTAGGCGTAGAGATCACAAGAGCAAGTGATGGAAGCTTTTTGCTTCGCCAGAAAGGTAAGATTGAGCAGTTGCTTGAGAAGTTCAGGATGTCTGATTGTGCAGGTGCCAGATCACCCATGGAGGCTGGGTACGTGAAGGAGTGTCAGCAAGTAGAACGCGTGGTGTTCGAAAACACTGAACTCTTTCAGTCAGCTCTGGGTAGTCTGTTGTATCTGTCACAGTGGAGCAGACCAGACATAGCGTTTGCTGTCAATCTGCTCAGCAGAGAGGCTTCAAGTCCTAGTGTGCAGGCCTGGAATGGTGTCAAGCGGGTGCTACGTTACCTGCAAGATACCAAAGACTTTTGCCTCAAGATGTCAGCTGAGGGTGATGTTAAGCTGACCGCCTGGGTGGATTCGGATTGGGCTAACCTTGAGGACCGCAAATCAGTGTCAGGCCTAGTGGTAAAGTTTGGGGACTCAGTGATTGGGTGGAGGTCCCGGAAGCAAAGTCTCATAGCGCTTTCATCTACTGAAGCTGAGTTCAGTGCGCTATCAGAGGTTTGCAGAGAACTGGAGTTCTATGTGTGTTTGGTCGAGGAAATCTGTGGAGAGAATTGTCTGCCCGTTGTGGTGCATGAAGACAACCAACCATGCCTTAAATTAGCTGAGACAGGGCAATTCAAGGCGAGGACCAAACATTTGGACATACGTTTCCAGAATGTATGTCAGAGCGTTCATGAGGGGCTAGTTGCTCTGAAATACTGTCCCTCAACCAAGAACCTCGCTGATGGTTTCACAAAACCATTAACCTTCCAGAAGCACGAGGAGTTCTGTGAGGGTCTGTGTATGGGGAAAGCATTGTTGGCTACTGTCTCCAGACGCAGGACAAGAGGGGGTGTGGAGTTTGGAACTGACAGGGTCAGAACTCCGTGGTGTCCTGTGTCTGGGAAGAGGAGGAGGAGCTTGTCGCAGAGCAGTGACGCACAGCGTCTCTCTGCTTCCAGACTGACTTTCACTTCTCACTAAGCAGCAGAAGCTGCGGATGTGCTTTTGGAGCACCGCTGAGAATGTCACCGAGTTCTGATGGAGTGTGACTGTTTTATGGCTTGTAAATAAACGCTTCTAGAGATAAGAACCGAACTGTCTCTGGACTTGATTTATCCCTTATCTCACACGGACCCAGGACCGCTGCAACTCTGCTCTTCGGCCAGGTCAGCTTCCAGCAGAGCGACGCAGGGAGCGTGACTGGACGCCGGGTTTTTTATTACACGCAGATAGTTGGTAAGAACTTTTAGCTAGCATATTATTAGAAAACATATTAACTAATTTAGGATAAGTATATCAACAACCATAGTAATGCTCATGAAAGTTAGATTGCCAGCAGCTAAAAATGATTATAGTGCAGCCACGAATGCTTGTGGAAGTTCAGTTTCCAGACCAAGCGTCTTATTTCCAGGCAATGCACACAGCAGTTGTGAAAGGGTGCTGTGCAAGAGTACAGAATGAAGGAAGGCTGTACTTGTAGAAACAGAGTTGCAGAACATCCAATTCTCTAACTGCTGGCTCGCTTGTAACAGAGAACATATTGTTTATCTCCTTTATTGGTCAGACAATCTAGCAGTAGCTGGAGAAATTCTGCCCGCTTTTGCATTTTAAATTAGCAAACGTTTTCTTAGTAAACTTGCACAACAGATTGGTAAAACAGTCTTTCTGTTGTGCCTATAGTTTAACATTCATTCCTATAAGAGTTGAAGAGTTTCACAAAATTTCTTTATTTTGCAGTTTGTTTTACCCATTTATAAGTATATAATTCCAGTATTTGTTTACGTATGCATATCTATCTATTTTCTATCTGATTTGCATTATAATATTCCCTTTATTATTTATTTTATTGTTCACTCTTCTAAAATATCTCCCAAGTAAAGGGAGTTCACTATTTAAGCCTCATTGCTTTCAGTGAGTAAGTTAAGCACATCTCTCTCTCCTATTTTAGTAAGTGGAACTTAAAAGTGCTCAAATTTGGCTGGGTCATCACTGGTAAATACTGGATTTTGAAATAAGCTAAGTTTCTATTATGTGATAGAAACTACTCCCTGCACAAATTGCTACTAGGTTGACAGACAGACTGTGATTCTTTTGGTGGATTTCACTGTCCTTGACCATGGCATCCTCCTGGACCTGGATCACCTTGCGGGCAGTGGGTAGGCCACTCTACTTACCTGGCTCCAGTTATTCCTCGAAAGCAGGCCCCACACAGACCAGACCAGAGATCCATCTCGTTAAACACCCGCTTCTCCTATGGGAAGCTCACAAGCAGGACAGGAGCAAAATAGCACTCTCCCAACTTGCGTTTTCCAGCAACTGGTATTCAGAGACATCATGTCTCCAAATAGTACACCATCATCATGGCTAGTTGCTATCAGAGGTGGAGCAAGGTGGGTGCAGTGGGTGCGGCCTGCCCCAGGTGACATCTCTGGGGGGGTGACATCGCTGTGCCACCCCCCGGGACGGTGCTTGGTGCAGGCAGCACACCCCCTGGACACACACCCCACTGGGACACTCGGTGCAGGCGGCGCACCCCCCCCCCGATGTTTAGTCAGAATATCATTTCTTGTAACCTGAATTCACTGTTTCAGGCCCTGTCCTTCAGAGCTTCCTCCATCCTCCTTGTAAGAGACCTTCAGATATTTGAGGATGGCTGTCAAATCTCCTATTTTCCAGGCTAAACATACCCAGCTCCCTCAACCGTTCCTCATAGCACTTGGTTTCCAGACCCTGTCTCATGCTGGTCACCCTCCTCTGCACATGTTCCAGCTTGTCAACATCCTTCTTAAATTGTGGTGCCCAGAATTGGACACAGTATTCCAGATGTAGTCTGACCAAGGCAAAATAGAGTGGGACTATTACTTCCCTTGACCTGAACACTATACTCCTGTTGATGCAGCCTAGAATAGTGTTAGCTTTTTTTGCTGCTGCATCACACTGCTGACTCATGTTAAGCATATGGCCTACTAAGACCCCTAGATCCTTTTCACACATACAAGTAGTAAGCTAGGTGTCCTTCATCTTATCTTTGTGAATCTAGTCCTTCTTGCCTAACTGGAACCTTTCATTTGTCCCCACTGAAATTCATTCTGTTAGTTTGGACCCAGTTCTCCAATCTGTTAAGGTAATATTGAAATTATGCCAATAAAGGTTGAATGAATGAGTAATCTTGAATCTCGATTCTGTCTCCTGCGGGACTGGCTACACCTCCCAGTTTGGTGTCATCTGCAAATTGGATGAGCATCTCCTCAACACCTTTATCCAAGTCATTTAGAATGACATTGGACAACAAGGGGCGCAGGACAGATCCCTGCAGCACCCCACTTGTCAACCAGCAACAAATCCACCTAACAGTCATCTAATTCAGCCTACATTTTACCCGATTCTCCACAAGAGTATCATGGGGAGCCTCATTTCTGTTTCTTTTTTTTTCTGTTTCTTTCTTTTTTTTTGATGGAGTAACCTCTTGTGGATTCTCCACAAGAGTATCATTTCTGTTTCTTTTTTTTTTTTGATGGAGTAACAAGCTGGGTGGATCAGGAGAATGTTGTGGACATAGTGTATCTTGATTTCAGTAAGGCTTTTGACAAAGTCCCCCATGATACTGCTGCGAGGAAGCTGGTAAAATGTGGACTGAACAAGGGAACTGTTTGGTGGATTTGTTGCTGGTTGGCAGGTCCAGTGGTGTAGAGTGGGGGGGGGATAGAGGGGGCCGTTGTCCTGGGCACGTTTTTTGGAGGGTGTCTTAGTAGTCATAGCATACCTTTTCAAAGTGCTCACAGACTGACTGTCAAATTATCTGTTCTAGGACCTTTCCTGGAATTGATCTCAAGTTCACAGATATTTTCTTGGGTCTTCTTTCCCTCCACACACGTCCGACTTCTGGACAGAATAATATTTTCCTGCATTTATTTAGGACTAGCTTAAGATTGCCAGAAGAAATATCAGCAACCTCAGATATGCAGAAGACACCACCTTGATGGCAGAAAGTGAGGAAGAATTAAAGAACCTTTTATTGAGGGTGAAAGAGGAGAGCGCAAAATATGGTCTGAAGCTCAACATCAAAAAAACAAAGATCATGGCCACTGGTCCCATCACCTCCTGGCAAATATAAGGGGAAGAAATGGAGGCAGTGAGAGATTTTACTTTCTTGGGCTCCCTGATCACTGCAGATGGTGACAGCAGTCACGAAATTAAAAGACGCCTGCTTCTTTGGAGAAAAGCAATGACAAACCTAGACAGCATCTTAAAAAGTAGAGACATCACCTTGCCAACAAAGGTCTGTATAGTAAAAGCTATGGTTTTCCCAGTAGTGATGTATGGAAGTGAGAGCTGGACCATAAAGAAGGCTGATTGCTGAAGAATTGATGCTTTTGAATTATGGTGCTGGAGGAGACTGAGAGTCCCATGTACTGCAAGAAGATCAAACCGATCCATTCTTAAGGAAATCAGCCCTGAGTGCTCACTGGAAGGACAGATCGTGAAGCTGAGGCTCCAAGACTTTGGCCACCTCATGAGAAGAGAAGACTCCCTGGAAAAGACCCTGATGTTGGGAAAGATGGAGGGCACAAGGAGAAGGGGACGGCAGAGGACGAGATGGTTGGACAGTGTTCTCGAAGCTACAAACATGAGTTTGATCAAACTGTGGGAGGCAGTGGAAGACAGGAGTGCCTGGCCTGCTCTGGGTCCAGGGGGTCACCAAGAGGACCAAACGACTAAACAACAACAAGCAGCTTTCAAACAGCAGCCAACAACTTGTTTTCCCAGTCTGTGAATTGTTTCCCTCCATGTATAAAGATAGTAGTAAGCTATGTCCAAAAAGGCAATGGGATGCTGCATGTAAAAGTTTTCCTACCTTGTGTCAAATTAAATCCTTGTTTGCACTTTCTGAGCCGTAGAACAAAGCAAGTAAAGGGGATCAGGGGAGCCCTGGCCCGCGCAAGAGAGCAAGTCCACGGAACTGAATGGGGCTCCCACACATAGTATTGGTCTTAACTTCCCTTTCCCTTTCTTCTTTAAATTGAAGCAGAGGGAACTTCCATTCTAAGAAAAAAGCACACATTCTCAGAAAACACCGTTTCACAACTGTAAGGAGACTGAAGCAGCAATGAAGATACTGGAGATTCCTCCCCAGGACTCCTTCCCTCCTCCCTCGGCTCCTCTGACCCCTTCTCGCCTTTGTCTCCAACCAAAGCGCTCGTTTCCTGGTCGAATCCTCTTAAAGAGGCAGCACAGAGCAAGCCCCAGACAAAGGGCCCTTGTGCTGCTGCTGCGGCGGCTTCCCTCACCTTCCCGCAGCTCGGCGAGTTTTAAGCCAACCACGTGGTGCTGCTGGCTCTCGGCGGGGGGGGGCACTGCTCCGCGACTCCTTCCCTTGGAAGGAAACACGGATTGGGCGGAAGTTCGTGCGAAGTCCCCCCCCCCCGCCGGCTGAGCCGGGGGCGCATTTTACTCGGCAGGAAATGCTGCGAGGAATTTCTGCTTGCCCCCTTCCCGCCCCGCATTCCGGCTTGCAGCCGCCCCCCCAGGAGCCCAGAGGCTCCGCCGAACTCAGCGGGGCTTACTCCCAAGTAGCAGCTAGGAGCGCGCCCTTGGCCTGCCGCGCCCGTCTCCGAAGCCAGTCTCCCGGAGTTCCGCAGGCTTGCTCCGTGCTCAGTGTGCCGGAGGACTGCGGCGGCAGCACCCAGTAACCTGCTATGCTAGCTTTGCAGCCGCAAACTGACCAGACCAACCCCGCGCATCTCCTTGCGCTGTTTCCTCGTTTCCTCGCCTGAAAGTGGCGTTGTTGTCATTTTGCTCCCATTTCCATGCCAGTCTGGAAATGTGAAACAAGCTCGCCGCTCCCTCCAGCTGTTTTTTCCGCGAACGTGAAGAAGCGCGCTTTTGTGCCTGCCGATCCTCCTCTCTCTCACAAGATCCCTTTTGTTTATTTCCCTGTAACCTGAGCCAGCCCGCCCCCCCGCTCTGTTTCCTGGTGGATCCGGCTCCTTTAAGAGGCAGAGCTCAGTGCTGGGAACTCACGTCACTTTGCAACCCAGAAACTCTCCAGATCAATGAGCGAAGAAGAGCCGCTTTTCGCAGTTCTGCCTTTCGCTTTCTCTCTTCCAGGAAAGGGAGAATTCCCACCTTCAGGGGCCGAGGGAGCAGGAGGGGGAAGGGGCGGACTCGGAGGAGCGGACTGCAGCTCCGCCGGAGCACAAAACACTTCTTCTTTTTTAAAGCATCAGAAAAATCAAATTCCCGTCCTCTTCTTTTTGTATCTGCTGAGAACCCAAAATGCCAAAGTGAGCCATGCAGGCGCATCTCGCCGGGCCGATCGGCGGCGGTCCTTGTGGATTTGTCTTTCTGGAAAGATGATCGGAGGAACTTCTTAAAACGCCTGCGGTTGGCTGGGAAAGGATTTCTGCGGGGGTTGGAGGAAGAGGAAAGGAAAGAGGAAAGGGGAGAAAAAAAAGAAAGACGAGAACTTCCTGGTCTCTTTATTTCCTCCTCTTCTGAGACATGTCGGAGGGTCCTGGCCAGTGTGGTATCAAGGTAAAAGCTCGCTTTAAAAACCCTGTTTTACAACCTACTTAGAGCTGATAATGTGTGTTCCAACCCCCGAAACTAAAGATGCAATTGTGTATTTAATCATTGGTCGCTTTAAGGAGTCGCCTAGAGCGGAAATAAGCGCCCGGGTCTCTTCATTTTCTTCCTCCTCTGGCTTTGGCGAGACTCCCTTCCCTATAACCTTGGGTTTCTTCGTCTAAAAAGGAGGTCGACTCTGATCCGTCGGGAGAAACGGAGGGAGAAATCAAGCTTGTTTTCTGTTTATTTGCAGGGGAATTCTGGCTGTAAACCCGGAGTGGGGTTTACTCTTGTTACACAGCTGGTATGTTGCTTTGCACAGGGATCTCTGAAGTCAGCCTGAACTTTCTGTAGTATTCAGAGGAGAAGTTCCTCCACACTTTCAAACTGGAATTCTTCACTAAAGCTCCTGCAGTTAAAAAGAGATGCCGCTCTCCACCCTTTCAAACTATAAAGCCGTTTATGGCAGGTTCCAATCCTGAGCAGCCTGTGTATGTTTACTTGATAGTAAGTCCCACTTACTCCCAAGTACATACAGAGTTAATTGTAACCTTACTTCTGAGTTGCTGTGCAATGTGATCCTTTTCCTATTTACTCAGAAGTAAGCCCCATTCAACTCAGTGAGACTTGCTTCAGAGTAGAGGTATGTATGTGTGCATAAGGAAGGGGAGCTGGTTCTCAAGAGCTCTGTGTTTTATAAATATTGAGCTTAACACGTTTTATAGGTTGCCTTACTGTCCAGCATCAGGTGATAAGTCTGAGTGACATTCTGACAGCTAAAAGGCTAATGTCAAAATTATTTTGAGACCACTATACAAAGGAGGGAAGGGAGAGGAGAGGGTGTGCATGTGAAACAACCTTTGTCAGCAGCTTATTTTTAACGTGTCCATTGAGCACTGTGGTGCTATTACTACATACATTTGCTACTTGATTAATATACTTATTGGTTGCCTAGAATGGATAGAATTGGGACTGCTGCACATTTGTAAGAATACAATTGTTTAGTATGGCAGCGCCTGCACTCTGGGACTCCCTGCCTATTGAGATCAAGCAGGCACCTTCACTGTACTCTTTGCAGCACCTGCTAAAAAGATTTCTTGTTTAGGCAAGCCTACCCAGAAGCTTAGAAAGTTGAGGTAATTTAAATCTGTTTTAGTATTTTAACTTTTTAATGTTTTGAAATAGGGCTGTGAATTTTTCTAGGTTTTATTTTTTTATCTTTTTGTAAATGGCTTTTAGGCTTTTTACAATCAAACAGTGTATAGATATTATGAAATAAAATAAATAAATAGAGGGGGCTGTTTTGTTGTTTGATATTTCTGCTGCAAAGTTGCATTTCTTTCTAACAAATTTCAAACTTCCTTCAAAGTTCTCTGGAACATTTGATAGAATTAAATAGGTTGCTCTGTGTTTAGTGGCCAAGGGATTCATTCAGATTATGAAAAAGGAAACATGGTTTCAGTGAGCTAATTCCAAAATTTGCTTTTGAAAATTTTTGAATATGCATTTCCATTTAGCCAGAAAAGGTATTGTCACATCTCAAAAACTTTTAACTCTCTGTACTTTTTTTTTAATCCAGCAATGTATTTCTCTCAGAATTACTGATGCTGTGATCCTATGCACTCTTTAGCCCAGTGAGACTTGCTTCTAAGTGAGCATATAAGTTGCTAGGCTGATTAGGGAATAGGTCCCATATAACTTGGATGGTTTCACTCTGAGGAAATATGCTTCAAATTGCAAAGCAGCAATTTCAACATACAGTAGTCCTTCCTCTGTTGTGAGATGCATTTTCCAGGGGACATTGATAGGGTTGCACCAAGGTCATAAATACAGATTGAATATGTACCAGAAGTTTGTACACAGTTTTATTTCAGGAATGGCACAATTTCTCTCTTTTGAGAACTGTTTTTCTGCAGTGGCCAATTCATATTTTGCCGCCACCCCCCCACCAGAACCTTCCCCAGGTGGCCTTAGACAAGCCATAGTTTTCAGCCTCTGTTGTCTCATCTGTAATATTGGGCTGCATCTACTTTCCTACCTTTTAGAAGGGTGGCTTTAAAAGATTACTGAAATAATGGTATGTAAAGCACTGAATATTCCAAATGCTCCATATAAATGCTTAGTATTACTGTTTATCTCTGAACATGTGTAGTAGCATTACGTGGGGAATTTAATTGTGTAGCCTGATCCTATCTACATTTATTGAAAAGCAAGTCTTACTGATTTCAGTAGGACTTACTCCTAGTAGGTATGTATAGGATTGCATCCCAATGAGCGCTCTGAAGATGGTTATTTCTTGGTCTGTTGAACAAGCGTGTGGTGAAATGTCTCACTTTAAGTAGCTCCTACAGGCCCCCCCAACCCCCCCCTGCTTGCTTCACCCTGCAGTTATGCCTAATAATTGCAAGGATCCATATATGGGCAGCAAAGTTCCTTTTTTATTTCCCTGATTTATATTTTTATTCAGGATAAGTTGTGTTGCTTCACACCCAGTATTTCCATTTCAACATGTTCACTCAAATAAACTTAAGGTTCTATGCAATGTGGCATTTTAGGGATTGGTGATCAGCACCAATGAAGCTTGAAAGCAAGGCTATTCAGTGCATGAGGCATACATTGCTTATGGTGGCTGCTGACTCTTTACAGTATTACATAGCAGCTGAAAGTTTCACTTTCAAACTGTTTTATGTTCTCCAACTGTATTAAGTACATATTTCCCCTTATCTTTCCTTTACCATTCTGGGGCACACAGTACGTAGTTTGTTTACAGTAGGTTTATGGTAAACGTAAGATCTACTAACCTGTGAGTGCCTCTGACCTCAGTTGGACATGTGTAGGATTGCTCTTTGAGTAATGTGTTCTTTTGTACAACTGTAACTAAGCATTTTGGTAGGGTTATGGATCTGACTGGGACGCGGGTGGCGCTGTGGGTTAAACCAGAGAGCCTAGGGCTTGCAGATCAGAAGGTCGGCGGTTTGAATCCCCGCGACGGGGTGAGCTCCCGTTGCTCGGTCCCTGCTCCTGCCAACCTAGCAGTTCGAAAGCACGTCAAAGTGCAAGTAGATAAACAGGTACCGCTCCGGTGGGAAGGTAAACTGTGTTTCCGTGCGCTGCTCTAGTTTTGCCAGAAACGGCAAATGCTTCTGCCGGCCACATGACCTGGAAGCTGTACGCCGGCTCCCTCGGCCAATAAAGCGAGATGAGCGCCGCAACCCCAGAGTTGTTCGCGACTAGACCTAAGGGTCAGGGGTCCCTTTACCTTTTTATGGATCTGACTGTTTAAAACAGGATTTTCTTCTTGTTTGCTGGTCATTGGCTTTCCTAGTTTCCATTCCAGAAAGGAAGTATAGGCAACTCCCCATTTACACGGGGGTTATGTTATGAGCACCACACACATCAGTGAAATTGCGTGTATTTGAAACACCATTGGAAAAACCATTGGAGGGGGAAACACCCTCCAAACCCATTGAACCCCTTGGAAACCCCTTTAAAAACCAGCAGCACTTACCAGATGCCAAACTCTGCCAAAGCACACCACAATCGCTCCCTCCAAACCTCCTTGCTCAAACTCCAACTCCCCACAAGCCTCAGCAGTCAGTGCAAAGGCTTGTGGGATTGCTAGGCGCTGTTTTCATGCCTTTTTGCCCTTTCTGGGCTCTTCTATTTATTTTTTAAAATATATTTTTATTGTGTTATACAAAACAAATTTAAGTTCAAACGTTAAATATCAACATAATCATTTAGCATTCCCCTTCGCCCTTCCATGGTTACCATTATCAATCTTTTTCTTTCCAACTGCTTCCCTTATTTTCTCTATTTTTTTAATCATCCATTTATACTATAGTTTTTTTGTACATTACAAGCATTATTCAAATCCTGCCAAAGTTTTTAGTTGTTTACAGTGTTCTCTTAGGTACATCGTAATTTTTTCCTATTCCTTCTTAAAGTTCTTCCTGGTTTCTGATTTTCTCAGTCAATTTTGCCATTTTGGCCTAGTCCATTATTTTCATCAGCCATTCGTCTCTGGTCAGAACTTTTATCTTCCTTCCATCTCTGGGCCAGTAGTATCTGCGCTGCTGTCGTCACGTACGCAAATAGTCATTTCTGCTGCTTCAGAATCTCTGCACCTAAAATACCAAGTAGAAAAGCCTCTGTTTTTTTCATAAACATTATTTTAAACATTTTTTTCAACTCATTGCAGATTATTTCCCACAATGCTGTTGTTATCTTGCACGTTCACTGCATGTGGTAGAATGTGCCTTCTTTCTCCTTGCATTTCCAACAGAATTTGAATCAGTTCTGTACATCTTTGCTAATTTTACAGGTGTTAAGTACCACGATACATCATTTGCATATAATTCTCCTTCAGCGCACAGCATGCTATAAATTTTAAATGCTCCCTCCATAACTTTTCCCAAGATGAAAATTGGATATTGTACCCAATATCTTGTGCCCATTGTATCATTACTGATTCAACTTCTTCGTCTTTGGTATGCCATTCTAGCAACAGTTTATACATTTTAGAAAGTAACTTCCCATTGTTTTTCATAAATCTTTTTCAAACCTTGAAAATTCTTTACTAAATCCATTTTTGAAATCTATTTTAAACACTTCATTTAATTGATGGTATTGCAGCCAGTCTGTTACTAACTGTCTTATGTCCTCAAAACTTTTCAATTTCAATTGTTGTTCTACTTCCATGAGCAACTCTTTATAGGTTGCCCATTCACTTTTTGCATTAGTCTTTTTCAAGGATGTCACTTCCACTGGGGAAAGCCACCTTGGTGTCTTCTGCTCTAACAGGTTTTTATATTTTCCCCATACACCATAAATTGCTTTTCTTACCAAATGATTCAAAAACCCTTTATGCACTTAGGTTTTCTCATACCATAAATATGCATGCCAACCAAATCTATTAGCATGACCCACAAGGTCTAAAATATCTGTATTTTTTAAGATTATCCATTCCCGTAGCCAGCAGAGACATGACGCCTCATAATATAATTTCAAATCTGGCAGAGAGAAGCCACCTTTTTCTTTGGTATCCGTTAGTAGTTTATATTTAATCCTTGGTTTCTTCCCCTGCCAGATAAATTTAGAAACATATTTTTGCCAATGTTTGAAGTGTCCTACTCTACTGACTATGGGTATTGTTTGAAATAAAAATAACATTCTTGGCAATATACTCATTTTAATAACTGAAATTCTTCCCCAAAGTGATAAGTTCATCCTTCCCCAGACATCCATATTTTTCTTTATCTCTTTCTATGTTGTTACAAAGTTATCCTTAAAAATATTTATATTCTTAGCTGTTAACCATACCCCCTTTTTTTCAATTATCAGTTGTGTTGCTGGTTGTAGCTCTGTCATATTTTTCACCAATACTTTCTTTTGTTTTTATTTAACTTGAATCCTGCTACCTGTCCGAACTCAGCTATTTTATCTAATACCCTTGGTATACTCACCAACGGGTTTTCTGCTGTTATTAGAAGGTCATCTGCAAATGCTCTCAGTTTGTACGCTTTGCACCCAACTGTTACACCTTTTATTTCTTCATCAGATCTTATGTTCCTTACCAGGGTCTCTAATACTAAAAGAAACAATAATGGCAACAAGGGACAACCCTTTCTGGGCTCTTCTAAGGCCATTTTTGCATTTTTAAAATTCATTTCCAGGTTTGGCATGTCTAAATGGGGAGTTGCCTGTATTTTTTTTACTTTTTCAAAAGAGGTGACTTTACATGTACAGGAGACTTGGTTGAATAGAGGAGCTCTAGAGCTTATGTACAGTGGTACCTCGGGTTACAGACGCTTCAGGTTACACACTCCACAAACCTGGAAGTAGTACCTTGGGTTAAGAACTTTGCTTCAGGATGAGAAGAGAAATCGCATGGCGGCAGCATGGTGGCAGCGGGAGGCCCCATTAGCTAAAGTGGTGCTTCAGGTTAAGAACAGTTTCAGGTTAAGAACGGACCTCCAGAACGAATTAAGTTCTTAACCCGAGGTACCACTGGATCTTCAGCAAGTAAAATGAGAAATCGAGTCTTTTTGGCATTTTTTTTTTAAAAAAGCTCAACAACTTTCAGGGTGCCCTGCAAGATAACCCAGTTAATAGTTGCTCCTGACATCCCATCCACCTCTTGGCCATCCTGAGCAGTGGTGAGGCTTCTGACCTGTGCCAAGGAATTCCATGATGTCATTTTCTTTGCTTTGGAATGATGTCTCTGCTTGTGTACAGGGGGCCTCTCCACTCTGAGGGGTGCAGAGTCAGGGATGCGTTCTACACTGTAGAATGGCTCCTTATATGAAGGTTACAGTCACCAAAATGGAATGTCTAGTTGCCTGGGCAAGACAGCTCTCTTATTTTTTGAATGATGGACTGACTGTAATTGATTCTCAGTTAAACACCTGGCTAGTTCAGATGACAACCTGGAGCCAGGTTAAGAGCTTGAAGAAGAAAAGTCACTTTATCCAGGAACAGTCCACATATCAGCGTTCAAAATTTGCCAGGTGACATGCACCTGATTTCTCCACCATCTGGAGTTGCATGCCTGGGGATCCTTGACTGCTTTCACACACTAGCAACGCATCCTATAGAATTCTATCTGTTATATTTTATCTGCACAATCAGAACAAATTTCTGATTGGAACCAAAAGCTTGTATTGAAAAATATGACTTTCGAGCTGTCTGGCCCCAAAATGACAACTAGGCATTCCATTTTGGCGACTGTAATCTTGGTTTAAGGAGCCATTTGGCGCCTAGCTGATATATCTGAGTTTCTAACACTGCTACATATATTCCAACCACCTCTTTTTTGGTGATTGCTCCTGCTCAGGCTGCACAGAAAGCAGTTTGCTTCCAGAAATTCATTCCAGTTGTGCAGATAAAATACAACTGATAGAATTCTACAGGCTGGGATATTAGTGTGTGAAAACAGTCCAGATCCAGGGATACCCAGGCATGCACCTCCAGATGGTAGAGATGTCAGGCCCCATCCTGGCACCCAGGCATCTCCACTTGGTCGCAAGTGGTCAAAAACCAGGTGCCAAATGCGCCTGGTGCCTGGCTAATTTCAAAAACTGCTGTCATACAGGGCAGTTTCAAAATTGTAATTAGCTCCCCCTCCCCCCGCCTCAGATGACTGTATCTACCTAGTGCATAGCATTTTGGTTATACTAAAATTAATATGTTAAATGGTTTTTAATGACTCCATATTTCACCTGCTTTAAATCTAAATAATATAAGGGAAGTCCATGCTGTTGAATTATCTTAAAATATTTACAAGTGTTGTAAATTTCTGAACCAAAACATTTGATCAGGAAAAATAAGCAATAAAGCACCCTTAGTATGGCTTAAATGCTATTTACTGGAAGTTTTCCAATAAATATAATTTTCAAGTATAAAAGTTTTAAAGCACGCTAAGGGTGCTTTATTGCCTGTTTTTCCTAATGAAATCGTTTGGCTCAGACAAACATGAAAAATTAACGTGCCACACTTACCGTTTACTAAATTAAAAGTTATATATGATCAATATGATCTCAATCTGTTTAGGGGATTCTTTCAAGTTTTTCCAGAAAACCACATCATTGTCTGGAAGTGACACTGGCATAGTTCTGTGGGTGATCACTGCTTCATATTCCTAAGCTATTACAGTAGGAGCAGGATATGACCAGGGCAAATTCGAAACTGTTTGCCTGGAGGGCATCTATTTCAGTTGCTGTTGAATGTTTAACTCAGGGTACGTAAATCCTGCTCCTCCTGTGTGGAAGCCAACACCCCTCTTGGTCTGATGTTTGGAAGCCTCTTTGCCACACGTGTGAGTCTTGCAGAACTCAGCATCCCCTTGCCGCCACCAGCCTCAACATTGGCAGTGCACGTGGTAAGGGATTGTCAAACATTACTACCCTTTGCGTGTTTTGCTACTTGCTCTTAGGAACCATATATTTGTTGATAAAATTTGTATACTGTCTTTCATCTGAAGATTTAAGGGCAGTTCATTATGCTGCGGGTTCATCTCTCCCTGCTGTTTGTGTGTGTGTGTGTGTGTGTGTGTGTGTGTGCAGTAATATGTAAATTGTCCCTAAGATTGCAGCTGTAAATAGTATAGCAGGCCTCCATAAGGTCCTCTTGTAAGTCTGGTGTGCTGTTACTGCAGCAAGTGGGAGCTTCACATCTGTGGAATGGCCTCCCCATTGAAGTGAGTCTCACCCCAACTTTATATTATTTTAGAAACCGGGTAGAAGTTCACCTTTTTGTCAGGCTTATGGAGGCTGATGAGTTAAACCAGTTTCATGATGCTTATGAAAACATTTTTTTTTGCTGAAAGGCTGCACAGAAATCTCTTAATTAATTAATAAATTGGTATGCCTGGGTGGGTATATCTCGGCTTAGCCATGAATTTACTGAATGGCTCTTTTTTGTCTACATTTTCAAAGTGGAGATAAATGATAATGGCTTGCCATTCAGGGTTGTTGTAAGAATTATTAATTATGATGTTTGTGAAGATCTTCCACCACTTAAAATACTAATGTCTAATTGATGTGTTGTGTGATGTTTACATGTGTAGTATATAAACGATAAAGTGTATTTCTTGGATGAAGTTGATTTAAGAAACTTAATCAACAGGTTCCACTTGAGAGCTTTCTGGGAGGCAACTTAATAAAAAAAACTTCTGATCTGGGATATCCCAATTAAATGGAAACCTTCAGTTCTTTATAGAACTCTTTATCTCAGAGCAGTTTTACAAATTATAAGCGGTACACTCCCATGTCCCAAACGCTGTTTATCTATGTGCCTATGTTCTCTGTTTTTTTTAAAAAAATATTTATTGGAATTTTCAAAAAATAAAAAAGAAACAAAAAAATTAAAAAACACATAAAATTTACATTTCTTACTGTCAATGACCAATTTCCTTGACTTCCTTGTTCTCTGAATGGTATGTGGAATATACTATTGAGATTAAGATTCCTTGGGGCTTTGTATTCCCAGCATATGAGCAGCTTTTTCTAAACCTTCCTCCCATCCTTAAGGAATAGGGGAGGAGTCTTGGATAGCAGCTGTCTTCAGTTAGGGCACCTGAGATTTCTGAATACTGTTAGCTCTGGCTACACATAGTTTCCCTGAACTGGGGACACCCAACTTTTGCACCCTTGGGGTTCACCTCTGCTTTCCAGTAAGCAAAGTTTGAAAGTAGACAACGCCAGCACCACTTAGATAAGTCACTGGGTTTCTGTCCTGACATTTTAGGAATTTAGCTGCCTTCTCAGGTCTCCAGAGGAAGGAGTTAAATCTTGGGGCAGGGAGCCTGGATCAAGTAGCAAAGCCATTTTCTACTTGGATTTAAAGTCCCTTCCCCACCCAGATGTCCATCTGCACCCTTTGTGTCCGAGGATCTAAGCTTCAGGACACTTAGCAGTATGAAAAAAATAGCATCATGTCTGACCAAAAGCACACGCCCCGGCGGTACTGAAAACTCTTAGTTCTTTTTTCGTCCTTGGAGATGTCTTCTGAAGAATTTGTGAACATGATTGCCTTTGTTAAGGTTACAGCTTCCTCCCTTGGTCTCTAAAAGTTAGATGTCTGCCGGTGGGGTGATGAACCTGCATGCAAATGCTTGCATATTGACATCCTTCTCCTTGTTTCTGTTTTGTGGGCTTTCCATGGGCATCTGATAGGTCATTGTGAGAAGAGGGCGCTGGACCAGATGAGTCTATGTGCAAAGTGTCTCCATGTTCATATGTGAAGTGTATGTGTTGTCACCTGTGTCTTTTCTGCAACTAGGACAAGATGGAGAGCACTGGCTCCCTTCCTGTTTAGGACAGCTTTTTTTTTTTTTTTGCCTGGAGGAGATTCTTATTTGCCACAGGCAATTGTAGCTATTTACAAGTCTTCAGGAAGAGCTCTATGGCTACTGGGCGCCTGTTATCTGGTGTGCCTGGGGCATTATTGAACATGAAACCCCCAAAGAGCTGTGACATTAAGTATAGTATATTTCTTGCTCCATTGCGTGGTTTTAGAGAACCATTTCGTTTTTCCTTTCCGGTAAAAATGTTAGTAAGGTTTTTACCACACATTGATTACAATTGTGTAGAATTGTTAGCTAGCGGAATAGTCTTCTTCCTGCTCTAGACTATTGAAATCGGAATGTGTTGTGCATACAGCACCTGCCTGTGGGAGCAGAGCATTGGTGTTTGCCCTGTTAGTAAAACCAGGATCAAATACTGAGAGCGTTACTTCGTCAGAACAGTAATGATGAACACAGAAAGTTACACTAGTTAGGAAAACTGTTTTCTAGAGGACTCCAGAGCCTCCCAGGCCATTGTACCAAATCACCAAAGACCTTTTCATGATGTGTTTTGAATATCCATAGAGTATTCTTTGTGATTAGAAATTACTTCACATCTGCTTGGAAATAGAGCTGTTGAAATAAAAATGCTCTGCTTTAATGCAGTCTCTAGCTACTGCCAGGGCTTCTGAGTTTGATCTGAAGTTGCAGGCTTTTAGTCTCCTTCTCAGGAGTAGGGTTCAAGCAACACCTGCCCTGTGCATTCAAGGAATGGTGGGGGCCTAGGCTCGCACTGCCCTGCTGCTGTCGTGTCTCGTGACCAGACTCCCTGTTCTCTATGTGTTCAGCAGGAATTTTGGGTCCCTCAGCTTCCTATGTGCAGAAAGGAGCTTTGTACTTTGGCATGTACAAAATATGCATGCCTAGAGCCCTTCTCACGTAGAGAACCTTATGCATGTACATTGATGTATATGAGAACCTAGAAAACATGGTCACTGGTATATTCACGTTGTAGGGTGCGGCTAATCTGTGTAACCTCAGACATGTTTCATTAATGTATAGGGAGGTCATCTGACACATGTTCCACCCAAGGTATCCAGCGGCAGGAGCAAAATCTTAGGATGAGGGGTCAGGAGCAAAGGTATAGGCTTCTTTTGGCTTGAGAGCTTTGTTATTAGCTCTACCCCTCCCCCTGCCTATTGTGGCAGAACCAGGCGTAGTCAGTTTGTGGCAACCATAGAACAACTGCAACAGTCAGAGTGGTCATCCTTTGCCTTAAACAGGATTTCCTGGTTATCTTTGATTTTATTTTCATGTCTTTGCCAATGTGACAGACACTCATAAGAAACAGTGGAGAAATTAAGTTTTTAGCATATTTATGTGATTCGGCATCACTGTGTCTTCTTCTAACAAGGAATAGAAGCAAGGACAGGAATTCATACTCTTTCCTACTTTGGGCTGAATCTGGATGAAAAATGGCATTTATTTCATAGAATCATAGAATGTAGAGTTAGAAGGGACCCAAGGATCATCAAATTCAGTGGTTCACAATTAGCAAATTACTGAGGACCCCCTATTTTTCAAAAGCCAAGCCACAGACCCCCTCCTTTTGAAAATTTTGACCACTCTATGGTAGTTACCTGCGCAAAGCAATTTTTTGAAGAAAATGTGGGGTAGCCCTTGATAAGCAAAGGATTTTAGATATACTAAAAACAGACCATAAAAATTGTGATATTACCACACATTGCCTGCCCCCAGGCTTCTCTCCACTGCTCCACTACAACGAATATTAAAAAAGCAATTGTGTCCCTAACTTGCAAGCATTCTATATGCAGAAGGCTTTTTATATGAGAGAGTATTCCTTACTCGTAATCTGATATGGTACGTCTTAGCAAAACTTTGCAGCATACGGTTCTTCTAACTGAGGGATCTTGCACCTTCAAGACATAGGTGAAGACTTGGTCAGGGCTTGATAAAGTACTGGTGAAGACTCAGTAGAAAACAGCTGTAATTTTGTAATGTTGGATTTATTCATTCATTCATTCATTCATTCATTCATTCATTCATTTATTTAGTCCTCCTGTGCCCAAGTTTCATCCCTGGCTTAAAGAGATTACAGTGGTACCTCAGGTTAAGAACTTAATTCGTTCTGGAGGTCTGTTCTTAACCTGAAACTGTTCTTAACCTGAAGCACCACTTTAGCTAATGGGGCCTCCTGCTGCAGCACGATTTCTGTTCTCATCCTGAAGCAAAGTTCTTAACCCGAGGTACTATTTCTGGGTTAGCAGAGTCTGTAACCTGAAGCGTCTGTAACCTGAAGCGTATGTAACCCGAGGTACCACTGTAATTAGTTAAATACAGTACTTATTTGGAGTGAGGTTTTTATTCTTGTTGATTACCCAATAGGAACAATTCTGCCGGACATCGGTTTCCTTCCACCCCCAAATGTAGCCACAGAGCTTCCTGCAGAAAACAAGAAAACAGCATCCACGCAGGCTGCCTTTTGCACTAAATCGGCCTGGGTAATGTATTGAGACATCGCCCAGGACTGGTATGAGGGGCAGACTGCGATGGCAGCTTCACTCGGCAGTATGTTGCTCTTGGCTCCTTCCAGCTGGCGCTGGTAGCAGCAGGAGCTGCAGGGGTTGATATACCGCTGAGTGAAGCCCCATCCCGCTCTGCCCTCATGCTGGCAGAGGGAGAAACAATCTGTATCGGTGAGGAGCCTCTGCTTCTTCAAACTGCTTGGCTGAGGAGCATGTGACTGCCCTTGCCCCAGCCAAGCAGTTTTAGGAGCCCCTGACCTGCCACCTTCTCATACAAGCCGGGGGGGGGGTCGGTTGCCGCTTCCCTCAGCCAAGCAGTTAACGGAGCCCCTAGCCTGCCGCTGGCTCATTCAGCTGGGGGCCAGGAGGCCTTTCCCCCCTCCCCAGTTGAACAGTTCAGCAAAGGCCCGGTGCTCCTTGGCTCACACGTGAGCCTGAGAGACATTGGGTCTTGCTCACTGTGTAGAGCTGGGCCATTATCTTAGCTGCTGCTTCCTTCCCTAAGGCGGGAAGAAACAGCTGAGATAAATTCCAGTCATTGTGATATACCAGGATTTAGCTGCTGATATTTCATGATGTTGAAAAGAAAGCATCGCCCAGTCCAAGCACTAAACTAAATCATCAGAGGTTGAGCTGTTGTGCTAATCATAGTGGAAATTTGCTTAGCTATTTCCTCTGTTGGGCTTCCAAGAAGGGACACGGATCCCAAACACATAAGGCAAGATTCACTGAAAACCCTCCCTGCAAGCAGTGGGCGAGTTCTCTAAACCTGAAAGCAATTAGAAGTTATTTTCAGTTAAAAAGTAGAGAGTAAGGGGAAGGAATCCCTTACATTTTTTTTAATGATAAGCAGGTGAGCTGTTTGTACTTCCCCCTCCCCTCCAACCACATGAACCCTAAGAAACTGTGTCAGAGGTTTGTACCCAATCCCAGCTCACTTGCCATCCAGCAACTCTCTCACAAGGCATTCACTGGGCAACTAACAAGCTAAGTGAGTCCCTGGCAGGAGATGCTGCTCTGGACCCCCCCCCCCCGGGTATGTCCCTAGACCCCTAATTGGGGACAACTGGTCTAATCCAACTAAAACAGGTATGTCCAAAGTCCATCCTGGGGGCCTAATGTGGCCCGTCGGTCAATTTAATCCTGCTCCTGTGGCAGTTTATTTCCTGGGTTAAAATCCTAAAAAAAGCTCAACAACTTTGGTCGGCCCTGAGGCATGTCAACTTCATCAAATCTGCCCTCTTTGAAAAAAGTTTGGATACCCCTGAACTAAAGCATCCATGACGGACGGCCACCCAACCTTTGCTTAAAAACCACCACCTCTCGTGGGACACTGTTTCACTGTCAAAATTCTTTCTGATGTTTAGTTGGAATCCCCTTTGCTGGATCCTGGAATTAGAAGGTGACTCAGGGATACAGCCAATCCCCCACAACTCATCAAAACATGGCCTGCAAATGCAAACCATTCTTTTAGTCTTCATATTGCAGGGCAGGTTTAGGTGATTATGTGCTGTGGCTGAGAGGAAAACTGGAATGTAGTCTGGTATTTATGGAATAGAATTCTACAGGATTTGTTGCTGGTGTGAAAATAGTCTAGATCCAAGGATCCCCAGGGCTGCACCTCCAGATGGTGGAGACGTCACAAGTGGCCGATAGCCAGGTGCAAAACGCTACGGGCACCTGGCAAATTTCAAATACTGCTGAGATGGGGAGTGCTGGGAACAACACAAGCAATAGTTCCTCAAAAAAACAAATATCTCCTTGTCTTGCCCCCCCAGCCCCTCCTTTCCCTTAGCTGTACATGTCAAACACAAATCAGCAGGACCTCTGCTTGGGATTTGCTTTGCTAGATTATTTGGGGTAGATTTGGGGGGGGGGGAGAGAGCTATAGCCCCGAGGAAGTTTTCAACAGTCAGTGACTTTTCTGTTTGCCTTGTCCCACCCTCCAGCCCTGGAAGCCGTAAGACAGCTGCTCCAGAGGAAGAACTGTGAGGGGAGAGAGACTTTCTGTCCATCGGGCAATGGCTTTTCCACATGCCTTATCCCACCCTCCAGACGCGGGAGCCTTTCCCAGACCATGAGCAGCAGAAGCAACTGGAAAGAGAGGAGTTCAGGGAAATAACCAGAGCGGGGAGACAGTGCGCGGGCGGGCAGGGGCTCAGCCGGCGTGCCAAATGGAGCTACTGGCTTAGCTATCCCAGGTTTGTTGATATGGTTATTAATTTGATTCTATATTTAAAAACGGTACACCTTTGATTATTATAACACATTGATATATAACAGGGAAGGACATTGCTGGCTGTCGTTGACAACAGAACACTGCCTTGAAGGCCCAATTATCTTATCATCTTATCTTATCTTATCTTATCTTATCTTATCTTATCTTATCTTATCTTATCTTATCTTATTGGTTGATTGAGTTTATATACTGCCCTATACCCGGAGGTCTCAGGGTGGTTCACAGAAAAGATCACAATGTATATAATCAGAATATAGGGGATGGAAAGAACAGTAAAATCAGTTCAGCAAACTCAACCCCCCCCAAACCCCCATCCATACAAAATCTCTAATAACAATAAAATAATTTCATCAGATATAAAATTGATCTTCCCCAAATGACATCAAGACACAATCAGATAAAGGCATGGTATGAAGTTTGACTCCATAAGTACAGGGGTGGGGTTTTTTCTTTTTCCTTTTTTTTTCTTTTTTGGTTTGATTTTTTTGAGGTATAACAATTTCTTCCTGCAGCCAATCAGAAGCTGTGCTTTGGAAGTCGAACGGACTTCCGGAACAGATTCTGTCCGACTTCCGAGGTACGACTGTACTGGGAACACAGTGTAAAGCATGTAAATGCCATTTGTCTTGTGTGGGAAGCTTCTAGAAGCCACAGGTGAGAGCCGAGTGCAGGGTGGGGACCAAAGGTGGACAAATTAGCCCAAAATGAGCATGACATGTCCCCCACCAGAGGTACTACCCCTCCCCTAACACCCCATGCACCCTGGGAAATGGCTTCAAGTGGCTGACTAAACCAGGTGAGGGAAGCTGATGGGTCTCAAACCCTCAGGGAGTGACAGAGCTCCCCTGCATGCAAAGACAGGCTCCACGGATGGAGTGGAAGAGATCAGTAGTGGGTCCAACAGTCAAGAAGGTGGTTTCTACATGTGCTGTGTAGGGAAGTAGGGGGTGGCCCACCTGGGAAGCTAGCCCATCTAGCAGAAGAAAAACTCTCATCCTATGCCTCTGCTGCCTTGCGGGATATCTTCAGGAGCAAACCCTACACCAATCCGGAGTGGAGTCCCTAAGGTGGTGAGATGGTTCCTTGTATGCTGCCTCCTGGTAACTGCTACAGCCAAGCTAGTGCCAAACATCTGGCTCTGCTTTCCTTTGAACCACATCTGCAAGGCTGGGGGGGGTCCTTGTTGTCTGGGAAGCCCAGGACCTCCAGGCACATTGCCCAAGCTTGTGTCCCAGGGAGGTCATGACTTCACCCCTGGAAGTGCACTCCTTTGTCTCTTGGGACAGACTTAAGCCAACAACAATGTGTGGGAAACTTTGTATTGGGGAGGTGGGCAGGAGTAGTACCTGAAGCAGAAGCTTTCCTATATTATTTTTTCTTTCTGTGATTGTATTCTTCCTGCCCTTGTGAGTGCAGATGGTAGGCTATTGAAACAAAAGGTGAACTGCCAGCTGGGAAACATAAAACCATAAATATCTGCACATAGCCTTTGGCAAACATCCAGTGTTTAAATTAATTTAATGTGGCAACATAGCAATTTAAATCAACTGGAAACTCAAGACTTATCATGGCAGCTATTACCGGCTTCCATTAATGGAGCAAAACAGAGAAGGCATATAACTACTATTTATTAAGAGGCCTAGAGAGAGGCCAATATATCGCATCAGTGATGCAAACATTAGAGTCTGCCAAGTAAAGTACCGGAAAGATCCTTTGAAGCAGAATCACGTGATTTGATGCTGTGCTGTAAATAGGCAGTTTCCAGGTTTGTTTGGTTCTATGCACTGGGATTGCTTAACGGTACAGAATCTGAAACCCTTGACCTGAAAATGAGTTGGCAGCACATCTTGGGACTGGTTCCATAACTTGCAAAATGGGGCTTCAGGAGCCAGAGAGTGGAGCTACTTGTGAAATGAGAGTGCTCTTTGCTGCGCTTCTTTCTGTTCAAAATTTATTTCATGGCAGTGGCTTGGGTTGTGCAATACATAATATTTCTCTACTTTGATATGGCTTTTACTGAGCGCTTTGGGTGAAATACAAATCCCAAATAATAGCACGACTGACAAATGTCTGAATGACATGTGCACACCCAGCTTTTTCTTTTATTTAAATCATTTACACCCAATCTCTCCTCAATAGAGGCAAAGGTGACTAAAGGCAATGAAGCTGAAAACAACCATTATAAGAAATAAAAACAATGACACTTAATGCACAGCAGAACAATAAAAAATGAAATAAAATTGCTATTAAAAACCAATGTCATCAATGCAGCTTCCAGCAAATTAAAACAATTTAGCTAGCAGGACTTTAAAAATTATGGCCCAAAGGTTTCATAAAAATGACAGGCTTCTATGGCATGGCCAAAACCTGTTGATCATGGGAAAAGATGAGCCATCCTTTTGGAGTCCCATGGCTGAGAATCCCCATCTCGGATCCCAACTAGATAAACCTCTGGGGATGCGTCTTTGGAAGATTTTGGGAGAAGGATGTCCTTCAGATATCTTGAGCTCACTCTGAGTTGGGTCCGGACACTTACAAAAAAGAAAAGAGAAGCCAGCTACTGTAGTTGTTTTATGAGCCCTCCTGACTCCCAGGACGCGGCTCCATTCACAGCCCATTGTAACTTTCAGATACTTTTTGAAAGGAGCATCACATGGAGCAAAAAGCTTTTTTGTTACTCTGCGGACTCACAAAACTTCCTCAGAGTGTAGACAGAGTGTTAAGTTTTAATCCGGAAGCATTTCAAGTGGATTTGCAAATGGTAATCGTAATGCAGGAGTCTACAGAAAATGAGCTAACTTCTTAGTGGCCAGAATAGTGGTTCACAACACACAAGTTTAAGAATTCTGCCTTGAGGCTTTTTGTGTTTAGAAGAAAGGTCGGTGTGTTTACTATTGGAAAGCTTTCTTTCATACTTCCTGATGTAATAACAGGAGAGTAATAATGTCCAAAGTAAATATTTGACTGTGGATCTATTCCCATGTTCATCAGTCTGATTTTTATTGCTTCTGTTTATAGCTTCTCTTCTCTTTCTTCCCTTTTTTTGTTCAGCATTTTCATCAAATGTCCCTCAAATGGTGCCGTTTGCCTGTGTGTTCATTAATTCTTGTCATGCCAGCCCCAAAATATACCATAAAAAGGGAAGCTGTGATGGACCTTACAGCTGCCTTCTATCTTAAGGTTACCAGATTTTTTTCAATGAATCCGGGGACTAACTAACTAACTGACTAACTAACTAACTAACTAACTAACTAAATAAATAAATACTACACGTTCGGGACGGTGATGCTGCAGTGGTGGCGGTGGCAGAGGGGCGGCTGCCACCTTGGCCCCAACCGCCATGTTTCCCCTTCCTCCGAGGCTTCTATCTCCCTTCTCCATGAGCCTGGGCAGCCCCCGAGTTGTTGGTTCTTTGGTGGTGGTGGGGAAACGGTGCGTGGTGGGTCAGGCATGGAAGGCAGAGGAGGGCCGAGAGCGGCGGCGGCAAGGCTCAGGCAGCGCGATGCCTCCCTTCCCATTGGAGCAGCCCCAATCCCATTCCTACCTGCGTGCAAGCAGGAGGGGGTGGGGATCCCTTAGCTGTGAAGGGAGGCTTCCCATTGCCTAACTGAGAGATCCCTGCCCCCTCCTGCTTGCACGTAAACTCTGATAGGCAGCGTGAAGCCTCCCTTCACAGCTGAGAGATCCCCGCCCCGCTCATGCTTGCACGAAAGTAGGAGTTGGGATCGGGGCTGTTCCGATAGGCAGCGTGAAGCCTTCTTTCACAGCTTAGTTGCTGGGGTCAGGGAAGGTGGAGGCAGCCTGGAAGCTGTGTCTTAGAGCCCCTGCACCACCATCATATGGGGACTTCTGAGCAGCTCCTGAAGCCAGCCAGAGCCAACTGCTCCGGGCTGCTGAGACTGTCGCTGCTGCGTTTCCCAGGGACATTAGATGAAATCCGGGGATGGAATTTGTCCAGGGACTTATTCGCAAATCTGGGGACAGTCCCCGGGAAACGTGGACGTCGGGTAACCCTATTCTATCTCCCTACTACATCTGTAATGTCTTTGTCTCTCCACTTGGCCCACCATAGACATGGCTGGTTTAATCTTAGGCGTTTTCTGTTATCATTCTTTTATAAGTCAACAGAATAGTTGTAAGTGATCCCCTGAAGAAGAGTGACACTTGCAAAACTTTGGTATTATTCTTTTAGATATCTGGTTCTATCCAAATAATAATAATAATAATAATAATAATAATAATAATAATAATAATAATTTTTATTATTTATACCCTGTTTATCTGGCTGGGTTTCTCCAGCCACTCTGGGTGACTTACAGCATATATAAAACATAGTAAAAAAATCAAGCATTAAAAGCTTCCTGATACACAGCTGCCTTCAGAAGTCTTCTAAAAGTCAGATAGTTGTTTATTTCGTTGACATCTGGGAGGGCGTTCCTCAGGATGGGCACCACTACCAAGAAGGCCCTCTGCCTGGTTCCCTGTAATCTCACTTCTCGCAGGGAGGGAACCGCCAGAAGAACGTTGGAGCTGGATCTCAATGTCTGGGCTGAACAATGGGGTGGAGATGCTCCTTCAGGTATACTGGGCCGAGATGGTTTAGGGTCAGAACCAACACATTGAATTGTGCTCAGAAATGTACTGGAAGCCAGTGAAGCTCCTTTATGACCAGTGTTATGTGGTGTCGGCGGCCGCTCCTAGTCACCAGTCTAGCTGCCACATTCTGAATTAGTTGTAGTTTCCAGGTCACCTTCAAAGGTAGCCCCACGTAGAGTGCATTGCAGTAGTCCATGCAGGAGATAACCAGAGCATGCTCCACTTTGGTGAGATAGTCTGCAGGCAGGTTGGGTCTTAGCCGGCGTACCAGATGGAGCTGGTAGACAGCTGCCCTGGACACAGAATTGAATTAAGTCACACTTGAAGTATAGAATCAGAATTGTAGAGTTGGGACCATGAGGGTTATCTAGTGCAACCCCTTGCAATGCAGGAATCTCGTTCTCTACCAACTGAGCCATTTAGCTAGCTATCACTAGACCCATTGAAATCCATCCATTCCATTGCTTTCAGTAGGTCTGCTCTGACTATATCTTAGTTGGCTACAACCCATTGATTTTAGCTTTACGTTATTAAAATACATATTCAAATGTGTTTTGTTTCTGTGTGGTTTTTTACATACACCCCTATTTACAATTGGCATTATAGCCCTCCTCTTTACCTTCCCCTCTTTTGTGGTTACTGGCTATTAGGCCTCACTGCTTTGTTGTATAAACTTAGGCTCATTGTGGCCATACTGGTTTTAAATGAGCTTAACTATGGCTTGGTGTGATGTCTGAATTGATAAATCATAGTTACGACCATTGCTCCACCTCCAGAGACTGCTGTATCATGAAGATAAAAGTGATGGATGTGGGAAACTGAGAGAAGAGAAAAGAGAAGCAAACCATCAACTCTGAACCATGGCTTATGTGTTTTGTTTTTGAAAGCTCAAATCATGGGTTGTGTTCTAAACTATGATTACTGCAAACCATGGTTAAACATGATGTCTCAGTTGAGCCCTCCTTTCTCCTCCCCAGAAAGAAATCATACTTCTTTATGACCAACAAGCTCTTTTTCACAGAGGAGGACTGTTTGTGTACTATTACTTTTTAGTTTTTTGGTTAAGTTACCAAAACGTAAAATCACATCCTTGGAAAAACATTGTAGGTGGGCCTTTACATGTTGATAGCAGCTGTTGTGCACACCTCTAGGTAGAGGTGTCTGTCCCTGACAGTTGCCTTATGCATGCTTTTTGGCTTGAAATTTTGAGGGTGGGTGGGTGTTGGCTTCCTTTGTGCGTGTTTTGAGAAATATCATTCGGATCAGTAGGGAATACGGGCCGCAAGATCCTCTTCTAGTTGGAGTTCCTGTGCTTTTTAAGAATGTGTGAGAAGGTTTGGCTGAGGCTTTGTGATGGAGAGGAAAGTCTACCTTTCTGAGCATAGATATGGACCATCAGACCCAGGGGTATCTCCCACAAGTCCATCTGGCCCTTGGAAATCTCTCCAGGCTTCAACCCTTATTATCCTTGCAAAAAAGCTAAGTAAAAAGCCCTCCTCTCCTATAAGCAACTTTAATCTGTCTTTTGGAAAGGGGATTGCCATGATCATTGACATTGGAACTATTATAATGCTGCACACTACCCCAATCTCATAGTGGTGCAAGATTCCAGGGGTTTCAGGTGCTTACCCAGGGTTCAGTTTCCTTGAAATGAGGAGCATTAAAGACTGTGATGTCTGCCTGATATATGGCTTATTTACACACATTTACAACCTGAACCTATGTTGGTGGGGTTCACAGCATTAACACACCAAGAGGGTCTTGCTTCTCCCAAAGGTACAGCTTTGAATTCCAGCAGAAACCAAGCATGGCCCTGTCTCCCAGCTGCCCAGCCTGCAGCCTTGCTTCCAGCTTCTAATTCACACCAATCTCCACTTCCAACTCTGGTCCTTGTCTTTCTAGTTAACAGGGAGCTGAGGGAGGAGGGCCCTCACTTGCTGTCTGGCACAGAGTCACTTCCTTCTTCCCTTAATCGCCCATACTTGGAGGGTCATTCCCAAGACACTTGTCTGGCTATTTCAACAATTTGAATCCTTGCTTAAATTTTAACCCTTTCTGGATCCAGGATTTAGAAGGGGGCTCAGGTATACTCCTCCCAACTCACAACAATAACAATGGTGAACTTTTTCTTTCTTCTGTAGTTTTGTCAGTTGTAATTTTCCATGGCAAGAAATTACGTGAATGTTTTTTAATTAGAGTGTGGGTGGCAGATGAAATTTGAAATCTCAGTCCTCAGGTTTTTATGGCAACCACCCCAGGGAGAAAAAAGCAATTTGTAGAAACCAGGGCACTGTGAGGACGTGGCGGTTCTTGTGGCCAAACTCTTCACTTCCTCTCTTCTTGTTGAAACTGAATTGTGTGGTGGCCTATTGCTTTAAATGCACAAACTCTGGGATAATTCACTATATTTACTAGGTTGAAGTTCTTTTGTTGTTTGTCAGGTGGAGAAAAGAAATATATATATATATTCCATATATATATATATGGAAACTTTTTTCATTTCAATTTAATAGTCTCTTTTGAAAAAGAATTCTGGATTAAAATGGAATATGAGTAACCCAAACATGTTAAAGCATCCACTGGTAAGCTCTTAAAACATGCTCATCTGTTTAATTCAAGACTGTTTTTCTATCTGAGAAAGAAGCGTGGTGGGAAGAGGGTCTCTGGACTCTGAGATTCAGCATTCTTCTCAAGTAATGTTCTGTATCCTCATTTATAGCTGTGGTCTCCCTATTGGACTGAGGGGTTACCAAGTCATCTCACTATTAAATTCAAATTTGTTTTCAAACCATTTTACTTTTAAGAAATGTGATAGTTACTATAACTATCTATTATTCACAATAGGTATTGATTGAAACAGAAACATCGTTCTAGGCAAAACATTCATTTTTATCACTGAAACTCTGCCAATCAGTGACAATTTTAACTTCTCACATCTTGTTTAACTTCAGCCCGTGTTTTGACATAATTATTTTGAAACAATGTACAGTTCATATTTGTCATGGTTATACCCAAGTACTTATTATTTTCAGTTTGAAACTATTTTCTCCATCCAAATATTCTGGTCTTCTGTTGTCATATTCTTGGTTAACATTTTCATTTTCTGATGGTTAATCTTAACACCTGCTAATAAACCAAACTCTCTTAGTTTATCCATAAGAACTCCTATTCCTACAGGTCCACAGTTTTTGACCAGCCTTAGTAATCATCCAAAATGTGTGCTCACCACATTGAAGTTGCCCACCCCACTTTCTTGGCCCCACAGGGAGAGGGGTACTTGCCAATGGAGAATTAATCTCTGGATCCGTGCCTGCCACACAGTCTGGTGTTCCAGTGTTAGAAACTCAGATATATACGGTAAGCTAGGAGCCAAATGGCTTTTTAAACCAAGGATACAGTTGCCAAAACGGAATGTTTAGTTGCCATTTATGGGCAAGACAGCTCCAAAGTCTTATTTTTCCAATGATGGACTGACTGCGATTAAACATCTGGCACCTGGATTAAGACTGTGCTTCTAATACAGAACAAATACAACATTGCAACCTTACACGTTTTGCAAATACTTCCAACCTGTGTTCTGTATTTCTCTGTCGTTTCCCAAGTTGAGATTTTGATACAGGTGTATTTGCTTTAAATACAATTAAAGGGTAACTGTGCATATTCTGAACCTTCTGTTAAGGTCTAAGAACTCTACATAGCCATCTCCACCTTTTTATGGCTGCAAATCTATGCAGTTCTGGACCGCTTTGCTGACAGACAGTCCAAGCCTGTTTAGCCATGCATTCAGCCTCTCTAGCTCAAGGGAGAAGTCTTGCCTCATTTGCCTAGATGTGATTCCGGAGTTTCAATTATTCATTGGAGTCACTGAAAACATGTTTGGGAATTGTACATTTGATCTGTTTCATTCAGTGTTTCTAAATTTCAGAAAACTAAAACTTTTTTCACCCCTGAATTAAAATTAGTCACAGTTCATTTTTACACCTGAAAAGCTTTACTTTTACAGCATGGGAGGATTATGCATAGTTGAAGTAGCCTGCGCTTTGTGTCTGTGATCTGGGTGCGCTCCCTTGCTGGAACACAGAACAGCGATGAATGTGGTGGTGCAGCAGCCCCTTTTCTGGGGGCAGATAATCCTGCTGCTTCTCTGCATCAAGGACACCCTGAACAATTTAATGGCACTTGATGCAGAAAGGAAGCAGAACTCCCTCCCTCAGTGGAGACTGCTTGGAAAGAGGCAAAGCCAGCCAGTAAGTCATTTAGAGCTGCAGTCGGCAGCCTACTCTAAAGTGAGCAGGGATGTAAGATAGAAAGTTTACAGTAAATTTTCTGCAGAAAAAAATCATTTCTAAAAAGGCATTATTGTATAAAATTAATTAGCAACTTGAGGAACTGATACATTTCCAGTCAACTTGGGCAGTTTCAAAGTTGTACTCCCCACCCACCATCCCCGGTGTGTTTAACAGTTTTCAGTGGTCATTTCCCCCTCCCTGAAAATGACAGCCTAAGGAAATTGTATGCTGTTGCAGTCATGTCTTAAAATATTCACCAATACTCTAACGAAAACAATTTTCAAACAAAGTTTTGTATTTGTTGAAGCATAACATTTAAAGCCACATTAACAGCACACTCCTAGGCATGTCTACTCTGAAGCATGTCCCACCAGTGATGGCTAGTGAACATTGAGACTGGTAGAGCAGAAAACAGCAAAGCCGACAATGGATGGAGCCAGAGCCAAGAGCAGGTGAAAGCAACCAATTCTGCCATGGGCCCCATCCTCCTCCCTGGGCTTGTCCACACTGCCACTCATCCCAAGCCTGGAAAGAAGGGTCTGAGGGGTTTTCCGTTTGCCCTGCCACTTTCCCTGGGAAAACCCATTCTTTGGCAACAAATGTCAATCTGCAGAAAACCTGATTGACATGTACTCTGATTCAGTGATAAAGATCAGGTTTTCTCAGGGAAAGCAGCGAGACAAGTGGAAGTCTGTATGAGCCCCCTGTTGAGTTCTTCAGAGACAAGGAAGGAAGCTGACATCCAGGGCTACCCTCTGGACCGGTTTTAAGTAAGAAGACAAGCAGGAGGAGACTGTTTCAAGGCAGTCTGAGGTTGGTCAAACAGTGGTCTATTTGCCCCTGTGAACCAGCCTCTGCTGCATTTATGTCCCTACTGGAAGCAATAGGAGTGAACCTATCATCATCATCATCACCACCATCATCACCATTATTTTTTCATTATATATTAATTGATACCCTGCCTTTTTCCCTGACGGGACTCAAGACAGCTTATAGATAAAACAAGACACACAAAAAACATAGAAAAAACAATAATTAAACAATGAAACAGTAATAGAATCAAACCATATCAATAATCACAATAAGAATAGCATGGCACCAGTGCTTTCATTAAAAGTCAGGTCCCCAAAGCCTGTTGGAACAAGGAAGTCTCCACCTGCTGGTGGAAGGACAACCAGGAGGGAGGGGACCAGGCTGGACAGCTTCTCCAGTGAGGGAGTTCCAAAGTTGCTTGGGGGCAGCCACTGAGGTGGTGCTCTCCCTTGTCTGCCCCCGCAGGGCGTGCCTGTGAGGGTGCCTGTGGGACTGAGAGACGGGCCTCCCCCAAAGATCTCAAAATCTGGGCAGCTTTGTATGAGGGCATATTTAGTTTTCAATATCTTGTCCACCCGTTTCCCTAACTCTTGCTGCTTCATGTTATCAATGTCAACATTACAAACAAGGATCTGCTGGGGACAACATTTTGTCAAGTTACTTATCAGGTGGCCTGGCTTTTGTAAATCGGAGGGAAGTCATTATCTTTAATGAAATCTTTGTGCTGGAAGAGTGTCTCTAATTGGCAATGAGATGTGGGAGCTGTACATAGAAAGAAACAGAATGGCCCATGCTTCAGGTTCTGGTCTAGAATCAAGTGGTGGCCATGGCATTGGCTTTGGTGAGAAAGGGGTCTAAGTGCCAATAGCTGGGCATTCATTACATCCATTTCTCTCTAAGGCTGACTATGCAGCTGCCATCAGGGTGCGAATGGGTGGGTGTGTCCAGTCTGTGTGATCTTGCTCCAGTACATATGAAGCCTTTCCCATCTCTCGTTCTAAGTCCCTCAAGCATTCGGTGGACACCCCTAGGGTTACAGCAGTGCTCAGTTATTATATTTTGTGCCCTCTGCTAGCAGTGCTGCATGTGTGTGGACAGTTATCTCAAACTTTTTGAATGTTCCGTTTTGTCAAGGTGTGTGTGTGGGTTTTGGTGCCTGGGTGTGCAAACTATTGAAATAACTAAATGGATAAAAGTTTTATTGTTATTTATTAAATTTCTGTACCACCCTTCATCCAAGGATCACAGGGCAGTTTACAGTAAAAAACACACACTCAAAAATACATAACAGAATAACAAACAAAAAACCCAACACAGTTTAAAAGGCCAAAGATTGTTTAATTAACTAAAGGCCTGGGAGAAGAGGCCTGAAGGCTCCAGGTGAGTCTCCTTGGGGCCAGCATCCCAGAAAAAATATTTTCATTTTATTAGATCTATATGCCACCCTTTATACACCACTGAATGCATATCACTTTGAGGCTTCTTTCTTACAATCAAGCAGTATCTAAAATGAATGAATGAATGAATGTATATGCATTTGATTATAGATGCTTGCTAGTGCTATATTACTCTCAAATCAGATTTCTAGCCACAGTTTGCATAACTATTTAAAACACATGTCCCAGTCAGCTGCTATAGTGCATATCAGTTTGCACAACTTCTTTCAACTTCTTTCTCTCTCTCTCTCTCTCTCTCTCTCTCTCTCTCTCTCTCTGTGTGTGTGTGTGAGAGAGAGAGAGAGAGAGAGGAGGAAGGGAGGGAGGGAGGGAGAGAAAGACAGACAGTGAGGGCAAGAAACACGAATCCCGAATGTGCAGGGGTTGTTTGGGAAAGAATGAATTTCTGAAACTCTTCACAGATTATTTGTGGTAATGAAGGGAATAGTTTTTGTATAACTGTAGTTAAGACTAAAGAGCAACATCAGTGACAGTGTCTGTCCGCTCCTTTTGCCTACACTTTTGTCAACTATCTGTGAGATGTCCTGAATTTTGCTTGTGTAGCATGGTTGGAAGGTAAAGACAGAAATAAGAGCTGCATCCAACAGCTGATGTTTCCATCATTAAGTGGGAAGGTAAAAAACTCAACAATAGCCATTCTCAATACCTTAGATCGGGGTCCTCAAACTAAGGCCCACGGGACAGATCTGGCCCACCAGCCTTCTGAATCCGGCCCGCTTAATGGTCTGGGAATTGGGTCCGCTTGTTTGGGCTGTGCCAGTGCACGCGTTCAGCGGTGCCTCCTCCCTCCCTCCTCCTGGCTTCTCCCTGCCCTGCCTAGAGCCGAGAGGAAGGGGGCTGGGCTTTGTTGGTGTCAGCAGCAGCAGCGTTAAGCGCTCGAGCGGCCGACATTGCAAGCAGGCTCAATTGGGGCTTTTTTGGTGCCAGCCCATCTCTGGAGCCCTTTTGCATGCCTATCATCATCCCTCTGTTGATGCCAGCCCCTGCCGCTCGCCAGACACAGGTAAGCAGCCACCGGGGCTCATCCGGTGCTGTGGAGAAGGGAGGGGAGAGTTGTGGGGGGGGGTTGGCTTACCTGAGTAGAATGTGTCCTTTTAAAATGCATCTCTGGGTTAATTTTATAGATTGTGTCCTTTCTCACATTTTTTTTAAGGGACGATTTTATTGCCTGGTGGAACAGTTTGGATCTCTTAAGTTTTGCAGGGCAACCCTAGGCATGCCTACTCAAAAGTAAGTGCCACTGAGTTTGGCAGGACCTGCTCTCAAGAAAGTGTGTCTTGGATTGCAGTCTCAGTGACTCCCTTAACTGCCTGCCCCCCAAAACACCCACTATCCCCATTCATTATTGACCCAGGTTGCAGGAACATTACCTGTCGGTGGAGAACCAACCTGTGCTCCAGAAGCAAGTTTTCAAAATTAGACCTCCTCGTTAAACAAGTGAAGGAGGAAAACTTCTGCCATCTCCCCACAACTCAAAACCTGTTGGCGGAAAAACCAGCAGTTGCATTCCCAAACAAAACGTGTGTGGATTTTCTAGAAATGTTGCAAAAGGAGTTTCAGATTAGATTTAAAGAGCTTCATCTCCATGAACAGGACATACAGCTTTTCCGGAACCCATTTTCTGTTGACATTGAAATTGTTGATCTGATTTACCAAATGGAATTGGCCAAACTACAGAATTGTGACTCTCTGAAAGACGCATTCAAATCAAGCAGCCTCTAATTTCTATGCATCTCTCCCCTCTGAGACATATCTTAATCTCAGGAACCATGCACTCAAATTTGCAACCGTCTTTGGCAGCACCTATGGCTGTTAAGAGACTTTCCCCCGAATGAAACATCTGAAATCTCCAACCAGATCCAGACTTACTGATGAACACTTCCATCACTTGCTGCTACAGTCATACCTCGGGATAAATAGGCTTCAAGTATTTTCGGGTTGCGCTCTGCGGAGTAACAGAGCGCGTTACTTCCAGGTTTTGCCACATGCACATGCACAGACGGTCAAAATGATGTCACACGAATGCGCGGAAGCGGCGAAACGCGACCCGTGCAGATGCGCGGATGCGGGTTGTGTTCGCTTCAGGATGCGAACTGGGCTCCAAAACGGATCATGTTCACATCCCGAGGTACCACTGTACTAGCAGTGAGAAATATGGAACTGGATATCAACTATCTTGTTAGCCAAAAACAAGTCCATACTTCCCATTGAAATACTTATAAGTTTATGTTGATTAAAATCGTTCTTCATTTTAAATATTGTATTGTTTTTTGTGCACTACAAATACAATATGTGCAGTGTGCATAGGAATTCATTCATATTTTTTCCCCAAAATATAGTCTGGCCCCCCCACAAGTTCTGAGGGACAGTGAACCGGCCCCCTGCTGAAAAAGTTTGAAGACCCCTCCCTTAGATTATATCAGACTCAACATAATCTTTCAGTAATATATAATTCTCTGGTGTGCTCTCAGCAGCAAATATACTTGGAACAAAAGAGTATTTAACCTGAACAAAATCTGAATACAGGACACATAGCAATTTAGTTTCTAGCAGTGTGCTTTAAAACCCTTATCTATGCCAACATTGTGAATAGTTTTTCTAGAATAAATACTGGGATGTCTGGCTTCTGTGTTCTCTGTGGGAGCTGGTCCAACCCTTATCTGTGACCCAGAAGTGTAGACCTCACACCTTCCCTGTTATAGCTGGCATCATCTATCAGTGAGGGCTGCATAGGCTATGAGGGAAGAAACTTCTTCCTGGCATGGAGCTGTTGAAGACACAAAAAGTGTCCCTTCAGTCAGGAGGTGGGGAACCTAATTATTAGTAGGTCTTTGCATTGTCTGACTGAACATAATATGTTTTTTTGTTTATTGTGACCCATAACGTTCTGGAGCTGGCAACACCCAGTTATGCATGGAGAGAATTTGATGAGTTTTCTTTTTTACAAATGTCAGTGAGTCCAGGTAACAGGGAGGTAAACAAGGTCAGATGTTGACCCACAAAGCTGGCATTGCTGTTGGCAATGTGTATGACAACTGCCAGACATCAGGACAGGTGGTTTACTTCCAGTGTGTCTGTTTTTGTGTGTTATAGATTTGGCCAATGATTATTTGTCTCAGCCATTTGTATTTTACCTGTCTGCCTCAAAGAGGCCTCCAGGACTGCAAATAAAGCTAAAACACAGTAAAATACGTAGTTGCCATTTAAATCAAGAACTTAAAATTATAAAATGCTGTTCGAACAATAAAACGCTAATGGCTGTATCAGCTTTGTAAATAGACTCTTGCTTAGTTGCTTTTGTCAGATGATGGGTGAACAGGCTTTACAAAAAGTGTCTCTTTAGGCCACACGCTACTAACACATCTTAGTGTGGGCGGGGGGGCTGGTAAATCCTTTTTCAAAGTAGGCTTACTTGAGAGACTGGAATGTATATTGTGTTAACACAAGACAATTATTCCACACAGCCAGCAAATTCCCACAAGTCTTGCAGAAGAGAGAGATTATAACTTCTCTGAAAACTTGTGGGCATCCTGAGGGAGAAGATCCCAGAGGCTACAATTTTAGAGCTGGAAGGGACACAGAAGGTCATCTAGTCCAACTTCCTGCAGTGCAGGAATCCCAGCTAAAGCTTCTGTGACAGATGACCATCCAGCCTCTGCTTAAAAACCTCCAATGACCTGGCTTTGAATATCCAGCAACATCTGAAGGGTAGCTACCCCATAGTATTCTTATACTAGGTAATTTTAGTAAGGAACTGCTTGGAAAGGGTCGTTTTCCTTGTGCATACAGTCAGTCTATTCCTATAGAATTATACTGCATTTGCCATGAAGCTTCTGATTTCCACATGGCAAACTTAGGTGTCATCAAATAAATGTTGAGAATGGAGTGTGCGTGCTTATTTTCTATTGGAACATCATAAAACCATGTCATACGTTAAATTATTTGTGAAGGTAATATAAAAAATGTACCGTGTTGGCCAGAGTATAAGCCACACCCGCAGATAAGCCATACCTTTAAAATTGGGGGGGGGGCGCCGAGGGGAAAAGACAATACCTGAATACAAGCCACTCCCTTAAAATTCTGCAGGCACTCACACCCGTAAATGGCAAGTGTAGGAGAAAATCCTACAGGTAGCATTCCCCTGCACTCCCGGGCTGCTTCCGGGGGGCGGGGAGCTGTGCCACTTTGCCGGTGGCCTTCCCCCCTTCCCCCTTCTGTCTGTCAGTTTGGGGGAGGCTTGGGAGCCACGATTGGGATGGGCGCTGTTGTCTCGCACCCCTGACAGCCCTCATGGCAGCATCCTGGGAGGGGGCGGGCACTCTCCAGTCCAGCCTTGGAAGGACCTAGGGCAGCTGTTTCAGCAGCGACATTGTAAGGTTGTGAATATAAGCCGCACTTTAACTTTTCACAGTCGGAATTTGGGGGGGGGGGGAATTGCGGCTTATATTCCGGCCAATACAGTAAGTGTATGTGTAACAAATGTATGCATATACAAGAATTGTACATGTACATAGATTAATTGGGGAGCTTATATTGGCTGTGGCTGCTATATAATGTGTGAAAATGCTCTAGGTGCATATTGGGGGCCTGAAAGCATGAATTTCTGCCTATTTGCGTGATTATCTTGCTTTGGAGGCCGTAGGTCCATGCATGGTCACACTGTTTTAAAGCAAATATGTGGGTAAATTCTGATTATCATAGGCCTGAATTGATTTCCAGGAATCAATCATGATATTAGGACCTTCGTATGTGGGATTTTTAAATGTACATACGCTAGGGGTGGGCGCCCCCAATTCACTTCAAGCTGAATGCACTGAGTACTGTACTGTACTATAATGTGAACTAAATATGATATATTTAGTATCTGGTATTTGGAACAAGTGGCTTTGATTCAAAAACCAGATGCTTAAATACCCAGAGTCGAATTACCCATTCTTGCATTTTACTGGCAGCTTTAGCAAAGCAGTTAAAGGATCAAAGAAAAGAAATGGTGGACACACCTTTAATTAACTGGCAGGATATTAGTAGCAATACTTATTGAAGGAGTATGGGAAGTCTACTTGAGAAGCGATGCTGCGTCCTTATCTTACCCCAGGGATGCAACAGTTGTTAGTGTATCATTTGATCTGGTTTTAATTTCTATATTGCAATCTTGCATTGTTGTTACTGTTTCCATAACTCTAGCTAGATTCCACCCCACCCTTCCTCAGCTAGTGTTTCCCAATAATTACAATCAATGCGAGGGGGATGGGGACCAATCAGTTCTTGGAGATGAAACCCTCCCTGTCTGTTGTGCTACAGTGGCCTCTTTATTTACTATTGTCAACTCTTGTCACCACCAGGAAAGATCACATGACTGCTCTTGGTCTGTCAGCCCTAGGGATTGAGGAGCAGAACTGCTAATGTTTCTGGCCCATGGGCATGGCCAAGGGGGGGCAGCTACCCTCCCAAATCAGTAAAAATCAATACAAAGCTGAGGTTCTGCCCCCCATAACAAAAGTCCTGGTCTCTACAGTTTTGTCCTTTAACATTAACTTTATCTGTACAAATAAGCAAACGATGATGCTCACCTCCATGCTATGAAGCTTCACCTGATGACTTTCACAGATCAACCTTCTGGTCAAAGGCAAAGTAGCAAACAGCCCATATTTTTTTCTGGTTAGTTGACATCCCTACTGTCAAGTACTATGGATAAGTGATTAGATACCACATATGTCTTCTTCTTCCCAACCACCTTTTCTTCTGAAGGAACTCAAGCACAGCTAACTATAAACAGAAATGCTAGTGTGCTGGATTTGGACTTGGGAGACTTGCAATGATGCTCTTGGGCCACTCACACACCCTCTTTGCATAAGCTACACCAGAGTTGATATGAAGCTGAAAGATGATGACTGCTTTTCCGGCGCTGCTACTTCCTCACTCACTCTGTAAGCTAGGTCAGACCCTGTGATGTCCTAAGCCTTCACCCTAGTGCTCCGTAAGCAGTAATTTACTTATTGTTTTCAGGTTACACTGGACTCTTGTTCAGAACATTAAGCTAGTATACAGAGAGCAACAGAGAACCTGGCAGCTTTCTATATCCCATCTCACATTATTCCTGTGCATACTTCACTTGGTGTGCAGGGTAGGGATGGGGAACCTGTGGCCCTCAAGTTGTTGCTTGGACTGCAGTTCCCATCCTTGACGGCCACTGACCATGCTGGGAGATAGGAGTCCAACAAGAGTGAGAGTAAATGAGAGAAAGGGATTATTTTTAGGTTCTCACCCACCCATTGTATACCACATTTTAAAATGTTCAGTTATCAGCTGATACCTGTTTCCCCCCCCAATCAAGGTAACTAATCTGGCAGACAGGATGCGGGTGGCGCTGTGGTCTATACCACAGAGCCTAGAGTTTGCCGATCAGAAGGCCGGCGGTTTGAATCCCCACTACGGGGTGAGCTCCCGTTGCTTGGTCCCAGCTCCTGCCAACCTAGCAATTTGAAAGCACATCAAAGTGCAAGTAGATAAATAGGTACTGCTCCGGTGGGAAGGTAAACGGCGTTTCCGTGCGCTGCTCTGGTTCGCCAGAAGCAGCTTGGTCATGCTGGTCACATGGCCCAGAAGCTGTCTGCGGACAAACACCGGCTCCTTGGCCTATAGAGCGAGATGAGCGCCGCAACCCCAGAGTCGTCTGCGAATGGACCTAACGGTCAGGGGTACCTAAACCTTTAACTAATCTGGAAGACAAACAATATCAAAATTAAAATAAAATACTGCTATCAACAACAAAAAATAAGTAATGAGTTCAAAAAGTTCTTCCCTCAAAAGGGGAGTGAGAGGTGGAGAAAGTAACTCTTGATTTGGTAGCAGAAGGGAAACTTGCAAAGTGGTCCCAAAATTGTTAGGGGCACAAAATTTCAACATCCGGTGCTGCCTCAATACAGCTCTGTGCTTCCGTTGCTGGGCTCCATTGAAAACAGCTTCTTCCTGTGGACGAGGAAGTGACCTCTCCAGACAACAGAATGGCTCTTCTTTTCTTATCTCTGTGGCTGTGATCTCCTGGGTGACTCGGATGTCATTAGGCAGTAGAATGCGCAGGCGTATTCCGTCCATTTTTCTGCCCCCCTCCCACCCCCCCTCCACATGGCCCTGTGCGCTAGCAACCTACACTACGCCACTGAGAAAATGTACTACATCCCATTCTTCCACTGTATTGACTGGGCTTCTAGTTTTGTGGCAAAGGACATTCCAACCTGTTTGATCCCCGTTGTCTGAGTCTGAAGAAAGAAACATTAAAATCTGAGGCCTTTGAGCTGTGGAGAAACTGTTCACACTGTAAAGTGTGAACACTCAGAATGAACACTGCATTCTAAAGAGTTTACACAGTTGTATGACATTTGAGTCCAGTTTTGACCTGCTTTGCAAGGCCTTTAATTTCCAGGATTGTCAGGTGTAATTATGGAGAACTATTGGGGCAGAACCCTCCCTTTGTTTTTGCTTTTTGCAGACGTGCATGTGCAAACGAATAGCTTGAGGGCATATTGGAGAATGGGCTTCTGTAGAACGAGCTGCTGGTTAAAAGGACAGGAGTGGGTTGTGGCATGTTTTTCCTGATTGGTTGGCAACCTTTTGGGGAAGAACAATAAGGAAGTAAAGACTGCATGATATATAACATATATAACCTTGATCTGAAATGCAAGTCCAGATTGCCCCTTCCCTTTCTCCTCTTAGCTCTACTTGAAAGGATAGTTGTGAAGATGAAATGTGATTTGCCACAGGTGCTACTGGGAGATCCTTGGGGAAAGTGAATCCAAATCCTGTTAACACATCTGTGAAGCTTTACATGCTTTCTAATAGGCAATATGTTTTAAATTTAAATTCTAGAATGAAAGTTGCATGTCTGGTGCCTTAATTTTTTCCTTGTAAAAAGCATGTAACAATACTAGAAAAACCTTCCTAAACTCAGGGCTTAGTGGGACATTTTAAGTCTTTTTCCCCCCTCTGATAGGAAAATCCAAATCATTCTGGAGGAAAACTCTGTCCAGAGAAGTAGGTGTGTCAGTTCAGAGTGACCTCTTGAGAAACAGCTCAGGCCTAAAACTTTGGCCCGTGATTTTATCTGACCTTTTTGTAACAATACCTTGATGTAAAGAGTCTTTACTGCTTCAGTCCTGGCATGGCTTGATAAATGCAGTTTACTTGTTGAAAAGGATATTCCTTTATGAGAATATTTATGCCCTTATCAACAACCACTTTTTAACAAGCACCATGTGCAGCCAGGGCGACACAGCATTGACTCTGCTGACAAGAGCAGAGGCCAAAGAGCTGTGAACCTCTTTCATCCAGTTGTGGACAGGAAGAGGGGCTCTGTCCTCTGCTCAGGAAGGGGAGGACTGTGCCCTCCTCCCTCTTCCTCCTCTCCAGTGTGAACAGGATCTTAGAGAGTCATTTGTCTCAATGTGTGCTTGTGCGGGAGAGAGTGGCTGAGGATTTGAATAAGGCAAGGGCAGGTGGAATGGAGGATTATATAGTGAAGACAAGATAGGAAACTGATACGGGGCTAGACTGAGGGCTAACTATGTTAAACTAGCGTGGGGGTCCCTTTGTGCTCCTGGTCTGATCACAATTCAGATCTGACGCCCCCCACTAGCAATTTACATGGGGGGGGGAATCTACATTCACTTCAGTGGGAACTCCCCCCCCCCATTCCAATTCCTGGGGTGGGGACTACTACTAGTACTATTATTGTTGTTTAGAATTTATTACCTGCTGGTCACCCTAAATTCCCTGGGTGGGTTACAACATTGAAATACAATATCGAAGGTTCACAGTTGGCTCCTAATCCACAATCTTCCATAGTTGGGCTCCAGTGTAGATTGGGGGGGGCATGTTGGATCCCTGCAGAGCTAAGTGGTTGCATGTACAGTGGTACCTTAGGTTACAAACGCTTTGGGTTACAAAAGCTTCAGGTTACAGACTCCACTAACCCAGAAATAGTACCTCGGGTTAAGAACTTTGCTTCAGGATGAGAACAGAAATCGCACAGTGACAGAGGGAGGCCCCATTAACTAAAGTGGTACCTCAGGTTAAGAAGAGTTTCAGGTTAAGAATGGACCTCCAGAACGAATTAAGTTCTTAACCCAAGGTACTACTGTATTGGGTGCACTTTATGTAGTTGGGGTAGGGTCCTAATTGTTCATTAGTGGAAAATATCAGGATTAGACCAGATAACAACAACAACAACAACAACAACAATATATAATTTATTGATTATTTCTACCCCGCCCATCTGGCTGGGTTTCCCCAGCCACTCTGGGCAGCTTCCTCCTGTTGCTTTCTGGGACTGTTTCATTGGGCTCCTTTCTGGAGCAGTGTGGCCCAGTGTGCTGAGACACACTCTCAGTTTTGCCCACTTCTTACTTAACTGGTCAGGGGAAACAAACCACAGAGCGCCTCCTTAGCATTACCTATGAAGCGGTGCTTGTGGATTCTTTTTCTCATAAACAAGCCACGAGTGGTAAGCCAAAGTTTGGTTACTGCCCTCTACAGTAATTAAGAAATTCCTTCAATGTTGTAGGTTTGCCTAAATGTGGACCATTTGTTGCTTACTGCTTTTGATGATTGTGGTGAAGCTGGAGGATTGTTTTCTAAGAACTGAATTTCGTGACTATTCAGTGGCTCCCCTTTTTTACTTTAACATGTCATGGAGGGCTAGCTCAGTGATAGAAAACGTGCTTTCCATCCAGAAGGTCCAACCCGTACCATCTTCTGTTAAAAAGATCAGGAAGCAGGTGGTGAGAAGGATTCTGCCCAAGACACCCGGAGAGTTGTCTGCCTGTCAGAGTAGAGCAGAGGTTGCCAGTCTGGCACCTTGATGCCACCTCCTGTCATTCAGAAAGCCTCTGGCTCCCACCCTGGTGCTGCCCACATTGAGGTGAGGGTGGCTCATTTTTTCTTCCTTGAAAAGTACATAGAGCTTCTGAGGGAAGGGAAAGACGCAAGGGAGCAATGCCCACGCCACTTGCCTGAATATCCCCATGCGCCCATGGGCCTAAAAAGACAATGCAGACCGTCTAGATGGAAAAACAAATCGTCTAACTTGGTGTAATGCTGCTTCCTCTGTTCCTAGCTTTGATTTGCAGACTGTATGCGTTTCCTGGCTTTTAACTCCCAAACCTTCAGAACTGAGTGGGATTAAACTTTAAAGAAAGACCACGTTTATTGTCAGGTGTGAGTTTTATAGTAGCATAATTAATTTAAAACGGGTAGCTGTCATGGTGCTTGCCAAATGTTCTGCACTGCAGCTCTTATATCCCCAGCTAGCATGGCCAATGATCAGGGCACACGCTTCCATGGACTGCTGTCAACTTCATCATATGCATCATATGCATGAATATTATTCTGAGTTGTGGATATCTATCTATCTATATCTATCATCTATCTATCATCTATCTATCTATCTATCATCTATCTATCTATCTATCTATCTATCTATCTATCTATCTATCATCTATCATCTATATCTATCGTGTGTGTGCATGAATTCATGGCTCCAGCCCCCTGGCATCAACAGCTGAAATTAGACAGGTGCCTGCTCTCTTGGTATTTAGGCAGCTCCCAAAGACATTTTTGTTTATGCAGGCTTTCCCTGAAGTGTTACTTGGCCATATTATGGAATATTGATTGTACCATTGCAGAAATTGTTTATAGAGTCTGTATTTATTGTACTTTATCTCATTTTATATTACTGTACACTACATCAAGGGATGCGGGTGGCGCTGTGGGTTAAACCAGAGAGCCTAGGGCTTGCAGATCAGAAGGTCGGCGGTTTGAATCCCCGCGACGGGGTGAGCTCCCGTTGCTCAGTCCCTGCTCCTGCCAACCTAGGAATTCGAAAGCACAACAAAGTGCAAGTAGACAAATCTGGCAAGAAGGTAAATGGTGTTTCCATGTGCTGCTCTGGTTTCACCAGAAGTGGCTTAGTCATGCTGGCCACATGACCCAGAAAAAGTGTCTGTGGACAAACGCCGGCTCCCTTGGCCTGTAAACCCCAGAGTTGTTTGTGACTGGACCCAACCGTCAGGGGTCCCTTTACCTTTACACTACATCAGTAGCTTCTGGGTATGAATCTATAAAATAAATATGTGTGTCTCAAGAAAACTGTTCATACATTTGATGTAGGATGTTCATGAAAGCTTCTGCCATAATAAATTTGTTAGCCTTTGATTTATCTACCAAACTTTCTCCTTTACCCACTCACAAGGGAGGAGTTGTGTGCCTCTTTACCCCTTCTCTGTTCTTAGGTTGCATACTATAATAACCTCTGGGCAACTTTATGGGGGCCACAGAACAGTTGCGGCAAAAGTGGGCCGAGCAACTAATGTAAATCTTATAACAATAACTGAACCTGGATTCTTATCCCAACTTACGGATTATACTGAGTGGTGTATCTTCTGAGTCATGTTTGAGCTAAACTTTATGATTGGCATTTTGTTGCAGACAATAACCTTGCTTTGCTCTTTTTCAACTAGTATTAAGAAAGTCTAATGCTTGTTTGCTTTCTGTTGTGCTGGTTCTTGACAAGAGTCTGAGAGCTGAGAAAGAGAACTGCCAAAAATAAATGAAACTGGTTCCACAACTATTGCTCAAACAAGATGACTGCCATGAGCATTCACAGAACTCTGCCAGTTTGAAACCAACATTAAAGTGTGTGTGTGTGTGTGTGTGTGTGTTTAAATGAATCCTCCAGCCACAGTCTGTGAATATAAAGGTACAGGTGCCACTACAAGTCTCACTATATGTCAACTCCACTGTGTCATACTGCCCCAGTGCCCATCAGGCTCTACCTTGAACTGTGTTGCCCTGCTCTTTGACCCACCAGGTGCCGCCCTCTGCCTCTTTCAGGCTATACCTTTACACAGCAGACTCCATCTCCTGGCTGCCCCTATTTAGCCCCCAGGCTCTATCCCTGAGCCTCAGAAATCGGGCAGATTGGGAGAATAATTGGTAGGGGTGAAAAGAAGCCAGAACATGCAGGAGCAAACGAGAGAATCACCCAAAGCTTCAACAAAGCTGAAGTGGATTTCCTTGGAATTTGGGCATCTCAGGTGATTTACCTGGTTGGGCTGGACTTGGAGAAACCTTTCTGTCTTCCCTTGCCTCTTCCACAAGAATCTGGCCCAGAGACTCCATTCATGTTCCATGTTGGTCGTGACATTTGGACCACACTGTTTCCTGACATGAGCTGAGATTGTTTCTGTCATCACTGAACTTTTATACACAAAGCCTTAAACATGCAAAAAAATTCCCAGGATTCCCAGAAACACACTCTGAAAACCACTGCCTTAGAGGAACAGTTGTGTGACTAAGAAGTTTGTTCCAATTAGTTCTTTCTTTTAAGCGGGGGGGGGGGAGCATTCAACATCTGTTGGAGCCAGGGAAGTTCAACTTGAACCAGAATATCCTTCATCATTCACAATGGTTTGAGGGGGGTGGGTGGGTGTATTTTAAGGAGTTATTTTTATGTCATACCAGAGTTACAGCTCTTTGATTAAAAAGCCACTTATTATGGTGAAAAGGTGATTTATCTGTCTTTTGAAAGCTTTTCAGCATGAGATACTCAAGGAGATCAATTTCCAAACTGGGCAGACAACTCTTAAACCCAAACCTAATGCTACTTTCACTGTTTGACTTACAGTGAGGGATTGTAGGAGTAGCATTTAAGGGCATTCACAGATTCATTAGCCGCAGTCAGATTTATGATAACACAACTGCTGAAGAGCAATGGGAACCTGGTGGAGTAAATGTTGGGGGGCTGCCATTGTGGGGAAGCTTGCACATCAAATTTACAGTATCAAGTAATAAATAAAACAGGGCACCTTTATGCAGAATTTAGAAGTTTTATTTTTCATTCTAAAAAGATTGATAGTTTTTTAAAAAAATGTCCCAGCCCAGTATGCCACAATTTGGGAAAAAATAATAATTACTGATTCAAGTGTCTGGACAATAATCACCAGCTGATAATTATGATGCAATAAAAACCTCTGACAAATATGATAAAGGTGAGTGTTGTCTTCCATAATAGGAGAGAATGTTATGGGTCATGCCGCTGCTGTTGTTGGGCCTTTTATTTTGTTTTTGGTGTTTCTGTGTAATTTAACTACAATTCTGTTTTTTCAAAGGGTTTTTTTTTAGGACCCTAAAATACACTGTTCACTGCTTTCATGTTGTATGTTATCTCTGATTCCAAGACCTAAGAGAGAGCAAAAGTCATGCACACAGCCTGCTTACCAGCTGCTTGGGGTTCCCCCTTAGTCCTGTGACATCTCTTCTTCATAGAACCATAGAATTGTACAGTTGGAAGGGACCACAAGGATCCTCTAGTCCTACCCCTTGCAATGCTTGAACCCACATCCCTGAGATGAAGAGTCTCAAGCTCTACCAACTGAGCTATCCCGGGACTCCCAGAGCTAGGAAGCAATGCCTTGAAGAGGGCAAATGGGCTGGTGCAGCAGGACTGGTTGCAGTTGTGTGCCTCTGGACTAGTTCTCATGGAGCTGGTAAACTTGTCTCCTCTCACATGCCAGAACAGCTCTTCTCCCCCACCCCACCCCAGGTGTGTTGTCATCCAAGTCTTTTCTCCTAATCAGTCAGTTCCACACCTTGCCCCTTAGCTGCAAATATGGGTGCATGACAAACACCACGCTCCATTCTCTGTGCACTGCATGGTGGAAATGGTGGGAGTGGCTGATACTGAGTCAATAAGCCTGGTTTGTTTACTACACCATTTCAGGCTGCAGGTGGGAGCCCAATGACTGGGTGCTCATGTGTGTAGAAATTAGCATGCCAGGGAGAAATGTAGGCTAGAACCTGACCTACTAATTCTCTCTGTACAGGAATTTTATTGTATTTGCATACATCTGCAGCCAAGACTGTGTAACTGGGTGATGGTGGCCTATGGAGGAAAAGCATTAGATGACAGGGATGCTTGGACTGGTAGAATAGGGTGAGGTAGAAGATAGCCATGATAGCTGTGTTCTCCCTCCACTGTCAGAGGCTGCTTGCTTTAGAATAGCAGCTGCTGAGCATTGCATTTGTTCCCTGCTTGCAAGCATCCCAATGGCCATTTCACTGGCCACTGTAAGACCGGAATGTTGGACTGGATCAGTGTTTTCCAACTGGGGCCATATGCCCCTCCCAGATATTCCAAGAGGGCCACAGGTGAAAATCACGTGAATGGGGGGGGGGCACAGCACAAGGCTTGGGGGCTACAAAGGAGAAGTGAAGAATTATTTATTTATTTTTAATCTGATTGACTGGTTATCTGCTTGGCCAATCAAAAGTGACCCATGAGGGCCTAATGCTCCTTTGTGCCACATGCATTTTCTTGGAGCAGTCCTGGTTTGTTTCTGGAGGGAGAGAGCGATTGCTGGGCCTCCCATGTTGAGCAGTAGGGCCTGCAATCCAGAACCCCCAGGTCAGGTAAGGGCGGTGGTGGGGTGGCAATGGGTAGGACTGGGCGAGCGGGAGCTGCTTGTTGCTGCCGCCAGTGCTTGGTCCGGTGGCAGCCTGGGCCTGACTCTGCAAGGTGCATGGTGCAATCTACCCCAGCACCTAGCCAAGCGAGGGTCGTCTGGTGTTGCTGACTTGCATCTAGTAAATAACCAAGTGTTTACTCAGAAGAAAACTTCACTGAGTTCAGTGGGCCTTGCTCAGGGCCATCTCTAGCATATGTACTGCCGGGGTGCAAAAATCGCCCCAGGGCCCCCAAATTTAGTTTAGTCACCCCCAAATGAACTTTTATTAAGCTTTTTTTGGGAGGGGGAAGCCAAAGTTGGGAGGGGAAATCACTCACCCATAACAATGACGCAGTGGGGGGAAACTTATTTTGTTCCCTGACTCTTTGGGAATATTTAACACTACGGAGTAACAGAGCGACGGAGGAGGGGGCGGGTACTTTTGCTCCACTGCTTTTCACTGCCGCCGATCGAGAGGGACCGGCATATAGCAGTAGGTATACATTTCATGCCCTCCAGAATTTGGTGCCCAGGTGTCCTGCACCCATTGCACCCCCAGGTAAAGACGGCCCTGGCCTTGCTCCCAGGTGGGCCTTTGTGTGTGGGCCTTTGTGTTTTATCTAGGCAGCCAGGGCTCCTTTGGATGAAAAGATCTTGTTGCACCAGGTCAGTGAGGAACACTTGCTTTTTAAAATTCTTCCATATATATATATACACACACAGAACTCCTTGTGCAACTTTTGGACTACCGTATTTTTCACTCTATAAGATGCACTTTTCCCCTCCTAAAAAGTAAGGGGAAATGTGTGTGCGTCTTGTGGAGCGAATGCAGGCGGGAGGCTCTGCTCAGCACTCCCTTTAAAGAGTCGCGTGGGGGCTTTTCCCCGAGGAGGGAGAAGGGCTGCCTTGGGGGAGCCTTCCTCCTGCTGCCCGGAAGAGGCTGTGCATGGCTATCCCATAAGCCAGGACAGCAAGCGGGATCGCTGCACAGCGATCCCCCTTGCTGTCCTGGCTTTGCCAGGCGAAGCCCCTTGAGGGCAGGGGGAGCCTTCATCCCGCTGCCCTGAAGAGGATTCGCCTGGCTATCCCAGAAGCCAGAACAGCAAGAGGCTATCCCAGAAGCCAGATCCCTCTTGCTGTTCTGGCTTCTGAGATTCAGAATATATTTTTTTTCTTGTTTTCCTCTTCCAAAAACTTGGTGCCTCTTATGGTCTGGTGCGTCTTATAGAGCGAAAAATATGATATATCTCTCAGTTTCCCCCTCTGTGTCAAATAACTGGAGTCAAATAAGTGTTGTTTGCTCTTTATAATACATGGAAGATGGATCTCCCTTGGGAGTTTCTGGACTCCTTCCTTGGAGGATTCTAAGCAGAGGTTGGGTGGCCATCTGTCATGGATGCTTGAGCTGAGTTTCCTACCTTGGAGGGGGCTGCACTAGAATGATGACCCTTGGGGTCCCTTCCAACTCCATGATTCTATGTTTTTCTGCTTCAACAATATTTCATTATGTTCCTATCATTTTAACTAAAATTATAAACATAATATGTTCTATTTACAAACAAAACATTTAAATAGCTACCTTTCTACTGGTAGGAGGGGGCATGGGCGTAGCCAGGCTTTTTGTTGGGGGGGCAGGCTTTTGTTGGGGGGGCGGAACCTCTGATTTGTATTGATTTGTATTGATTTTTACTTATTGGGGGGCAGCTGCCCCTGCCCCCCTTGGTTCCACCCATGGAGGGCACGGTCAGAAAAAGATTGGGAAACACTGGATTAGATGGTCCTGATCCAGCAGGGCTCTTAAATTCTTCTGGAAGGAATGCAGAAAACTGCCTTATGCCAAGTCAGATTTTTGGTCCATCTACCTCAGTATTGTTTAATTTAGCTGGCAGTGGTACTATGGAGTGTCAGGCAGGATTTTACCCCCAACCCCCAGATCTACCTGGAAGTGACACATATGAAATACAGAATCTTCTGGGTGTTTCCCCTTCTGAGCCTGAAGATGTTTTTGAGGCCTGAACACAGACATATTGAGAAGCGCTCTCTGGCTTAGGGTCCAGGTCCAGACCAATGATATTCTGCTTCAGTTCTGTAGTTCTGGATCATACAGAAGAGCACCAAGCAAACTCTCGCTTGCATGGTGTGCAAAGCACCGTATTTACTCAAGTCTAATGTGCACCCTTCTTTCCAAATTACGTTGTGAAAACTTGGGTGTGCATTAGACTTGAGTAGAGATGGGAAGGCCTGGAAAATGATATAGTTTGAAACTATCCCCCCCCCCCATTTTTCCTGGAAAAAATGGCTTTGGAAAAAACCAGGAAAAAACCTGCCCCCCAGTTTTTCCACACCCCCCCGGCCTTCCAGCACCCCCACTTTGGATCTCCCTGCCAACTGACACCAGGCAGGTGTTCTCACTGTACTCTTTCCGGCAACTGCTCAAAACATTTTCGTTAGGGCAGCCCATCTGAAGAAGTAGAAGCTGCATGCGATTTACTACCTGCTTTTAACTGTGTTTTATCAATCATTTTCATATTCTGTTGTATATTTTTGTAAATTGTTTAGAAGCTCTCTTACCATCATGCTTTTTATAATATATAATAACAAATTCGATTTAAAAAAACACACTCCTTTTCCTTTCAAACAGAGTTTGAGCCTTAGTGCAATTCAGTAACTGGATGTTGGTTACTTCTGGACCTGGCATGCAAAAAAATTGCCTTATGCTTTGCACTGGCTGTCTTCAAGTAGAGATGGAAAGGCCTGGGGGAAAACCAGAAAAATTAGGGAGGGGGGAACAGGTGCCCCCCCCCCTGTTTTTCCCCAAAGCCGTTTTTTAGACATCCATGAGAAAAATGGCGAAGAGGAAGAAGAAATGGAAAATGATAGCAGTAGTTCAGAAAATGAGATAGAATAAACTGCATGCATATGTTGTGTCTTCTTTTTTTAAAAAAAGGGTAGACCTTCTATGGAGCTTAAATATTGAGGTGGACCTTAACTTTATTTGCTGTTGGTGCTAAGGAGCAAATCTGATTACAGTATTTTTTATGTTGATGGTTTCTTGCTTTTTTGTTGCTTTTTTGTTGCTTTTGAGGGAAAGGGGGTGGATACCTGTTTTATTGCAAGCATAATACTTTTTATCTACACTGTGTTTCATGCAATTTGTAAAACTACTCCACACTGAACTTTTTTTCAATTTTTCCAAAATTTCCATTTTTCCCCTGGGGGAAACGGGGGTGGGGACGTTTTTTCCTTGTGGCTTCAAAATTTCTGGAAATTTTACATCACTAGACTCAAGTATATTTGCTTGATAATTCTCATAGCTCCTTCCCTATGCCCATTGCCACTGAGATGGGAATTATTTTCCACTTCCACTTCCCAAAGAACACTCAGCTTACACTCTGTAGTGTAGTTGTGTTTGCCATTTTACACTTGTGTTTTGCTCCATTCATTAAACTGCAAACCATTTATTTTTGTCACCAAACACTCTGGCCCAGTTCTCACCGAGGCGGTAAACCTCTGTCCAGGCTGTGTCATGTCAGACTGCAGGTGGCTGCTCACATGACTGAGAGCTCCTCACCAGAAGTGAAACAAATTTTTCCTACACATCATAGAATGTCAGGGTGAACCACTGTCACTGACCTGTCATCTGAATTTGTATAAAGCAAGGTGGCGGTTGTTTTTGCTTGCTGTCATGCAAGCGTTCATATGCAGCTTATGCATATAAAGTGAGAACTTTATGCAGTGAGAACTTGGACTCATTTATTTATTAAATTAATAAAATTTCATAAAATGCACACACACACATGCACACAAACAAGCAAACCAACACAACACATACACAATTCAACTGCCAAGTAAACTGTGAATGGTCTCTAAGGAAGATCTAAGCAGTGATGGCTACAGGTTCTCCAACTGTATGCTTGTGAGCATGCCTGAAGGAAAAGGAAAAAGTTTTTGCTGTCCCAAAATGAATTGGGACATATTTTATGCTAGGTAAAAGGTAAAGGACCCCTGGACAGTTAAGTCCAGTCAAAGGCGACTGTGGGGTGCGGGGCTCATCTCATTTCAGGCTGAGGGAGACAGTGTTTGTCCACAGACAGGTTCACAGGTCATGTGGCCAGCATGACTAAACCACTTCTGCCGCAAAAAAACCACCACCATGTCGGAAGCCAGAGCACACGGACACAGGTGGCGCTGTGGTCTAAACCACTGAACCTCTTGGGATTGCTGATTGGAAGGTCGGCCATTTGAATCTGCACAATGGGGTGAGCTCCCATTGCTCTGTCCCAGCTCCTGCCAACCTAGCAGTTCGAAAGCATGCCAGTGCAAGTAGATAAATAGGTACCACTGCAGTGGGAAGGTAAACGGCATTTCTGTGTACTCTGGCTTCCATCACAGTGTCCCATTGCACCAGAAGTGGTTTAGTCCTGCTGGCCACACGACCTGGAAAGCTGTCTGTGGACAAACACTGGCTCCCTTGGCTTGAAGCGAGATGAGTGCCACACACCATAGTCACCTTTGACTGGACTTAACCATCCAGGGGTCATTTACCTTTATTTTATGCTAAGTCTGGATTCAGGCATAGTGAGTTGGAATGTATGTGGTGAGAAGCTATAAAGAACTTTGATAAAGCTTTGAAAACTAATAAGTAGGAATAGTGGTAGTGATGTTGGAGCTCATGGAAGTTGTAGTTCAAAAGAGCTGGTGATTACTAGGTTGGCAAAGTCTGCTGTAAAACATGTGCTTCCCCACTGCGCTGTCTCTGTAGGAGACAAGTTGCATTAAAAAAACCACTGGAGTAAAAATTCCACATTGCTGCCAAGTGAAACTACTGTGTGCTGCATTCTCATCATGGCACATGCAGAAATACTTACGGGAGGTGACTGTCATCATTCTAGCATGTGACATGGGCAACTCTCCATAGATCATGTTGTAAATTTCCCCCCATGTCACTAAACCCCAGTTTCACAGCCTCCAGGACTTTTTCCATGAATAAACATTATGACTTCTGCTGATTAAAAATGAGGTGTTGGTTTATTTAATACTGAAGCAAAATGGAGCCAGCATCTCATTTGTTTCTTTAGTTTGTTTATATTTGTTTATATTTATACTAGTGAATTGCCCACCAAATTGTGGGGAAGCATCCAGAAGCACGACCATTAAGGTGGGCCATAGCTGAGTAGGTGGGTAAGTGCTTTCTTGTTGTTCATCTCTGTATGGCCACACTTACTTTTTAGCCTTTCTTTCCTGGTCTTCTAAGCATGGTAGCCTTTTCACCGTTCCTTAATATGTGTTGATAGCCAAGTATACAAACAGTTTCAAGATGGGAGGAATAGGAAAACAGTGGCACAAGCCTTATAGTTCCTATGGGAAACGGGTGTATGGGAGGCTGTCTCTCCCAGGAGAACAATTCTAAGTTCCTGAAATGCAGCCCATCCCTGTCTCCTCTATTTCAGCTGACCAGCAGTATTTCATCTATGCATGCAAAACCTTTCAGAAGGTGAATACCAAAAGGCATTTCTGGAACATCACTCTAGAACAGTGCTCTTCAACCTTTGGTCCCATATGTTGTTGGATTGAACTGTCATCTCCAGCCACAATGAAGGGAGGTTTAGCCCTGCAACATATGAGGACCAAAGGTTGAACAGCATTGTTCTAGAAGAATCTATGCTACCCCTAAGGCTTGAGGTGGTAGTAGGTTACAGTGGTATTTAAAAAATAAAATATAAATGGAGGAAAAGAATTGAGAAATTGAGTTTTTTCCAATAATTTGATAAACGGTGCAAAAATGACCAGAATATTTGGAGTAAGTTGTGATAGTTTATTTGCACTAAAAAGTTGCAGACTTCTGGGTAATGGATGGGGTCATGCTATCTTGCACCCACCTTGTAGATTATTGATATTGTTTCCTAGCTATAGGATTAGCAGTCCTAGGAGGGAGAACACTGGAGAAAACACTGAGCAGGTTTTGCTGGAGGTGCAGAAGCAAGAGCTCAGCTAACATTGTTCATCCCAAAGCTAAACTGGTTGCTTGAAATCTCTTAGAGCTGCTTTTGTTTTGAACACACCAACTATGCAGCAAAAATACGACAGCCTTCAGCTTTCCCCCTTGCATATTCACTCTGCCTGACAAATTCTTCATTCCCAGCTGCAGAATTAAATGGCTCTTTAGAATCTTGATATCAAAGATAAGGGGAGAGCTGCTTTTGTCTTGTCCCTGGAGTCAATGGAATTTGTTCTTTCCCTTTGTTCAGATCATGTAACCAGTGTGCTAATTGGGCTTCTAACTGGAGAAATGTTAGAAGCATAGGAAGCTGCTTTGTACCAAATCAGGCCCTTGTTGGTCTGTCTAAGTTGGTAGTCAAATAGTAAGATGGCACCTCTTCCCATGCCATGTACCAGAAGCCGAGCAGCCTTGCAGTTGAATCTTCCTTCAACACTGGAAATGGGATAGTGCCCTCCAGTGCACCTGAGGGGAGCAGGCTAATTTGGGGGCTTTATGGCAAGCCATGGAAGGAAATGACCAGGAGGCTCAGGAGGTATCTCCTCCGGTATCTCGTGCCTGAGCTGGTCTGGCAGTAGCGCCCCAAAGTTTCATAAGAGAGACATTTCCAGCCCTACCTTGAGGTGCCAGGGGTTGGATCATTGTCCTTCTGCATGCAAAGCACGTCCTCTACCACCGCCAGCCTGTCCCTAAGTTTGTGGTGCAGCATTTTCATCGGGACAGCAGAGTTCTGCTGCTAGAGATTTTTGTAACTCCCTATTGCAGTGTGAACTCAGCTGAGTTCATAGAATCATGGAATGGTAGAGTTGAAAGGGACATCGAGGGTCATCTTCCCAACGCCTTGCAATGCAGGAATGTCAGCTAAAGCATCCCTGACAGATGGCCGTCCAACCTCTGCTTCAAAACCTCCAAGGAAGGAGAGTCCACAACCTCCCGGGAGAGACCATTCCACTGGCAAACAGCTCCTACTGTCAGGAGGTTCTTCCTGATGTTGAGTCAGAATCTCCTTTCTTGCAACTTGAAGCCATTGGTTCAAATCCTACCCTAGAGAGCAGGAGAAAACAAGCATGCTCCCTCTTCCATGTGACAGCCCTTAAGATATTTGAAGATGGCTATCATATCTCCTCTCAGTCTCCTCTTTTCCAGGCTATACATACACAGCTCCTTCAAGCGCTCCTCATAAGGCTTGGTTTCCAGACCCTTGATCATCTTGGTTGCCCTCCAGTTTGTCAACAGCCTTCTTAAATTGTGGTGCCCAGAACTGGACACAGTATTCCATGTGTGGTCTGACCAAGGCAGAATAGAGCGGTACTATTACTTCCCTTAATCTGAAGGGCTGTCACATGGAAGAGCAAACAAGCTTGTTTTCTCCTGCTCTGGAGGGTAGGACTTGAACCAATGGCTTCAAGTTACAATAAAGGAGATTTCAACAAAACATATGGAAAAACTTTCTGGCAGTAACAACTGTTGGACAGTGAAACGGTCTCCCTCGGGAGGTTGTGGACTCTCCTTCCTTGGAGGTTTTGAAGCAGAGGTTGGATGGGCATCTGTCCTGGATTCTGTAGCTGAGATTCCCGCATTGCAGGGGGTTGGACTAGATGACCCTTGGGTCCCTTCCAACTCTATGATTCTGTGAAATAAGTTTGCTGTAAGATTAATCTTGGGCACTTTTTAATTCAACCAAAGTATTCTTAGTCAGCTAAACATTTGCAACATTAATTAATATAGCTGTTGGTAACATTTTAGTTTAACTGAAATAAAAGAGAGCTGAGGTGTCATATTCTTTCCTTTCCTTGTGATGAGCTGCAGCACCTCCATAGTTTTCAGTTGTTTGAGGAAATTTGGTCAAGTAGGGAATGAAATATGAGAGTCTCTCTCCTGTCCTGGTGTTTGCAGTTTCAAATTCTGTTCAAAGGGAGATTGCAGAGGAAATGAACTCCATGGAATCACTCTGGTCAATAAAACAATCTTGGCTCCCTGTGTTCAGGAAATGAGATGTTAATCTTTTTCCAAATGCTGCTTTGCATATGGGACCTTTCCAAAATTCTGCATTCTTTGCTGTTGTTTTTAATTTTCGTTATTTGCTAAAAGTATTTTAATTGGATCTGCTATACATCCTGAAGTGAATCGCTATAGAAACAGTATCCAGAATGACCAAAGGTCTATTAAAGAACACAGCAAGGGGACAGAAGACCAAACACAAGTATTTCTGCACTTCCTCCTTCTAGAGAGATTTGCTTGCACAATCCACAAGGGTTCAATCTGGAATCTTACTCCGAGGACTTCCGGGGTGGCGCCAACGGAAAATGGCTGATTCCCCTTAAACGGAGGGGACCGGCTCCGCGGAAACTGGGGTTCTTACCGCTACGGCGCAGCGGGGACCCGTAAAAACCACAGGCGGGTGAAGCCTGTGGCCGTGGGACTCGGCGGGCACCTTTTTGCGCCCCCCCAATCGGCAAAGGAGCTCAATTTTGGGTCCCGGAGCTGAGCGGGGAAGTGGCGCTGTGCTGTGAGTCGTCTGCTTGTTCCGTGGAGCGAAGCCGCTAAGCCGTTGCCGGAGAGCGCTGCCTTCTTCCTTGAAAATTGAAACTAAGACCAACGATCCGTGAGTAGGATTAATTCGACTATTAAAGGAACTGATTTAAAAGATCTGGTACCGAAGGCGGGGAGGTATAAAAAGGAAGTCTGCCTCCCGTTTTTTTTGTAAAGAAGTGAAGCAATGAACTTGCAAGCAGGAATTTAAAAGGACGTTGTTAAAGTTTGCAATCCGAACATTAAACAAGTTTCAACCCCCCTCTGATGCAGGGGGAGGAGGGGGGAAAGACCCGAACAGTATTTCCCTGCAAAAAGAAAGAAGAAGCAGCTAAATCCACTGCTCAAACCTCTGAGACCGGCTGCCGTGAGCTGTAAATATTGCTTGGGGAAGTGTGTCGTCGCTGAAAGTATCTTTTTTTTTTGCAACAACTAACTCTGCATTTGAGGATATAACTAAGATACATTCTTATTGTTTGGTTTCTCCTGACTCTAAAGTAACTTTCTATAAATAAATTGAAACAAAAAAACTAAAAACGTTGTCCTTTGGAGACTGGGGGACGAAAAGGAAAGTAAGTGACTTTAAAAACATTATTGGCTGTTGTTAACATTGTGTCCCCCTAGAGGAACTTGGAAGGCTGCAATTGCAGCTGGACTAAGGGAATTTTCCATTTCAAAATAAGCTTTGTCTCTGAGTCTGGGACTGACCTTGAAGGACTCGGACTCTGATTTTGAATGCGCAACTGACCTTGGCTTTTATTTGGAGGTTATGGCTGATGGGAAAGACAAATTAGAGTCTCAACAAGCTACCAGATCTGGGAAAGTTCTGCGTACAGATATTGGATTGCAAAGGAGAGGCTCGGTACCCAGCCCCTCTGGTCTGCCAACAACAACAATCCCATTGGTACAACCTAAATCTAAAGGTATGGCGGCTGATGATGCTTTAGCTCAAGCTTTGACTAAAATAAATGAGTCTTTGGATAAAATAAGTAGACAACTGACTGAAGCATCAAATAAAATCGATCAGAATACGACAAGTATTAATCAAAATACCACAAGTATCAACAATTTGGGTCAGAAAGTAAATACCAACACTGAGACCATTGAGAGGCTAGTTCAGGAATCATCTTCAATACGAAAGACAGCCGATGAGGCAAAAGAAATTGCAACATACACAGCTACTGTGGTAGAAGAGAAGATACCACCAATACATAGACAATTACAGGAGCATAAATCAACTCTTTCTATGTTTGAACTGAGAGAGAAACAGACAAATTTAAGGGCCAGGGCGATCCCTGAATTGGAGAAGAATAATTTGATTGAATTCCTTACAAAAGAATTTGCAGATTTCTGGAATCCCGACTTAGAGAAGGACAGTTTCAAGATAGTGAGTGCTTTCAGATTGGGGAAAGGAGGGAGAAAGAACAAAGTAAGAGACTGTCTGATTACCTTCCGAACTAAAGAGGAGAGGGATAAAATCTTGAGCCTACACTTCCAGAAAACCTTGGTAATACATCAGTCAAGAGTGGAATTATTTAAGGATATTCCGAAACACCTTCTGGACCTCAGGTCCAATTACAAAGACTTGACTGCTCTTCTGAGAAGCAACGGAATCCTCTTCAGGTGGGAATTCCCTCAAGGTCTGTCTTTCAGCTATAAAGGCAAGAAGATAAGAATAAAATCAGAGGACGACAAAACAAAATTTTGGAGAGACCACGGAGAAGATCTGCAGAAGAAAGCTCAAGCAGAGCTAAGAACACTTGTAAGTGAAACCTTGGATATACCAGATCTTCCCCCTGAGTTGAAAGAGCGGCTGAAGAAGGTGGTACCACCAACAGAACAGGAACAGGCACTGGGTGCAGTCGGAGGAGAAGCATAATACCTACATCATGGCCCTGCAACTACTAAGTTGGAACTGCAATGGTTTAAATTCCCCTCAGAAGAGGAGATCGGTATTTCATTTATTAAAAAAGGAGCAATTGGACTTGATTTGTTTACAAGAAACCCATATAACAAGATTACACAGGAAACTATTGGTTAACAAAAGACTTGGTCAGGAGTTTATTTCATCGGATAAAGTGAAAAAAAGAGGAGTTGTTATTTATGCAAAAGAAAGATTGCAACCGAAATTTATATTTAAAGATGACCAAGGAAGAATTGTGGCAGTTGAAATTCAAATACAGGGAGAGAAATTTTTGATAGTAGGTGTTTACGCTCCAAATGAGGGGAAATCTGATTTCTTTAAAAGGTTGCATGAGACCCTGATGGACTATATGGATTACAATCTCGTTTTGTTGGGAGACATGAATGGAGTGGTATCTACATATATGGATAAGGCACAAAAGCAGGTAGTCACCAAGGATGGTAGACTACCGAAGACCTTTTTTGAGATGACAGACAACTTGGATTTAGTGGACATTTGGAGAATAAGGAACCCCTTGGCTAAGGAGGGAACCTTTTTTTCTGAGGCAAAAATGACTTGGACTAGAATCGACCAAATATGGGTAACTAGAGGCATGGCACCAAAGATTAAGAAAGTGGAAATCTGCCCTAAAACCTGCTCTGACCATAATGCTGTTAAGATGGAGATGAAATGGGCACTAACTGGCTCCTACAGATGGAGGATGAATGACACCCTGTTTAGAGATGAAGAAATTTTAAAGAAGGCCCAAAAAACCTTGAGAGATTATTTTGAGATAAATATGAATACTGATGTGGAAAAAAGAGTAATCTGGGATGCTAGTAAGGCGGTGATGAGAGGGTTCTTGATACAACAGAATGCTCTAAAAAAGAGAATTCAGAATGAGAAGAGGGGAAAAACTTTGGAGAAAATAAAAGAAGGCGAAAAAAAGTTGAGAGCTAAACCCAAGTCTCAGGAGATATTGAGAGAAATAAAGCTATATCAAGTGGAACTCATGAAAATGATGAATCAAGAGATTGAATGGAAAATTAGACAAATGAGACAAAAGACATTTGAGTCAGCCAACAAGTGTGGGAAACTCCTGGCTTGGCAAATGAAAAAAAGACAAAAACAAAATACAATTATAAACTTAGAAGTGGAAGGAAGAAATATACAGAACCCAGTTGAAATTAGAAATTGCTTCCAGAGGTACTTTAAACAATTATATACACAAGGGCCACAGAGAGAAATTGATTTGGACCAATTTTTGGTGAAAAACGGATTACAAAAAATCTCTCAAGAAAATAAACTAATGTTAAGTGATAAAATAACTGAACAGGAGATAGAAGGTGCCATCCAAAATATGCAATTGGGTAAATCTCCAGGACCGGATGGACTGACTTCTAGATATTACAGATCTTTAAAGGAATGGTTAGTGCAACCTTTGAAAGAAGTCTGTAATGAAATAATGCAGGGGAAAATGGCACCAGAATCGTGGAAGGAAGCATATATTACACTTGTACCGAAAACAGAGACTGAAAAGACCCAGCTCAAGAACTACCGTCCCATATCATTACTTAATGTGGATTATAAAATATTTGCTGATATTTTAGCAAAAAGATTAAAAAAGGTGTTAGTGGAAGTGATACATAAAGACCAAGCTGGCTTTCTCCCGGGAAGACATCTTTCGGACAATGTGAGAAATATAATTAATATTATAGAGAAACTGCAAGAGAATATAAACACTAAGGCAGTTTTGATATTTGTAGATGCGGAGAAAGCCTTTGACAACATTTCTTGGACTTTTATGAAAAAAAATTTACAGGGTATGGGGGTGGGCCAGGGCTTTGAAAATGGTATAAGTGCAATATATTCAGAACAAAAGGCAAAATTAATTGTGAACAATGTGGTGACGGAAGAATTCAAAATAGAAAAAGGGACACGACAAGGTTGCCCAATTTCCCCGCTGCTTTTTATATCGGTTCTGGAGGTTTTGTTGAATATGATTAGAAGGGACCAGTTAGTTAAAGGTATACAGGTCGGAAATAGACAGTACAAACTGAGAGCATTTGCAGATGACCTAGTTTTGACCTTGCAGGAGCCAGAAACTAGTGGTAAAAGGGTTTTAGAACTGATACAAGAATTTGGTCAGGTTGCAGGGTTTAAACTGAACAAGTCAAAAACCAAGGTTTTAGAGAAAAATCTAACACAAACTGAGAGGGAGAGGTTCCAGAATATGACAGGTTTAACAGTGGTTAAGAAAGTTAAATACCTGGGGATTAATATGACAGCAAAAAATGGGAATTTATTTAAAGATAACTATGAAAAATGTTGGGGTGAAGTGAAAAAAGATTTAGACATATGGTCAAATTTGAAACTTTCTTTGTTGGGCCGTATCGCAGCTATAAAAATGAATGTATTGCCGAGAATGCTGTTTCTGTTTCAGGCATTGCAAATAGTGGACAAGATGGATTGTTTCAAGAAGTGGCAGAGAGACATTTCAAGATTTGTCTGGCAGGGCAAGAAGCCTAGAATAAAATTTAAAATATTAACGGATGCAAAGGAAAGAGGCGGATTTGCCCTGCCGGACCTTAAACTTTATTATGAATCAGCAGCTTTCTGCTGGTTGAAAGAATGGCTACTTCTTGAAAACACAGACATTTTGGATTTGGAAGGGTTCAATAATGTATTTGGATGGCATGCATATCTGTGGTATGATAAGGTCAAAGCGCATAAAGCATTTAAAAACCATATTGTTAGGAAAGCATTGTTTAATGTTTGGATAAGGTATAAAGACTTATTGGAAAATAAAACCCCAAGGTGGCTGTCACCGATGGAAGCGAAAGCTCAGAAAAAGCTCAATATGGAGGCTAAATGGCCGAAATATTGGGAAATTATGGAACAAGATGGAGATAGATTAAAATTGCAGAGTTTTGAGAAATTAAAGAATAAAGTGCGAGATTGGCTCCATTATTATCAGATAATGGAGGCATACAATCTGGACAAGAAAATTGGCTTCCAGGTGGAGAAATCAAAATTAGAAACAGAATTGCTAGATCCCAAAACTAAGACACTTTCAAGAATGTATAACTTGCTGTTAAAATGGAATACGCAGGATGAAACGGTTAAATCTGCAATGATTAAATGGGCACAAGATGTTGGACATGACATAATGTTTGCTGACTGGGAACAGTTGTGGACCACAGGTATGAAATTTACGGCATGTAGTGCCTTGAGAGAGAATATTATGAAAATGATTTATAGGTGGTACATGACCCCGGTCAAGCTTGCGAAAATTTATCATTTGCCCGATAACAAATGCTGGAAATGTAAAGAAAATGAAGGCACATTCTTTCACCTTTGGTGGACGTGCCCTAGGATTAAGGTCTTCTGGGAGACGATATATAATGAATTGAAAAAAATATTTAAATATACTTTCTTGAAGAAACCAGAGGCCTTTCTCCTGGGCATAGTTGACCAATCGGTGTTAAAGAAGGATAGAACTTTCTTTATGTATGCCACAACAGCAGCAAGAATACTTATTGCAAAACATTGGAAGACACAAGATTTACCCACTTTGGAAGAATGGCAGATGAAGGTGATGGACTATATGGAATTGGCGGAAATGACCGGCAGGATCCGAGACCAGAGGGAAGAGTTAGTGGAAGAAGATTGGAAGAAATTTAAAGAGTATCTACAGAAATATTGTAAAATTAATGAATTTTAGAATAATGTTGGATTAAAATTAAAGAGATTTCTAGCTGTAATGGGTTAAAAGAATATGAAAAAAAAAAGGGGGATTATAAAAGTAAAATATTAGGAATGTAACAATCTAAGAATAATGATTTGGGTAATAAAGAGGGAAACAAATTGCTGAGTTAACAAAGGGAATTGGAATACAAAAAAGAGAGGTATGAGGAGGTCCAAGAAACAAGTAAATGGAAATTAATGTGATGGAAAGATCTTATTTTTCCTTTTTTCTTTTTTGTTTGCTTTTATTTTTTGTAATGTAAAAATCTTAATAAAAATCTTATGAAAAAAAAAAAACAATCTCGAATCTTACTCCACCCCCCAGAATGTTCCTTCTGCAATGTATTTTTCACTGTCCTAAACCAGTTACAGGATCATGTATTACAAATGTTACTAGATTTTGGCTACTTTGCCCAGGAGTAGATGGCAGTCTCATTCATTCATTCATTGATACTGCATTTATATCCTATGTTTTCCTCCAGAGAGCTCAAGGTAGTGTGCATATTTCTGCTCTTCATCCTTTTCCTTTGCTGCAGTACAAAGGACAAATTGTTCATCTGACATCATAGTGACGGCTGGTGACTGACTGGCAGGTGGGCAGAGCTCTACCTACAGAGGGTGGGAGAACACAGGATCTGACCCACCAGCTGCATCCAGTTCCCCACTCCTGGTATAGAGCAACTCACAGAATGAGGGAAATGATCAAGGAGATCATGATAGGGAAATGATCAAGGCTACGTCTTTCCTTTGATGCGTTCTCTACTTTGTGCTAGTAGTTTAAATGGTATTATGTTGTTCCTGCATAACATTTTAGCCTTCGAAAAGGTGTGTGTGTGGAACCAGCAATGGGCTTAGTCTGCCCAAGTGAAGCTGGGCTCCCAGGAGAAATGGCATCTTGCTGCTGGAAGTGTTTGGATGTCTGGGGCTTCAAGGCCCACAGCAGCTAATTTTTGTTTTCCTTGTTCATACCTCTAACTTTCAAGATAAACACAAACAAACAATACCTAGCACATCTGTGATAGACTTTACTTATTTAATTGACCGTTGCATCTCATGGACTAGGGAGTGGCATAATAGTGTGCTGATCTTCCTAGCATATTTGTCTCTTGTTTCTATTCACCAAGATCCAATTTGGAAAAAAATGTGTCCCATCACTTCTGGAAGATGCATAGGCACAGATTTTAGACTGTTTCATATTTACATTTCCCATAGGATACAAGAAATAAATAATGTCAGAAATTAAACTACCTTGTATTTCCTTTCTGGCAGCATCAATTAAAGTTTTTGATTTTTTTTTAAAAAAGATTTTTTATTAGGAGTTTCAACATAACAATTTATCAAAAATACATCATCCTCATTCCTCCCCCATTCCCCCCTCCCCCAAAAGCAAAGAACCCACCCACCCCCAGACTTCCCTCAGTTCCTCTCTCTGGTTTTTCAACACATGTTATTCTCTGCATGTTATAAAATTGTAAATATCCTTACTTTTTCTATCTGTATATTGCCAATACAAGATTTGTGAATGTTTATTCAAAGCCTGCCAAGGAGTCCAATTCAGTTCGTTGTTTCTTTAAGTACTTTGTAAAGGGTTCCCATTCTTCTTTAAAGTCACAGTTGTCCTTATCTCTTAATTTGTGTGTCAATTTTGCCAGTTCCACGTAGTCCATCAATTTCTCTTGCCACAGTTCTTAAGTCGGGGTTTCTTCATTCTTCCATCCTTGTGCTATTAAGACTCTTGCTGCTGTTGTCGCATACAGGAAAATATTTTTCAATTTCCTTGGCAGGTCTTTTCCTACAATCCTTAACAAAAATGCTTCAGGTTTTTTTTCCAAATGTTAAATGGAACATTTTCTTCAACTCGTTATATATTATTTCCCTTTTTAAAAAATGTTTTTGCTACAATCCCACCACATATGATAAAAGGTCCCTTCTTTTTCCTTACATTTCCAACACATATTTGAACTGGTTTTATACATTCTTCCTATCTGCACTGGTGCTATATACCATCTGTCCATCATTTTCATATAATTTTCTTTCAGCAAAGAACAATCTGTAAATTTTAAATCAATTTTCCACAATCTTTCCCAGTCTTCAAACATTATGTTATGGCCCATATCTTGTGCCCATTTAATCATAACTGATTTTACCTCTTCGTCTTTTGTTTCCCATTCTAGCAGAATATTATATGCACCTTTCAGCAGCTTCACCTTCCCTTCTACGGCTTCTTTTTGGAATCTAGACGTTGTGTAACTAATCCCTTTCTTCTTATCGTCTTTGTATATTTCGTGTAATTGCTGATAGTGTAACCAACTCTGAAAATGGTCTTTTATTTCCTCATAATCTCTTCATTTCCATTTTCCTTCTTGATCTTTTAACAAATCGGTATATGTAAGCCACTTTCCTTTCTTTCCGAGTGGTTTCAGCAGTAAAGCTTCATGTGGTGAGATCCACCAAGGAGTCTTCTGTTCTAACAGATCTTTATATCTTTCCCATACTGTCATTAATGACTTCCTAATTATGCGATTATAGAAACTTTTATGTACCTTCCCTTTCCCATACCAAAAATATGCGTGCCAGCCAAATCTGTTGTCATGTCCTTCCAGTTCCAATGCTTGCTTTTCCAACTTCATCCAGTTCCTAATCCATGCCAGGCATGCAGCTTCATAATATAATTTAAGGTCTGGGAGGGCAAAACCGCCTCTATCTTTTATGTCTGTAAGTATCTTATGTTTTATCCTTGGCCTTTTGCCCCCTCCCCCCCAGATAAACTTGGATATTTCTCTCTGCCATTTTTTAAAAGATTCATCTTCCACAATTACTGGGACTGATTGAAAAAGGAATAGCATTTTTGCACATTCATTTTAACCGCTGCTATTTTTCCTAACAGTGAGAGATTCATTCTGCTCCATATTTCTAACTTTCTTTTTATCTCGAGCCAATTTTTTTTCATAATTGTCTTTATATAAATTTATATTTCTTAATGTTAGCCATATCCCTAAATATTTAACCTTTTTGTGGACTTTTATCTCAATGTTTTGCTTCAATTCCTTTTTTTCCCTTCCTTCAAATTTTTAACTAGTAATTTTGTTTTATTCCTATTTAACTTAAATCCTGCCACTTCCCCAAATTTCTGAATCTTTTCTATAACTTTAGGGTGTGAAGTTTTTGGATCTTCCACAGTTATCACTAAGTCATCAGCATATGTTTTTAATTTAAACTCACTTTTCCCAGTTTTTACGCCTGTAATCTCTTTATCTGCTCTTACATTTCTGGCAAGTACTTCCAGTTCCAGGATGAACAGCAGTGGTGATAATGGACATCCTTGTCTAGTTCCTTTTTGTATCTTACATTCATCTGTTATCACCTGATTTATGATTAGCTTTGCTTTTTACTCTGAGTAAATTGCTAATATTCCTTTTAAAAATTTAGGACCACATTTAATTTCTTCAAGTAGCTTTGTCATGAATTTCCAAGAGACGTTGTCAAATGTTTTTTCAGCATCAATAAACATCATTTCAGCTTTCTTTTCATTTTTAACCTCCAGGTATTCTATTATATTCAGAATATTCCTTATATTCTCTTTCATTTGTCTACCTGGAAGAAATCCTGCCTGATCTTGATGTATATATTCATTTAATATTTTTTTCAGTCTGTTAGCTAATATGTTTGCAAACAGTTTATAATCATTATTTAATAAAGAGATAGGCCTGTAGTTTTTAATTTGCAGCAAGTCTGCATCTTGTTTTGGAATTACTGTAATATAGGCTTCTTTCCATGTTTCTGGAATTTCACCTGAGTCAATATCTCATTCATGACATCATTCAAGGGGTCCACTAACTGCTCACTTAATTTTTTTATAATATTTTGCCGTAAGTCCATCTGGGCCCAGTGACTTGCCATTTTTTGACCCTTTTATTTCCTCTAACAGTTCTTGCACTGTTATTTGAGTATTTAAAATCTTCATTTGTTCTTCTTTTATATGTGGCATATTACTACTTCTAATATACTCTTCTATCCTGAAGATTTTTCCTTCCCTTGCCTATACAAATCTGAAAAATATTTTACAAATCCTACTCTTATTTCTTTCAACTTATCTGTGATCTTTCCATTTAAATTGATTTTATTTATGGAGTTCCTCTGTTCACTCTTTTTTAACTGCCAAGCTAACAGTTTTCCTGGTTTGTTTGCATGCTCAAAGTATTTTTGTTTCACTCTTTTTATTTTCCAGCTAATTTCCTCATTGACTATCTTTGAATATTGTGTTTGTAGAGTTTTAATTGCCTGTTTCACTGCCTCTTTGTTTGCTTTGTTTGACAGTTGTTTCTCCTTTTCTGTAATCTCATCTATGATCCCCTTTTTCTTTTTCTCTTTCAATTTCCTTTTATATGAATTTTGTTGTATAAAGAGTCCTCTCATTACCGCCTTACTTGCGTCCCAGACCGTCTGTAATTTTGTCTGTCCTTGACTGTTGATTTGAAAATAATCTGTCAAAGCCTTTTTTGTTTTTTCCATAAACTTTTGGTCTTCTAATAAATAATCATTTCATCTCCATCTAAATGAAATTTGGCTTTCTTTTTGTAATTCCATTATCAAGGAATTATGATCTGAAAAGGTTCTGGGATTAATTTCAATTTTTTTGACTCCTATTTCCAATTCTTTAGAGATCCACAAAGAGTCTGTTGTCATGTACATGGCTATAATAAGTGAACTCTTTATTAAACATATGTCTTATTCTCCATATATCTATCAGATTTAAATTTTGAGCCATATCAAAAAAGGTCTTTGGTAGTTTACCTTCTTTTGTCTCTTTTTTCCTGGCTGATCTGTCTTTATCTAAAGATGGAACTCCATTTAAATCTCCCATTAAGATAATCTTTTGATCTGCAAATTCAAGTAGTTCTGTTTCTAACTCTTTAAAGAAGATTGCCTTTTTGTCATTAGGTGCGTAAATACCAACCAATATGACTCTCTCTCCCTGAATTTTAACTTGTATTATTAACAGTCTGCCTTAGCATCAATTAAAGTTGATCCCCACCAATTAATCACTTAAAATGCAATCCTATGCATGTCTGCTCAAGTGACTGTCTATAATATTTGTGGCCTTAGCCAATTAGATGAATTTATAATTTTCAGTGCTATTGATTTTTGCTTTGCTTAAAACTGTGGAGGCACATTGTAATGATTTTTATTCTATTCTCAGGTGGCCTTGCTTTCCGTCAACTTCAGCTGGTGGCCCATCTGCCCGAGGATAGCATAATCTGTCATCTATGCTTCTGTAACCTCTAGGTTGGATTACTGCAACAAATAGTCTTTTATCTATCTTCACAATTTCCTCTCCCATCAAACCTAGCAAAAAATCCTTCCAGTTTTTTGGGAAAGGTATATCTAAACATCTTTTTTAGTTCATTATAGATCAATTCCCAAAATGTTTTTACTTTATCACATGTCTACCACATATGATAAAAGTCCCCGTCTGATTCTTTGCATTTCCAGCATTTTTATCTCTCATTCTATAGATTTTAGCTAACTTTACTGGTGTCAAATGCCATCTATACATCATCTTCTTATATATACATTTTCTTTTAATTCCGTACATGCTGTAAATTTCAAATCTTCATTCCACAGTTTTATCCAAGAATCAAACTCAGTATTATGCCCCAAGTCTAATGCCCATTTTATCATCACTTCTTTTACTTCCTCATCTTTTGTAAACCATTCTAACAGCAAATTATACATCTTAGATAATAATTTATTTCTGCTTTCCAACAAGTCAATTTGAAATCTTGATTTTTTTATTCTCAAAACCAACCTTCCTTTTATCCACGTTGAACATATCATTAACTTGATGATATCATTAACTTGATGATATTGCAACCATCCTGTAAGAAGATCTTCAATTTGATCAAATGGTTTAAGTTTTAAACCTTTCTCGGTTTCCATCTCTTCATATGTGGCCCACATTCCCTCCATATTTAATTTTTTGACCGTCAATACCTCAATGGGTGAAATCCACCTTGGTGTTTTCCTTTCCAGTAAGTTTTTATTTCTTTCCCACACTTCATAAATTGACCTTCTAATCACATGATTCAGTAAACCTTTATGCACTTTCACTTTGGCATACCAAAGATAAAAATGCCCCCCAAATCTGTTATCATAACCTTCCAGATCCAAAAGTCCTGTATTTTCCAACGTTATCCATTCCTTTAACCAACACAGACAGGACACCTCATAATAGAGTTTAAAGTCTGGCATGGCGAATCCACCTCTTTCTTTTTTATCTATTAACAATTTATGTTTTATCCTAGGTCTTTTCCCCTGCTAGGTGAATCTTGATAATACTTTTTGCCACTCTTTGAATTGTCCTGTCCCTTTGATCACTGGAATTGTTTGAAATAGAAATAACATCTTGGGTAGTACATTCATTTTTACCACTGATATTCTTCCAGAAAATGACAACTTTAATCTATTCCTTGTTTCTAAATCCTTCTTATTTGCCTTCCATGTAGATTCATAATTATCATTAAACAAATTGGTATTTTTTGATGTTAACCAAATTCCAAGATATTTCACTTTTTTTACCACCATGATTTCCAATCTACGTTGCAATTCATCTGTCTGTTTCTTAACCATATTCTTCACTAATGTTTTGGTTTTACTTTTATTGAGTTTAAATCCTGCTACTTGCCCAAATTCCTCAATTTTTACCAATGTTTCTTGTACGCTAGATTGTGGATCTTCTAATGTTAGACCAAATCATCCGCAAAGGCTTTAAATTTATACTTTTCCAAATCATCCGCAAAGGCTTTAAATTTATACTTTTTGAATCCAATCTTGATACCTCTGACTTCTGGCAATTTTCTCAAATTCTTATTTAATACCCCCAGGACCGTAATAAATAACAATGGGCACCCCTGTCTAGTACCTTTAGTTATAACAAAATTATCAGTCAAGGTATTGTTTACTATCAATTTCGCTTTTTGCTATGAATATATAGCTTCTATACCTCTCAAAAATATCTCCCCCACTCCCATCATTTTCAAATTTTCTTTCATAAAAAGCCGAGAAATATTATCAAAAGCTTTTCCAGCATTAATAAACATTAGTGCCGCTTGTTTGTCATTCCTGGTCTCCAAATATTCAATTATATGCAATATATTCCTAACATTATCTTTCAATTGTCGACGAGGAAGAAAACCTGCTTGATCTTTATAAATTAGCTCATTTAAAATACTTTTTAGTCTATTGGCTAAGATGTCTGCAAATAGCTTATAATCTTTGTTCAATAATGAAATGGGTCTGTAATTCTTTACATTCAAGCAATCAGTGTCTTTCTTAGGGATCAAAGTAATATATGCCTCTTTCCAGGTATTCAGAATTTTCCCTTCCTTCAGAATGTTATTCCCAAAATAACTTCCCATAGCACTGGTGTCAGTTGTCCACTAAGAGTCTTATAATATTTTGCCGTATTTTCAACTTTTTTAGGAGTAGTGTGATTTACTAGTCAAGTTGTGTCTGCTTTCCCACTCAGAGGTCTAAGTGGAATCTAAACATGCATAAGCCCCACTGAGTTCAATTTTAAGATCTTATATATATAAAATAGATGTTCATAAATGTACCAAGCAAACACATACAAATATGTAAACCACATGTCTGAAACCCTCAGAAAAGTCCTGAAACCATTTTCTCTCTCCCAAAATGACCTCAAATATTTCTCTGCAAGGTCAAAGGAAATGGGAAATCTCCCCATTGTCTCTTTCACAAATCCTGTCTTAAGGGCACATTTAAGATATGAATAGGATGAGCCTGTGACCTGGACTCAGGAACTGAGTATTTACCATTACAAAGGAATTGCCATACTGCCCAAATAATGCAATCAGTTCTCATTCTCAGGTAACTTGCCAGACAGGTTTTCTGCTGTAGACCGCCTCTTCTGTGATGTAGGTATGATGTATCTGAGGGGTGGTCTTGAGCTACGGGGGGGCAAAAGGGGGGCAATATTTGCTAAAGAAAGTAAAATCTCTCACTGCCTCCATTTCTTCCCCTTCTATTTGCCAGGAGGTGATGGGACCAGTGGCCACGATCTTTGTTTTTTTGATGTTGAGCTTCAGACCATATTTTGCGCTCTCCTCTTTCACCCTCGTTAAATGGTATAATAGATTTGCTGAATCATTACCTCTGTACATGTACAGAGGCTATGTCAGCTTTAGAGAGAGAGAGAGAGAGAAGAAAAAGGAGGTTTAAACCAAGAGGTGACAAAGCTATGCTCTGCACATGAAACTTTATTCAAATTTCTTAATGTAAAACTTGGAACCATTGAGGGCACTGCAGTGAGAAGTACCCCTTTGTGTGTGCCTTGCGTAAAATGTAGATTGCCCTAAACCTTTGCTCCAGTGGCTGCTTTAGAGAAATAAAAGGGTTAAGTACTGGACCATCAAGAGTTAAGAGGTTGCCAAGTTTCAAATCTCACATGCAAAATTCTCTCCACAGGTAAATATCAAGAGTACTCCCACACTGAGTTTGTCTCTAGAGTAGTTTTTTAAAATGGAATTTAATAATAATAATAATAATAATAATAATAATAATATTTTTTTATTTATATCCCGCCCTCCCCAGCCGAGGCCGGACTCAGGGCGGCTAACAACAATAAAATAATACAACATTCTAAAATCATTTCATTATAAAATTAATTCAAAGCAAATTGATGGCAACCATTGGGCTAGAGTTCTGTGAAGATTGCCAAAGGAGGGGGTCAGGCTGTGCCTTGGCCAAAGGCCAGACGGAACAGCTCTGTCTTGCAGGTCCTGCGGAAAGATGTCATAGAATCATAGAACCATAGAGTTGGAAGAGACCACAAGGGCCATCGAGTCCAACCCCCTGCCAAGCAGGAAACACCACCAGAGCACTCCTGACATATGGTTGTCAGGCCTTTACTTAAAGACCTCCAAAGAAGGAGACTCCACCACACTCCTTGGCAGCAAATTCCACTGTCAAACAGCTCTTACTGTCAGGAAGTTCTTCCTAATGTTTAGGTGGAATCTTCTTTCTTGTAGTTTGGATCCATTGCTCCGTGTCCGCTTCTCTGGAGCAGCAGAAAACAACCTTTCTCCCTCCTCTATGTGACATCCTTTTATATATTTGAACATGGCTATCATATCACCCCTTAACCTCCTCTTCTGCAGGGCCCTAGTCTCTTGTGACAGAGCGTTCCACCAGATCGGGGCCACAGCCGAAAAAGCCCTGGCTCTGGTTCAGGCCAGCCTAACCTCCCTGTGGCCTGGGACCTTTAAGATGTTTTTGTTTGAAGACCGTAGGTTCCTCTGTGGGACATACCAGGAGAAGCGGTCCTGTAGGTAATAGATTTTGTTTTGTGTGTATATGCCTATGCATTTTGGGAACAGCATTCCTGACAGAAATTTTCACAGGAAATAATTTCCCCTTTCAACAGGATACGTGAACCCCTAAGAAGAATCAACCCCATTAACAAAGTGCTTGTGCCTTCTTTTCTCCCACAGCACAAAAAAAGTGAGGGGATACAAAGAGTAATTTAAATATTCTATATCCAAAGTTCTCAGAAAAGTAATTGCACTTGTATTTCTTTTCGTCTTTCTTTCCTTACAGTCACTTTCCTTCTGTTCTGCTAAACTGGTTTGAATCCCTGCTATATTACTTGACATCCCTCTATTTCTTTGTGGCTTGAACACTTCTCTTAAATAACAAGCAATCTGTTTTCATTTATTTAATCAGTTTTCTTTTACATTATGTCTGAAATTAACCTAAGCAAACCAAGTATTTTTTGGAATCATGTTGTGTCAGTAAAGGGCTGACAAAAGGCGCAGGTTGAATTGTTACATTTTCTCTCTTTTTGACCTCAAGACTTTGTGCCCTGGGATTGAAGAGATATGTAAAAGCAGCAAGAATTGTCTCAAAATCACATGATTGCCTCAAGATATCCAACTGGTGTGGAATTATTTGTATGTTGTGTGTATTATGCGTTATTATGTAGGAATGCTGACATGTGTCTGATAGTGTGTTATTTCCACCAAGGGGGGGATTTTTGTGTGTAATTGTTTTTATGTTTAACGTATAATGTCTTATAGTGTCTTATTGCATACAGCCCAACGGAGGATTCTCATGCACTACATGCCTTCTAATAGATCAGGCTATGGCCCAGTCCAATATTTAGATTAGATCAATTTACGACCACATTTCTTTGTTCCACATGGCACTCTGCCTACTTTCCCTAACTCATTTTACCAAGAAGAAGCTTCAGGATCCATGAAACAGCAGATACATGAAGGTGTATATACTTTGATTTAGCAGGAATGATCCCTTATAGAGTTAAATTGACTAATTTGGACAAGTGCCCTTTTTAGAATGCGTTTTCACAGATTGGTTTGAAACATTGAGAACCATGGGTCTATATAAATTTTAATTGGACTCAGTTTGAATTGTACAAGTGTATCCAAGGTGCAAGTAGGTTTCTGCCTTTAAGCGCAAGTGAGCAACTACCTAGAGTGCAAGACCAGAGCCTATAATAATAAAATCCCATAGAAAGGCCAAGTGTTAAGTGTAAAGCATAGACCACTATTGAGAAAATGTTTCTCCCAAAATGCTAGAATGCCACAAGTAATTGAGTAACAAAATGCAACATGTGTTACTTTTATGTTATATCCTATGTCCAGCTATGTGCACTGATACACTTACAAATAGCCTTAAGAGGCCTGACATGCAAGTCTCTTCAGATTTACACGAAGGCATCCATTTACAACATTACCAGGTTATTATTTTGAGGGCCACCAATTTTTTAGAAAACGTCCGCAGCAAACCCGGAACTGCCAGAACAGGTTACTTCTGGGTTCGCCGCTTGTGCATGCGCAGAAGCGCTAAATCGTGCCGTGCGTGCGCAGACACACGCTTCAACGTGTGTCATTTTTGGGTTGCGGTGGGGCCTCTGGAACGAATCCCCACTGTGTATCTTTAGATGCCAGGCAGAAACATTCCTATGCGCTGAGGCCTTTGGCTAAATAAATCACCTGTGGCCTTTTAAACTGTGCATGTGTGGAGAGGGGTGTTATTATTGTTTGTTACTATGTTATGTTTTTATATTGTAAACTGCTCTGTGATCCTTGGATGAAGGATGGCATAGAAATAATACATACATACATACATACATACATACATACAACAATATTCATAGACTTAAAATTTTATTATCTGACTGCAGTTCCCTGCCATAGAGTTCCTTTCTTCAAAGATGTCTTATTTTAATTCATCATCTTTTGCCCCCAATTTCACATTATTCTATTTGTTCTTTCCTATCCATCACAGCAGGAAAGGATTTCATACACCCCTCCAGTGAGTCCTGTACCAACTTATACTTCCTCGTCATCACCATTACATGTCCCAGTGCCTCGAGCGATCAGGATGGAGGAAGATGCCATCAGGCTCCCAGCCCACCTGCGTGAGTGTTCCTCCAGTACTGGTATCATTGGGGTGGGAGGCGCCTTTCTTTTGTTGTTGTTGTATTTGTAGCTTTTATTTAGAACAATGGACTTTCCTCACAAATGCCATGGACACTTGTTCTTCCTTCCTCCTTCCACGGATTGGTTCTTTGACTGTCATGTGATACATATTTCACAATCGACAGAAAGATGCATGTTGGGCTTTGTGTTTCCCAAATACTTTACTGACAGGACACAGGCTGCTCTGAACTGGTCGCATGGTGTTTTCAGGTGCATTTTCTACTCCAGATAGTCCCACTTGCTAGCAATGAGCTCTGGAGATTATTCTGCATAGGCTGAGCACACCTAATATGAAGAACCTCAACTTTTCCAGCACTTGGTAAATCAGTGTCCAATGTTTACTCTATTTTGCTTTTTAGGAGATCACTTTAAAATGATTAGTGTGAGTTCCTACCATTGTGTGCATGTCTGGCACTTGACTCAAGTGCACATGCATTTAAATGATGTGTGTGAAGACTAAAGCACCATGTAGTGCACTGCTTTGCTCATGCTACAACCAGTAAGGTCTGTGTTTAACTGTTTGGTAGTATTTCAGATTATTTTATTTAACTATTTTATAGGCTTTTAGACCTCTTTTTAGGCAAAATTGCCTACCAAAGCTGTTTACAGTAATATACAAATACATATGCTTAAAATACAACAATAAAACCATTCAAAACACTTAAAATGCCCAGTTTTATCCAAAAGAAGTATATAGGCATCATTCCAGATAAAGAAGTAATTCACCTAAAGTCAACCAGTATTCTAGAGTAGCACCCGAAGGCCATAATGATAAAACCTGTAAGGCCCATTTAACATTAACAAGGGATGGGGCTTGCCTGATCCCATTCGGAAACGAGTTCCATAATTGAGCAGACACTTCCTGGAAAGAGCGCGTTCCATGTGTTCACCAAACTCATTGGTGCTACATCTGGCATTTCCATAGGTTCCCCCAGAACGGATCTTAAAGTATGGGATGGCAGGTTGATACAGGTGCATGTGACCCTTAAGGTAAACTCATCCCAAACAATTTAGAGCTTTAAAAGTCAGCCCCAACACTTTGAATTGGGCCCAGAACACACTGGCAACCAGTGTACCTGACACAATAATATGTGTAATGTGTTCTAATTGCCTGGCCCCAACCAATAGCTGGGTGGGCACATTTTGAACCAGTTGGTTTTTGAACTGTCTTCAGAAGCAGCACCAAGAATTCACTAATACAGTGGTACCTCGGTTCTCAAATGCCTTGGTACTCAAACAACTTGGAACCCAAACACTGCAAACCTGGAAGTAACTGTTCTGGTTTGGGAACTTTTTTCAGAAGCTGAACGTGCTCCGTTTTGAGTGCCACACTTCTGTTTTGAGTGTTATGCTGAGGTCTATCTGTTTTTGCTATTATATTGCGTTTTTGCTTCTGCGGCTTTTTTGTTTTGTTTATGTGACTCTGTGGAACCCAGTTGAGCTTGATTGATTGATTGTGTGACTGCAGTACATTGTTTATTGCTTTCATTTTATGGATCAATGGTCTCATTAGATAGTAAAATTCATGTTAAATTGCTATTTTAGGGGTTGTTTTTAAAAGTCTGGAACGGATCGGTCCATTTTGCATTACTTTCTATAGGAAAGCACGTCTTGGTTTTAGAACGCTTTGGTTTTGGAACGGACTTCCGGAACAGATTAAGTTTGAGAACCAAGGTACCACAGTACATTGCCGACTGTCGCAAGGTTTCTTCTCCCTAGACAGGGATTCCAGCAGCCATACCAGCCATGCAGATTAAAATTATCTCCTGCTGCTGCTGCCACTTGGACTTCTCTGTTTGCACCAGATCCAAGAGGTCATACAAGCTCAAACTTGGTCCTTCGGGGGGAGCACAACCCCATCTAAAAGAAGTTGAATAGAGCAATTGGTTTCCCTCTGCACAGAATATCTGTCTTGCCTCGATTAAGATTCTGATTGTTTACCTTCATCTAGCCCAGTATTTTCCCCAGACGTGCTTCAGAAACTCAATGGGGATAATTTTGCATGTTAAAATCAGTATAGGGCAGCCACTCCCAACCCAGTATCCTCCTTATGTTTTAGATTACAACTCTTATCATTCCTGAAAATTAGCCCTGCTCCTTATGGCTGATGGGAGTCCCTCATTATCTGTTGGGCACCATGTGTTTGGGTCAGATTGCAGGAGTGAAAACTTGCACTGAAGAAGCTATATTAATATGCCCCCTTAGGACTGTGCTTTAATCTGTTGGGTTATTTGGATTTCCAGACTTTCTCTTGTCCCTTTTCAATGTCCCATTTTAACTTGTTTAACCTCAGCTCATTATCTGTAATGATGCCCTGAAACTGCCTCCTCTCCCCACACAATCAGCCCAAGGGGGGAAATGCTGCCAGAATTTTGGTTTCTTTGTGCTATTGCACAAGATGGTCTTACCATGTATCATTAAGTGCTTTCTCACGTGGTGTGTGGAATACCCTGGGGCAATTTCTTCTTGGAAATGGCCAAAAAGTATATGAGTATATGAGGGCACTTTGTAGTGTTTGCCAGAAACAGGTAAGCAAAAACCCTTCCCTTAGAAGCACTGGGTGTAGTGCCAAATCGCAAGTGTGTTTGAATCATTGATTTTTAACAAGTACATGGAGGACGGAAAGGATGGGGTAGAACTCTATTTTGCTCTCTTTTTCCATGGCCTTCGCAGTAAATGTAACCCAGCATTGGAGTTTTTATTTCTTTTGTTCCCATATAGCATAACAATGTATGTACTGAAGATAAATTACTTAAACTGTGTTTATGGGTTAAGGCATTTCATAGGCACATGCTTACAGGCTGGGGTTTGTTTTCTAACACAGTTCTCCACTAGTGAATGGTGGAGTTAAAGACATCTAAGAGATTCTGAAAGTGAGAGCAAGCGGGAGAGGGCTGTGCGTTTTGGAGGAGAGAAAAGCAGGTCAACCTTTTTGGGTGAGAGTGGAGGAGAAACCAGCCCTGGACCCTGGACTATAAGAGCTGTCTAGGGCAGTGGTTACCAGACTTTTTGGTGTGGTGACTTCTTGTCTTACTGGCACATGAATTTTGGACTTTAGACCTCCGGTAGCCAAAAGTTTTGTACAGTTTAATTTCAATACTGCCTGTTTTGCAACCATTGCTTGAGACATCCAAGCAAAAGTTTACACAATTGTAGCACTTACAAAGTTATTCACAGTTTTGTTTATGGGAATGTAAGAAAACCAGGCATCTGATTGCAGGATATTGCTTCATAAGCTACAAAAATTACTCTAAAAACATATGGTTATACAAACTGTGTGTGTGTGTAGGCAGGTGTCAGTGGGATCACTGAGCTTCTATTTTGCAACTAGTACATTTATGCAGGGGTTGGTGATTGTCAGGCATAGGCTCAGATCATTATTGATAAAGATAGTATTTATTATTTTGACTAAGCAAATTTCAAATCACTCTTGGCTTATCTATTAACTAATCCTACATGCATCAGACACAAATAGTAATAGCTGCTTGAAACAACTCTCTGTCCACACCTTGCAGTAAACGGTCAACAGTTCTTCCGCCAGAGAGCAGCTCCCCAGTGTTAAATTGTGAGACTCAAGCCTTTGCCATCAGACTCTGAAAGAGCTTGAGAGGCAAGTTAAGTGTTAAATTGGTTCTATTTTATTAAATGTAATATAATAAAATGAGAAGATCTGCAAAAACCAATTAAACCAAATCATCAGGGCAAGTGGTCCGTATAGCAAGGAAGAATCAGGTAGAGTCAGGTCCTTTCTTTCTCCTTGGTGGATTTACACCTGTAAACACAGCAAAGAACTGGAAGTAAATGCTCCCTCCCTGCTGTCCAACGTTTGCCAAAGTGTGCATGCCAACCCTAAAGGGCACCCCGGAGGACCACAAAGCCAAAGGTAGCAGAAAGTGACTGAAGAGTGCCCTTAACCTAGTCATGCCTCAGGTGTTTTTCTATTTTTTAACAACCAGTTTTTAAAATTTTCTCTCATCTGCCTAGATTAATGTATATGCTGCTGCAAACCCAATTAGTATTTTCCAGCAGCATGAAGTACACAAAAAGTAAGATCTCCAAAGGCCAATCAGGGACTTCCTGCTTCCCCACCAAATTCCTACTGGGCCTCCAAAGGGCAACTAGCAAAGCCCACTGTGGTGCGGTGAAGAAGAAAAAGAAGAGTGGTCTGAGGGCAGTGCCTGGATTATAAAGCATATATCACCTGGCCTTTTGGTACAGGGCTAGAAAACCTCACTTGCCTTTCCTTGACCCCTCCCTGAGGATAAACCACTCAAGGTCACTTGGAGTGGGAGTGGTATTCTGACATTCAGTTATAAGTATCAACACAACATTAAGAATATGCCAAGAAAACAAGAAGTTGGAAGAGGTATTCATCATTTCAGTTAAGGATTAAAAGTAGTTATTATTTGGTGTTTGTTTGTGGGTCGCAAGCCACAGTTTGGGAAACACTGATCTCGGGTAGTAGTAGGAGTGGTTTAGGTAGGCCTGGTTTGGACCTCTCTGAAGTGTAAAAAGATGTGCCTAAAGTCCTTCTTAAGTCAGGCATAATGAGAGGAATTCATTTTAACTGTCACTGATAATTTTCTAATTGCAAAGTTGTAGTTGTTTTGATCTATTGTTTCCCACCACTTATAAAAAGAAAATTAGTATAATTAAAAACGGGTTTTCCTATTTGTGTTGTAATTTTCAGGACCATTAATTAGAGCTCGACATGACTGCTAGTACCAATTTGCATACAACCCATCACATGTTGTGGTTGGCAAATGCTTCCAGAAGACAAGGCAGACAATTTTCCTTCCAGGCTGCAGCTGTGGCAAAAATGGCCAACCCTTTTGGGGGGCTGTGGGGCTGTGACAGATGGGCTAGTAATTATTTTGCTGTTGCTAGCTAGTAACTCTGTGGGTTTATTTGAGAGGCTGCACCAATATTTTATTCTTATTTCTGTTTTGCAAGACTCTGTATATAGTCATTTGTCTATACAGGGGGCAGCCCCACCAGAAGGGGGCTGGGCTGGGTTTACGTTCACTCCGTCGACCCACACAATGACTCGGAATGCACAAATGGGGAATAGCCTACAATCATTTATTTCTATAGACCCTGGATTCATACATCCATACATCCAGGGAACTATGGCATATCATGGCTCCAGATGTTTTCCCTTGAGCAGTTAAAGGCACACACCTTCTCTCCCCACTTTGTGTTTACTGACTATAATCTGGTGGGACCCTGCTAAGCGTGAACAAGCCCAGGACTTCATGTGCCAGATGCAGCCCTTTCAAGCTATAACTGTTATTGGAGGTGGGGCAGAGCTAAGAGGGGCAGTCACAGGCAGTGTGTACGTATAAAATGTGGGAGTAGGATGGGATTCATTGGTGCTTAGGACCTGGCCTTAGAGTTGACACCGTTGGGGCAACCACTGCTGAGGACCAGCCACCAGCCACCATCAATTACAACTGGACTGCCTGGGAGATTTGGGCACCCTTGGATTGGTGGGCCCTCCATGGGGGGGATCAGAGCCACTGCTGCTCCATACAGCTCTGCTGTGGCTTGTTCACATGCCTCCCTGCCAAAGCATCTGCCACTGCAGATGGTTTGCTTACTTACCTCCGCTTGCTTGCTTGCTTGCTTGCTACCTCCTTCTTCTAGGTGATAGTGATGAATTTGCTTTCTGAGCCCAATTGCCACTGCCCAAAGGGAGGGAGCCACTGAGCAAGTGGAGTTCACAGCAGGAAGATCATCCCTCCCAAACCTAGAAGTGTCCCTGTCTAGTTTTGATGGGGTGCCATTTTTGGGCCAAAAATATTCCATTGGTTTTCTGGCTGAATATTTTTAGCTGAGGCGCTCCAGTGCTTTATAAAAATAGGTGGGGCAATGAAGTAGACAGGCTTGTGACCAATCCAGTTACTCATTCATCAGATCACTTACTGTATATGCACCTCTCACAGCAAAAGTCAACAGTAGACTCTATGTGACCACATGCAGGCACACCTCATTTTATTATACTTTGCCTTATTGCACTTCACAGATATTGCTCCTTACAGCTGCAGGCAGCCTGGCCACTTCCAGAGGAAGAAAGCCCCCCCCCCCACTGCCCCTCTTCTGGCCCTGTGGAGCTGGCTAGGGCTAGAGCTAGGTTTCCCCCCTCCCGACCCTGCAGCCAGGTGGGGCCTGGCTAAATAGACTACAGTATAGTATAAACATAACTTTTATATGCCCTGGGAAACAAAACCAAAAAAGTGTAACTTGTTTTATTGCAGTGGTCTGGAACCAAACTCCCAATATCTCTGAGGTAGGCCTCTATTAATTTGTACTTGCTGCCCTGCCTCTTTCACACTATCAAGCCCTTGGGAAGTAAGAAGCAACCAAAACATTCTGGTGAAGTGGAAAGTGGCCAGGAAAGAATTCTTGCTGTTCTGGTCCAGTGCAGTGGGCTTCAGTTTCCCCATATATGGGTGATGAGGAGTTCCTGGATCTGAAATGAACTGATATGCTGACCCAAAGTCAAAGACCTACTTCAGTTGGCACTTAGAGCAGATTTGCTTCTTGTTGACATGTGTGTTAGTTTACTGCCTGCATACTGAAATGTGCGGTTGTTGAGGAACTGTTCCAAGCAGAGTGTGTGCAGTGTTTGAGGAGCAGGGGCAGCCAAACCGCTCAGGTCCCTATGAGCGAATGGGCTCTGCTGTGGTCTCCAGAGGCTGCACTCCTGAAGGCCAACCTAGGCGTGGCAGAGGCACCTACAGTTGTTCATCTGCCTGCCCTTTTTGTGCCTAAAGCAAAGCGTCTAAAGGAGATGTTTCAGGCACTTTTCTCCCAGCCCAGCTGGGAGCAGATCAGAGCCCTGGGCAAGCATTATTGCCCATTACCATTGCATGAGGGGAAGAGAGAGGCTTCCTCTTGCTAGTCCCCCATTGTAGGTTCCTGCACAATTTAGAACCCTGCACAGTCAGCAAGTGCAGTCCAGCTCTTTCCCTTACACAGTGGTAGGTGCATGAGGAGTGAATGTCTGTACAGTCAAACCTCGGCTCCTGAACGCCTCTGTTTTGGAACATTTCAACTCCCAAACGTCAAAAACCCGAAAGTAAATGCTACGGTTTTCGAACGTTTTTCAGAAGCCGAATGTCCGACGTGGCTTCCACTTGAGTGCAGGAAGCTCCTACAATCAATAGGAAGCCGCGCCTCAGTTGTTGAACATTTTGGAAGCTGAGGGGGAAGGAGAGAGTTCACTCCCTTCCCAAACTGTTCCCCTACACCCATTTTTAAATTCATGAGCAGGAATTTTTAAGAAGTGCCCGTCTGCAGTACATCATACAATTCTTACTGGAGCGGTGACCTCTTGGTAGCCATCAAACCTAATTGAGATGTTATTTCAAAAGCCTGCTTCCATGCCTTAACTGGATACTGTTTCAGGCTTTTTTCTGGAGTCTGCACTGTGTTGTTTCAGTTTTATTAGATTTATATGCTACAGGCCTTTCTGAATCTACTTTTCAGTGAGGAAACCTTCATGCTCTGGATGCCACTGGGTGTCATTTGAATTGCTTTTCTACATTCTGTATTAACTCTTGGATTGAAGTCCTTCTGGCATGCAGGGGTGTAGGAGGGGGGCAGACCACCCCAGGTGCCCTCACTGAGGGGGGTGACATTCGGCGTGCCCGTGACTCCCAAGCCTACCCCGGAGCTGTTGGGGTAAGTGGGGGAGCTGTGTCACTTTGCTGGCGGCACTCCCCCCATCCCCTTTCTTTTGACAGCTTGGGAGGGGCTTGGGAGTCATGGGCGGGCAGCGTGCCGAATGTCCGCCATGCGCAGCTCGCTCCATCCCCCTGGGCGGCTTGCTCCGCCCCAGCGCGGGCATATGCTCCACCGCTGCTGGCATGCTGATTATATCCACAATGGGTGGCACCTACGTGTGTGTGTTAAGTAATTAAGTAATGCTGTAAAGAGTGAAAAAAGAATTATTCCAAAAACACCCACTGTTAAGCTGATAATTTGATTTCTCATGAATTGTTCTTAAAACACTGAAAATGTAGTGTACAATTAAACTTGATGTGGAGCCTGTCCCTGGTGTAATCGAGCCAACATGAAGCATTTTAAGTCCAAATTAATTTCAAAACAAGAAAGTTGGATCAGTCTCAGTTTTAAAAAGAACATTTTAATGTTTTCTCTGAGCTTTGGGTCATTATATACAGCCTGGTATAAAACTCGCCCTCCCAACCCCTCTCTTCTTAAAGCCAACAGCAACAAACCCCCCACTGATTTGAAGGGAAATTTCCCTTTTTGGGTTTCTGTGTCTCTGGAAAGAATTTTCAAGGAAGGCAGACACCAGTTCCCAGCTACATGCTTCCTGATAAGGAAGTAGCTCCAGTAAAGGCAGCTATAAATAACTCTGTGTGTGTGTTAATTTTGAAAATGAAGGGAGATTTATTGACTGACGTTCCTCTAAAGAGAGAATGGGTTTGGATTAGAAGCACAGGTTTTCCTTTTACAGGTTATCCTTGTTGTAGAGCTGTTTACTCTGTTGTTCATCTTGCTAAGTGGATAAAATGAGTAACACGAAATCTGATGTGCTGGGGTGTTTCTGTTCATTACAGTGCAGGTTCCAGCATAATCTCCATATTTTTCTTCTCCTCACTGCACCCTTTTTAAAGGAAACATGCAGTCTGAAGTAGAGTTCTGGTAAAATTGCTCACTCCTTTTTCTTTTTGGTTGTCCTAAGAAAGGCATAGTTTTACTATCTTTGTGTGGACTTCTTGACAGGTTTTCCTCTACAATCCTTTTTGAGAGAACCCTTTTTTGTTTTGTCCGTCCCCTCCCCCAAACCTGCGTAGAGGGCTTTTCCCACCACGCTTCTTCATTTCCACAGAACATGCACAATTAATACAGTATTAATTAATTATGGGGAGAGGTTGTTGCTGGCACAAGACGTGAGGCTTTCCAGCTTATGAAGCAAATGCTTTGATGCTGAGCTTTAAAGACCATTTCCGTCAGCTCCAGCCAGCAGAGCAGCGGAATGATATTTAAACCAGCCTCTCCTTACCAAGTTTAGAAAGTAAGAACCACTCTGTCCTGAAGAGAATTTTCAAAGCACAACAGAACAAAAGGATTGGAGAATAGAAGAACCGCTGAAGTCTTCAAACAGAGGAGAGATGGGGAGCTGGTGGCTGTCTAGAGCCACTGGACTAAAGCTTCTGTCATCCCTGACGTTTGGCCAGTACTGGCTGGGGCTGAAGTGAGAAAGGGTTCAACAGCACCTGCAGCTCCACAGGTGCCCCACACCTGAGACAAGAGCAGAGGGCAGCAAACTTTTTCAGCAGGGGGCTGGTCCACTGTCCCTCAGACCTTGTGGGGGCCGGACTATATTTTTTTGGGGGGGGGGAATGAACGAATTCCTATGCCCCACAAATAACCCAGAGATGCATTTTAAATAAAAGGACACATTCTACTCATGTAAAAACATGTGGGCCAGATGTAGAAGGTGATTGGGCTGAATCAGGCCCCCAGGCCTTAGTTTGCCTACCCATGTACAAGAGTCTCAGTAGGACAATTTCCATAAGCTTCCATTTGTAAAACAAATAGATGACTTTTGAAAGGGTGCTAGTGTACCCCTCAATGACTATTTTGTTCAGGCAATTATGTTGTGAACCACCCTGAGACCTGTGGGTATAGGGCAGTATATTAATATACTTTTACTACTACTACTACTACTACTACTACTACTACTACTACTACTAATAATAATAATAGGAAGGAGGCTGAAGGGGCAATTCTTCCCCATGGTTATAAATGCTGTTAAGAGAATATGAGCAGTATATATTCTTTCTTTTAATCCTTGGAGAGCAACTTCCCCCACAGAATTTAATTTCTTTTTTTATATATATATTCACTGAAGATATTTAGTGCATATATATTTAATATAACACACACACACACTACAACAACAACACATGCAGTTCAGCAACTTGACTCAGTTACCTTGTTATTTAAAAAATGCACACATTTCCCAAAAGATGCTTTGTCTTCAAATCCCATTTCACTTTTCTTTAATATTAATTCTACCGTGAGTGTCAAGATGCTTTCTCAACGCTTATGGTACAATTAATATTATTAATATTTATCCAGTTCTATTTTTCTAGCACAAGAGGTGCCGGAACTCACCGTGAACATCTCCCTTGTTCTCTTATACAGTAATGGCAATGGCTCCCACCTGAGAGGTGCTGGAACTGAGTTCCGGCAGAAAAAAGCCCTGATTATAACATCCTCCCTTATAAGGAATGCAGTTGAGTCCTCAATTACTGTGGTTTGAAGGTGGCTTGCTTTGAAAGTGGCCAGAATTTTAAATCATGATTGCTGGACCTTATGACTAGACAAAATTTCAGGATAAACTAAAATTAAAACAAATGCTGGTGAAGCAGGGAAGAGAGGCAACATACGAACCCCAGTCTCATGGTGGCTCCTTCCTGCTCACGCAGATGGTGGTAAAGCATGTTTCAGCATTGCATGCGAACAAGGGCAAGGAAAGGAAGGCCAGAAGCCATTTAGAGCATAGACTTCCCCATCACAAGGTCACTTGTGTATTTCTCTGTCCTTGCTACCTTCTGATCCTCTCTGGAAGCAAGGAAGATCTAGAGCTCTAATCATTCCACAAAAAACTTTAAGATCGTAATCCAACAATATGAAAGCTGCTGCAGTAATACATTTTAAAAGTTCAACCCCAACTTTGATATAAAGTTTGCCTTAAGAGAATTTGTTTTTTAAGCCACAAAAAGCTAAACAATTAAGTGGCTTGGTGGATCATTCTGGATATAATTTCCCTTACTTGTAATGCAACTACCTAGTACTCCATTGGTTCTTCAACAACAGAAATAAAATGCGAATAGGGAGAAGTCTGAAAGGCAATGCATGTTGGATGTGTCTTGGTGCAGTTGCTGATGATGGTAAATGAATTTCTTGATTTGCAAGAATACCAAGCTTATTCTCTCTCTTTCATTTCCTCGAAGCCAACTACCCCTTTCAGTATTTGCACTTTCTGCTGGTTTTCACTTCCCTCTAATGACTTGGCAGAGACATCTTTTCAAAATTCCCCACTCATGCCGTTACTTCTTGTTCCCTCTTCTTTCCTGTGTAAGGCACTGGAGTTAATATCCAGCTTCTTTAAAAACATCTCTGTGACCTTTTTGTGGTTTGGGCCCAGGCTTTTCGTTTTATTTCTCACTGACTCTACTATAGTAATTATGATTCCACTTCATGAGGAGAAGGCAATCCAAGCCATATATATGCTGTGCTACCATACAAGTGCAGAATATCCCAGATTACAGCATTGCAGGCAGAATTCAGAGTCCTAAGGGTCTCTGCTTTAATTTTACTTAAAGCAAGTTTAAAGCCTTTATGGATACAAATACAGTGGTATCTCGGGCTACGTATGCTTCAGGTTACATATGCTTCAGGTTACAGACTCCGCTAACCCAGAAATAGTACCTTGGGCTAAGAACTTTGCTTCAGGATGAGAACAGAAATTGTGCAGCTGTGGTGCGGCGGCAGCAGGAGGCCCCATTGGCTAAAGTGGTGCTTCAGGTTAAGAAGAGTTTCAGTTTAAGAACGGACCTCCAGAACGAATTAAGTACTTAACCTGAGGTACCACTGTATATGCTAAAAAGAAGCCTGTTATCAATCCAATATTAACTGTAATGCATGAGTATGATGTGCTGAAAATCAGTTATGGTGTGCACATTTTGAAAAAAGAAAGCCTGCAAAAATATTAAAAGAGTTACTTTTTGGTTTTCCATAGTTGACGAGATTAGGGACAGGGTGTTCAGAAGCGTCTTAGAAGGAGAGAGAGAACATGACAAATGGAGTGCATATTAGCAAGAGTGCTGTGTAAGAAAGAAGAAGTCTCCATGGTTGTAAGAGTGGGATATAGTGGGTGGAAGGAGTTGAGGAACTGGAAGGAGAAAACCATGGTTCAGTCAAAGAAAAGATGTGCCAAGAGTGTGAGGCAATGAGATCCTGAAAGGGGAGAAGATTTTTTGATCAACAGAATAACATATTTCACTGCATAATTGCCACACTCCAAAAAATTGGTTAATTACCTTTCATTATGTAATTGTTGCATGATATAATTGTGTTTTCCCCAGCCACTTAAACAGAGCAACAAGGTGGCATTGTGGATACGCATTTCTCGCGCGTGCATTGTGAGCTGTGAGCATAGAATTCTCAGTGCATGTGCTGCCAGTGTATCGTATTTCCGTAGGTGCAAGGGGTCCTAAAACTGGCATGTTTCCACAAATGGATCATAGAATCATAGAGTTGGAAGAGACCACAAGGGCCATCGAGTCCAACCCCCTGCCAAGCAGGAAACACCATCAGAGCACTCCTGACATATGGTTGTCAAGCCTCTGCTTAAAGACCTCCAAAGAAGGAGACTCCACCACACTCCTTGGCAGCAAATTCCACTGTCAAACAGCTCTTACTGTCAGGAAGTTCTTCCTAATGTTTAGGTGGAATCTTCTTTCTTGTAGTTTGGATCCATTGCTCCGTGTCCGCTTCTCTGGAGCAGCAGAAAACAACCTTTCTCCCTCCTCTATGTGACATCCTTTTATATATTTGAACATGGCTATCATATCACCCCTCAACCTCCTCTTCTCCAGGCTAAACATGCCCAGCTCCCTTAGCCGTTCCTCATAAGGCATCGTTTCCAGGCCTTTGACCATTTTGGTTGCCCTCCTCTGGACACATTCCAGTTTGTCAGTGTCCTTCTTGAACTGTGGTGCCCAGAACTGGACACAGTACTCCAGGTGAGGTCTGACCAGAGCAGAATACAGTGGCACTATTACTTCCCTTGATCTAGATGTTATACTCCTATTGATGCAGCCCAGAATTGCATTGGCTTTTTTAGCTGCCGCGTCACACTGTTGGCTCATGTCAAGTTTGTGGTCAACCAAGACTCCTAGATCCTTTTCACATGTACTGCTCTCAAGCCAGGTGTCACCCATCTTGTATTTGTGCCTCTCATTTTTTTTGCCCAAGTGCAATACTTTACATTTCTCCCTGTTAAAATTCATCTTGTTTGTTTTGGCCCAGTTCTCTAATCTGTCAAGGCTGGATTAAGTGTTTGTGTATGTGAATGAAATGCGTAACAATGGCTGCGGTGTATTGTATGAAATGTTGCAAATGAAGGCAGAAGAAATTGATAGAAACTATGAAAATTCTGAAGGGGCGGTGTAGATTGTGCAAAAGATACAGGATAACTCTTACCCCTGGTTTTGAAATCTTCAATGAAAGCCCCAAAAACTGCAAATTAGTTGCTGTATATATATTTTTAAAAACCTATAGATTATGAATAGTTTCCTTATCTTTGTATTATTTACTGAATGCTGGGAGAGACACTTGTTTTCTGACCTGAAATGGGAAAATTGCAACTTACTGTAAGTCTGGCAGTGCATCTGGTTATATCCCTTGTGCTAAGGTGCTTCATAAAATGTTTTCTGTTATTCATGAAGTGTTGGCTCTCAACAAGATTCACAAGAGGTCTGTGAGAACAGTTTTTATAGGTTTGCTCCCCTCTTTTAGCTCCCCTTTCAAAAGAATCCCATTTTTAAAATAAAGTTCCTCAATGTGAAAGTTTATTTAAAATAAAACCACACTGCACTTTACAGACACACACACACACATTAAAAAAACAACAACCCCGAAAGCTGACTCCAAAATGCTGTCCTGCCAGATCTTAGGAAATATAATGGAACAATTTGGCTCCAATCCTAAACACATTTGCCTGTCCGTAAGTTGTTTTACAATCAATTTGTCAGTGTGCTAAGCACAGGGTTCTTTGTTCCTGATTTCAAAGCAGGGGATTAGCATGTAGGATATTCTCCCTGTATCCCTGCTTCGTCATTGCTATCATTTCTCCTTTTTCACTTTCCTAAAATCCCAGCCAACACTGCTTGTGCAAAGACTTTTCCAGAGAGTTTGAGGTGGGCTTACTTTTTAAAAAGTGCTGTCTGTGGAGGAAGGGAGAGGTTTGTGGGCAAACAATCATGGGTAATGGGGGGGGCTGCTTGCCCTGTCTGAAAGAGGACCTGTTCATTCCCAAATTCTGGCTGCAGAACCAGCAGCAGCGTAGGTTGAGCTTGCAAAAAAGAAAAAGAAAATCTCTTCAAACAGCCTCCGCTCAAAGGCCACACTTCTGAGGGAAATTTCCTTTTTGGGGAAGTTGCTGCAAAGGAATTTCCTGTGTGGGCAGACATAGCTTCCTGACTTGAAGGCTTATTGGATGGGGAAAGAGTTCATAATGGAATGACAAATTAAAGACATAGCAGTCCAATTCCCTTCAAAACAGCTATCAAATGAGCTCAGCCCATGCACCATTCCACTCCCGCGCAGGATGAAAATAAAATGCTTCTCTCCTGACAGGATTCACTCTGAGGCTTCAAGCATATCCTTCCCACAGACTCCCCTTGACTGTGATCTCAGTTTCTCCCTTGTTAGCAATTACCTGCTGATGGTTCTAGTTAAATATGGCTTCTTTGTCTGACTCATTTTCAATCAAGAGCAAATGTCTTTTGTGAAAGAACCTTCTCTATAAAAGCAAATCTGCACAAGGTAAACCTTTCCCTTTTTCCCTACCAAAGAAATACTGGTTTCCTTTATGAACTGTTCTTAATTTGTTTAGCTATTTCCACCACGTGACTCAAAAGTCCTAGGGCAGTAGTTTGACTCCAGCATTTATAAACTTGTTACACCAAACTTCAACCTGAGGCCAGGCGCAGTCCTTCCTGTTTTGCCAAGAGAAGCAGTGGGCAAACGGGGCGCTGCATCTAGTACTTCCACCACCTGAGGCAGTTGCTTCACCCTGCCTCATTGATGGGCCAGCTCTGCCTGAGGCACATGTCTAGTTCACTGCCATACATACCTGACTTCCACACCCCACTCTCCTCACATATACCCTTTTGACTATAATTGGACTTGCTTTTTATGGACGAATCTGCTGACCATTGGTGATAAGGAACTGCAGGCAGGCAAGTGAGCAGGCTGGCAGAGGAGGAATTGAGCACAGTCCAGCCTGGGCAACCAGCATAAAAATGTTGTCAGCCCTGGAGGAGGGATGGATCTCTTATGTTTGTCAGTCTCCAAGGCTAGTATAAGGTTTTTGTTGTCATCATACTTTTATGATATTGATATATATATATATATATATATATATATACACACACACACACACACACACACATATACATATATACATATACATATATACATATATATATATATATATATATATATATATATATATATATATATATATATAATTGTCTAGTAGCACCATCTGAAGAAGTGTGCATGCACACGAAAGCTTATACAGTGGTACCTCAGGTTAAGAACTTAATTCGTTCTGGAGGTCTGTTCTTAACCTGAAACTGTTCTTAACCTGAGGTCCCACTTTAGCTAATGGGGCCTCCCGCTGCCACTGTGCTGCTGTCGCGAGATTTCTGTTCTCACTCTGAAGCAAAGTTCTTAACCCGAGGTACTATTTCTGGGTTAGCAGAGTCCGTAACCTGAAGCGTCTGTAACCTGAAGCGACTGTAACCCAAGGTACCACTGTACCAAGAACAAACTTAGTTGGTCTCTAAGGTGCTACTAGACAGTTTTTTAATTTATATATATATATGTATATTTCGACTGCGTCAGACCAACACGGCTACCTACCTGAATCACACTTTTATGTTGTTCTAAAATGTTCCAACCGGTTAAATTCTGACCAACCAATTGAGGACCAGTGACTACAGCTGTGGTATACCCCTAGAACCCTTTCCATGTATGTTTGCTACCTGGCTCCTGTGGGGAGCTGGGACTAGCCCTATATTCTGATACAGTACAGATCAACCATGCCTCCGAGATGGTCTCTGGTCAGACCACCTCACTTTAAGTCAGCAACGTACAGCTATCCTGACCTTTTCTTCCCCAGAAAACTTTCTGAGGTTAATGTGTTCTGATGCTGCTAGTCAGAAATGGCTAGTCCTTTTTAAAAGTAATCCAGGATCATTAAGGAGGTAGACCTTGTTTATAGACCAATTTCTGATTGGTTACAGGGATACCCAATCTCATATCTCAACATTGGATAAAACTGTAGTCCGTCCCAAATTCCCATAAAAATATGTTTAGCTTCCTGGAACCATCTAATGAAGAATCTACATATGTTCTCGCAGGCCATCTTCTCTGCAAGGGATTCTGCACCTGCTTTGAAATAGAAGACTCTGCTTTAGCAGCTTTCATTTAAAGTCTGTGCCTGAGATTTGGTGTCTTCCTTTCTTTCTCCTCTCTCTCCTTGTCCTACAGTCCCAAATAAATGTTTTATACTGGAATATTTGATTTCATTGAATTAAAAAGAAATTTCTCACTAGAATCCTACCCATGAGCCAGACTGCACAGGTGTTAAGCCAGACTGCTCTTGTGTTCTAAGGATATTTACTGGTTATCGTTCTGTGAGCAGTGGGCTTTGGGGAAGTAAATGCAAAGCTCCTTACTTTCTAGTTTGTTAAGGGTGCTGGGAATTGCAGTTCTGTGAGGGGTAAACTACTGTTCCCAGGATTCTTTGAGGGAAGCTTTAGATGTGTGGTGTGGACGTCTTACACCCTTCCATTGTGAGAAAAGTCCCTACTCTCTGCTTCCTGTTCTTTAACCAATCACTGATTCATAAGAGAAGTCTATAAGCACATATATGTACACACACACAGAATTTAGAACAGGACATTTCAAATGCAAAAATAGTTATTATGTATGACAGATAAATGTAAGGAAATTTATCTGGTCTTTAGAATTTGAATTTCATAATTATGGAATTAGGTTTAGAGTTGAATAATGTAGTTACAGTTTTGAATGTTATTTCCCATGCCCCAGAGGCAAACCCACATTTGCCACCAAGTGTGAACTCATCAGGGAAGTGCAGTCAATAACAGCTATATGACAAGTTTCTCTTTGTAATACATTTGTGTTGTATTCACATTCTGCACTATATGTGAAGTGTACACTTAAAGTGTATTCTGAAAACTATAATGTACAAAGCTGTCCCTAGATGTCTGAAAATTGGTGTCTGCTTCAAATGCATCTAGTAAAGCTTTCTGCAGGTATTTCTGAAAGGCCTGATGAGAAATGGGGTCTTTTCTCTCTCTCTTTTAACACATATTGCCTTGTTATGACCAGATGAACTATTCAAAGGAACAACTGGTGTTTTGCTTGAGGGAAATTTCCTTTCTGAGGAAGTTAGTCATGCAAAAATGTGAAAGAAGACTCTAATGTGGGTAGAGGGAGTGCCCTGGTTGCACATTTCCTGGAAAAGGCAGCTGTTGACATACTATTGACTAATGCAAAGTCTGTCTGTTTGAAGACAGCTCCTTTCTCGATTCTCATTCCAAAGGGCATGGAGGGGACATTGCATGGTGTTTTTTTGGTTCAACCCCCAGAACTCCTCAGTTTAAAAAAGCTTAGGCATCAGGCCTGTGAAAGACCTACTCAGTATAAAGCAATTTTATCTGCTCAGTTGACCCCCTAAATTGCCTTAACAGGTAACCCTATAGGAGTAGGCATGTTAACCTGCTTCAGCAAAAACAACTTTTACTTATGGCAGGTATCCTGTTCATGGAGATCCGTAAATGTCAAAGCCAGCACTGTGAATTGTATCTGGAAACTAGCAGGTGACATTGCATCTCTTGATGGAGAGGTGTAACTGTGGTCTCTTGAACCAGCCCTTGCTAGGAAGCTGGCCAGGACCCTGCCAGTATTGTTCCCACCATTATGGAAAAAGTGAGCCAGACCTTCAAAAATCTCAGAAATGTAGACTCTGAAAATATGAGCAAAGAAAAACTGAATAGAGAGGTAGCTGATTGCTTTCCTTCTGCTTCTTTTAACCTTTTGCTTGTCTCTCCCAACTTATTGTTTGCAGGTTTGGGGGCTAGAAATGTTTTCATATAAAAACACAAAAAAGAAGGTTGGCATTCTCGGTATTCTATTCTGAGTTCCAGTTGTATCTAAAGTATCAGAACTTCCACAAAGTTTGCTTTTCATCATTTCATGACACTGAGGTGAAAAAAGATGCAAGCAGAGGAAACCCCCTGTTTAGTAGGAAAATGCTACTGTCAAAATCAGGAAATACTTTGAAGAAGAAGAAACCAAAACAAAATGCACAGTAATCTGTGATTAAACTTCTGAACCCACCTCTCTTCAGTAGACTGGAAATTCTAGAAGCCTAATAATTCAGGATAGATATCCATATGTCCAATATATTTTGCAGAATGCTCATGCTAAGATTTTGAGATTGCAATATTATGCATGCTGGTTTAGGGCTGCATGTCTCCAGTAAATGTGTACAGTCTTTTTTTTTTTTTACATTAGCCATGGTCACATGATCATATCTCAGCTTCATAAACAGATGTGAACAAGCTTCATGTTCCTGCTATGCCCTTCCTGTCACACAAGTAGGAAGACGATCCAAGATGCTACAGTTAAGCATAGCTTCCCATTATATTAGAACCGAGAACTGTCCCTAATGGCCTTCAAACAAGCCAACCATGTCTTCAGATGCTGGTTTATTAATAGTTTCTGTAGTCTGTAATGTATCAACATTGCAGAATGCAGTTCAGTTAAGAGTATTTATAAATTCATAGGTATTTATTTCATAATATGTTCTTTGCTTTAATATATCTGGCATGAAACTTGTAGCATACTATAACTGATAATAGAGATGGCTAAAGAGAGGAGTGTTAAATACAGTGGACCCTCGGGTTATGTTACCTTGGGGTAACGTAACTTTCAGGTTGTGAACACGGAAAACCCAGAAGTGTATTCTTCTGGGTTTCGCCATGGACGCATGCACAGAAGCAATCTGTGCGCCGCGCACATGTGCAGAAGCAACGCCTCTACTTGCGGATTTTTTGGGGTACATACAAACCCCTGGAACGAATTACATTCATATCCAGAGGGTCCACTGTACATAGGATCTGGGTTGTTACATCCATACAATAAATTTACAGTACATGGCATTCCCCAAAGAACTCTGAGAACCTTAGTTTGTTCAGGGTGCTGGGAATTGTAGTTCTGTGAGAGCTAAACTGCAGTTCCCTGTATTCTTCGAGGAAGCAATTACTATTTATTTTAGCTATTTATTTCATAAAATTTATACACTGCCTGATTGTAAACAAACAAACAAACAAACAAACAAACAAACAAACTCAAGGCTGGATTAATGCACCATATTATACATAGGGCTGGCTCTGAAGACAGAAATTTCAATTAGTGCCGAATTCAGTGGCCAGGTTGCTCACTGGAACAATACAGTTTGTGCATGTTACACCAATCCTGGTCTGACTGCACTGGCTGACAATTACCTTCCGAGCCCAATTTTGACTTATAAAGCCTTAAATGGTTCAGTACTGCAGCATCTCAAGGATCACCTCTCCCTATATAAACTGACCAGACTTTGCGCTCATCCTCTATGTGTACCTCCTAGGGCTGGACGATATCTGGTTTTCAATATCAGCTAAACATTGTGATATATTGATAGGAACTACACAGAGGTGAACGGGATAGTGTCCTGGGAACTGTTACTGCATAAGGGTCTATAACTGATAAATGATGATATTACCAATCATCTCGTGGTCACTTTTGTTAGCAGGCAAACCAAAATGCATCCAAACAGGATTTTGGGTTTGGGGATTGGCTACCAAATGGTGGTATTCAGGACAATCCAAAGTACGGTGATGAGTCATAGTGAATATAAATAATCAGGGACTGCCAGACTGCAAGCAGCAGAAGCGGCAGCAGCCTTGCGGTGGCAGAATCAACAACAGCCGGGGGGCAGAAGCGGAGGCAGCCATAAGTGGCACAATAATCAGCAGCCTGCGAGGCCCTGTCGGGGCGCCTGCAGTAGTGGTGGCCTGCAAGGCCTTGCGGTAGCGGCAGCAGAGATGGAGGCGGCCTGCAAGGCCTCGCTGAGATAGGCTGCCGCAACTTCTGCCACCACCAGGAGGACTTGCAGGTCACTGCCACTTCTCGCCACCTGGCTAAGGCCTTGCAAGCCCCACTGATTGTGTCGTGGCCACTGCAAGTCCTCGCAGGCCGCCACCGCCACTGCCACCACCTCCCGCTGCCGCTCTGAGGACTCGCAGGCCGCTGCCACTTCTGCTGCCAAATATGTTTACAGGAGAGAGGGTAATAATAATAATAATAATAATAATAATAATAATAATACCTTATTATTTATATCCCACCCATCTGACTAGGTTTCCCCAGCCACTCTGGGCAGCTCCCATCATCATCATCATCATCATCTTCAAACTTCATAAAACTTCAAACATTAAAAACTTCCCTAAACAGGGCTGCTTTCAGATGTCTTCTAAAAGTCAGATACAGTGGTACCTCGGATTAAGAACTTAATTCGTTCCGGAGGTCTGTTCTTAACCTGAAACTGTTCTTAACCTGAAGCACCACTTTAGCCAATGGGGCCTCCCGCTGCCGCCGCACCACAGCTGCACAATTTCAGTTCTCATCCTGAAGCAAAGTTCTTAACCCAAGGTACTATTTCTGGGTTAGCGGAGTGTGTAACCTGAAGCGTCTGTAACCCGAGGTACCACTGTAGTTGTTTATTTCCTTGACATCTCATGGGAGGGCGCCACTACTTAGAAGGCCCTCTGCCTGGTTCCCTGTAACCTCACTTCTCGCAGGGAGGGAACTGCCAGGAGGCCCTCGGTGCTGGACTTCAGTGTCCAGACAGGATGATGTGGGTGGAGATGCTCCTTCAGGTATACTGGGCTGAAGCTGTTTAGGTCTTTCAAGGTCAGCACCAACACTTTGAATTGTGCTCGGGAACGTACTGGGAACCAATGTAGGTCCTTCAGGTGTTATATGTTTCTCTTTTAACTATTTGTGCTTTTATCTTGTATTTTTATCTTGTGAGCTGCTCTGATTTCCTTTGATGAAGGACGGTATATAAATTAACAACAACAACAGCAATATCAGGAAAAATTCACAACCATACCTTAAAACATAAACTACTAATCAGATTAGAATTACCTCAATTTTCAAGCATCTGTTTAGGCTTATCTAAACAAGAACATTTTTAGCAGGCAGAGAAAAGAATACAGTCAAAGTGACTACTGGATCTCAATATATTGATCTCAATATATTAAAGTGGTATAAATGTGCTTTAAATGTGTGGTGTAAATATGACCCAAACAGATTCTCCTAGAATTAAGCATGACCTTCAAGGTCTCATTTGTAATCGGCAAAAAGAAAAATGCTAGATTTTTCTGCCTGTATCCACCAGATGATTCTTTCTTTTCCATTGCAAACCATCCATCTACATATTTTATACATAACAACTGACCAGAGTTGTGCAAACTGGGAACTTTCCCTAGGCTAAATTACACAATCCTGAGAAATGATCTGAGCAAATGGAGGAACTGAATCCTTTGCTACACATTTGAATAGCTGCATATTTCTTCAGGTGTTGAGAAAGCTAAGCAAATAACTCTCTTCCTCCTCAATCAATACAAGGGGCTTTAAGCAGGGGAAAGGGGCACACTTCCTTCTCCAGCATGTTGAAGATTTCATAATCCACACACATTAGTTTCTGTTCATGAATACAAGTAGCAACACGTTTGAAAACTGGATTGGCATCTCTGACTCTGGACATGTGCCAGAGCAACACAGCAGAAGGCAACCCCTGCTCCTCCTGTCTGTTTGCTTCCCAGACCTCTTGGCCAACCCTCCCTCACCTGCTGGGTGTTGCACCTGGAGATCTGCTTCCCATGGCAGGAAAGACCAAGGATGGACAGCAGGGCTAGAGAACTGATAGATAGGAGAATCCACATCTTCCGTCTTTACTGTTTTGGCAAGAGATGTGATAGGGTTGCCATTTTTTGAAAACGGCCTTCCCAGACAGACCTGCCCTTAACACGGAGGCTGCAACCAAGCAGAGGTTTTTTTCTCCTGTTGTTTCCGCACTCCTTTCCAGCACCTGCTCCCAGTCGCATGGTTTTCCAGGACCCTGTTTGCGCGAGGCTCCTGCTTGCCGGTGCCAGGGGGAGCCCCCCCCAGGCCCTCGGCCTCCAAGTGGCCACCAGCAAGGTTGTGCCTGGGCAGGGAGGCTTGTCACTCTGTGGCCCTCTGGTCCTGACTAGCCCTTGCCCTCCAATGCAGCTTGAGCAGCTGTTGGGGGCTGCCACAGCTGCTGGAGAAGGCCCAGGCAGGACCGGAAAGGCCGCAGAGCATGAAGGGGGCAGAGAGGGGCTGGTCCGGAAGAGCGCCTTTCCCTCTCCCACCCTTTGGTGGCATGCGTGTCCCCCTCCACCCCCCAATAAAATAAACACCCCCCCAAACCTGGACATTTAATGTACAATGCCAAAATCCACCCGGAGGGGCATGCAGGCCCCCCAAAAGAGGACATGTTTGGGAAATCCCAGATATATGGCAACCCTAGATATGAAGATATCATCATCATTATTTATTAAATTAGTATGCTGCTCTTACTGGTACAGTTCATTTGATAATGACTAGTTATTGATATAGTTCCATTTGCAGACTGTCTCATTCCAAAAGGTCAAGAATAGATTAATGCATAACTCCCCCACCCACCCACTTTAAACTTGGCATAGTTACTAAGGAATAAGGATGTCCCCTTTGTCTAGTTAACTCTCTGTTTATATCAAGGGCCAAATTCCTCTTTCCATCCCAGTCAGCTCTCAACAGAACTGAACGGTTGGTTTCTGAACTGAAGTCTTCGCTCAGGTCCAGCCCTTGCACTGTTTCTCACTAACCTGACAGACATTCCAAAGATGTCTCTGGTGGGCATCTATCTACTACTGTTTTGTTGTTAACTTTCAGCTCTCTTACTCACCAGGGAACAGTGGTGGAGGGCTCTTCATACATTGAAGCTGTAATCCATTAACCCTACTTGATCCTTCTTCCTCTTTGCTGCTTCTCTCTGGATGGTCTTACTGCTCAGGTCACAAATTTAGTGGTATACTAAATGATCGAGTCATCAGAGTGATCCTGGGCCAACAAGTGTCCATTTTCAAGGGAAAACCAACTTAGAAGAGAGTGAGACAGAGTTTTTGCAGGATGAAAACCACCAATCAAGAAGGAAGCCACTCCAAAGTTAGCGGAGAAAGGAGGCAAAGGACCGTTTATAAGGAAGTCCACATCGAGTTTCTGAAAAATACATTTTAAGATAACGTGTACCCCAGATACGAGACCAGGGAGGCACTGGCAAGGTGCATCAGAGTCGAGGAAGATTGCGTGCACAGAAGAGCCAGAACAAAGAGGACTGGTTCCAAAATAATGACTAGGAACTGAGCTACAGCTCCTTATAGCCACTGTGACAGAAGAAGTCCAAGAAGCAATCTGGGAAACAGCCCAAGTATCCACACACAGCAATATTACCAGCCGCACAACTTCCATTATCCCAAAAGCTATGGAGGAGGGTTCTGGCAGCCACCTCTCAGCAACACTTAACCAGGAGAGCACCTCTATGCCTTGCAGTAACAGAACTCCCAGGAATTGAACCCAGTTCATTACCAGCAAGCTGTTGTTGGTAGAACTGGGCTTTTGTGAGATTTCCCAGGCAAGCAAGTGCCCAGTTCCATATTACGGTGGAGAGATGGTGAGGCAGCCTTCACCATTGGCTGGTGCATTGCATCAAGCAGTGCACCAAGCTCCCTGGTGTGCAATGGGGAATTATCCAGCTGCAAATCCTGTGAAATGCTGGATGATGATGGAAGTGGTTCAGGCTCTCAGTTCTTCTCTTTAGATCTAGTTTCAGAACAAAGGGGCCAGACTGCCAGTGGGGATTATCAAGCTTCAAATGTTGCCTGAAGATTACCAAAGTTGGCAGCAAAGCAATGCCTTTCCTTCTCCCAACATCTTCCAGGGTTACCCATACATATAAGATTTGTTTTCTATCTTTAAATTTATTCCATTTCAAAGTTTTTCAACAAAGTTTGTTCTTTTAGTGGCTTTGTCTGGGATCATCATCTGGCTTTCCATTTACTGAAGCATTTGCTTCCCTTTATGCAAGGAATCTAAAAACACTTGGATATTGAAATAAAAAATAAAAGCTAAACAATTAATTGACTACTTGTTCATTGCAGACAGATTGACATTGCCCAAACACTGGAGAGACTTATAATGTGTGCCATTGGACCACAGGTGTGATATTTAGCCTCAAAATGATATTTCTTCATGCTATTAAAAAACCCAAATAAATTTTTGACTTGGCACTCACTTTTTTATGTTAGCAACAAGGGCCAGAGTAAAAATCCTATTATGCTGGAATTTGGAATGCATGGCACTGTATTGTTTTTTATTTTCACACACACACACACACACACACACACACACACACACAATATTGTGGTCCATAGTCCCAAAATACATAGTACATTTTTTAAAAAAAAATTACATTGCCGCTGTTGTTTTAATTTGATTTTTGTATTATTCCCTTGTATTCATGGATACGTATTTGTACTTACCTTCACACTGATTAGTGTCCTTCCTAAAAGAGGCTCCTCGAGACCAGAGGGACGTTACTGGAACAACTCTTGGGTTGGGGCAAATGCCTAAAATGTTTTAAACTGTTTTAAACTGTTCTAGTTTTGGTTTCTCTGTTTTGTTTTTGTCAGGTTTATATTGGTTAAATGTTTAGTTGGGGTTGGTGGTTATTTTAATTTGGGTATAAGTATAAACTGTTGTTTTTGTTGGTTTCTATTGATTTATTGCTTTGTTTGTTTCTCATATAGGATATTTTGTTTTTTAATGTTTGATATACGATATATATTTAATGTTTGATATATGCTGTAAGCTACCCAGAGTGGCAGAGGAAACCCAGCAAGTTGGGCGGGTTATTTATTTATTTATTTATTTATTTAACCTCAGATTTTTGTAAATGGATTTCAGAGCACTCTACAAGAGAGAGAGAGAAGAGCCCAGCTCTTACCTGGGTATGCTGCAGGAGTGCTGTTGCCTTGTTTTGTTGATTGGCAGATTAAACAGTTCAAAGCTCATGCTGATGGAATTGCCTAAAGACCGTGCTCATTAGCAACACTTCCCTTGAGCTTTTATTTTTAAGGGGAGTGGTCCATTTCCCTCATCACCTTCATTGTTCCCTAAGAGGAAAGAGTAAGAAGCGTCCAGAAGATGCTTCTAGGTGAGACCAGGCTTGCACTTGGTTGGGCAGCGTCATTGCATTTGTGTGCCTAGATCAGGGACTCTAAGATGCTTTCCCCAACATTCTTGAGCAGTGTTCAAGAAGCAGGAGACAGCTATGCTGACAGCTCCAGGGTTGGTTTTTTAAAGGTTGGGATTCTCTACTTTCCCATTACCACCAGTGATATCACTCAGTGCATCCCTTGACTTTTGCCTATGGCAGCTAATGTTCATTTCTCTGTGGAAAATTGCAAAACTATGTTGCAGTAAGGGCTGGATCCTTGCCCCTGGGATTGGGTGTCTCAGCCTTCATTCATAGAAACATAGAGTTGGAGAGGACCCAAAGGTCATCTTGTCCAACCCCCTGCAAAATAGGAATCTCAGCTAAAGCATCCATGACAGATGGCCATCCAACCTCTTTTTAAAAACCTCCAAGCAAGGAGAGGCCACCTCTCGAATGTTTAGTCGGAATCTACTTTCTTGCAACTTGAAGCCATTGGTTCAAGTCCTACCCTCCAGAGCAGGAGAAAACAAGCATGCTCCCTCCTCCATGTGACAGCCCTTCAGATATTTGAGAATGGCTGTCATATCTCCTCTCAGTCTCCTCTTTTCCAGGCTAAACATACCCAGCTCCCTCAACCGTTCCTCATAGCACTTGGTTTCCAGACCCTTAATCATCTTGTTCATGCTCCTCTGCACATGTTCCAGCTTGTCAACATCCTTCTTAAATTGTGATGCCCAGAATTGGACACAGTACTCCAGATGTAGTCTGACCAAGGCAAAATAGAATGGTACTATTACTTCCCTTGATCTGAACACTAGACTTTTGTTGATGCAACCTAGAATAGTGTTAGCTTTTTTTGCTGCTGCTGTTGACTCATGTTAAGCTTGTGTTTCACCAAGACTCCTAGATCCTTTTCACATGTACTGCTAGTAAGCCAGGTGTCCCCATTCTATATTTGTATATCTGGTTCTTCTTTCCTAAGCGCAGAACCTTACATTGGTCCCTATTGAAATTCATTTTGTTAGCTTGCGCCCAGTTCTCCAATCTGTTAAGGTCATTTTGAATTCTGATTCTGTCTTCTGCAGCATTAGCTGCAGTTTTGTGTCATCAGCAAATTTGATGAGCATCCCCTCAATTCCTTCATCCAAGTAATTTATAAAGACGTTGAACAACAACGGGCCCAGGACAGAACCCTGTGGCACCCCATTTGCCACTTTTTTCCAGGAGAATGAGGAACCATTAAGGAGTACTCTTTGGGTTCAGTCAGTCAACCAGCTACAAAGCCACTTAACAGTAACCTCATTCAACCCACATTTTACCATCTTCCTTCATTGTTCGTTGAATTCTTTTCAACACCCTTTCTGCAAAAGGTTAATTGTAACTTGTTCCATTTGAACAGATGGCATAAGAGGTGTGTATATGTTTAAAAAAACTTGCAGATGTTTGGATTTGAATGATTACTGTAAATGTAGGTTTTTTTGGATGATGATGACAAAGAGCGGGTACAAGGACGAGGTGTTCTGACACAATATTTCCTGTGTGGGATGTGGCTATTTGTTACTCCCATTTTTGTTTGTTTAAAGCAAAATGTCCAGCCCCCCACCCCAATTTTAAGCTGTATTCAGTTGTTTTTCAGGGAATATGTAGAAACCACACATTGTGCAGACAACTGGGTCTGGCAACCAAGGTCCCTGCCACATAACTGCAGTTATAACAGTTCAGTCTGCTGCAAGAAAGGGGCCGGCAAGCAGAGGGTGACAGCTGCTTCCCTTGACCATCATTCTTCTGCTGAAAAGTTTCTTTGGGGAAGGCAGAAATGCCCCCCAAATTTTTGGGTTTAACGAAAGAATTAATTGCATGGGGGGGCAGCGGCTTACTATAGAGGCAAGATGGCTGAAGGTTGCCATCTTATGCGGGGCAATGTTCCTCGTTGCATAGAGAATGGCCCAGTTCACATATTTGGGTATTGTGGGAAACCTCAAGAGTTTCCCCCATATGTATGTTAAAGAGCTGAGATTGTCAGTAAAAAATATTAATACAAGAACATTTTCAGGGAGTCCAACCACCCTCTGACATACCTCTCTCTCTAGCATAGCAAATGCCACTTCAGTAAATAACCATTAGGAGATTAAGCATCTTCTGTGAACAAATTGTTTGGTATGCCAAAGGGAACTTGTCTGACATTTATTTTCCACAAGCATTAAGGATCCCGATGACATCTTAATTGTCTTCACCTGGCACAGTGGCAATAAAAAAATCAAAATGTGTTAGCACTTCAGTGACAAAAGGGCATTTAAAAAAATGTTCTAGGCTTTTGCTTAGCTGATATGTGGTATAATTATTTTTATCATACACTAGTTCCGTTTCTGATGCAGAGGCGAGACAGACAACTTATTAGTATGCTAACAAACACTTAACCTAAACTTGTTTTAGCTTCCATTTGGCTCACATGTGCAAGTAGTTAGATCTGAGAATGAAATGGAGCTAAAAGATGAGGACAGCCTGTGCAAAGAAAAGAGCACTGGGCATTCTGGGCATGTTCAGAAATGCCCTGTCCCTAGTTTCACTCTTTTGGTTCCTTTCACAAAACAAGACACCTTGTCTGTGTTTAAAAGGACTTTGTCCTTTGCCCACCTTCGTTTTCAAAGGCATATGTACTGTGATGGAAAGGCAATTTGTATACTCACTTTGAGGTGCTAACAGGGGTGCCAACTAGAATAAACATTGAGGGGGCTCAGGTAAGCCCCACCCCACCTAATCGATCACATGACGTGGTGCACACACAAACACACCTGTTAACTACAGTGGTACCTTGGGTTAAGTACTTAATGCGTTCCGGAGGTCTGTTCTTAACCTGAAACTGTTCTTAACCTGAAACACCACTTTAGCTAATGGGGCCTCCTGCTGCTGCCAGTCTGCTGGAGCCTGATTTCTGTTCTCATCCTGAAGCAAAGTTCTTAACCTGAAGCACTATTTCTGGGTTAGCGGAGTCTGTAACCTGAAGCATATGTAACCTGAAGCGTATGTAACCTGAAGCGTATGTAACCTGAGGTACCACTGTATTTGAATGGCCCAACCCCCTCAAACAGCCGCCTCAGCCCCTAGGAGTTGGCTCCTGTGGGTGTCAACGTTTTAAAGACAATAGTTCTCGCTCTTGTTCCCAGCCTTTCCAAGCCACCTTAAGACGTATTCCCTAAACACGTTTACACATAAAAGTGTGGAATTTGTATAGATACTTGGCTTTCTCTAATTATGCTACTCAGACAGAAAGCTGCTGTTTTCAGGGTCCCGTTTTATTTCTACTTACCCTGCCTTGCGGATGAGACTGAGCAGAAGGAAGCCAGGGTTACACTGCTAAACTAGGACTGAAGGCTCAGGACCCATTCAGTGTTGTTGTGAAGATAAAACAGGCAGGTGTTGGGAGAGAACCATGTGACCACCTTAAGCTTTTTGGAAGAAATGCTGGCTAATGTGTTATAAAATTTACAACTGTCTTGCAGGAGGTATGGAGATGTCTCTGGAGTTGGAGGTCTATTTTTTTGAGTCAGATTTGTTTTAACTTTCATTATGATGATCTTGGTTCCAACTGTTTTCAGGGTAAAGCAATTTTTGTTAAGCGAGAGAGGGAGGGAGGTAGTGAAAGCCCCGCTGCTTTTATGAAAACTGATATAGTATTGTTCCATAACACGTCGTACTTTCAGGGAGGAGAAATTATCTTCTAAACTGAAGTTCTGATGGTGAAGAAAGGAGAACATAGCATGTGGGATCAGTATCAAGGCAGAAGTATAAATACCTTTTATTCCTTTTAAGCAACTTAACTCCATGCAAGTACTGAACACTCATAGAATCATAGAATCATAGAGTTGGAAGAGACCACAAGGGCCATCGAGTCCAACCTCCTGCCAAGCAGGAAACACCATCAAGCACTCCTGACATATGGTTGTCACTCCATTCATGTAATAACATAACATAATATAATACAGAAATATAAATGATAGCTGTAAGAGTTTATTTACTTGCAACTATGTAGAATTAACAGCAAAAACAACCATACTAATTCACAGAGTAACAGAGCAGATAATATACAATACTTTAATGGAACTCTGTGAGATAATGGGGTTGTATTCATCTTTTTCATCTGCACATCAGATTTATGTGTGTTGGAGGCAGCATAAATTTTTATTCTTAAAAGAAATTAGTTGCCCAGCTGAATATGTTTCAGGTTTGGAGGTCAGTAGAAATAAATAATATACGTTTAGTTCCACCACCACCACCACCTTCTTTCTGTGTGAAGGGTAGCATTGAATTAAGGCTTCCCTCTGTAGCTGGAAAAATATACTTTGAATTAGGAATCTTTTTGGAATCAAACCGTGTGAGTTTATAGCATATTTAATATTTTAATCAATAACTTGCTTAGCCTCTGTGCTTTGCATATTAACTAGGTAATCTAGGGTTGCCATATATCAAAAAGTGAAAATCCGGACGCAAAAGTTGGTGAGCAAAAAAAGAAATCTGCCAAAATCTACACTTTCAACATGTGTTGCCATACATCCGGATTTTCACAGACATTTAAGCGATTTCCACCCAGATGCTGGTTACGAGGGACGAATCCCAGCTATGTCCGGGAAATTGGAGGAATCCTGAAATACGTCTTGAAACTCTTTATGGACTTTAGTTTTAACCATGGAAATTTGGCTGAACTGTCCAGAAGGAATAAAAGTACTGCTAGGTTGGAGTTTTCCAGAGATTTGCTCCTGAGCATTAAAGAATATGAAGAAGATCTGCAGAAGGGACTTGGAAAAGATTTAAGAGCCTTGGACATAAGATCTCCAGGTTGATGGACTATATGGAACTGACGGAAAGGACTGGCAGAATCCGAAACCAGGGAGAGGAGATGGTGGAAGAAGACTGGAAATTTAAAGTGTATATTTAGAAATATTGTAAAAGTAATGACTGCTAGAAAAATGGTGGAATGATATTTTATGGATTTAGCAGAAATGCTATAAGAAGTTAAGTACATATAAGTAATTTAGCCTTAATGGGAAATAAGGTTAAAAAATATGTTATTTATAATATGATAGAAAATAGAGAAAGATGGAAAGGATTTGCTGAAACAAGTACTAGAAGTGGGATACAAAAAGGGAGGTGTGAGGAAGTCGAGGAAACAAGGGAATGAAGGATAGAGTATGGAAAAGGAGGGATGTTTTTAAATTGTTTTTGCTTTGCTTTATTTATGTGTTTAGTTTAATGGGTTCAGGTTGGGTTTTGTATTGTTTATATATTGTATTGTATTGTTTTTGCTTTTCTTCTCTTTTGTTTTTTTCTTCTTTTTTGTCTTTCTTTTTCTTTCTTCTCCTTTTTTGTAACTTTTAAAAGTAATAAATATTATTTAGAAATAGAAAAAAATAGAATAAAACATTTATATTATCAAAACATTACATACTCTAAACAGAGCTATAAAAGTACCCCAATATACAAATCAAGACATTAAACAATAAAATTTATAAGCTAAAATCGTCACATGGCCACTAATATATCAAAAAACAATGTCAATTAATACAGTGTGCAATTATATTCGGAGTTTGGTGATAAAGATAGAATATAGCTTGAAGTAGATAGGGTCAAATAAATTCATCTCCTTTACAGTTGGTGGCTACCTTGGCTATATAATTTGCTCTGATTTTCCTAGTGGCAGTTGCAAAGAGTGCTACACGCCATGTCACATACTTATCTGTGTCTGTGAGGAGATATAAAATCATGTCAGAGGGGTTCTGGCCAGGGGAGCTTGTCATTATAGGTGCTAAAAATCATTCTCTTGCTTCATTATATAAGGGGCAGCGCAAGATATAATGCATAAGGTCCTCTGCTTCAGGACATCCCCTAATGCAAACACGTTCGTTTTTTGGTATGCCTCTGTGTCTCCCATCTCTATAAGCAGAGCTTATTGTATTTAATCGTAACTCTGTAAAAGCTTTCCGAAGTTGTGCAAAGGTCAATTCATTAAAATAAGATGTATGTTCATTGGCCTCTCTGAGTTTAAAATATAATGGGGCGCATGTAGATGTGTACATAGAATATAGATCGTTTTTAGTTGCCACTGCCCTTATGGTTCGTTTAAAAATATTTTTCTGGGAATATAAGGGAAGTTCTTTGATCTCAGTCACTGAGAGGTCATATTTGCCCATCAGTTGGGCGGTGTGATGTACCCAGTTTTTAAGGGGTAATCCATTCGAGATCTCAATCAGGCATTTTTTGGGTAGCCTAGTGTTGTCCATCTGTTGAACTCTAAACCAGTAACAGAAAGTGGTGCCTGAGAGTGAGGTTGATGCAAATAAGTGTTTTAACTTTCAGTGCCTTTGTGCTTCACTGTCTGAGAATGGGAGAGAAAGATATAGCAGATTGCCAGCAAGGAAATAATGTCTGAAATCTCAAAAGAATGGAAAGAATTAAGAACCAAGAGAGGCCACTGGGGTAAACAAAGTCCTGCTGGAAAATAAAACAGCCCTAAGGTTTTTGGAAGCAAGTGTGGAACTCGCCCTAGTGTACAAATTAGTCCCCTGGCCTCTTCCAAGTCTATCTATTACCTTGAGTGTTGTTGATATTCTGCCTTCTGACTTAATAAGGAAGGTAATAATTACAATCTGGGCTGTGCTTAGGCTACACAAATCATGGCTTTGTGTTAAAATCCCACTTGACTAAGTCAAATTCTGGTTTTTAAGCAACTAAGGCAAAGACAAAAAATAATCCAGGCCATTGTTTTCCTGGTTAGTTTGCAACCCAACTCACCTAGATCTATTGCTAGCTTTGAAGAACAAAACAGAGCACAAGGTACTGGCAGAACTATGTCTATGTTGTGACCTGACCTCATTGAAAAGTGTAAATTTTGAGGCAATGTAAATCAATATGAAATAATAATAATAATAATAATAATAATAATAATAATAATAATAATAATTTTATATTGATTTGCATTGCATCTGAAGTTACACTTTTCAATTGCCACCTGACCTCATTGAAAAGTGTAAATTTTGAGGCAATGTAAATCAATATGAAATTATTATTATTATTATTATTATTATTATTATTATTATTATTTTATATTGATTTGCATTGCATCTGAAGTTACACTTTTCAATGAGGTCAGGTGGCAATTGTACCATATATCAGTAAGCACTGAGATTAGTTCTTTGCCTGATATTTCATACTCTCATTGATACCACTTCAAATTTAACTGGCCTCTTCAACTATTTCATTCATTCATTCTACTCCCTGGATATTTTTCCCTCAGTTTCCATGCCAGACTACTTGCTTCAGCCTGAAGCCTGACTTTGTCCTCTGCAGTCCAATTGTAATTATTACCACAAAGGCACAAGGCAAGAGCAGCTGGAAGACAACCCAAACTTTTCAGAAACAAATCATGACTAATCTGTGAGGCAACTCGTGGCTTGTTAAAAGAAACTGTGGGTTATCATTATGTGTAATGCAGCCAAGTATTCCCTATCATTTTTGAAAGTTTTCATTTAAAAGTTTTATAATGCACCCAACATTTTCTGCCTTACCCCACAACTTCCATTTAGTATATATGCCTGTGGTGAGTAACCCATTAAGGATATTCACTTCAGTTCTCGCTCACTGTTTCACATGATGCTTCATGGGAAAATAGAATGCACAGCAGTTCCCTCTACTTGCCCCTGGCTTAAGCAAAAGCAGTAGGATGGGGTGGTAGCAGAGCAATATAGCAACTGGATGTACCCATCTCTCTGTACAACTCCATCTTCCAGAGCCCTAAAATCAAAGCTCAGGTTCAGACACTTTTAATTTCCAGCGCCAATCATGGGAAGAAGCAGAAAGTGTTTGCTGCTAATGCTGTCTGTGCACTGTGGCTCTTCCCCTTCCTGATTCCACCATCTGGCTGTAGCCCTGCACCAGAAATTTTGCAATCAAAAAGTGGTAGCCACATTTATACTTACTTCATTAAGACAGTTATATCCTGACGTTCAGTAGCAATAACCTCCAAGGCAGCTGTCAAACTATTAAAACAAACACAGGAGACTCCAGTGCAATATCAAATCATGCAGTCCTGATTTGCATACCACATTTCATTCAGAGAATGATGAAGAACATTAGCAAACTTTAATAAACACAACAATAAACTTGTCCCCAAGTAAGTGGCTCCATGACTGCAGCGTAAAGCACTAGCAGACATATCAATGTTAATGAAGTCATCCACCAAAATATGTGTCTTTAAGGTAAAGGTAAAGGACCCCTGGACCAGTCAAATTTGACAATGGGGTGCAGGCCTCATTTCGCTTCAGGCCAAGGAAGCCAGCATTTCTCTGCAGACAGCTTTCCAGGTCATGTGGCACTTCTGGTGCAACGGAATGGAAAGGCCGGGGACAGCTGGGAAGGGTGGCAGAGCCAGGGCCCCAAACAAGTGTCACTTGCTGTCTCTCACACTTGTCGCCTGCTGCCATGTTGCCACTGCCCCTGGCAACTTCGTTGCCCCACCATCGATGCCCCAAGGAGGTGGGGGAGCCATTTTCTGTTTTGCCTCAAGTGGCAAAGCGTCCTGGGCCAGCCCTGCTCTGAAGGTGATCTTTAGGAGGGACAGGGTCATATTGGGGTTGGGGGAACAGAAGGCTTCCCTTCCCAAACTTTTTAGCCAGTCTTGAATGGTTGTTTATGAAAAGAAACTAGGAGACATTTAAAATCTTATTTAACACCATTGAAATGTGTTCAGATCAGCAAGTACTTGTTTTTTTTTAACTTCTTTTTATTCATTTTCTATAACCAAACAACAGCAAAGAAAGAAAAAGAAAAATAGCCAACACATACCAAAAAAAGAAAAGAAAAAGAAAAGAAAAGATCAACCAAATCAAAACACCTAAACCAACCAAAAAACAAACATTAATTAACAATAAATAACGTTTGACTTCCCTCCATCTCGGTTTTGGGTTATGTGAATATTAAATCCATTCTGCAGTTTTTCATTTTTTAGCGTAAACACATCGCAAGGGTTATATTAAACCTACTGTGATTTTTATATCTCTAGAATTTGTTTCCATATATGTTATGAATTTAGACCAATTGTCGATAAACCTTGAACCTTTTTGCTGTCTAATGCTCTGCGTCATTTTTGCCAGATCCATATACTCAAATAATTTAATTTGCCAATCAGACCAGCAAGTACTTGTAAAGAGGCTGGCTGCTGTGTCCCGACTGGTTGAAGCTTCTGAAGGTACATGGTATGGATAGATAATTGTAGCAAGCCTGTCTCTGTCTGGGAAGGATTGCAGATAGTGCAGTGAACTACAGTGATGAAAGATTTGTCACATCACACATGCCACCTTGGCATTAAGAGTCGGCTGAATCTGAGCACGTCTTAGCTGCAAACATTTGAGGGGGAGTGAAACCCCATCCAAAAGAGGGACTAAGCCTCCGTTTATTAGCCTTCATTCAGTTTGCACTTGGGCAAAAAAAATGAGAGGCACAAATACAAGATGGGTGACACTTGGCTTGAGAGCAGTACATGTGAAAAGGATCTAGGAGTCTTGGTTGACCACAAACTTGACATGAGCCAAGAGTGTGACGCGGCAGCTAAAAAAGCCAATGCAATTCTGGGCTGCATCAATAGGAGTATAGCATCTAGATCAAGGGAAGTAATAGTGCCACTGTATTCTGCTCTGGTCAGACCTCACCTGGAGTACTGTGTCCAGTTCTGGGCACCACAGTTCAAGAAGGACACTGACAAACTGGAATGTGTCCAGAGGAGGGCAACCAAAATGGTCAAAGGCCTGGAAACGATGCCTTATGAGGAACGGCTAAGGGAGCTGGGCATGTTTAGCCTGGAGAAGAGGAGGTTGAGGGGTGATATGATAGCCATGTTCAAATATATAAAAGGATGTCACATAGAGGAGTGAGAAAGGTTGTTTTCTGCTGCTCCAGAGAAGCGGACACGGAGCAATGGATCCAAACTACAAGAAAGAAGATTCCACCTAAACATTAGGAAGAACTTCCTGACAGTAAGAGCTGTTTGACAGTGGAATTTGCTGCCAAGGAGTGTGGTGGAGTCTCCTTCTTTGGAGGTCTTTAAGCAGAGGCTTGACAACCATATGTCAGGAGTGCTCTGATGGTGTTTCCTGCTTGGCAGGGGGTTGGACTCGATGGCCCTTGTGGTCTCTTCCAACTCTATGATTCTATGATTCAATAAAAGCTTCTTCTTGTTGTTGTTGTTTAGTCGTGTCCGACTCTTCGTGACCCCATGGACCAGAGCACGCCAGGCACTTCTGTCTTCCACTGCCTCCCGCAGTTTGGTCAGACTCATGTTTGTAGCTTCGAGAACACTGTCCAACCATCTCGTCCTCTGTCGTCCCCTTCTCCTTGTGCCCTCCATCTTTCCCAGCATCAGGGTCTTTTCCAGGGAGTCTTCTCTTCTCATGAGGTGACCAAAGTATTGGAGCCTCAGCTTCATGATCTGTCCTTCCAGTGAGCACTCAGGGCTGATTTCCTTCAGAATGGATAGGTTTGATCTTCTTGCAGTCCATGGGACTCTCAAGAGTCTCCTCCAGCACCATAATTCAAAAGCATCAATTCTTCGGCGATCAGCCTTCTTGATGGTCCAGCTCTCACTTTCATACATTACTACTGGGGAAACCATGGCTTTAACTATACGGACCTTTGTTGGCAAGGTGATGTCTCTGCTTTTTAAGATACTGTCTAAGTTTGCCATCGCCTTTCTCCCAAGGAGCAGGCGGCTTTTAATTTTGTGACTGCTGTCACCATCTGCAGTGATCCAATAAAAGCTTAGCACCCATTTTAACATGTAGTAAATTACACGATAAAGTTGTCACAGAAATTACAGGGGGGGGCCCACATCTTTAAAGTTGTTAAATGTTACAAATATCGTGCCTGAATGCATCCTTTCAACTAGACAGCTCAGGGAAGTTACCTAGCTTTAAAAATACAGTCATACCTTGGGTTACAGCCGCTTCAGGTTGCATTTTTTTGGGTTGCAGACTGCCGAAACCCGGAAGTACCGGAACGCGTTACTTCTGGGTTTCAGCAGTCACACATGCGCAGATGTGCTAAATCACGCTTTGCGCATGCGCAGAAGCACCGAATCAAGCCCGCAGAGACGCGGGTTGCAAACGCTGCGGGTTGCGAACATCATGTTCGCAATCCAAGCGTCTACTGTAATATAAAATCAACTCCTTTGCCAGTTTCCTCCATTCCAAAGCTATTTTGCTCTTGAAAAAACAACACCAGAAAGTGCCCAGAGGTGACAATTGCTGAGCTGATCGTTGGCCAAGGAAAGCCTAACCCCATCACCAGACCCCATCACCAGACTTGCCTCGGGATCCAGACTTGCAAAGGAAGTTCTATTGTACTTTGGGTGGTGGGACTTCAGAGGTGTTTGCCTAGGCTCATCTTATACCTGGGTCTTGCCCTGACATGTCTGCTTATGCTAATCTTGTACCAAGGACTTGTCTGGACATGTTTGCCAAGGTTAAGCTAGTGTAATCCCTGTCTACCCCTCCCCTTTTGTGACATGTCAGTGATGTAAAGATGATGTATTGACGATGCTGTGTGAACTGTATTCTGGAATGTGGTGGGAAGTTTTAAAAGTCAATGTCGCCCCATCCTCGGGGTTCACTCGCTGCTGTTGAACCTGTTGTGCAAGAGTAAAGGATCTAAGTCTGCTGTCTGCTGTTTTGCTCCAAATTGCTTGGCTGGAATTTCCTTCTTTTACTGACCACATAGACCCGCGGGGGACTTGTGCCCCGACGAGATGAGCTGTTGAGTAGTCTCTCAGTCCAGAATTTTCCTTAACACAGTGCTCACATGTAACAACTAAAAAGACATGTAGGGGACAATTGGAATCTCCCTCTGCAGTAAAAGTTTGCCCATCATGGGAGAAGAAAGACAGACCAGTTATGTAACCCACTTGCAAGCCCTCTGTTTATTCTTACTTAAGTAGATATGCGCCGAAACAAATGTAAGGTGGTGATAAAAGCTAAGAGGAATGTCTGTTGGACCACAGGAAATTTCCTGTGCAGGAAGAGATCTTTGGAACTTCCTGTGGAGGAGGAGTGCATTGTGGGTCTGTTGGCAGGAGCCTCTTTACCACAGCTGCAGTTAACTGGGTGGAGGAGAAGGCGGGAGGGAAGGATCATTATCAGATGTCTGCTATGATACAATCCAGAAATAGAATTTGAACTATGTGGTTGTGTTTTTTTATATATTTCCCTTCTCAGTGTTGCAGGGACAAGCATTCAATCAAAGTTGTGGATTTGTGGTGAAAGTTGCTCATATGCAGGAAGTGAAAAACTGGCTCCTAGCTGTAGCTGGATTCTTCTCTACGTGCGAAAGATCCAAAGGCTCTAAAGGTTTTACTTCTGCCACATTGTAGTCTGTCAAAGACTGCTTTTCAGGCAGCTTCATACTTCTGGCCCTCAAGAAATGAACTGGGGTATTCCTGCTTTATCAGCACAACCTCAGTGGTTGTGCTGTCGTCCCCTTTGCACAGCAAGGCAAGGCACTTAAAATATATATCTGTGCGTATGGTATCTAAATTATGTGCCAAGGAAATAATATTTTGCAACCTATATAAATTATACAAATGGTTTTACTACTCGGGAGGAGCAAATAGGAGAATGCAGCCTTGGCCCCTGGATCTTTTATTTAGTGATTTCTCAGAGATTTTTCATGCATAAGGGCTAGAGTTGTTGTTGCTATTTGAATGAAAGGTGAGGTTCTCAGGGAACTCTGTTCTGTAACCAGACCATTCTGTGTCTGTTGTGCACTTCGGCAGAAGCTTTAATTCCTGCAGGCTACTAAAGCGAGATGAGCACCGCAACCCCAGAGTCGGTCACGACTGGACCTAATGGTCAGGGGTCCCTTTACCTTTACCTTTACTATAGCCTACTTCCCCTATCTTACTGTTGGCAGAGTAGGCACATGTGATTTACGTAGAGAGGAAGGTGCACAGCAGTGACTTAGTTTGAGCCTTACTCACCATTGCAATCATGCTCTCTGCTCCCAGGCAGCAAAATGGAGCAGCAGGCAGAGATCATTTCGGAAGCGGGAAGGGTTGGCTTGGGACACCTCTGGCGGGATGTAGGAAAGGGCTGCATGTGGTCCACGGATTTTTAATTTTTATTCTACAACATTTATATCATGCTTGATTGTAATAAAACCTATCAGTGGCTTACAAAATGATTAAAATAATTAAATTATTAGTAAAAGACGGGTATTTTAGAAATGTTCAAAAGGTTATTAAGAGCAATGCTGTAGTTTCAAAAGGGAATATCAACACTCTGCATGTCTGGATAGGTTTGCCTAAAAAAAAAATGTAAGTAGGCACTGAAAATAGTACAATGAAGGCACTTGCCTGATTTCAGTACACAAAGAGTTCCCGTGTGCAGGTGCTGCCACAACTAACAGATCGATTTCTTGCAAGCACCTGTGACAGTGTTGGTTCCACAGACTGAAGCAGTCCAGTGAGCATAAGTAGAATAAGGCAACCCTGCAAGTTTGCACATGTACACCTTCATTACTGCCTTTGAACTTCCAGGGATAGAGTGGGCATTGTTTGAACTGGTTATGCCTTTTATAGATTTACTCTGCAATCCTGCACATTTGTACTTGGAGACAGAGCTGTAGCTGGGTGATCTTGCGCCCCTGAACCATCCAGATTGCACCCCTAGCCATGGACAAATTAGCTCTTCTTTCCCCCTGTCCTCCAAACACCCCCCCCCATTTCAATTCACCCTCTATTTAAAACCTTTGTATATGGCAATAATCAATATTCTTATTTATAGACATATGTATGGACATATTTTTTAGCTGATTTTGCGCCCCACTTCGCCACCCCCCAGCTATGACCTCGCTTGGAGACGAGAGCTACTGAGTTCAATGTGACTTACTTCCAAATAAGTGCGAAAACCTATACCCACTTACTTGGATGTAAGACCCAAGAAGCTCAATGGGACTTACTTTTGAGTAGACATTTATATATGATTGTGTTATTTCTACCAGAATGTAAAATATTAATTTCTTATTTTTTATCAGTGCCGTGAGCTGCTTTGGGAATGTTTCTTTGCACTGCGTAGGACAAACTGCACCTCCCCAACGGCCACTGAATATCACTGCAGCACAAAAAATAAGTAGCTATCTGTTAATAATTCCAATTCCAGTTCAGTCTGGTGCAATACAGATACAGCTATAAATTGAGTCTATGTTTCCTAAGCTATCAAGACAACTGATGCTTCCCTTCATGCCTGCCTTACCTGTGCTGTCCCTGGAATAGTAAACGTTCATGTGACCAGGGTCTGATCCAATAAATTAAAACAATAATTCTTCATTTCCAAAACAATTTAATGCTGCCTCAGCCTCCTTACCAAAAGAACTTAAATGCTGTTTCAGCTTTTCACTTGCTGTTTTTGTTACACTGTGGAACTTGTTTGCCCGATAAGCACTTCCCCACAGGAAATTTCCTATGACGGAAAATGCTGGGGAAACTTCCTGTCAGAGAGGATGCTGGAGGGGGCAGATAATAGAAGCATTCTAAACCTCAGACCACAGCAACCAAGGAGGGGGTGGGGTCAGAATTACTTGTGGGAGGAAAGAACAAAAACTAGCTAATCTAGATGAGCATATAACAAGAGTTGTTATGTTGGAAGCTAGATCTTCGAATTCTCTTCCAGACGTGCCTTCTCTCTTTGGAAAATTGATTCCATTGATGTATGGTGTTTTCAGACATCCAGGCATTTGCAGCCTAAGAGATCCCAAGGCCAGAGCACAACATCGTATTATACCCAGTGGCAGAAGCTGTCTTGAGTCCATCTTAATTCAGCCAATGTAGTTCCAAATGTGAACAGCCTCCTGAGGCTTGCTATGGGTTGGTTGACACAGGAACCCTAAACAAGATTCCACATGGTCAGAAGCCTCTGGGTGGTTGTAGCAGCTGTTGGTTTCCACAGAGGACCCCGTCCAGCCTTATTAAAGGATTGCTCTGCACTCAGTCCACCTTCCTTGTTGGTTTCAAGCAGATTGAGCTGTAAATATAATGAAAGTGATCTGGAAGGGGATTCTCTATTGGAGACTGTAGCAGTTGGCATTAGCCTTTGATCACTTGACTGAGAAAGAGCACAAGTTTTCTACTTTAGGCAGAACCATAGCTACAGGGGTGCTAGCCAGGTTTTTGGCCCCGGGTGAAGTCTCCAGAGCGGCACCATTGAGGCTCCCAGTGTGTGTGCACGTACGCAGATGCGCATGGGAGGTGCCAAACTGGGTCTTTGACCTGGGTGAAACAATGCCTAGTTTTGCCCCTGCTTTAGGCCACATTATTATGGGGAAATACTGAGCCTCAATTCCACTAAATTTGCAAGATAGTAAAGCTAATTGCAGTCATTGTTTGCATAGAAAAATGAAATTGGGAAAGAAAGATAGTAAAAGTTGCCTATAGTGTAATTTAGCAAATGGAAACAATACTCTGTGAACTTCTGGTCTTCCTTTTATTTTTCTTCTTAAAAGCAGCCATGAGTGACCCTGGATTAGATAACTACGAGGAGAAGGTTAGCCCTGGCCGCACACCATTTTCCTGGTTCAATTTCCCCCCAAAGGTACCATTTGTCCCACACGGCAAGTACCAGCACCCTCAGGGGCATGGTAGTCAGGTAAACATGGAGGGCGAAGCTTTTCTAAAATCTCTCTCCTTTCCCAGCCTCATGGCTCCCATAAAATCCCACTTCTTTTACACACATATCCTGATATTATGTATTCACACTTCCCATGTTTCTTTTCTCTTTTTATGTTTATTAACTAGGGATGTGCTAAACAGCTAAATGTGTCTGTGATTCTAAGGAGAGTTGCACTTGCAGTAACCACACATTTAATTCCTAGGATTTGAGTGCTTTGAACTTTTGAAAAGATTTTTCTGAACCTTCCAAGCAGATGATCTCTTGAAGAATCCAGTGTCTGGTGCAGGGGAATGAATTCACTTTTCTCTAATGAACCAAAAAGTGACTGTGGGGATGAGTGGTTTTTCACAAACTGATAATATTACCAAAAGTTCTGAAGTCCACCTCCGAGGGCCTTCTGGTGGTTCCCTCCCTGTGAGAAGTGAGGTTGCAGGCAGCCAGGCAGAGGGCCTTCTCGGCAGTGGCACCCGCTCTGTGAAACACCCTCCCATCAGATGTCAAGGAGAGAAACAACTATCTGACTTTTATTATTTGCATTAGTCCACAAACAATCTCAGTATCTTTATGGGGGGGTTCTTCCAGCCCCCGGACTTCCCCCCACCCCTCTGCCTAGTTCCACTAATTATTTCTTCTCTTTTCTGCATCTAAATACCTTTATCCAAACTATTAAATCTCCTTTTTAATATCCCTTGTCAAATTATATTGTGCTAGTCCAATCCTGCTAACATTTTTAGATATTTGCAGTACTCCTTCAATACATGCTTTTAAAAATTTATTGTCCGGGAAATTGTCTTCCCGGACAATTTCACCATTTCTGCATAGTCCATCAGTTTTGATATCCATTCTTCTTTTGATGGGGTTCTTTCTTCCTTCCATCCTTGGGCATACAGCATTCTTGCTGCTGTTGTCACATACATAAATAGGACCTCTTTCTCCTTCGGTAATTCTTCTCCTATTATACCTAATAGAAAAGCCTCTGGTTTTTTAACAAAAGTTATTTTAAACATTTTTTAAATTCATTATAAATCATTTCCCAGAAGGCTTTTGCTAAATACCATTGGTACATCATTTTCATATAATTCTCTTTTAATGAACAGCAAGCAGTAAATCTTAAATCCACATTCCACAACTTTCCCCATGAATCAAGTTGGATATTATGACCTACATCTTTTGCCCAATGTATCATTAAAGATTTTACTTCTTCATCTTTTGTCTCTCATTCCAGCAACGTTTTATATATTTTTGACAGAACCTTTTTGTTATTTTCCAACAAGTCTTTTTGTAATCTTGAGGGTTCTTTCCTTTATCCATTTTAAAAATGTCATTTAGCTGATGATATTGGAGCCAATCAGTTAACAAATGCCTTATACATTGGTACCTCAGGTTATGAACTTAATTCATTCCAGAGGTCCGTTCTTAAGCCGAAACCATTCTTATCCTGAGGCACACTTTTGCTAATGGGGCCTCCCGCTGCACGTGCACCTCCAGCACACGATTTCCGTTCGCATCCTGGGGCAAAGTTTGCAACCAGGAGCAACTATTTCCGGGGTTAGCGGAGCTCGTAACCTGAAGCGTTCGTAACCAGAGGTACCACTGTATTCTCATAGTTCTTCAGTTTCAACTGATTTCCCTCCTCCACCAATAATAATAATAATAAGCTGATGATGTTGATGATGATGATGATGATCACTATCAAATTCACTACTGAAACACAGTACTGTACATGACTTAAAATGCCTATCAGTTGAGTGGTCAGCAGTGGCGGAGCATTCCCCGCTGGCACCCAGGACGGGGTGTGCTGTGGTGGCAGGGCTCACCACCAGAGCAACCCCCGCCAAATGGAGCTTAGAAGGACACAACAGCTCATGATGCAACAGGGCATCCTGAGGAGTGCAACCCCCCCAAAAAAACTGCACCCAGGGCAACAGGCCCCCACCCACCCACTATACTTCCGCTGCTTAGATACTGTCAATTGACCACCAATTACTTGATCATGTCAGATTTCTGTGAAGACCACCCTCACACAAGAAGTGTCTGACTTTTTCATTGCATCTTGGTGTCATCTTATAGCAGTGGCAGGAAGTATAGGGCCCTTGCTCTCCCAGCCTGCAAGAAGCATAGTCACACATGCATACACGTTTAGGAGGCCTCCTGCTTTCTTTATTCTCAATTAAGTCACACGGTTCTCATCCTGGGCAAGTGATGTAACTGCAGGAATCTATGAACAGAAACAAGTATGAAGCAGCAATTCTCGCTGTGGGCAACTGCAGCAGGCCTTAGGCCCATGGGCTGTCCCTGCCCTTCCCCTTCTCTGGTACAGCCATAAGGAGGCAATTGGAAGTTTTCACTTCCAATTTCACTTCCAACATGCTGCACATTGTGATTTTGTCTGAACCCTAAAAAGGTAAAGGACCCCTGACAGTTAAATCCAGTTGCAGATGACTCTGGGGTTGCGGCGCTCATCTTGCTTTAGAGGCCGAGGGAGCCAGCGTTTGTCCGCAGACAGTTTTTCTGGGTCATGTGGCCAGCAGGACTAAGCCTCTTCTGGTGCAATGGAACACCGAAACCAGAGCAGCGCACAGAAACGCTGTTTACCTTCCCCGCCGGAGTGGTACCTATTTATCTACTTGCACTTTTTGGCGTGCTTTCAAACTGCTAGGTTGGCAGGAGCAGGAACCGAGCAATGGGAGCTCACCCCATCGTGGGGATTCGAACCACTGACCTTCTGATCGGTAAGCCCAAGAGGCTCAGTGGTTTAAACCACTGAACCCTAAACTGTGCCTAATAAAATATAACCCATGGTTTGAAGTAGGCATTTCAGGTATGGACAAAATGGCAAGCTATGTTTCTTCCAAAAATGGAAGCCTTTCGCCATACCTTCATTAAAATTTGGTAGAGTTATTGGGGCCATAAAATTGCTTTTCAGGCTGAATGCTGCCTGCAGACCACAAGGTGACTCTGCTTTACTTTGACTAGTCCTTAAAACATTGAATCAAGGTCTGGGGAAAATGTTACTCACCTTTGCACTCCTAAGAAAAGGAAAGACATTTTCAGGTTCTAAGAAATACAGATATTCTGTAGTTTAATGCTACTGTTCCTTTTTTGTATTTCGTATGCAACATGTGCAATCTGTTAACATATGGGCTTGTATGCTGACCCTATGCCTTAGTTAGGGTTGCTGTATTTTGAAGAGCAAAAAAGAGGAAAAAATTGCTGACTTCTACCACCCCTGCTGAAATTCCCCTTTCCACGCATGCACATCCTGTTAAAGCTGCAGAAGCTCCTCTCTGCCTTCTCACCTGGCGATGCTGCTCCAGATCCCCTGGTCCTCTCGCATTCTCCATCCCTTGGCAGAAGTCATTTCCTCCAGCTCCACATGCATTGCCCTCGAAGGCCCTCAGCCCCATTTCCAGTCCCCTAGCCTCCAGCCACCCTCCCCAGCACGCTGCTAGCCAGCCCTGAGGGACCCTCTCTGCGCACAACCCCTTGCTCTTAGCACCCAGCATCCTGTACGCTCTTCCCTTTTGCAGCACCGATTGTTCCAAGCCTCTGCAGGCAGCCCTCATGCATCTCCCCAAACTATGCAAGGATCTCTTCGCACTCCCGCCTGCATGTCCTCTCAGCCCTCCCGGCTGGCTGCCATCCCCATAGTCACCGAATCTTAAAAATCCGCCGGAATGAACTTTTAACAATGAAAAAGAGGACATATCCAGGAATATCCGGACATATGGCAACCCTCCCTTAATGCACATAGTACATAACTTCCCCTGGTGCTACACAGCACCATTGTTTTTAAGGGGTAGTCAGTTTGTGTGGCAAAATGCACCTGTGGCCTCCTTCCCTCTCACCCATGGAGAATAGCGAGTGCATCTAGATGCACAACAATCCAAGTTCTTAGCTCTTAGCTCCTGAAGCTTCCAATGAATAAAAAACGGCCATTGCTAATTGGAGTGAAGGCAGTTGGAGGAAAGTACATTTTCACGTTGGGCTTTCATGGTAGAGAGCTGCGGGGATGATATTCCATGCATCCCTAGATTTTTTCTGGTCTGTTTAGGTCTAATAATAATTTAGTGTAAACATTGTGGGCTGTAGTTCATGAAAAGCATACACTACAAGACTGTTGGCTTTGCTGCAGTAGCCTAATGGAATTTGTCACTGTTTTGTCCTTCCTATTGTAGTATTTCCCCCATCGGATCATATATTACAGTATTGCCAACAGGTAGGTTCCTTAGCTGTAGATACTGGCCCTTTAAAAAATTGCTTAATTTCAGAACAGAGAATGTATTTTCCCTTTGTTGAGCAATTTTAATGTGAGGAGGGGTTTAAGAGGGATAGGAATTTAGCTTCTGTCTTCCAGGCCACCCCACTCTCCTTTTCCTTAAATTGGTGACATGGTCAACTGTCGTGAATCTGCAGGCGATCACTGCCCAGTGAGCTAATTTAGAGTCCTGCTTGTACACCTGATAAGCAAATGCAAGCCGTGTGTTATGTCAGCAGGTCAGCAGGGTTGATGGAACATGGGATTTTCACTCTGGTTCCAGAAAGGGGCTGTCACTGCTTCCAGGAAGCAGCACTTGGCTCTGATTCTGGAGAGTTGGAAGATTTATTTCCTCATAGCAAGGACTCTGAGTCTGAACATTCTTCTCAAGTGTTTTAATCAATACGCTTTTCTCGCATCTTATAAGTGGAGTCCATTTAAATAGAGGGGGGGGGATTTATTTATTGCTAGTTTTATTGATTGTGACATTATCCAACATTGTGACTATGAGAAGCAACCTGGCTAAAATTTTAAGACATCAAAACAAGTAAAATGTCCAGTGGGAAAAGGGAAATTGGCCCTAATCAGGAAGTTAAGCCACTTTAGTCCTAGAAATTGCAGAAAATAAAAACTGTAGAGGGAGGATGGTCAGCCTCAGAGATTTAATAGATAAAAAAATTAATTATAATAAAAACTGGCATAAGATTTAGTAGTGTTTTGGGAATGATAAGCACAACAAAAGCTGAACTTGATGAGTGTGAGGTGGAGCCTGTAAAAATCTAATAGAATCTGGAGCGAATGGGAAACACTTGGAGAAACTTGGAGTAGAGCTAATGTAGAAACCTGGTAGCTTATTGCTAGAGACTAGTGGTCTAAGAGTGGAGCCTAAAAAATATGGATTTTATCAGTTTTTCAGATCTCAGTATCTTATATAACCAGTTAATGAAGTCCTTGTAGTTACATGTAAACATTCAGAAATACACCAACAATCTGTGTGATTGTGTGATACATTCTGTGTGCCTGAAACCATAATTTTTCTGAATCCCTTCCAATGAAACTACTACTTTTTAATTTTAATTTTTTTTAAGTTTCCTAGTCGTCATGATGACTGGTAAAATTTTTGAAATGCAGCTTTGATGTGCAAGACCTGAAAGTTCACAGAAGAACAATAGCAAAGCTTACATTTTACAGTATTTTGTTAGCAAGCCCTTACTGTAAAATGTATTCTCTTGATTGGGGATGGGGGTTGACTCATAATTTTGAGCATCTGTGGCAGGCAAAACAGCCCACTTTCCTTTATCCTGATCTTCTGTTCTGAAATGCCCCCTGCCCTTTCTTCCCGGCTTTAATTTCAAGGCTGGTATGTTTTTGCCAGGATTGCGTGGTTGGACAGAGTCTTGATGCTGTAATTAGAGATGGTTGCTCCCCACCCCCACCCCTTTTTATGATGTGCAGGACTTGCCTTCGGGTATTCTGGTTTCTTAGCTGCTTTCCATTCCCCTGCCCACTAGAAATGCATTCTAGCCACCCCCTCACACAGAAGCGTTCCGGTTAAATCACTTAGATGTCCTCCAGCACCACAGAGCAATTGTATAGGGTGTGGTGTGGTGGGGAAGGAATCCTCTTGGAGGTACTATTGGAATTCCTTATATTGTAAACACAAGCTTCACCTTGTAGCCATGAACGTTTAGCCTTCTCCCATTCCACCTGTGGCCATGCCCTACTTAAAAATAAGAAGATATGAAGTGACAAGGAAAAGTACAGAGCATGTACAGAGCGACCTCCACCCCCATCTTCCTCAGCACACAGCCCAATTTAAAAACAAAACAAAATTATCATCTAAAATCAGCAGAAAAAGCCAGAGTTGAGTGCGGAGTTTAGCTCTGATGTGATCTAGAAGTAAAACAGCAAGCTGAACAGAGTCAGAAAAACATTTGAGAGCAATGTTTGATTTCTGTTTGAATCCAGGCTATGGGAGAAGCAAGACCTTTTCGGGGTGCTAATGCTGCAAAGCCCTCCATTGTAGATTCAGGTTGTATGTATGTGTAAATAAACCATATATCATAAAGATACCACAGTCTCCGCTGTGCCTCATTCCCCAAAGGAAAGAAGAACCCTGGGTAAAGTGCCTGGAACCGCTGGCATCTTGTACCGCTCAGAGATTGGTGTGGGGAGCAAGACTGGTATTAGAAGTGGGATTTGTGTTTCCTGAAGGAGGGCCTGTGAGTGAGATGTGCCTGAGTCAAGATGGAGGGAAGAATAGCAACACTCCTTGAGGAACTTAAGAAAACAAAGCAGCAAGAAAGCCGGCTGCAGTGCCGGCAGTTGCATAAAATGGAACAGCTGCTAGCAGAGTGACTGAGAAGCCTCTGTGGACAGAAAAACTCTCAAGAGGGGGTTGAAAGTGACCCAGAAACCCAGCTGCAAGGCACCCAGATGGAAAGAGTGGCCAAAGAGATCCAGAGTGTGGATGGGCAGCTGAGGGGCCGGGACTGCGAAGAGAAGCAGTTGGTAGCTGAAGGCAAGGGAGAAGACAATGCTTTGTAGAAGGGGGAGCTGTCTGGAGCTGAGGAGCTGCGGCTGATTGATTTCTTCACTTCTTGGGAGTCTGCTGTAAGAGATGTGTGTAAGAGTGTAAGAGGTGTAAGAGATGTGTGCGCATGAGCAGGAGGAATTGGAGGTGTGTGTGAACATGCAAGAGGAGCATAAAATGGAGCCTGCCAGCGCCTGTTCTCTTATAATGGCAATGGCACTCACCTGAGAGGTGCCAGAACTGAGTTCCGACTGAAAGAAAGCCCTGGAGCCTGCTGAATTGGTGCAGGAGGAGATGCTGGAGATGGAGGCCATATACCTCTGAATTCCAGGTGCTTGGGTACACAAAATCCATCTGTCCAGAGTGGCTGGGTAAACCCAGCCAGATGGGCAGGGTATAAATAATATTTTGTTGTTGTTGTTGTCACCATGCTTTGATTGTGTGTCTCCAGATGGGCTGATGTTAATAGGTTTTGATGGACTAACTCCAATGGCATTAACAATATACTGGGAGTGTAAAGGGAAGTGTCAGACAGATATTTTTAAGAGCTAGATAAAATTGTTAATTGTTAACTCATCAGTTAATATTATATATAAAAGAAGGTTCTGTAATAAATTGGGTAGATCTCCCGGAAATGTATATAATTCATGAGAATATGTAATAATCAATTTAAATACATTTAGCTTCATTTTTGTGTGATTGATTATTTAATGGTTATCATTGCTAAATATGTAAATATGAATGTAGATAAGGATTTCAGTCTAGGTTTTGTACATGACACATAACTTTGATGATAAAATTTTAGTATAGGAGCAGGATTGTTTCTCTCTTTTCAAAGACAATTCCTAACATAATTAGAAATAAGAGTATGAAAAAAGGGAAATAAAAGGTTTATGAAAATTTTAAAGTAGTAGGCAATGTCTTGTAAGAATCATAAAAAGGAAGTAAGAACAGTTGTTGAGGAATTGTATTTAGATTTGGTGGAACATTTTTAGGAGTTTCAGGAATGATTAGAGTTAAAAATAGAGCATATAAAAGAAAAAAATGGAAAAAAATATTATTTGGAAAGGTTGCCGAAATGGGCATATATTACAATAAACAAACTAATATTACATATAGTTACGTAATGCAATTAAAGGGATTAAATAGAATTGAGGGAAACTAGCACAACAGGTTTCAGAGAGATTGTAAGGATAAAAGTGCGATAATGCTTGATAACTGAGGGTAGGCAATGCATAGAAGTGTTGAAATGCAGAATAGAGGACAATTTAGGCAGGAAGACAGGAATAAAAATTAGAGCTTTAAAAGAGGAAGTTGAGAGAGAGAATTTAGTATTGTGGAAAGAAGAATTGTCTGCAATTATATTTGGGCCTGCTTGTACTGAACCTCTCTCTATATATATATGGCGGCAAACAGAATCAGTTCAGAAAATACAAGACAGCAGAAGGGACAGGTGTTAAAGTTATGTTTTGAGATTTAAGATCTAAAGATGTAACAATGGTATACAATGCAGTTAGAGATCCTATGGCACCTGGGGCATTACAGTTGCTACAGCAGCAACAAAAAGCACTAGGTAGTCCACAAGAGCCTTGGCACTTCTCCAGTGGTCCATGGGGGGAGAAGATTGGAGATCACGGCCCTGAATAAGCACAGAGAAATTCACTTTTTTTTTGGTAAGTCACAGAAACTATCAAGAGAAGGCATTAAAGATTTTATGCCATGGGTTCATTTACCAGAAGTAAACATTAGCAAGAAACAGGACATAAATATAGAACAGGTAAGAAAAGCTATAAAACATTCTAAGAGTGGAAAATCTCCAGGTCCAGATAGATTCATAGCAGAATATATATTAAAAAAATACTGACAATATAGAAGCACCATTAGTGGAGGCTTTAAACTAAATTTAAACTGGAAATCTGCCCCAGAAATGGAAAATAAGAATCATATCTGTATTATATTAAAAGGGGAGAATAATGAAGATTCAATGTTGTACAGACCGTCTGCCCTATTGAATTTTGATTGTAAAATTTTAACCTCCATAGGGTAACAGAAAAATGTGTGCATAAAGATCAAACAGGTTTTATTAAGTCACGAGCTATAATAATGAGTTTAAGAAGAGTATTAAATATTATGCGATCTCTTGGTTTCTGGATGAAGAATAAGCTTATGACAGGTTCAAGTGGGGGTTTATGAAGGAATTTTTTTTGGAAAGGATTGTATTTCCAACAAATTTCTGTAAGCCGAAAGATTGAAATATTTTTTGCAGAAGGTAACTGAAGCTATCAAAAGAACTGTACGGAACAACCTTACATTTACAGAGCAAAATATCCTCTTGAATTATATACCCAGCACATGGAACCCTACGAAAGGACAATATGAGTGGACTCTCCCTGCCCTTAACTAAAGCAAAAAGACTGATACTGATGAACTGGAAAAATAAAAATGCAGCTCCCTTCTACGATTGGATTGGGGATTTATACAAATTTACAACATATGAACAACTTGCATATAAACACAGACTTGCCAGGGAGAAATTCAATGATATTTTGAATCCATTCTTACAAATACTGTAATAGGTTGAGATCTGTTGAAGTACAATAACAACCTTGTAAAATACAGTGGTACCTCGGGTTACATACGCTTCAGGTTACAGACCCCGCTAACCCAGAAATAGTGCTTCAGGTTCAGAACTTTGCTTCAGGACGAGAACAGAAATCGTGCTCTAGCTAAAGTGGTGCTTCAGGTTAAGAACAGTTTCAGGTTAAGAACGGACCTCCAGAACGAATTAAATACTTAACCTGAGGTACCACTGTATACAGTTTTGGGTTTTTCCCTCTCCCCCATTTGTTTTCCCTTCTACACTGGTTCTGTTTCTCTTTTTCTTTCTTTTATTTACATCTCACCATATTTAGTGCACATATAATTATGTATTTTTTTAGCTTTCAATGAAGATGTTATATATATCTGTAAGCTGATAGATATAGAAATATGGTTGGGGTGAGATTTAATGACTTAGGTTTCCCAATGTTATATCCTAGTAGAGTGGTAAGACAAGAGTGCCTGCGGTCAGAGGCATCTCTAGTGCAATAGATAAGACAAAGTAAGACAATAAAAGGCATAAGAATAGCAGAAATAGAACATAAAATCAGCTTTGACTGTGATGATATGGGAGTTTTCTACACAGAATCAGCCAAAATAAATTGGGGAAATGAAACAGGAGTATAAGGGGCTGGATTAAAAATCATTATAACAAAACATGAATTATTACCAGCAAATGTATATTACGATGAGATTGAATATGAGAATTTAGCTGGTGTAGTAGAGTAAAATATCTGGGTCTCAAAATCACAGATTACCTAACAGAACTATTTCAAAGATAATTAGCTCCCAGCTAGATCCGGCACAACAGATCCAACAAGATGTAGAATTCTGGGAAAATGGGGTGGGGGGCAATAAGCCTAATTAAGATAAACGTTTTAACAAGAATAACGTGTTTTCTGCATAACATTCCCATGTTTTTACATCACAAACGGTAAAGGAATGGCATAGAAAATAATATCAACTTTTATGTGGCTAGGGAAAAAGGTAAGCGTATCAAAGGTTATAGTGAGAGGGAATCACTGGAAGCGAGGACTGTGGAGTCCTGATTTTGAATTTTATTTTGAAGCAGATATTTTAAATGCATTATGGATGGTCGAAAGAATCAGAATGAAATAATATAGGGGATGGAGTTATACAGTAAATATTGGACTTAAAACATGGGATAAACACAGAGCATATCTCACTTCCAACATATCTGATATACTCAGTGCTTTTTTCTAAAAATGTCTAGGGGTACTCTCATATTCCTACTCATATTGAAATGTTGCCCCACAATGAGGCCAAACTTAGATTCACAAACTGTTTAGGGGTATGCGTACCCCTGCGTCCCCCCAGAAAAAAAGCACTGGATATACTCTATGTTTATCCCATACTGTAATTCCAGTACTTACTACGGTTTTCCATAGTGTTTCAATTTTTCATTCATGATCTAAAAGCTTTAGGAGTCACCATGGATTCCTGGGGTAAGAGTGTTATTGCCCTGGTGTCCTGCTTGTGGGGCTCCCCACTGGGGGAAGCCCAATGCTGGACTAGAGAGGCCTTCAGTCTGATGCTGAAGGTCTTTTCTTATTTTCTCCTAGGCCGTTGTTGGTGGAAGGGAAGCTGTCTTCTTTTCTTGAAAAGATATTTTCTGTACCATCATAGAAGGCACAAAATGTGATACAGATGCCCAGGTTAGGGATGCGCAGTGCTTTTTTTCTTTTTAAAAAAAGGTTTAGGGGTGCTCTCATTTTGACTCAAGAAAATCACCATTTTATAGTTCAAATTGGAAAAAATAAATACAGTAAATGGACAAAAGTATAAAGATTTACAAAAGGTTTAGGGGTATGCGTCCCCCCAGAAGAAAAGCACTGGGGATATGTGTAACCCCATAACATGATGCTCAGCAAATAGTGAAATCCCTGTGTCAGATTCTCCCTGGTATTTTGTGGAATATTTTTGTTTTGGTTTCAGTTTTTCAGTGTATGATTATTCAATCATTTCTATAGGCTTGCAGCCCATTTACTGGAGCAGAGATGATGTAGCCCATTGGCTGAAGTGGGCTGAAAAGGAGTTCTCATTAAGACCCATTGACAGCAACACTTTTGAGATGAATGGCAAAGCGCTCTTGCTTTTAACCAAAGAGGATTTTCGATACAGGTCTCCACATTCGGGTGAGTACTAAGAAATGGATAATGTGGCCTCATTCATATGTAGTGCTAAGTGAAAGTATGGGTAAGCATGAACGAGAAAGCATGTGGGTATTCTTAACACAAACCACAGCTGCTTTGTTCCTGCTCTGGACTTGCTAATGTTGTGGCACCCAGAACTAAGCCATGGTTTGACTTCGCTATAGCCAAACCTTGATTTAGTGCTTGTGGTTTGTCTAGAGTGAGATTTGAACTTAATGCTAAACCGAAACAGGACTTAGGTACGGATAGCACAACAGCAGCATGGCAGGAGTGAAGCCCCTGTGCATTTTGCTGTGAGTACCCGTGCACTAGGTCATTCATGCTTAGCCAGGATTTGGCCTACCAAATTGCATAGGACTGGTACACAAAAGCCCTCTTTGGCCCCATTGCTTCCCACTGCTCTCAGAATTTACTTCAGCCCCTTGCCCTTATTCCCAGTGGTGTGGTTGCTATGTTCTAGTCTCTAGGGACATAGAAACCACACCACTGGGAATAAGGGCGAGGGGCCTGAAGTAAATTCTGAGAGCAGTGGGAAGCAATGGGGCCTGCAATCAGTCTTGAAGTCCTGGGCAGGTTTGTGCAGGTGAAGGTGGTCCTTCAAGTACCCTGGTCCCAGGCTGTTGAAGGGCTCCAGCCTTCTCACAGATGAGAGCTGCATTTCAAAAGCTAGATGTCATGGAAAGATGTTCTTCTGTCTAATGCAGAGGTGGCAATGGGGAGGGGGGCATTGAGCGTGACGTCAGGCCGTTGGGAGGAGCCAGGTGGCAGAGCCGAAGGTGGCCGCAGTGTGGCTTCAGTGGCTGGTGACTCCTGCTCCTGCTGCTTCCGCTGTCTCTGGCAGGGGGCTGCTTTGACCATCTCCTTCCTTCCATGGCGGGGGAGGAGGAGAAGGATTTGGCCCCTGAAGTGGTGCTGTGCTCAGCTCTGCATTTCGCCTCCTCCACTCCCTTTGAATGTTGGGGGGGCAGCCCCTCCCAAAATAATCAGGGGAGGTCAAAAGGAGATGGCATCCTTGCTCTAATGTAATAGTTTTCTATGGTGCAGAATTATTTTTTGTATGGGGAAACATTTCATCCTGTGTTGCAGTCCAAAGTTGCCCAAACATAGGGGAACCATATATCTTTCATTCACTTGCATGGTCTGTTTGTCTTTTAGGTGATGTGCTATACGAGCTTCTTCAGCATATCTTGAAGCAAAGGAATTCTCATGTGCTGTTTTCACCTTTCTTCCATCCTGGGAACTCTATCCATGCTCAGCCAGATATCATGTTACATCAAAACCATGATGAAGGTAGCAACACATATCTCTTTGTTTGTTTGTTTACAACCAGTGTTAGCTGTGGGCTTTGTGTGGAATGAAATAGGATACATGGGGGGGATACTTGGCAAACCCTTATATTATGACCATGGTTGTGGCTACAATTTTTTTAAAAAAATAATAATAATATTTATTAAATGTTTTTTTAAATTATAAAAAAGGAAAAACAGAAAAAAAGACAAAACAGAAAAATAGAAAGAAAAAATACATCCATCATTCTCAAATTTTCAACTTTCATTACCTTCTTTCTTTGACCTCCTCCTCCTCCCCTTTCTTGTATCCTGGTTAATAATTATCACAGCAAATCCTTTCCATAGTTCATAATATTTTGTCCTTACATTATCTTAATCTATTTTCATCTTGTCTTATAGCAAACCTTAAAACTTAAAACTTAAATCTTATTTTTACCGACTTCTCATAACCATATCATTAACCTAATTCTTTAAACATTTTTACTAGAACCAAGTAGTTCCATTTCAACATTTTTCTAGCATTCATCAATTATTTTAGAACAGTCCTAATGGTAAAAGAAAAAAAAGTAAAACAATCCAATCTTCATCCAGCGTCCCTTCCTCCTGGTCCCGGATTTTGTCAGTCCTTTTTGTCCCATTAATCTAGCGCATTAACCTGGTATCCTTATATCCGAGGCCCTCAAGTCTCTTCCATGTCCCTTCTGCGACTCTTTTTCATATTTTCCTTTCACTTGTGGGAACTCCAGCTTAGTAATGTTTTTGACCCTTTTCAGCAGATCAGCCCCATTTCCATAGTCCAGACTAAACTCCATGTGATATTTAGACACCTGTTTCAGATTCCCTCCAAAATTAAGAGCCCCCAGAGCTCCAAACATCTGACGGCCCATTACCAGACTCAGAAAGTCCAAACATCCCTGCATGGGAGGGTCAGTCCAACCCCCCATTTCCAAACCAAACTAAACTTTATCTTTCCAAATCTGGTTTTTTCCAAATTCATTTATCAAATCCAAAGGCTCATGATCCTGCAGGGCCGCAACTCCCTCCATTTCTGGCACCCAGGATTCAGCAGTATCCTCTTCTCTCATCTGTGCTGTCATAGCACACTCCTGTTTTAATTCCTGGGTAGGCTCCATGTAGTTTCCTACTGCCTGTTCAAAATTTCTGGCCGCATTAGTCATCAAATCAGTCTTCTGGCTTAACTGATCCAATAGGGCATTTATTTTACAGAAAGCACCCAGCTGAGCTTCTGAAAACATTGTCCTACAAGGTCACAAGTCCTTTCCCACGATTGTAATCTGTAACAGCTGCGAGCTCCTGAAGTTGGTTACAATTTCACTGTCTCCCTCTAGGGGGAAAACTTCTGTTTATTCTTTCTTTTAAGAACAATAGCAACAAAGTTTCTTTTTAAAGATATTCAGTCAATATTTGTTCCTTTGGAATGCGAAAGGAAACAATGGAGTCACTATGTTACTTTTCTTTTAGCTATCTGTCAAAAACATTTGTCTCTGGTCAATGAGCTTCAAACGTCAGTCCTGACACTCCGCTCCAGGATCAGGACGGTGGAAAGTTACTTTAAACTCACTTCTGCAGGTTTAAACAGTCCAAAAAGAGATCCCCCTTCTTCTCCTGCTACCGAAGGGGGGTTCCACGATTTTAGATGATGAAAGCCAATCCTTTAAAAGTAATTTTCTAGGCTCTAGTTTACGTTGTCTTTGCTTTATTCTAACTACAAAGAAACGGAAGGCTGACTTCCTGTTTAGACCTTCCCGTTTCAGTACCAAATTGAAGTAAATTTTAAGTCCAATTCCTCTCTACTGGCCAGTCCTTATTTAAAGTCCAATTGTTCCAGTTTTAAGTACTCACGGGTGATTCTTTAGATGCCAAATTGTCCCAGGAAAAAGGCAGCGCTCTCCGGCAACGGCTATGCGGCTTCGCTCCACGGAAAAAGCAGTAGACTCACAGCACCGCGCCACTTCCCCCTCTTCGCTTCGGAGCCCGTTAATGGGTTCCTTTGCAGGTTGGGGGGGCGCTAAAGGTGCCCGCCGAGTCCCATGGTCACAGGCTTCATCCGCCTGTGATTTTTTAAAGGGTCCCCGCTTCACCGTAGCGGAAACGACCCGTTTCGCGCGGAGCTGGTCCCTCCAGTTCAGAGGGAGTCCACCATTGCCGATGGCGCCACCCCGGAAGTCCCGGTTGTGGCTACAAATTTAGAGCACTCCTCTAAAAATGAACTCAGAATTGCTCCATAGTTAGAAAATATGGTACTAAGGAAACCAAAGAAGGCCGGAGTTTGAAGTAACAACAGTAAACTTTATTTTATTTTTGTCATAATATGCAAAGAAGGCTTACAGCCAGATCCTGAGTCTAACTTTGTTGTCAAAAGAGTGTTTAGCTCTACAGATTAGACCTATTTGCTTCACTTACACAATGTGAAATGGCAGGCTGGTACACCTGCATCAAACACAAGTGTGTATGTGGCAACCACTACATAATGTGTGAATTGGCCTTTTATCATGGGTGTCCGCTGTACTTCAGTTTCCTTTCACATGAAGTTTCTATTTAAAGAAAGCAAAACATCATTTTGGCAGTGGCCCATTGCTCCATGGGAAAGCACATGGTCTGCATGCAGAACTCTGTAGAATCAGTTCCTGGCTGCTCCAGTTAAAATGGACCTGGGGTAACAGGACTGGGAAAGAACTGCAATAAGATGAGCATTAAGGGTGGAAAAATTTCCCCAAAGATACCAACTGTATTCAGAAGAGATTTTGCCCACCACCATCCATCCTTCTCTGCAATGCACAACCTCTCGTGTATTTCAAGGCACCTTTTAGTTCATGTGGTAAGATGTTGAGTCCCCCAACAGGCCTGGCTAGTGCATCTTGTGAACTAGATATATGGTCTAAAAATTGAATTGGAAACATGGGGGCTTTGGGGGCGTAATGCCAAATCATACTTTGGAATTGGAAGCACAAATGTACGTCTCACGTGCTTCCTGTTTCCCTCATGCATTACAATGACCAACTCCTGTTCCTGGTTTTCAGCAAAATGTAGTTGTGCTGTTTCATCCAATCTGCATGTTTCACATTTCCCTTTATGCCAAGATTGTAAACCACTCTGATTTGGTGGAAACCAGGAACAGAAGTTGCAAATCTCTGTGTGGGAGGAGGAGGACACAAACCCAAGGCTCCTTGGGTGCATTCTCATGACAAACAGCCACATTACATTGGAACCATAAGGCTTGATTCTCTAACTAACTATTCCAAAGTTCTGCTGTTCAAAATTGTGTTTTAAGTTGTGCCATCTTAGTTCTTGAAAACTTGGAGCTCCTTTCTGTGCCACAAAGGCTGGACACTCCACTGCTGCCCTGTACAGTACATCCTGTACTTGTTCAAAGAAAAGATGATCAGCTGATCCCAAGATGTATTCATTAGGGAACTCCCTGCCTCATCTTATTTATTACTTTTTATCCTACAGAGCTATGGACATACACGGTTCCCCCTTTCTGAATTGTATCCTCACAATAACTCTGGATCAAGCTCCCCAAGAGAGCTCTATTTCTGAGGAAGGATGTCACTGTGATGCCAGGTCATCCTTGTTTAAGTTCAGTATTTCAGCTACTATGCCCCTTAGGCTCTCTTACCATCTGGTATCTTGATCCCTTTCCCTGTTCTTTCAGGGTATGGGCTACATCGGAGATACATGCAGGACTGGAACTGGCAGCCAATTACCTGGCATCACAGTGACATTGGTAACTGTTTGCTCATGCAGTTTGTGATCAAACCATGCAGGCAAAGACAAAAAGAACCAACAATCAACAGATTGTCTGGTTTTGCAAAGTACTGTGCAGGCAACTTCACAAGAAGCTGATCTTTGAGATTGCGTATCTCCATGCACAACGCTTCATAAGACCTGATGATCACCTGAGCTTGCAAGACCAGGTGCACAGTGCCTGATTTCAACATGTGGACAGAAGCCTGTCATCTTTGATGGACACCTGATCATAGGAACCTGTCATTGGAGTTTGCAATGTCAAGTGCAGAACACTTTGCAGAAGACTTGTAGGAGTCTTGGTTGACCACAAACTTGACATGAGCCAACAGTGTGACGCGGCAGCTAAAAAAGCCAATGCAATTCTGGGCTGCATCAATAGGAGTATAGCATCTAGATCAAGGGAAGTAATAGTGCCACTGTATTCTGCTCTGGTCAGACCTCACCTGGAGTACTGTGTCCAGTTCTGGGCACCACAGTTCAAGAAGGACATTGACAAACTGGAACGTGTCCAGAGGAGGGCAACCAAAATGGTCAAAGGCCTGGAAACGATGCCTTATGAGGAACGGCTAAGGGAGCTGGGCATGTTTAGCCTGGAGAAGAGGAGGTTAAGGGGTGATATGATAGCCATGTTCAAATATATAAAAGGATGTCACATAGAGGAGGGAGAAAGGTTGTTTTCTGCTGCTCCAGAGAAGCGGACACGGAGCAATGGATCCAAACTACAAGAAAGAAGATTCCACCTAAACATTAGGAAGAACTTCCTGACAGTAAGAGCTGTTCGACAGTGGAATTTGCTGCCAAGGAGTGTGGTGGAGTCTCCTTCTTTGGAGGTCTTTAAGCAGAGGCTTGACAACCATATGTCAGGAGTGCTCTGATGGTGTTTCCTGCTTGGCAGGGGGTTGGACTCGATGGCCCTTGTGGTCTCTTCCAACTCTATGATTCTATGATTCTATGATTCTACACCCCACAAGCTCAGCCCAGTTGTGTCTTTACCTTCTCCATGCCTGGTGTCATATTTGGGCACAGCTTAGCCAACACAGTCTCACAGGCCAAATGTGGTTCCCATAAGCCACAGGTTCCCCACCACTGCTCTGCACAAAACATGTGGTGGCTGGATTTCAAGGACTGCACGTTGTTCAGCTTCTTCTATGGACACAACCCATAAGAAGGAAGACTGGTTTTTGTTCTAAGTGTGTGATGTCAGATAGGAATGTCAAGCCAAGAGGTGCTGGCTAGTTCTGCAGCATCAGGTGTGCTATGGCACCTTCCGCTTCAATGGAGTCCGGGGTCTTTTTCACCTCCAGTCCCTTATAGCCATACTCTACCCTTGTTTTATTGTGTTCTCCAAGTGCTTGGTGAATACTTTTGCTCTTTGCTCCTTTCCCCTCAGCTTTGCTTCCAACCACTAAAATAAAGCTTTCACATATGCATTTTTTTAAAAAAGGCACCTCTTGGTAGAAATTAAAAGCCGAGGAGGAGCATTTTGTTTTAATTAAGGATTACTTCCAGTCACAGACTCTGGGCAGTGAGGGAAGCCCTTTGTGCCAAGACTTCACAGGCAGGTAATGAGGGCTTCTTGTGTACTTTGAGTCACTTGTGCTGCCTCTTTCCTGTTGGTGAAAGAACTCACACAGCTAAATATAGCCCTGCACTGCCTGTTGGGTTTGTTGTTGTGCTTAATTCTTCACTGGGTTCTGTGGTATGTATCTGCTCCAACCAGCTCACTTTGAATGGCCATATGAGGGAAAGGGCCTGGCAAGCATTCTCCAGGCGATCTTTACAATTCAGTCTTGAGTATGGTTTCTGTTTCTCTCCTGAGTGTTGTGTAGGAGAAAAGAACTGTTGGTGCACTGGAAGAACTAAATTGCTGAAAAACCACAAGGGTTTTGTGCTTCTAATTCCTAGGCATGGTTTGCCATTATGTCCAAACAGCCCCAAAAGCCCACCTACAAAGGAGACTGCTGGCTGCATCTCTGCACAATTTACTGTTCTGGTCTTGCCTCCTTCCAATCAGCCTCAGTGAGGATGGAGGAATAATTTCTGTATCTGGAAAGATCCAGTGAGCCAGCCACACCTAATATGAAGACAAATTACTTGCCCTTAAAGGAGATGTCCTTTGCATTTTTTCCAGTCAGGAGTGGCACTTCTGATTAGGGATTCAATGCAGAAATACAGAAAGTGGGCTCTTCTGCAGATGAAGGGTTAACTGGGAGGGGTATTGTTTTGGTCGGTTGGTATGTTATGTGTGGCTTTTTGTGTTTTTATGTAATAAACCGCCTTCTGATCCTTGGATAAAGGGCAGTAAATAAATTTAATAAATAATAATGATAGCTCTTGCATGTGCATTTAAAAATACATTTTAGGCTTATGATGGAAGAGTGTATCCAGTTTTAACTGAGGATAAAATAGTTCCTTGGCTGTTACGCAGAACCTACAGACCACAGGCTATTCCATTTCTGTGGTGCACAGCCATCTTTTCAATGAGCACTTTGACTGATAACCGGCAGTCCACAGGGCCCTCCCTGGCACTCCTGCCAAGTGTCACTGAAGATGGCAACACACAGGCTGTGTGTTCCCTAATTCAGATCTTTTTTAATGCAGAAAAAGAAACACATTCTTTTGAAATGTAATCCTTGCATTGGTTTAAAGGTGTAAATGTTTAATGTTATGTCTCTCTGTTGGACTGCATGCAGGAATTGTGTCAAATGACCATGGCTTATCATGCAATGTGCAGTGTCTGAGTGAATGGGCTCCATGAGCCCCGGGAAGCCGTGCCTTCTAGATGGCACCAACCTCATTGCAGAGCCTGATCATTCATGCCAGAAACATTTATCTGGCAAAATTCCAATGCCTTCCAGAGGTTGATGTGTGAACCACCTTTTCCTCTGATGCTGCTCACACCTGCCTTATGAGAGCGCATCAGAGAACCATATCTTGCCATCACTTCACTATCATTTCCTGACAGAAGGGCAGAGTTTTAAGGAGATGTGAGATCAATTGAAGTGATGTCCTATCAATCAATATTTTGCATTTATTTCCATGCATATGGCAAATAGCGTGCAGTGGGTGAACGTGTATACTGCATATGGTGAAATGTTTCTGACTTGGTTATTGTGACCTTGACATGCAAAAAACTTAACTCAGATACAGAAAGAGAGAGAGAGAAACACAATGCAAGCCTGTAACCCCACCCAGAAATAATTCTCAAAAATAATTCACATTGAGTTCTGTATGTTCATACAACTACAGTGGAACCTCGGGTTGCAAACGTGATCCATGCGGGAGGCACGTTTGCAACCCACAGCGCCGTGTCTGCACATGTGTGGGTTGCAATTTGGCACTTCTGCGCATGCGCAAAGCGTGATGTAGTGCTTCTGCGCATGTGCGAGCGCCAAAACCCGGAAGTAATCTGATCTGGTACTTCCGGGTTCTGCGCGGTGTGCAACCCAAAATCACGTAACCTGAAGTGTCTATGACCTGAGGTACCACTGTACAGACATTTTCTTTCATCCTAATTTCTGCGGCTTTTCTGAGTGTATCTGTGTAGCCATGTGAACTAGAAACTTTTTTTTAAATTGAGATTTCTGGAAATCTTAAATGAGATCCAGCGAACTATATGCCCAGCTGTACTCTACACATTAGAACATCATTTTGGGGTTTGTTTGTTTTTGTTTTTTAAACTCATTTATATGCCTACTATTTCCCTAAGGACTCAAAGCAGCTTCCCATTTCACCCTCGTAACCACCCTGTCTGGTAGTCTAGGCAGAGAAGCAGTACCCAAAGCCACCCAATGGGCTTCAGGGTTGGAACTTTGCAGTTCAAACCCCCCACTCTGTCGGCTGCACCCGACTCCTCCTTGGACAAAAATCATGACTTCCTGTGTTCACATCAACTAGGTAATCTGGTGGCACACATGGCTCTGAAATATGCTTAAAGGGTTATTTCTTTGCAAGTCCAGTTTTAAGACATTGTTGTTCAGTCACCGCAGACAGGGCATGGCCTGGCACTGAAGTTTCACTTCCTTGTGCCCATTTCGTTATTACTGACCTGAGTAGTCAGACAAAGACAGACCTTTCTTGTTTATGATTTGGAGCATGTGAATCATAAAATCCACACCAATGTCGCTTCCTCCTGAGCAGTAACAAGGAAACTGGTGGTTGCTGGCAAGATCCATTGGGAGGTGGACAGCCTGATGAGTGGGCCTGGAGTCAGCCTAAGGTCACAGAGCTTGTGCGGGGGAAGCAGACCTTTGGAAGCCGAGTCCACAGGGCTTCAAAGAGGCCTTTTGCTTGCATCTCATGGCAATTGTATTTTAGAAGCAAGGCACCACTCTGTTCTTTTTGAACACTCCCTTTAAGACAACAGTGGTAGCCACAGACTGAGGAAGAGAAGGAGCAAATACAACAACCTAATATCTCCACACGTCTAGCAAAACCAGGGTAAATTTTGCAGAACAGTTGATGCAAAATGTGATACAATTTGCATCATGGTTGCAAGTCATATAAGACAGCTTTTCTTGGCGTAGAATTTTAACATTTTTGGGGGGAGTAAGCACAGTCCATATGCTCTATCTTAAAGCCTGTCATGGTATGAATATATTTGTCTCATCTTTTCAAAACAATGTTTTTGTCCTTGAGAGAACAAATATGGGCAGTGTTTACTCCACCTTAGTTAGTATTTGGCTAGAACCAAAGGATCCAGTTAAAATTGCGTCTTAAGTTATGTGTCACCAGTGCTATTTTTCAGGAAAAAGAGGTGCCAGAACTCACCATGAATGCCTCCCTTGTTCGCTTATAATGGCAATGGCGCCCACCTGAGAGGTGCCAGAACTGAGTTCCAGTGAGCTCAGGCTGAAAAAAAGCCCTGTGTGTTGCCTATGAGCTCCCAGTTGGCCATTCCTGCCTATCGCAGAATTCACAACTTTTTCTTTCTTTTTCTTTTGCTACGCAGACAACTTTGTCCAGAGACATTCAAGACAATCAGCTGACACAATGCATCACAACCCACCTACCATTGAATTATTGCATCGCTCTAGATCCCCCATTAGTGCCAACCACAGGCCTTCACCAGAACCCGAGCAGCGGTCATTGAAATCCCCCTTGGAGAACACTATCCGTCGCCTCTCACCAGCTGATCGGCTCTTGGGAATGAGGCACCACCAGGAGAACAATAGCCAAGAGTCTTACCCTCTCTCAGTGTCCCCTATTGAGAATAACCACTGCCCAACCCCTTCCGAAGTGCTTCAGAAGCCTTCCAGCCCCCGCCAGGAAAACACAAGGGTGATTCAGCTGATGCCCAGCCCCATCATGCACCCCTTGATACTGAACCCCAGGCACTCTGTGGATTTCAAAGCCTCCAGGTTGTCTGAAGATGGGATGCACAGAGAGGTGAAACCCATCAACCTGTCCCATCGGGAAGAATTAGCATACATGAATCACATCATGGTCTCCGTCTCTCCACCTGAAGAGCATGCAATGCCAATTGGAAGGATAGCAGGTTAGTATGATATATTCTAGGTCATGTATGTTTCTTTGGTATCTACCATACATTTTCCCAAGGGCTGATGCTTGGGAAATTTGTTAATTTCATTTGAAGACAAACAGAAGTCCATAGGTTGAAGGTACTATAGAAGCAAATGGGTAAATAAAGGTATTTACTTTATGGTGATCTGCCATCATCTTGTTCTTAGAACCCAAATCCCCAAAATTATGGATGGTCTTTCTGACAAAGTAACAACCACCAGCTCCTGATTAATCTTCCTTGCATTTTCCCATGAACATCATTCCTCAAAATACATTCATTTTATGTGTTATTACATGTCGTGGTTTCCCAGCAAACAAATTTAATACTGCAACAGGTTAAATGAATGAGCATGGCCCAGGTAAATCTAACTGCTGTTAAGTTTGAAGGCTTCCAGTGAGAGAATGCTTAATTCTATTGTATTAAATTTAACAGAGATTCACATTCCTTATTTGCTTGGATTGGCTCTAGGAAGGAGGGATCTGAATTTCTCTTCTGCCAGTGCAAACATAAAGGGGTTCTAATAAGTTATTATTAATCTTCTTTACGATTTACCTAAACATTAGTAAGCACTGTGAAACAATAAAAAATGGCCTGCCCACAGGTTTTCCTTCCCGGTCTGTGACAGTTATACATTGTAGAATGCAGGCCAGCTGGTTTAAATGGGCCATTCTGCATTTATTATAATGTGAAGCTCAGTCCGTAGGGTTGTGACCACCTGCTTCATGAATCTGAGAGTCAGACTCAGCTTAATCAAGCAGTTGCTCACTTCCACAGATACCTGCTCACATCGGCAGTCTACTTGGGTGAGCAGTGTATGTAAGGTAGAAATTAGGGTTGCCATACATCTGGAGTTTCCTGAACATACACTGAATACTGCTATCGGAAGCAGTGTCCAGGGAGAAATTGGCAAAATGTCTGGGAAAATCTGGATGTATGAGAACCCCTGTTGTCACTTACTGAACTTTATTGAAATATGGCAACCCTAGCAGAAATTCAACAACTGGTAGGTAATTGCCCATTTCCATCTCTGAACTGAAGAAATGACAACATTCTGTATTTTTGGGTTCATGGAAGCAGCAGCAGCAACATCTCCTGAGCTGGTAGTTACCACGTTGCACAGTTTGTATGAAAAGTTTTTTATGGAAGCAAGCAGCTCTTAGCAGTAACTCAAAAACTCAAAAACAAATCAAACAAACAGGCCTTCCCAATTGGCATTCAATAATGTTGTGTCCTTGCCTACTGAATTGCTATTCCTTCCTTGCAGCATTACAGCAGCAACAACAAAAATGTGACAGGCTGTCGAATAATCTGCTATTCCTTGAAACTTCCTCCCTCTTCAAAGGATGCACCTGCTCACTAGAAAAAGCCTCCAGAGCAGAGAAATCCAGAGTCTTATACCTCCAAGGGTTGCAAAGCTTGCAGCTATTGCAAAAACAGCTTTGCTGGCTACTGGCTCTTTTGGGTTGGTTGGTTGGTTGGTTGGTTTGTTTGCTTGCTTGCTTGCTTCCTTGCTTGTTTCTCTCTTGAACTCAACGTTGAGAATTAAATGGTGGCTGTTTTGGGACTAAGCTGTCAAAACTGCTACAGTTGTACCTTGGTTTAAAATGCCTCGTGACTCAAATGTTTTGGCTCCCGAACGCTACAAACCCGGAAGTAAGTGTTCCAATTTGCGAACATTTTTTGGAAGCCAAATGTCCGACACGGCTTCCGCTAGAGTGCAGGAAGCCCCTGCAGCCAATCGGAAGCTGCACCTTGGTTTTTGAACACTTTTGGAAGTCGAACAGACTTCTGGAACGGATTCCGTTCAAGAAGCAAGGTACAACTGTAGATCTCCAAACCAGTTTTTACCAGAAATGAGGTCTGTGATACTTTCCTTTCAAGGCTGACTTCCAGATGAGTGAAGTTTACTAGGCCTGTTAAAATCCTTGAGCCAGAGAGAGATTCTTCAGCAAATTTGTAGGCTTGAAGCAGCTTTAAAAGAGGGGGAAAGACTGTTGCTCATTTGTGTGTATCACCATATTTTTCCATGTATAAGACTACCCCTAATTTTTGAACCCCAAATTAAGAAATCAATATTTATTGGGGGGGGAGATTGCCCTTCAGTTGTTGAGTTTTTGTGGGGTAGGTTGCCTCTGCCAATCACTTGCCACCGATCACCCAACCACCCACCCGCTCGCTGCCAGTCACCCGCACGCACGCTTGCCACAGCCACCAGCCACACATCCGCTCGCCAACAGCAATCGCCTGCCCACTTGCCGCCACAGATCACATGCACACCTCCCTCTGCGTTTACTATCCATGTATAAGACGACCCCCAATTTTTGCCTAATTTTTAAAGCAAAAAATTATGGTCTTATACACAGAAAAATATGGTAATTCACCTAAATACTAAATATTTCAGCTTGGAACATTAGCCCTCTTCTCACTTTCCATTCCATATATTGAATAAATGCATGGAAGTGGGGAGTGTTTATAGCGGCTGTTGCCATCGCTTGACTGCCATGTCTTCAGTGGAAGTCGAGAACTGGCCCAGTGTGACTGGATGTGCACAGGGCCTGTACTAGTGGATGAGGATTTATGATTTATGCAGGCCCTTATTGTGTCTACTTGTACTTGCACAGCGCCCATTGACACAAGTGTAAGAACGTAGGAGAACAGTCCCATTAGTCTGAACCATGAGTCAGTGACTGGGATAACAGGGCTCCTTCCAACATTTCCAGAGCAGCAGAGGGCCCACTACTGACAAGGGATCATGGAACAATCCTTGTTTCGAATGGGGAAATGGGAACTTGCCCCAGAGTGCAAGTACCGCTGAGGAGATCTCCCACTGCATATTGAAGATCACTGAGGCATTGGAGAGATTGCAGTGTGACTTTTGCTATCAGTGCAGACCTGTTGTGCTGGCATGCTCAAGAGGGAGGACTGAAAGCAGTGACCACTACTGAAGCCATGGGGGGAGAGGTTGAAAAGAGCCCACAGAAACCTGGAGCAGGTCATTAAACTGATAAATTGATGATAGGGCTTACTGTTTAACACTGCTTTTCCCTGCCCCCAACCAACAGAATTAATCAGGTGGCATTTTACTACCTGCAGCCCGGAGAAACCGTAACTATTCCTCAAAGGCAGGGCTTTCATCATCTAACCAGTTTTGCAGCACTTCCTGAAGTCGTGTCTCATTTTAAGAGACAGCTGCTCATTTGCATACATCAAATATTTTTATATGAAATCTATGAAACATTTTTCCATTGTTGAACACTAAAGCACTTTTTGCTGACTTTTTAATTAAAAAGCAACACTCAAAATAAACTAAAAGGGGGTTCTAATACTTCACGCAAAGTGATAAACCAAGAAGGAAATGGCAGGATTGCTTAGGTTTCCCCTGGCTACTCTGGTTAGTCTGAATGAAACGTAATCTGCTAGGAAGTCTGCTTAGCTGGACAAACAGCCAAGGTATATTAATGAAAGTTCTATCTGATGTGTAAAATAAGAATGTAGAAGCACAACCAACCTATATCACTGTATAATAAAGCAAAACACCCCTTCAGTCATAAGAAACTTCCATGCAAGTTTCCCCCCATTTATTTTAACAATTAATCCAGCAAGCACTCATCAACTAGATGAGACAGGAGAGATTTATGATTGCTTATCTCTCTTTTAATTTACTTGAAAAGCAAACATGGGTGGGGTGAAATTGGGTCTGGGCCACAGCACTGAGGTGGAGGGATTAACTTCCACCCCCTACACACACACAATGGCTACTTGCCCTACTAGAACAAATTCAAATGCTAACTATATAGAACTATTATTATTATTATTATTATTATTATTATTATTATTATTATTATATACCACCCTTCATATGAAGATCACAGGGTGATTCAGGTATGACTCAGTGTCCTGCGTTTATGAATTCTGTTTTGACCAGTCCTGGATTTGTAGAAGAAACATATGCATGAGAAAAGTCTTGCATCTGTACTGGAAATACCTGTCTGCTGTGGGAAGCTGCTCCTTCTTTGCTGTTTTTGGCTTCAGGGTTCCAAGCAAGTCATGAATATTTGCTTGGTGCTAGTCATAGCCAAGAAATAAAGAACAAGGCAGCACTTAGTTCCATCTGCCTTGTTCTTTCATCTTTGGTGCCTCCTGGCTGTGCATTTCAGTTCCCATGCTCCCTGATTCCTGTAGCCTTATGCAACCAACCTACCTATGAAACTACTTTTTATATTCTGCCATGCACTTAGGCAATTAGTTCGGTGCATCGTATTCCCATAATTCACATTCCCTAACAAGAATGGTAATTATATTAATGAATTATAACATTCAGAATGCTTCCCAGCCCCTAAAAGCATCCTGCAGCCAACATTGCATAGACACAATAGAAGCAGAGAAGCCCTCTTCTGACACCACTGCTGTGGAATAAGCCCTAACATGTGCTCTGGTGTTTCCTTCACTTTCACACCAGCTATTTCATTCCTCCAAGTTCCCCAGAAAACTATGGAGATGGCCAAGATATACAATGCATCAGCAAACATTTAGGAGGTATCATGTAAACCATACAGCCCTTTGCTTCATTCCAAAACTTTGAAAAGACTTCCAACAGACCACGAGTCAGAGACTGAACCTAAGACATGATCCCTGAGCAGATGCAAGCTGAAATTCTCAACACACTCAGAAGTTGGCAGGTACACCAAGGGTCATTTAGTCCAACCCCCTGCAATGCAGAAATCTCAACTAAAGCATCCATAAGAGATGGCCATCCAACCTCTGCTTTAAAATCCTCCAAGCAAGGAGAGTCCACCACCTCTCGTGGGAGCCTGTTCCACCGTAAAAAGAAGAAGAGTTTGGGTTTGATATCCCACTTTATCACTACCCTAAGGAGTCTCAAAGCGGCTCACATTCTCCTTTCCCTTCCTCCCCCACAACAAACACTCTGTGAGGTGAGTGGGGCTGAGAGACTTCAGAGAAGTGTGACTGGCCCAAGGTCACCCAGCAGCTGCATGTGGAGGAGCGGAGACATGAACCTGGTTCCCCAGATTACAAGTCCACCGCACTTAACCAATGTTGTTGTTGTCGTTTAGTCGTGTCCAACTCTTCGTGACCCCATGGACCAGAACACGCCAGGCACTCCTGTCTTCCACTGCCTCCCACAGTTTGGTCAAACTCATGCTGGTACCTTCAAGAACACTGTCCCACCATCTCGTCCTGTCATCCCCTTCTCCTTGTGCCCTTCATCTTTCCCAACATCAGGGTCTTTTCCACGGAGTCTTCTCTTCTCATGAGGTGGCCAAAGTATTGGAGCCTCAGCTTCAGGATCTGTCCTTCCAGTGAGCACTAGGACATCTGTCCTTCTTAACCATTACACCACACAAAACAGCTCTCACCACCAGAAAGTTCTTCCTGAGGTTTAGTTTATTATTAAAGGTGTTATTCCTGCATACATTGTGTAGCATCCACACAGCTTTGGACTCCTCACCATTTAACTGAGGGAAATGGAATAAGTAACCTGTTGCCAACTACCAGTTAGCAATCTTTCAGTGACCAGTTTGCAAATGCAGCCCCCATATGGAAGTACCCCAGAAAATGTCCTTTCTAAGGGAGACAACATGTGTTGAATTCCTTCTAACCTTTTGTCTTGATAGGGTTAATGTCAGTATCACTTTGTCAGTACCTAAATTTAATACTTGATAAATCAGAATTAATCAAATCCTAATTGAGCGACTTTGTGCAGTACTAGGGCCGCCACCCCTGCTCACTCACCAACCCTCCAACTTCTCCAGCTACCCTCCAGCTTCTTTGCCATCTGCCCTTCCCCCATACCTCCCCCACCCCTTTGCTCCAAGGCCCTCCCCTTCCCCCTGCACCTAATAAAGGAGTGGGGGCTTCATAAAGTGGCTTGCTAAACCGCTCTTGAATCACCTCTCCCTCCTCTGTAAAATAGCTTTCCTGGGCAGGTTGCCACCAGTGCTGCTTGCTTGCCTGCCATTTGCCATCCTGGAGCTGATGTGGCCACTTATGCCATGTGAACTGCAGCATGACAACAGCCTCACATTTTTTATGCATATAGTGTCAGTTTGCATTTCTTAGTACAAAAAGTATTGATCTGATGTGTAGGGAAGTTCTGGAAGTTTCTCTGTGTGAAAGAAACAAGCAGAAGGTTCCTGATGTTTGGGTTATTCCTTCAGAGAAGCTGAGTACAGCTGGTTTAAACTGGTTCTCTGTCAAGGTCATGCTGACTCGAAAAGTAAGGCCAGAAGGAGCCTGGGTTTCACTTTATCTCTCTTTTCTTCTGGTGTAGTGTACATAGTATGCTTAGCATTAAGGTTTAGGCTTATTATAAGTTATTGTAAGTTTAAGTTAAGTCTGCTGCAACTGGATTTCTTATGGGCAGTGCCAATCCTGAATGCATTGGATTTGTGACCATTACGCTCATTTGTCTTCAGTAGCAGTAAAGCTCTGCTGGATGAAATACAATTGATTGCCTCTGGTCTATTTGGGAGGGAATCCTGCAACATGTTTAAGTTTTTACTCTGCTAACAAGAATTGAGTAGAATTCTATGATATATAGGAAGACATTCAAGAGTATATACAATATGCTCTTTTTTTATACAGTAATACAAATGATCTATTCTTCCTCTATAATAATAAATGAAATATATATAATTTGATTCCCATTTCTGTCTGAGGTAAAATTTCCTGGTGCTATAAATCAGGCATTGTCACTGCTGGAATTCATTCCTGCAGGAAATTTACCAGATCTGCTCCATCAGTAGAAAATAAATGGTAGTGTTTTTCTGCCATACTTTTGTAAGCTGGTTTGAGACTGTTATCTGTGCATATTCTTTCTCAATTAATGTTTATGGTTTGCTGGCTTGTTTTAAAGTAGATTTGAATCTTTTAAATGATATATTGTCTGTATCTTTTCATATTGGCACAAGCTATTTAAAGACCATGTTCAGCAGAAAAGCAGTACAGAAATGTTTAAATAAATTAGGGGCTGTAAGTCCACCAGTGTACTTATAGGGCACCTAGAAAACTAGTGTGATGAGACAACAAACAAATTCAAATAAATAAATACATTCTATGCTGAATGCCATCCCATGGGGTGTGAAATTCAACCTTCCCCTTTCAGAATAAAAAAGCTGTCTTTGAAGTGTGACAATTTCTTAGCTTTGGTCTGCAACCAGTTTTTGAATTCTAAATTTCTCACTGAATATGCCTGTGGTGTAAAATTTACTTGCATGAAGCTGAAGGAGTGGGGAGAACTAACCTTTTTGCTTAACCAATCTAAAAATACTGGCATGAAAGAAGGAGGGGAGAAGTAATCAAAATTTAAATAATCTGTTAGACCTTTAATTAGAGATCTAGCCAGGGTGAAATTTCAATCCAATTATCAAAAGTGAAGGCATTTAACTACTTAATAGCTCTGAAGTAATTGCAGTGCTTTTACAGAATTATGCAAATGCTGAGTTGGAGAAAAGTGTTAAGGGACATACATATGGAATTTTCTGTTACATTAGCAAACAAGGATCGTGACAAAAACACAAAATTTCTAGAAACAAATTATTTCAAATGTGCATTAATTTTTTTATAGAAACAATTAGACAAATCCATGGTTTATCAAAGGCTAATGTGCATGATAGCCAAAGCCGCCATATATAGACACGGTGTATCTTTGAATCCCAGATTCTGAGGACAATCAACAGGGAACCGTCATCTGTTTCCTGATCTTGCTTATAATTTCCCTGAGGCGTCTGACTGGCTTCTGGTGGTGGGAGATGGAATGGACCTCTCATCTGATCTCCCGAGACAACTCTGGTGTTCTTAGGTGGAAATCTGAATTGTCAGCATCATTCCTGGTGCCCAGTTCATTCCAGGAGTGGGTCTTTTCAAAACCTTTGTGTCCTCTTCACAGACTGCAGGCTCCTTTGGGATTATGTCTATCAGCTGCTGTCAGACAGCCGGTACGAAAACTTCATCCGATGGGAGGACAGAGAATCCAAAATATTCCGGATAGTGGATCCTAACGGACTGGCCAGGCTGTGGGGAAACCATAAGGTAAAGAGCAGCTTAGCTTTAGTACACCAAGTATTGCTGACCTAACCTAGCAATGTTGGGCAGAGAAAGGGAGAGGTGTTGATCTCAAGGCAACAGTGTCCCCGAGATAGGGGCTACTAAGAATCCACACAATCTGGCTCCATGCATGTTGCTGTTTCTTGGTCCATGGCTTGGGTGTAACAGAATTGTGATAACTGGGGTTTTATTTTATTTTTTATGTAGACTAGGGGCTGCATCCTTACTCACTCTGCTTGCCAACCTCCCTCCCAGCCCCCCACATCCCTAGAGCTTTCCCTTGTCAAACCATGCAGCTACAAATATAGCTTTTCACCTTTCAAGCCCCACTTTTGAAGCCACAACTCTTCTATTCTGCAGCCCTGCTTTACATCCGTTTTCATCTTCACTCCTGTGTCTGTGCATCCTCCTTTTGTGCAATGCCCTTTGCACACAATAGTAATTCCTGCACCTTCCTCCTACCACACCTTGCAGCCACCACCCTGTTCACCTTCTGCCACCACTCCTCTTCTGCATACATTTTCATTCCCCGCTTTCATCTTCAACCCCATTGCATACCTCCTCCCTAATTTTCTCAACTGCCCCTTGCACACAGACCACCCACATTTGCAGGCCTCCTCCTCTCCTCTTCTGCAGCCCCTTTAGGCACACATGCCTTGCTGATATATATATATCACTGTATCTCTAAGATGAATAGAATCTTAAGAGCAAGTCTGTCCGTTATCCTGTTCGGTTAGAGAAGGTTAAGTTAAGTAATGGATGTTGTACATATGTGGGTATTTGCTTGTAAGTAAGATATCTATTCTAAGTTATTACACTGATTCTAGACCTGGTACCAATAAATGGTACCAGGAATGAGGGCTCCACATCCATGAGGCAGTGAGTGGTCTGAGGGAGAAGACTGGGAGGAGGAGGTGTCAACAGCAGAAGAGGTGGCAGGGTTTAGTGAACAGGAAGAGGCTGTGGCAGAGCACTGTTCAGACTCTGAGGTGGAAGTGGGGGCTGGAGAGCAGGGGGACCAGAAGACAGAGAGGCAAGCTGCTGAAGAGGCCCAGGAGTCTGCTGCTGCTGCTGCTGCTGTGACTAGCTCCCCCCTCCCCCCCGGTCTCCTAGGACACACAGAGAAATGAAAGGGGCAGAGCAGAGGGGGGTTGTGTGCAGACATAGCCTAAGACTGCGCGGGAAAGACCCTGGAGAGGAGGAGTCCTAGTGGGCACTGGGGACCTTCAGTCCTTGCAACTGCTTCATCAGGGCAAGACCTAGAAAGCATTTCTGAGACCACTAGGCCGGAGCTGTGGATTGTTTGCTTGAATAATTCACTTTACTGGCCACAAGTGATTCATTGTGTTGTGCTGACCTACGCCTGACTCCAGCCCTGATGAGGGGGAAGTTTGAGTACAGCAAGAAGAGAGCGGGACAGAACAGGAAAAAGTGGCTGCTTTAAATAGCAGCCCAGGGTTTAGTAAAGCAGGCACGGAGATACACTGAGGATTGCTTTCCCCTTGCCCCCCCCAAAAAACCCAGTTTTAAAAGGAGAAATAGCAGAGATGGGTACTTAGCAGAGTCGGGTACTTTGAAATGAACAGCAAACAGCTAAGATAACCAAGCCTTTCCAAACTCCCTTGTCACTGTACTCAACTACCACTCCCCCCCCCCCCGTGTTATCCCCTGCATGCTCTACTCAGACCTCTGCAATGTTTAAGATTGCCACTGTTTTCTACTCATCCCTGCTTTACTCAAATCTCTGCTGTTGTTTAAAACCACTCTTTTCCTCTGTTTTTCTCCCACCTAGCTTTACACAAATTGTTGCTGTTGTTTAAAACAGCAGTTTTCCTCTCAATGTTTCTCCATCCCTGCTTCAAACTTTGCTGTTGTTTAAAACAACCATTCCTTCCTTTTCAGTGCTCTTCCCTTCTCGTTGTACTTGTGCCTCTTCCAGGTGGTGCTGGACTCTCCTTCCTTGGAGGTTTTGAAGCAGAGGTTGGATGGCCATCTGCCATGGATGCTTGAGTTGAGATTCCTGCATTGCAGGGGGTTGGACTAGATGACCCTTGGAATCCCTTCCAATTCTATGGTTCTCAGCTGCCTCATGTGTGAGAGCTAAAGGACAAGAAGTTCACAAATAGTCCATACTTTACTCAAACCACCACCGTTTTCCTCTTAGTTTACTCCATTGCTGCTTCTGTCATTATTTTAAACCCTCTCATTGTTCTTCCCTTCTTGCTCCCATGCCATGACCACTGCTGTTGTGCTCTTTGCCTTCCTTTTTCCTCCCCATCCTGCATAACAAGGACTGGGATGAGGCAATTGGGGGCTGTGTGATGACATTGTTAGATTTTTATTATATTGTGAGATAAAGTGATTCCCTCCCCAATTCTGTAGCTTACTAATATATGTGGGAAACAGAACAAAAGGAAAGACAGAAACATCAACCACCTTTTTCTTTGTATTATTATGGTTTAATTATTGCTTCATGCTTTTCTTCTTTCTTTACAGAACAGAACAAATATGACATATGAGAAAATGTCTAGAGCCCTGCGCCACTATTATAAACTAAATATTATCAGAAAGGAGCCAGGACAACGACTTTTGTTCAGGTGATAATTCCTTATTTTTCATCCTTGTTGTTTGCAAGAAATTCTTTTTCTAAATTTCCTTGTGGATGTTGTTAGAGGAAGCTATAAAACAGAATGGTTATCGCCCTCCAGAAATGTAGCTAACCTGACTAAAAACCAAACTTCTGAATATCTGAAGGCTGGGGATGGGTTCACCAGTTCACAGCATTAAAACCGATATCTCAGTATCTATCAGTGTTGAAGTATTCAATGAGACCACTGAGCAGACGGTATGTGCAGCTGGCGGCTAATGGATTGAAGTTGAATCCTGACAAGACAGAAGTACTGTTTTTGGGGGACAGGGGGCGGGCTGGTGTGGAGGACTCCCTGGTCCTGAATAGGGTAACTGTGCCCCTGAAGGACCAGGTGCGCAGCCTGGGAGTCATTTTGGAATCACAGCTGTCCATGGAGGCGCAGGTCAATTCTGTATCCAGGGCAGATGTTTACCAGCTCCATCTGGTACGTAGAATGAGACCCTACCTGCCCACAGATTGTCTCTCCAGAGTGGTGCATGCTCTGGTTATCTCCCGCTTGGACTACTGCAATGCGTTCTATGTGGGGCTACCTTTGAAGGTGACTCGGAAACTACAACTAATCCAGAATGCGGCAGCCAGACTGGTGACTGGGAGTGGCTGCAAAGACCACATAACACTGGTCCTGAGAGATCTGCATTGGCTCCCAGTATGTTTCCGAGCACAATTCAAAGTGCTGGTGTTGACCTTTAAAGCCCTAAACGGCCTCGGCCCAGTATACCTGAAGGAGCGTCTCCACCCCCATCGTTCTGCCCGGACGCTGAGGTCCAGCGCCGAGGGCCTTCTGGCGGTTCCCTCATTGCGAGAAGCAAAGCTACAGGGAACCAGGCAGAGGGCCTTCTCGGTAGTGGCGCCCGCCCTGTGGAATGCCCTCCCATCAGATGTCAAAGCGATAAATAAGTACCTGACATTCAGAAAGCATCTTAAGGCAGCCCTGTTCAGGGAAGTTTTTAATCTGTGATATTTTAGTGTATTTTTGGTTTCTATGGAAGCCGCCCAGAGTGGCTGGGGAAACCCAGCCAGATGGGCGGGGTACAAATAATAAATTATTATTATTATTATTATGACAGTTTGGCACTTGGAGGATTAATCAAATCAAACTGTGACTTATGTTCAGCAAGTGGTGAATTTGCGATATTGCACTAATGTCAGCATGAAGCCAAAAATTGCATTTTCAAAAAATTCAGAGCTATTAAGACCAAAACAGGGGACTGGGTTTTCTTTTTCAGGACTGCATATAGCTCTTTATAATATTTGTACAAGTCCGTTGTCACGCTGGTGACAGGTGGCACATGCTCCAGAATGAGGGAAGCATCAATGACAGGTAGGCACAGCAAGTGAGCACGGCTTGTGGCAGAAGGGGAAGCAAGAGGGGCAGCCAGTGAGAGTTGAGCATCTCTCAAGGGTGTGGAAGTGGGTAGTTTGAGCAAAAGGGGTGATGTGGCGCTGTGGATGAGTGAGCAGGAAAGGAAGATGGTGCAGGAAAGAAAGTTGCAGGAGTAAAGACAGAAGTGAACAACCCTGCTGTGTGAGGGTTAAACTGAAAGTCCTCAGATACTTTGTATAAAGTGGTGAGGCAGGGATTATTGTTGTAGTGAATTTTGGTTTTTGTGGGAGTTAAAGAGATTTTTTTTTTTTTTGCCCTGGTGAAGACTCTGTGGTTTGGTTGGGAGAACTCTAACGTGCTGAGCTCCAGCCTTTGGAAAGAAATACGTTCTGTTATAATAATAAATTATTTATTGATGGGAAACCAATCATAATTTTTAAGGAGATCCCTACCAGATTTTTGCAAAAGAGAGATGGATATAAACAACTAATGGGATTGTTGAAGAAAAATGGAATACAACACAGATGGGAATTTCCAGAAGGGGTCTCATTTTATTACAAAGATAAAAGATTTAAATTAACTGATGTTCAGGAAGTTAAGAAATTCATCAGAAGATATGAGAAAGAATTAGGAAAGGTGGACACTGGTCTCGCTGGACCTGCTGGACCCACTCTGGATTCAAAGGAGGGAAAGAAGAAGAAAAAAAAGGAGGAAAATAAGGAGGAGGAGGAAGAAGAAGAAGAGGGAGGAGAAGAAGAAAAGGGAGAGGAAGAAAATATTGATAAGGAGAAAGCTACCCAACCTTAAGTTAAATTTTATTGACTGTAGTGACCAGAGAAATGACATTGAAACTTATAACTTGGAATGTGAACGGTCTTAATAATAAATCTAAAAGAAATAAAATTGAACATATTTTAAAAAGACGGAATTTGGATTTAATTTGTTTACAAGAAACACATGTGGCAAAGAAACATAGACATGTTTTGATTAACAAAAGGTTGGGGAGAGACTTTATAACTTCAGATGTAAATAAGAAAAGAGGAGTAGTCTTGTACATAAAGGAGAAGTATGATCCTAAGTTCATTTCCAAGGATGAAGAAGGGAGAGTGATTGTAGCCCAAATGATGCTGCAAGGGGGAGGAAATTATCATTGTTGGAGTTTATGCACCAAATGAAAATAAGGCTGAATTTTACAAAAAAAAAAAATTGGAGGAGAGGCTGTTGTAATTCATGGATCAGAAGATAATTTTAATGGGGGATCTCAATGGAGTGGTACGGCCAGAACTAGATAGATCAGTAAAAAGGAAAGCAACAAAAGAAGGCAAGTTACCAAAGACATTCTTTGACTTGATTGAAAACCTTGGACTAGTTGATATATGGACACTAAAATATCCAACTACAAAACAGTTCACATTTTTTCCGAACCGAACCACAGTTTGGGAAGAATAGTTTATATATGGATATCCAAGGAACTAGTACCAAGAGTAATTAAAAATGAGATCACACCGGGAATACTATCAGACCATAATTCAACACTTATGGAATTGAAAGGGAAAGAACAGTCCTCCTTCAGATGGAGGATGAATGAAAGTTTATTTGGATCGACTTCCGGGGTGGTGCCACCGGCAATGGTGGACTCCCTCTGAACTGGAGGGAATAGCTCCGCAGGAAACGGGTCTTCTCCGCTACGGCGAAGCGGGGACCCTTTCAAAAATCACAGGCGGATGAAGCCTGTGACCATGGGACTTGGCGGGCACCTTTAGCGCCCCCCCAACTCGCTAAGGAACCCACTAACGGGCTCCGAAGTAAAGAGGGGGAAGTGGTGCGGTGCTGAGAGTCAACAGCTATTTCCGTGGAGCGAAGCCGCATAGCCGTTGCCGGAGAGCGCTGCCTCTTTCCTGGGACAATTTGGACTTTAAAACAAGCACCCGTGAGTACTTAGATTTTGAACAATTGGACATCAAATAAGGACTAGCGAGCAGAAAAGAATTGGATCTTAAATACCTATTTTAATTTGGTACGGAACAGGAAGGTCTAAACAGGAAGTCAGCCTTCCGTTCTTTTGTAAACAGAATAAAGCAAAGACAACATAAACTAGAGCTAAGAAAATCGTCTTTAAAGGACTGGATTCCATCATCTATAATTGTGGAACCCCCCTTTGACAGCAGGAGAAGGGGGAGGATCATTTTTAGACTGTTTAAAGTGAGTTTAAAGTAAAGTAACTTTCCCCCGTCCTGATACTGGAGCGGGGGTGTCAGGACCGACGTTTGAAATTCATTGACCAGAAATAAGTGTTTTTGACAGATAGCGAAAAGAAGAGAAACATAGTGATTCCATTGTTCCTCTTCGCATTTGAAAGGAATAAATATTGACAAAGTATCTTAAAAAGGGAAACTCTGTTGCAAGAACAAATAGAAGTTTTCCCCCTAGAGGGAGACTGTGAAACTGTAACCAACTCCAGGGAGCTGGCAGCTGTTATAGATTACAATCGTGGGAACAGGCATTTGACCTTGCAGGACAATGTATTCAGAAACCTTGTTGTGTGTCTTTTATAAAACAAATGCCCTACTGGAACAATTACATGAAAAGGTGAATTGGATGGCGACCTCGACTAGAAATTTGGAACAGGCAGTGGGAAACTTTGAACAGGCAGTGGGAAAATATGTGGAGCCCACTCAGGAATTAAATCAGGAGTGTGTTTTGACAGAACAGGCCCAACAGGAATATGAGTTTTCGGACTTGACAAATGAACTTGGAAAAAGCCAGATTTGGAAAGAAAAAGTTTAGTTTGGCTTGGAAATGGGGGGCTGGATTGACCCCCCTATGCTGAGATGTCTGGAGTTTTCAAATATGGCAATGGGCCGTGAGATGTTTGGGATTGTGGGGGCTCTTAATCTTGGAGGGTTTTTGAAACATGCTGTTAAATACTATATGGAATCTAGTGTTGAATATGGAAAAGGGGCTGATCTGTCAAGAAGGGCTAAAAATATTGTCAAGCTGGAGCTATCACGAGCAGGAGACAAGGGAAAATACAGCTACAAATATGAAGAAGAGCTGCGGAAGGGACATGGAAGAGACTTGAGGGCCTCGGATACAAGGTTGCCAGGTTAATGAGCTAGATCGACGTGATAATAAGGACTGACAAAACCCGGAACCAGGAGGAAGGGACGTTGGATGAAGATTGGACTTGTTTGTATTTCTTTTCTCTACCATTAGAACTGTTTTATAAAATTGATGAACATTAGAAAAATGTTGGAATGAAATTACTTGGCTTTAGCAAAAATCTTTAAAGAATTATGAAAGAATGTTATGGTTATGAGAAGCTGGTAAGGACAAGATTTAAGTTTTAAGCTTTAAGATTTATCTTATTATAGAAAGATAAGACTAAAACAGTTTAGGGTAATGTAATGACAGAATATTATGAAATATGGAAAGGATTTGCTGGGATAATTAACAACTAGGATACAAAGAAAGGGAGGAGGAGGAGGTCTAAGAAAGAAGGTAATGACAGTTGAGGATTTGGAAATAATGAATTTGTTTTTAAATGTTTTTAAGTGTTTGTGATGTATTTTTGTATTTTTCTTTCTTTCTTTTTTTGTTTGAATCTGTATCTATATGGTGGGAGGGGTTTGTCTTTTTCCTTTTTAATTTGTTAATTATTTTTATTTTGCATTTTTCTTTGTCTCTATTTTATTTTGTAACATTTTGAAAATTCCAATAAATATCATTTTTTTTAAAAAAAGAAAGTTTATTTGATGACCGAACAATAGTGGAAAAAGCTAAGGAGGTAATAAAAGACTACTTTAAGTGGAATCTACATAAAGAAACTGGACTTGAAATGGTTTGGGATGCGAGTAAAGCTGTAATGAGAGGCTTCTTGATACAGAAAAATTGCCACCAAAAGACAGAAAGAGAAAAAGAAAGAAGTCCTGAATCACCTCATGAAGAATGAGAAAAAGCTAACATTGAAACGTAAAGACGAACAAATAAAACAAACTATTAAAATGTTGCAAACTCAGTTCTCCATGTTGGTGAATCAGGAGGTTGAATGGAAGATAAAATTAATGAGACAAAAGAATTTTAAATCAGCGAATAAGACTGGAAAGCTGTTAGCTTGGCAGTTAAGAAAACGTCAAAGTCAAAATACAATTAATAAGATCAAAATAGGAGATAAGGTGACAGAAGATCCAAAAGAAATAAGGAAGGCCTTTCAAAAAATTTATAAAGATTTGTACAGGAAGGAGAAGGAAGATATGAAGAAAATAGAGAGATATTTGGAAATTTATAAAGTAAAACAAATCTCATTAGAAAAAAGGAAACAATTGAATACACAAATAACAATGCAGGAGATTCAAATGGCAATAAAACGTATGAAGCCAGGTAAAGCTCCAGGACTGGATGGCTTCACAGCAAAATATTATAAGACTCTTAATGGACAATTGACACCTGTTCTGTGGGAGGTGATGAATAATATTCTGAAAGAAGGGAAGATCCTGAACATGTGGAAAGAGGCATATATAATGCTAATCCCTAAGCAAGATACAGATTGTTTGAATGCCAAGAATTATAGACCAATATCGTTATTAAATAATGACTATAAGCTTTTCGCATATATTTTGGCAGATAGATTAAAAGAAACTCTTAACGAGTTGATTCACAAAGATCAAGCAGGTTTTCTTCCTGGTCGACAATTAAAAGAGAATGTAAGACATATTGGATATAATAGAATATTTGGAGATCAGGAATGATAAACAAGCAGCATTAATGTTTATAGATTTGGAAAAAGCTTTTGATAATATTTTTTGGCATTTTATGAAGAAAAGTTTGGAAATGATGGGAGTAGGGGGATCTTTCCTGAGAGAAATAGATGCAATACACTCTGAACAGAAGGCAAAAATGATTGTGAATAATATACTGACAGAATACTTTGATATAATAAAAGGTACTAATTGTCCCCATTATTATTTATTGCGGTCTTGGAGGTATTGACAAACAGGTTAAGAGAAGCCTCAGAAGTGAAAGGTGTAAAAATTGGTGTAAAGGAATTTAAGCTTAAAGTCTTTGCAGATTATTTGGTTTTAACGTTAGAAGAACCTCATTCTAGTGTACCAGAAGCATTGGAGGAAATTGAAGAATTTGGACAACTAGCAGAGTTTAGGTTGAATAAAACTAAGACTAAAATGTTGGTTAAAAATATGGTTAAAGAAAAAATAGATGAATTGCAACAAAGGTCTGGAATCTTGGTGGCAAAGAAAGTAAAATATCTGGGAATTTGGCTGACTGCAAAAATTATCAATTTATTTAATGATAATTACCAATTGGTGTGGAAGGAGATTAAGAGAGACTTAGAGATATGGAATAGATTAAAGTTGTCATTTTGTGGTAGAATATCTGCAGAAAAAATGAATGTATTATCTAAGATGTTATTTTTATTTCAAACGATTCCAATAATCAAGGGGACTGGACAATTTAAAGAATGGCAAAAAGTACTTTCAATATTCATCTGGCAAGGGGAAAAAACAAGGATAAAATTTAAATTACTAATAGATAAGAAAGAAAAAGGTGGATTCTCTGTGCCAGACTTTATTATGAGGCGTCCTGTCTCTGCTGGTTGAAGGAATGGATTACACTGGAAAAAAAAGACTTATTAGATTTGGAAGGATACGACAACAGATTTGGTTGGCATTCTTATCTTTGGTATGATAAAGTTAAAGTGCATAGAGGTTTTACAAATCATGTGTTAGAAGATCTATATACGAGGTCTGAAAAAGGAACAAAAACTTGTTGGAAAGGAAAATACCATGGTGGCTATCACCTGTGGAGGTATTAACTGTAAAGAAATTGAATTTAGAGGGGAGGTGGGCCACCTATGAAGAGATATTAATGAAAACTGACAGAGGTTGGAAATTAAAGCCATATGACCAAATTGAGGGTGCTTTTACAGGTTGCTTGCAATATCATCAAGTAAATGATGTTCTTTTGTGTGATAAGAAAGTAGGATTCGAAGATAAAAAATCTAGATTTCAAATTGAAATGTTGGAATGCAGAAGTAAATTGCTATCTAAAATGTACAATTTTTTTATTAGAATGGTATGCACAGGATGAGCAGATGAAAGAGGTTATGATAAAATGGGCACACTTTTTCAGACACCAGTACAGTAAGAACAAAATACCTTACCCATGCATTTCTGTGTTGCTTGCATTTTCAGGTTCATGAAGACTCCAGATGAGATTATGAGTGGTCGCACCGACCGCCTGGAGCATCTTGAATCTCAGGAACTGGATGAGCAAATATACCAGGAAGATGAGTGCTGAAGAAACCAAGTCCCCTGCTTCACTTTGGTCTGTGGAAGAGCAGTCTACGTGGAGGCACAGTCAGATGGGAAATGAGACCCCAGGACTTAGCATTTACTTTGGAGACAGTGCAAGAGCCCAGAGTACCTTAGAAAAAACAAATCTATTGGCAAGGTGTTGGCAGCAAGACTTGAAAGAGAGAGGGGAAATATAGCACTACTGCACTGCTCCTTTTAGAGTCTCCCTCACCCGGGGATATTTTTGTTTAGTTTTGTTTTTGGGTTGGTTGGTTTGTTGAGGATTTTCTTTTCTAATTAATATGCCACTTGGCCTTTTTAAAGCAACGTTTGTTGAGCAAAACATCAAGTTTTTGCTTATTCTGGCTTTCCTATGGAAATGTAGTACAACTGTTTTCTGTGCAAAGTCTCATAAGATGATTCTAAGATAGGAACAAATGGTGACAAATGCCATAAAAGAAGTGAGAAAATGGCTGGAGTTATTTTTATTCACGCTTGTCACAAAGGTTAAAGATTCTGGATGGTGATCCATGGTGAAAGGTATAAGAAATTGAGAGCCGTGAGTGGCCTATCTTGAGTGAGCATTGTGACTTGAAAGTGTCTGCAAAGCCCCTCAGTCCCACAAGGAGAGATAAATGGAAGAGCTCTGCCAAAGTCAGTGGGCATCTCCACAATTTTCCAACTCAAGGAAGCTTTAAATGAAAACCATACTAATAGGAGAGGATTTTTGCTTGACTGAGTTTGTTGAGCCATCACCGGGGTATTTTCAGTTTGAAGAGGGTTTTTGTTTTTTGTGCCAGCCAACAGTCTCTAGGACAGAAGAAAGGTTTGTCATAAAAAGAGAAGGAAGGGGTTTAAGGCCCTTAAAATTGCAAAATTGCATTTCTAGAAGCTCTGACAGGTTGTCATCACAACTATATGTGCTGGCGGGGAAACACAGATTGCATTTCTGGGCTGATCTTTGCATTGGTTATGTTTCGCTCTGTTGTAAGTCAAGTTTTCTGGCTATCTTACCCATAAATATGGAATTTCATTTTAAAGGATGAGCATTCATGCCCTGTTAATTTTAAATGTTTTAGATTCTTGCAGCTCCAGATTGGTCTGTAGCTTTTTTGCTGAGAGGAGTTTTGTATGCGCCTCTGTTGGTAGGAGGTCTTAGCCCTTTAAACATCAAGAAGGTTGTTAAATTATTCTGAAGTTAGCAGTATGCTACCCTGTGGTTCTCTACCACAAAATATCTTACTCTTCATAAAGTTCATATGTTCATCTGTACACATAATGACATAATTCTGTCTGTGCTGCAGCATCCACACTCAATGAAAGCTGTTCACAGGGCTGTATGTATCTTAAATACTAATGAAATCAGTATTCTGTGCCATAATTCTGCATCAGGAATGCAGAATTTGAAATTGTATCACTTGGACCTGATATTCAAATTAAGCATATTTGCTGTGATTTAATTTGCATAAAGAGTTCTGAGTCTATAAGTGGGGTAAGGTGGAAAGGACTGGCTATGCTGATGTCTCTCCACCTCTCCATCACTGGTAATTCTGCTCCGCCAACCTTCTGGCTTCTAAAATTTATTCTGAATCTTTAAAAACTTGCTCTTTAAAAAGAAAAATTAAAGTGAAATACTCAATATGTTTCTGCATTTGCATGGTAAGGTTATATAAAACACACAGCCCTGGTCATTGGCTGGTTTCTTACCAGTTTCCAGTAAAAGTCATTCACTATAAAAATTTCACAGCAGTATTCACTAAAAACTGGTCTGGGACTCTTCCCCCCACCCCGAGAAAATGTTAAATGGTGAAATGAAACATACTACTGATAAGGGACAAAACTGTTAAATCTAAGATGCAACATGTGAAAATAAAAGAACCTTGCACATACATTTAAAGCCTTCATTTTCACACATTTGTCCATCACTCTTCGTTCCCCACAGGTAGCTCCTCCGGCCCCTTAATTTTCATACCAGTTACGTAGCCAGCGCAGCATACTTTGGCCAAGAGATACTATGCACTCTGTGTTAATGGAAAGGAGTCTCAGCAGAACAGCTGCATCCCAGATTTAGAGCTGCAGGTGGATCAACAAGTTTTATGGAATTGTTTCTATTGAGCTTCAAACCCTGCCCACTGTTGACTTAAGAAGCTTCACATTGTCTGTTTTATATGAAAGGGGCCTCAAATTACATTTATTGTGTTTGAATTTGGCAGTTCATTTTTGTTGTTGCAGATTCTTAACATATTTTTATGAATGGCAGACTCTTACAAGGGGGAAGCCTACTTTCCCTTCAGTCACAACAAAGGCTGCAATTCTAAAAGCTTATGAATCCACACTCACACTATGGTCCCATTGTTCTTGCATCCATGTAAGCAGCCCAGACAGTCACAGAAGCAACAGCTAGGTGGGCGGGGGGGGGGGGGACATTTCATTGGATGGCTGTTAAATAAAACTGTGGATGCAACAGTGTGTTTTTTCATATTCAGGAACTGAATATGAGTTCTTGTTTCTCTGGGGCCAAACTAAAACCATTACCAAATAATAAGGGGCTGCTTCTGAAAATGGCAGCTGTAGGGCCGGGTTTGCAACTGTTCACAAGATGTCCTGCACTTCCCTGTCTCCCCAGCAGTAGTCAGTGATGGGTAGAACAAATAGGAATAGGGAAATGCTTAAAAGTTATTGGGGAATGGGGAACCCTACCATAAAACCCACCTATACCTATACAGTGGTACCTCGGGTTACAGATGCTTCAGGTTACAGACTCCGCTAACCCAGAAGTAGTGCTTCAGGTTAAGAACTTTGCTTCAGGATGAGAACAGAAATCGTGCTCCGGCAGCGCGGATAATAAATTAGCTAAAGTGGTGCTTCAGGTTAAGAACAGTTTCAGGTTAAGTACGGACCTCTGGAACGAATTAAGTACTTAACCCCAGGTACCACAGTATACAAAATGAACATTGCAAGGACCCCTGGGTTCACATAAGGGCAGAAATTTCTTTGACATTCTCTTTAAATGGCTGCAGCCATGTGCAAATTAAGAATGAAATGCTGTTGTCGGTTTGCTTGGATTTCTTTTATTAAAAAATCTTAAGTAAATTGTAGCCTGTTGATGATGGCTCTTCTTTTTGTTTCTTCAAGGTGTGGGGGTTAAGGTGATTGAACTGAATGAATGTAACAAAGAAAACAAGAATGCCTCTTCTCAGGGCCAGTGAGTTGCAAATAATTTTTAAATGCTTGTAATTACATCATCTCAATAAAAATTTTAATATATAAAGTTGTTCTGTTGTTTTTTCTTAAGCAAGTATATGCTGCAGGTAATAACTCAAGGTGTTCGAGGCTTTACCTTCCCTCTCCTCTCCACCACACCCACCTTTTTTAATAGCCACCTTTAGCAGCGCACTAATCATGTGAGAGAACACTGAAGTTGTGATGCACAGCAAACAAAGGTAATTGAGTCTGAAGCTCAGTTCTGTGCTCCAAACTCATTTCTTCTGGTATAATGGTCTATACTTGAAACATGCTCCACCTCCATGAAAAAGTCTTGTCTGTTTTGAGAACTTAAGAGGATTTCTAGTTGCCTGCTAGAGGTCTAATGTGGACTATGTTCACATTTGCACCTTAAAGGTAAAGGGACCTTTGACCGTTAGGTCCAGTCGTGGCCAACTCTGGGGTTGTGGCGCTCATCTCGCTTTACTGGCCGAGGGAGCCGGCGTACAGCTTCTGGGTCATGTGGCCAGCAGGACTAAGCCGCTTCTGGCCAGAGCAGCGCACAGAAATCTACTTGCACTTTGCTGTGCTTTCGAACTGCTAGGTTGGCCCTGCATTTTATTTTTAAAATAGTGCATGAGAATAGCACAATTCTCCCACTGAGCATATAACAGGAGCACCAGTCCTTTAGCTCTGAGGGTATATTTTGTGACTGTGTAAGTGGATTTACTGTTTGCACACTGATGATCTTTGGAACGTGAAAGGAGCTTCCCTCTTCACCAACCTCTTTCCCATATGCTCTAGTTCTTGCTGCATCTGGGCTTTCAATAGGTCTAAAGAGGTTTACCCTTCACATGAGAGGAAGTTTGGGGCTGGACCCACTCCCACATAATCCCCCTTACAGCTGTGTTCTGCTGAGGTCTGAACAGGGGCCTGTAACCGCTCCCACATCACCATTTAGACAGCGCTGCAACCCCAGAGTCGGCCACGACTGGACCTAATGGCCAGGGGTCCCTTTACCTTTACCTTTAGGCATGTTCAAGGAACACCCCTTCCCAAACATCATCTGCATGGACAGATATAGTCTGCATTCCCTCCCCCTTTGACATAAACATTTGTCCAAGTCTTCACCTTTTACACTGCCTGATAAATTTACTGGTGATGACAGCAATATCTGATAGCAAAGGTAATAATGTCCTGTTTCCTTCAATGTAACCAGCAGGATGTGAAAATGGAATTGAATATTATACTTCAGCAAGTTTTTACTCAAAATTATATTGGTAACCATGATCAAATCTAGGCTTGCTTGCTCACTTGTTTAATATGGGACAGAAGTATATACTTAAATTTTGCTTTAGGAAAGAGTTTACACTGGCAGATTTCCAAACAGCCCAGACTTGGGTGGATTCCATAAAAGTCTTTCTTGCATTACCATGATAATAATGGACTTATGATCTTCCTCAGTGTTTATTTGGTTGCCCACTGTCACAGAGGACAGGGGGAAGTGAGAGGAAAATAAAAGCCAGGTACATTGATGGTCTGCCTTCATAAATTAAAATTTGCAAAGCAAGAAACTTGCTTTTTAGCCCAGCTGTCAGGGGTAAGCCTCAGTTCCAATGCCACTGTTTTACTACAGAAGTAAAGTAATCCAATAAAAGCTGTTCCAAAAACAACTTCCTTTGGTGTGTTTCGTAAGTTTTTGTCTTTGGAGACAACATAGTTTTGACTAACTTTCAAAGTTGTTCCATAATTAATAGATTTGGCTGAAACAATTGACTGCTAAGTGCTATTTTTATAGGGTTGCCATATTTCAAAAAGTAAACTGATTTTTCGATAGAATTGCCTAAGATCCAGGGCAAAGCGCTGGGACATATGGCAGCCCTGATTTTTAATATGACATTACTTCAATCTCTTGACACTTTGATTATGTGATTTATCTTATTAAATAAGTTCATGGCATGAATGCATATGACAGTCATTACAGAAACTTTGCAGTGGGGAAATTCCCCATTTGGATGTTTCCTGGAAGAAGTTTGAACAATAACTTGAACAGCAACATTAGATATTGCTATTTGTAATACAAAATATTTAATATTTGCTCATTTATTTCTTTATTAAATTTGTATATTGCCCTATACAAATATCCACAGATATCAGGGAAGTTCACAACATTAACTTATTATGCAATAATATTGGGAATTAACTATGGTAATAGGAGGAGAACGGAATTGCTCTTTGCTCATAGTACTGTATGAATAAAGTAATACAATGAAATCTTGCATCTTTAGGTGTATGCCTTTAAAGGAAAATGTGTGAAGAGGCCGTAATGCAGGCATCCCCACACTTCCACGCAACCGTGTATATGTGTGGCGCAGGGAAGTAAATAATTCCATTCAAAGCCAGAAATGGTGGGAGAGAGCTGGCGTGTCCTTGGCGTGTCCTTGCGAGGAGACCTTGCCCAGAGCCCAGAGGGCATCAGTCAAGGTGGAAGAAGCCCTGAAGAGACTTTACACTGTTCAGCCTCCCCACCTAGCAGCTGGTGGGTGGGCGGGATAGAGCAACAGCAGTAACCACTTTCCTGCATGTCCCAGCCTCCTGCCAGCCAGGGAACTACAGTATTTTGGTATGAATTGAAGAGAGAGAAGCAGAAAGGGTGTTTAGAGGGTGCGCCCCACCTTACGCAATTTCTTTTCAATTTTTTTTAATCCTTACTGATTTTAAATATTGCATCTATTCACCACAAAAAGGGAAAAAAAAGAAAACACATCAAATACAAAAAATGTTACATATAAAATAAAGTTCTTCCATGTGTTGAGACTTCCGTCTTCCTCAGTGTGGGTCCTTCGTTTCCTTGTTGACTGCATATTGTATGACATTTAACTCATCATAAATTATAATCTTTGTAGCATATGACATTGCAGAAGTTAATCAAAGCATGTCAAAGATTTCATACAGGAACAATGTTCTTTTAAATATAATCTGTATATATCCCATTCTTTGTTAAACTTTTGGTTTGTCTGTATGTCTATGTAGAATTGGCAAAGATGACAGGAAAAATTAGGAACCAGACAAACCCCCTTATGCAATTTTATTTATGTGCACAGGGGGCCAGACTGTAACCCCCACATAAGTGGGGAGTCACCCATACCTGACATGGGAAGCTGCAATAGTTTTTCACAGATATACTCTGTCAGTGGCAAGTACGATGGAAGCAGATATGAACAAATCCTATTATGCAGAAGGATTCTGGGCCTGTCTAAAGTTAAGCGGGATTTGCACACTCAATTCTTTAAAATGTTTCATGGTACCTGTCAAGGCTTTTGTCGAGGCTTTGGGAAAGCTATTCCTCCACCAGTTGCAGCAAGAGCAGATAAACAAGGTATAGTCCTTTTTAATGGGTTTATTCAGCCATAATAGCGAGAGGCAAAAGAACGCAACAAGCCTTAACAACGGTGTTGCTCCTAACTGGGCTCCTCCTCCCTCCTTCCTAGCTACAGCACCTTCCCTTACGGTGTCCGCTCGTGGTCAAATGTCTGATTCCATTGTTCCTGCACTCTTGGGAGACGGGGGATCAGAAATCCTCTCCAGTGACAATGTGTCATCTGGCTGCCCTGCCGCAGTCCCCTCCCCCCACTTCTTCTAACACTTCCCAACTCTTCTGTTTGTCTATCTCCGAGCTGTGACTTTCCTCAGACCCCTCAAAACCCTGCTGTAGGTCAATGCTGCCTCCCTCTCCTCCTGCAGCGCCGGGAGAAGGGGGGAGTGATTTCCACCATTCTTCCTCCTGCACCTCACCCTCCTGACTCCAGTCCCAAGAACTGCAGGAAGATTAGGAAGGGCAAAAATCACCTATGCACAGCTTTCAATATTAAAAACTGGAGAGAGGAAAAGTAAGGGACATTTCATGAAGTCACAAACCATGTGTTCTGACTCCCCAGTATTTTAGCTCAGTCAAGGCTATCAGTCCTGATCTCTGGCTCACGCTCAATGGGGGAGGCTTGAGCACAAATATGTGGGTGCCCTTGGCAGGCATACTTCAATCCTTAGAAGCTATATTCCAGCAACTCTGGACATAAATATGCACAGCAGGGTCAAAAGAAATAAACAATTTAGTGTCCTCCTCCATTCTTAAATTGTGGTCCAGAGAACTGCTGAATGTATGAGCAGGTAAGGGAGAGGCAGCTGGAGGTCATACTTACTTTTTTATTTTACAAAGCACAATCTCTTTTTTTAACAAAGAAAAACAAAGCACAATACAGGCCTTTATAACTGACATACTTAGTTGCAAGACATGCAGTGAGGAAAAACCCCGCAGACCCCAGTGCATAAGAATCTCCCAGTGTCTCAAAACGTTGGAAGAATGGCAGTTACCAGGGTCAACGGCAGATGTTCAGGAGACCAGCAGATCTTCAGTTGGCTTATAAAGACAGTTTGCTAGCCTGAGGTGATTGATTAGCAGCCAAAGCTGTTCAGTATGCATTGTTTTTTAACAATCCCTTTTCAGTGTTTGGCATGTGAAGGGGAAGAGGCTGAATGACAGGTGAGTCTAACAAAGTGAGCATTGTTTTACTGCTCCTACTTCCCCCAAATGGTAGGAAGTTCAGGGCAGCCGTTTGCAGGTCCAGTTTCCTTTTGAATGAAAGGGAAATTGCCAAAGACATGGGCTGACTTTGTCATATCTGTCTGCTTACAAATATACAGGTGAGCAGGTAGAGAGCAAGCAGGCCAGCCAAGCAAGCAGTTCAAGATTCACAACTACAACAGTCAAGCATGGTAAAAACATAAAAGCTGCATTGGCTAACATTCAAGTTAAATTATGTTGTTCTCTTGTTCTGTTGAATTTCTCTGCTCTGCATCTGATGTACAAAAAACTATGAAAATCCATTTGATTCTTCTGTACTCCTGCACTCAGGCATGTGTCATCAAAAGGCAGCTTAGTTTCAGACTCCAGGTAATAACTATATATTAAAATCAGAGCAGCCATAAGAACCATACAGAGTGAGGAGTTGGGGACAATTAAAAGCACAGGCGGGGGTGGGGGGAGCTGAATGCTCTCCAGCCACACTTCACATCCTATAAGTGCTGCACCAGCAGCTTTTCAGAATTCTGCCACATTCCCTGATGACAATTACATTGATGGCAATTACAAGCAACCAGGGGAGGAAGCAGCAAGTGGGCATTTATTTATTATTTCTACATTTATATCCCATATTTTTCACCAATGAGCTAAAGGTGGCACACATGATTCTCCACTTCCTCATTCAATCCCAAAACAACCCTGTGAGGTATTTTAGGCTGGTCTAGAAGCAGCCTGGCCGGGGACAGGGGGGCCATCTCGCCCTCAGGATTGTGGGTGTCCTCTGCTGCAACGTGGACATGTGACATCACACACACACAATGTGTGTGGCGGCCAGCAGCCACAGCTCCTCTTTCTCTCCGCAGCCAGTGAGGCACCCTTTTCCATGGGGAGGGGCTCAGACTTGGAGGCAGAGAGATTCTGCCGCTGCATCTGAGCCTCTCCAGAAAAGGGTGCCTTGCTCGCTGGCTACGGAGGGCAGAGCTGAACTGCTTCTCTCTCAGAAGCCCCACCACTGTTGTCTGCCAACTTTTCTCATTGACTTTGTGGGTGCTCAGTCCCTACAATTATATTATTGTGGGTGCCCAGGCCCCCATGGCCCCCTGGAGTTGGTTTCCATGACTGGGAAGATCTTTTCATCAGAAGGAGAAGTAAACCCACTTGCTATTGAAACTTCTTCCCTCTCCTCAAGGAACCCTGGATAGGAACCCTGAGGTAAGAACCAAATGTTCCCTGTTGCAATCCTCTTGATTAATCTAACAATTTAAGAAATGCAAGCTTGCAACCCTAGTCAGCTTATGAATTGTGGCCACGATTAACTAAGTGTTACTTGAAGAAACAATGAACAATGCTTAAGAAACCCAGAAATTTGAAGAGAAGTTCCATGGTTCTCCAAGGAAATATGCATTTCATGGTCTTATGACAACCCAAGAGCATTTGGAGGCGGGGAAATATAATTGCTGCATCAAGTACTTCATTTGACAAGATTTTGAGCCTCAGCTTCATGGTTTTCAGGAGCAAGGGTTGAGGAAGGGGGGGAAAGATGTATCTTGATGAAGAATTCAAATTTACTGTGAAGCAAAGAACAAAAATTTCAGATGACAAGAGTAGAAGGAATTTCAGGGTTCAATGTTAGCCTTGAGTCATGCACTGTTTGGAACTGAAAAAAGGAGAGGATTTTCTGCTGAACTGTCCAACTTCTCTTGATCAAGATCAGTGTTCTAAGGAAATGTAAACTAATCATTTACCTAGATGGTCCAGTTATGGAACTTTTTGGCAATTTTTAACCTATTTTTAACATTAATAAAATGTCAAGCCATATGGGCCAAGATCCAAAATTAGTCTTGCACAAAAGTTGTGTTGTGCCATTTCTAGGGCTGTATATTCCCATCCATATGTTCACACTGTACAATAACATAAGATCCTGCTGGGTCAGGCAAATGTTCCATTTGTTCCAGCATCCTGTTCTCATGTTGGCCAATCAGGTGCCTGTGGGAAGCCATCAAGCAGGAGCTGAGCACAAGAGCCCTCCTCCCTTTGGGGTTTCCAGCAACTGGTATTCAGAAGCACTGCTATCTCTGACTGTAAAATGTTGAAGAACCTTCTTAAAGATTATAGTAAGTAAGTAAGTAAGTAAGTAAGTAAGTAATAAGTAAGTAAGTAAGTGTTGTGCGGAACTGAATTTCAGATTGCAGGGTGGGGGTGGGGGTGGGGGCTGAGAGAGAACCAAGACAGTCAGATCCTTCCATCCCTTCTCCCCACAGTACCTCACAATCCATGCTCTAAGGCAAAATCCTCCCCTGCCACCAAACCAACTCCCTCCAACAACCAACAACCAAGGACCAAGCTGGCTAACCCTGTTCATAGCAAAGCTGCTCAGCTTGCCTGTTGCTAAAATAGCCGGGAGCAAAGTGTTCTCTCATATTCTGTTTTTCTGCCGTCATCCTTGCCAAAGCAAAGAGAAGTAAATCAGCACAAGGTGCCACCAACTGTTGGCAAAGTGAAGGACAATTCAGTGCTTCCTGCTTATCTTGGATTGATATGCCGACTTTGATTTAGCAGAAGTCCTGAACTAATTAATGTGGAGGGTTCACTGTGTTACTTACTGTTTATTTTTTAAATTGCTTTTATTTGTTTGTTTACTTAAAAATTGTGCCCCTCCCAGAAGACATTGTTAATAGCTAAATGTTAAAAATAAATATTAAATATTTATTTGTTGATTACATTTCTTAGACTACAATCCTAACTCAAGTTCCCTGGAAGCAAGCAGCATTTAATTCAGTATGTCTTACTTTTCCTATTGCACTGTTAGGATTGTGCTTTAGTTTCTTTTGGCCTTGCTGATAATATCCTTCACATGGTAATAATCAGAACTCACCTCAGGGGTGTGCTTGGCCAGAACCACACAACAATGTGTGCAGGAAGGGTCACAGATATCAGCATGCTAGGTGACAGCTTGTATGTCCAGATTGTCTAAACGAGCCCTCTGTCTCCTGCTGAAATACATCTATTGCTTGCAACAATTTGTGACTGCGGGCTCTCTTTCCACCAGCCAAGTCATCAACAGAAGTATGAATTCACTCAAAATGGGTCTATTTTCAATCCTTCCCATCAGTGGCGTAGCGTGGGTTGTCAGCACCCGGGGCAAGGCAAGTAATTTGCGCCCCCTAACCCGTGGATTTGCGCCCCCTAACCCGTGGATTTGCGCCCCCTAACCCGTGGATTTGCCCTAACCCCAGATGTTGCGCCCGGTGCGGCCGGCCCCCCCTGAACCCCCCACGCTACGCCACTGCTTCCCATGATCTCCCATAATGGTTCAATTGAGGAATTCCTGGGTAGTGATGATATTAGCAGGTTGATCATAATGGCATTTTTCTTCAAATATTAAAGAGTGAAGCTTATAAGGGAGTGTCAGAGATGTCCTAATATCCAGACATTCCGTATATCCAGCATATATCAAAATGTTGATACAATCTCTATTCCAAAGGCTTTGGACAGCATAGACCACTGATGATGTATCAATAGAATGGAGATAGACTGCATTACTATAGCCTGCCAACCCTTGTTTGATTCAAAGGCACTGTGTTCATTGTTTGGGAGCAAAAAGAGAGAGACGATGTTGTTGCTTTAAAAGGTATAACAATTTAAAAGGTATTACAATGAGGAAAATGCTGGAGTTAAACCACTGGCTGTGCAGGTGGTATTGTCAGGAAGGATTTGGCTTCTTAGATCATGGTCTCCGCTTCCTTGAGGAAGGACTTCTGACGAAAGATGGGCTGCAACCTCACAGTGGTTGGCAAGAACGTGTTTGCCAAGAGTCTCGAGAATCTGATCAGGAGAGCTTTAAACAAGGTCTTGAGGGGGAGGGAGAAAACAAAAGAATGACAAAAGGGCACCTGGCACTGGGGATAAGAGCTTCATTGATGCCCAGGAAACTGAGGTGGTGCTACGTGGCCTCTGTCTTCACCCAAAAGGAAAGCGATGCCCAACCTGGTGATAACAGAATAAATGATGTGAGGAGGAAGCTGCAGCCCAAGATGGGAAAAGAGGCAGTAAGGGAACACCTAGCTGCTTTAAAGGAATCTGCAGTGTCTGATGAGCTGCATCCAAGGGTACTAAAGGAGCTTGCAGATGTAATTTCAGAGCCTTTGTCTTGTGGGGATGTTTAGGATAATAGACAAGGAAATATTTGTTAAGTATTATCCTTCCTTCACTCCCACAAATACCCTCTATATTCCCAGAAGCTAGCTGATAGATTCATTTGAATCTCTATAAAGTGACTAATCCAAACTGGCTTGCCCAGATGGATTATCTCCGATGCCCCCTTTTCTGCCTCTTAAAATACAATCAAGACTCACAAGTCTGTTTTTAAAAACATAACAATAAGTTTACTCACAAGTTGTTCACAGTACACATCCTAGAAGGCAGGCTTTAAGCTTCAGGTTACAAACTTATAACGTGGCTCACATCCTTTGTGAGGATGGACTCAAGCACTGCTGGCTAAGAGCCAGCAGACAACAAAATGGATAAGGCTAAACTAAGAGTTGAATCAAACAGAGAGACGAAATGGCTGTGTAACTCTGCTTTTATAGAGTTTTTTGTTTGTTTGTTTGTTTTTCTGTTTTATTAAATTTGCTTAGTACTCTGCTTTTATAGAGTCACACTCATCTGCTGAGTCACTTGCAGCAGGAACAGGAAGTTATACATCCCCCTGTCTCTGTCCACTCTAGGAACTAAATCATGCTGTACTTGACTGTACTGTACATCCCACATGTCTATTATCTTTGAGAATTATTGGAGAACAGGTGAGGTCCGTATAGACTGGAGGCTGGCAAATGTCCCCATCTTCAAAATGGGGGGGAAAGGAAGACCCAGAGAACTACAGACCAGTGAGCTTGACATCGATACCAGGGAAGGTCCTAGAATAGATAGTTAGATAGAACAGTCGGCCTGTGAGCAGGTTCAGCTTGACTGAACCCAATGAGTACTCATTAATGGTTCCTCGCCATCCTGGAAAAAGTGCCGCAGGGCTTGCTGTTGTTCAACGACATTATAAATGACTTGGATGAAGGAATTGAGGGGATCCTCATCAAATTTGCAGGTGGCACCAATCTGGGAGGAGTAGCTAATGCCACAGAATCAGAATTCGAAATGACCTTAACAGATTGGAGAACTGGGTGCAAGCTAACAGAATGAATTTCAATAGGGACAAATGGAAGGTTCTGCACCAGATGCACAGATATAGGATGGAAGGGATGCTCATTTTTCCTTTGGTCATACAGTCATAATACTTCTTAGGATTCCTTTGTATTCAAATTATATATTGCTTACTTTTTATGCCCTTTACAAATAAATGTGTTGAGGTGTGTGGGTGTGGGTATGTGTACACAAACCCGCATCTGGGGGAGTGCCAAACTGGGTCTTTGACCCAAGTGACAGAAAGCCAATTTTGGCCCTGCTTCAGCTAGGGGGCTCTCCAGATAGAGGACTGTGGAAGCGGATTCCACCGCTGTATACAAATTGTGGCATCTCTGTATATCCTAAAACCACGACAGGTTTTCGCGTGAGGTAAAACTTTGATACTTGGGAGACTCAGACAGAAGGTGAACAATTGCAGTGTTACAGCTTAATACTTCGGTTTCCTAAACAAGGTGGTACTTTCTGTCACTTATCCAACCTTTCAACAATCCTACTCCTGAGGTACTCCAAACAGTGCAACAGACCCAGAGGATCACCCCACCTCTCTTAACAGGTTTGCTTGGGCGTCTTCCCTTTCTAGAAGATCTCTCCTTTCCTGTCTGGAACGAGACCCAAGTCGCTGTATCCTCACAGCTCTACTTCTCCTGGCTCAAACTCAGCCCTCCTATCTGAATACTCTCAGAGAACACTAAAGAACACTGATCTAAGCTCAGAGACTCCTTTCTCTAGGTGTAGATATTTTCCTCAGGGTGGATGTTACACACAGAGACCAGAACAAACACTCTAACTCTTCTCTCTCTAACTCCCTTCTAAAACTATCTCCCTATTTGAACACTACTTCAGAAACTGCTTCTTTTATTCTCCCAAAGCTCTTTCTATCCATCTGTCTGGGTAGCAAATTAGAGAGGGCTTCCAGCCCTCTGGTGGAATTCTGAGGCATTGCATCACCAGACTCCGGCTCTGCTGTCCACCACAACTGTCCTCTGTGATGCCTTCATCTGTGCTAGGTGGCCACCTACCCTATTTAAAAACCTCTAGCAAAGCAGAGTCCAGCACCTTCCATAGGAATCAGATCTGCTATGGAATGGCTCACAACATCAGAAAGTACCTCTTTGTCATATGCAGTTCCACCTTTAGTAGTTTCAAATACAATACTAAATGGGACACATGAGTCTCTAGAAAATGCTGCTAGAAACGTATGTGTACAGCTTTCCAACATTCCCTCCCCCCCCCCAATAAAGGGGGGATATGTAATGCCTTCAGTTTAGATTTGGAGGACCCAACAATATGGGACACAGCTCAGGGGCAGAGCAGCTGCCTGGCATGCAGAAGGTCTCCGCTTCAATTGCCAGCATCTCCAGGTCCAGCTGGGAGAGCATCTGGAGAGCTGCTGCCAGTCTGTGTAGACAATGCTGAGCTCGATGGACCAGTGGTCTGATTTGGTTAATTGCAGTTTCCTTCGCTCTTACACTTTTCCTCTTGAATATTGTGTTCACCTTATGAGTTTGGGGAAGCACTATCAGGAAGAAAAAGACTAGAGTGGCACACCACCTGAATTTCTGGTACTAAATTTAAACGATCTGTGAAGATAGGAATGCTACCTGTGTGCTCTCACACTTTCTCTGTTTGTTTGTTTGTTTGTTTGTTTGTTTGTTTGTTTGTATTACTTGGCTCATAATAAATCTCCCAGGTGGCATACATCTCTGTGATGCAAGCCCAGATGCTTGTATTAGGAGTGGTAATCATATTTGATGCAACATCAGATGTGTCAACTATCACAAAGTTAAATCCAACAGCTCAGCCCTCAGCATGGAACTGGGCCTCCTTGGATGCAATGCCGGGCTGCAGGATGGAGCACACATGACAGCTGCAAAAGGAAGCAGGAGGGTTCTTCAGATGTTAGAGAATGGAAGGGCAGACAAGCTATTAGCTTTTATTGTTGTTGTTGGTATTATTATTATTAGCTTTTATTAATTGGTAACAGAATCTCATAATTAATACAGTGGTACCTCAGTTTAAGAACAGCCCTGTTTACAAACTATTTGGTTTACAAACTCTGCAAAACCGGAAGTAGTGTCCCAGTTTGCAAACTTTACCCCAGTCTAAAAACGGAATCCAAACTCTGGAAGGGCACTGGCAGCGGGAGGCCTCATTAGGGAAAATGCGCCTCAGTTTAAGAACGGTTTCGGTTTAAGAACGGAATTCCGAAACCGATTAATTTTTTAAACCAAGGTACCACTGTATAAGGATGGGGGGGGGCCTGTGGGTTAAACCACAGAGCCTAGGACTTGCCTATCAGAAGGTCAGCGGTTTGAATCCCCACGACGGGGTGAGCTCCCGTTGCTCGGTCCCTGCTCCTGCCAACCTACCAGTTCGAAAGCATGTCAAAGTGCAATTAGATAAATAGGTACCGCTCCGGTGGGAAGATAAACGACGTTTCCGTGCACTGCTCTGGTTCGCCAGAAGCGGCTTAGTCATGCTGGCCACATGACCTGAAAGCTGTGCACCGGCTCCCTCGGCCAGTAAAGTGAGATGAGCGCCGCAACCCCAAAACCGGGCACGACTGGACCTAATGGTCAGGGGTCCCTTTACCTTTACCACTGTATAAGGTATGAAGCTAATAATATAGAATATAACACCTAAATAACATATATAATTAGTAGAACAACAGCTAAGATAAGCAAAGTAGTTATGATTTATGGAATGAAGCTTGTTGTGAATCCAATTTCAGGTAGAAAGTGCCCTTCCCTTGCAATCTGAAAGCAGCCTAGCTGACCAGCGCTCGTCAGGGAACTGCCTTTGGTGGGAAAATGCTCACGCACCCCTTGCTTTCCTGTGAGTAGATCATGTATAGTCTGTGAAATGAATCAATATTAGCTATTTGAAACACATTCAAAGTCATGAGTTGAGTGAAATGCTATTCTTTCCTTGCATATAATATTTATTTATTGGGGGCAGGGGATGTATGCCTGTATGATGGAGGGAATGGTCAGGCACTTACCAGAGAGTACTGAACTCAGTGGGACTTACGTCTCAGCAAAACTGCTTAGGATTGCAGTATAAGACTGCACAGTCTTAACCCAGTTGCCTGGCAGTGAGTTCCATTGAATTCAGTGGATTTCGGTACAGGCTTGCAGTGTAAGACTCAATTTAAAGTGGCCACATTTCCCCTCAAAATTGCATGAATTGATAAATTCCTCTCATCCAAACAGACACACACAAACACAGAGAAAGAGAGAAAGAGAGAGAGAAAACACATAATATAAGCAAGCAATACTTGGAAGTGCTTATCTTGTGAACTTGCCATTTAAATTGTTTAATTATGACAAAAGCTCCTGTTTCCAAAAAAGAAAGGAAGGAAGAAAAAAGGACGGGGTGAGTTGGTTTGATCTCTTCATCACTTTAAATTATCTCTGAGACATGGAGGGGAGGAAAAGGGAAATGGAGAATGGATATTTCTGGGAGTTGGGTCCCCTCTGCAACTCTATTATTCCCTTCCTCAGCTTCCCCTCTTCCTTTCTCCAGGGTTTCTGTCTCAGGGGCTCCCATCTTCCACTTCACTGGGGCACAAGTGCCGCCTCTCCAGATTTTCCAGCTCGCTCTCTCCCTGCCTCCTTGTAAATGAGCCTCCTTCTGCTTCATGGGAACAGCTCCTGCCATTCACTTTTCCCTCTCTCTTCCGTTCACTTTTCACATTTCTCTGGCTTAAGCCCAGACATGCTGGAAAGTTGGGAGCCTCAGTGGTGCCCTCTGGAAGCTTCACCCGGGGCAAAAATCCTGGCTAGTCTCCCACTGACTACGGCTTGGGGCTTGGGGCTTAGAATTAGAGGGTTAGGGGTTAGGCTTTAAGCATTAGGGGTTAATGGCTACGGGTTAATGGTTGGGGGTTAGGGTAGTTTTAGGTTTAGAGTCAGGTTTAATGTTTGAAGTTTTATAATGTTTTTATGTTGTATGTATTGGAAGCCACCTGGAGTGGTTGGGGCAACCCAGTCAGATGGGTGGGGTATAAGATTATTATTATTAGAATCATAGAATCATAGAGTTGGAAGAGACCACAAGGGCCATCGAGTCCAACCCCCTGCCAAGCAGGAAACACCATCAGAGCACTCCTGACATATGGTTGTCAAGCCTCTGCTTAAAGACCTCCAAAGAAGGAGACTCCACCACACTCCTTGGCAGCAAATTCCACTGTCGAACCGCTCTTACTGTCAGGAAGTTCTTCCTAATGTTTAGGTGGAATCTTCTTTCTTGTAGTTTGGAACCATTGCTCCGTGTCCGCTTCTCTGGAGCAGCAGAAAACAACCTTTCTCCCTCCTCTATGTGACATCCTTTTATATATTTGAACATGGCTATCATATCACCCAACAAAGGTCCGTATAGTAAAAGCTATGGTTTTCCCAGTAGTGATGTATGGAAGTGAGAGCTGGACCACAAAGAAGGCTGATCGCCGAATAATTGATGCTTTTGAATTATGGTGCTGGAGGAGACTCTTGAGAGTCCCATGGACTGCAAGAAGATCAAACCTATCCATTCTGAAGGAAATCAGCCCTGAGTGCTCACTGGAAGGACAGATCGTGAAGCTGAGGCTCCAATACTTTGGCCACCTCATGAGAAGAGAAGACTCCCTGGAAAAGACCCTGGTGTTGGGAAAGATGGAGAGCACAAGGAGAAGGGGACGACAGAGGATGAGATGGTTGGATAGTGTCTTCGAAGCTACAAACATGAGTCTGACCAAACTGCGGGAGGCAGTGGAAGACAGAAGTGCCTGGCGTGCTCTGGTTCATGGGGTCACGAAGAGTCGGACACGACTAAACGACTAAACAACAACAACAACATCATATCACCCCTTAACCTCCTCTTCTCCAGGCTAAACATGCCCAGCTCCCTTAGCCGTTCCTCATAAGGCATCGTTTCCAGGCCTTTGACCATTTTGGTTGCCCTCCTCTGGACACGTTCCATTATTATTATTATTATTATTATTATTATTATTATTATTATTAGGACACAGGTTGGGCAGGCACACATCGTTTTCCATGTATTGTTTACACAGTGCATTTGTTACTGTGGCTGATACTTATTGCGCTTGATGATATGTAACACTAAGGTTCAGATAGGACAGTGTATCTATAATTTTTTGATTTAGTGACAGTGTGACTCATGAGAGCTATATACAGTGGGAGGAGTGTTTCTCTCTCTGAAACCTGAAGTAAACTGAGCATTTTCTTTTCTTTCATGTTTGATGCTGTTAAATCAAATGGGAGGGTGAAGGTTTTATGGTCATATTTGCAGGGAGTGGACTAGATGACTCTTGGCGTCCCTTCCAACCCTACAATGATTCTGTGATATGGGGAAGGGGCAATGATCCCAATGCTCTAGCAGGCTTAGTTTGGTCAGAATCAAGTATACACTTGCAGAGTTAATGCTAAATACGTTACTTCTGGTAAATGAGCCACCATAGCTGTTAGAGGAGTGTGAAGATTTGTGTCCTGGGCTGTTTAGATTGGTCTACCCATGTACTATCTGAAACCAAAGCAACTCTCCAACCCCACTACAAATAAAATGCGCAGGGGCATTAAACTGTATAGCTCCTCTTCCACACAAACTCTACAACCTGCCCAGATTGCTGATGTTGTCAAATGTAGCTGCAGTTAAGTTGCAACAGACAGTGATGAGGAGTGATCATTCTGTGCTATTATGGTGGTGGACAAAGCTGTATTGTAACCCATCATTGACTTATTGGGCCAGATCACATGCAATACTAATTATAGTTCTCTGTGGTGTGGAAGTGATTGTTGAACTAGTTTATGCATGCCAAAAGATTTACCTTCTGTTGACAATAGGCAACAGACAGCCTCAAAATATTTCTCCACACCTTTCCAAGATGTGTTAACTTTTTTGGAATTTGAACCTCCCCAGACAGCAACAGTCCAGCCTTCAAATAATGTGACATAAAGGAAAAGGTACCCCTGACCATTAGGTCCAGTCATGGCCGACTCTGGGGTTGTGGCGTTCATCTCGCTCTATAGGCCAAGGGAGCTGGCATTTGTCCACAGACAGCTTCCGGGTCATGTGGCCAGCATGACTAAGCCACTTCTGGCGAACCAGAGCAGTGCACGGAAACGTCGTTTACCTTCCCGCCAGAGCAGTACCTATTTATCTACTTGCACTTTGGTGTGCTTTCGAACTGCTAGGTGGGCAGGTGACATAAGGAAAGGCTATAGCCATGTAAGGTAGGCTGCAGTTAATATATGTACATAAGCAGCAGTTTTTGTCAATATATTGTGGGAGATGGGGAATTGAGAGGTGTTCACATTATTTCTAGGATTAAGCTACATATGTAGAGAGAGGACCTTATCTGTACTATTCAGTAGATTACTTCAGAGACATGTCTCATAACTTAAAAAAACAACAACCCAAACTTTAATGCAGCTGTGGAGATTTCCAGATTTGATTATAACATGTGTGTGACATAACTCTTTCACCAAAGAGTTAAACAAAAACATGTGTTAAAAAAATTGTGTTAAGAATTTGTCCACTCCAAACTTCTTTCCCTACATAAGACCAAAAAAATGTGTGAACCCACCAATCCTCAAAAATGGGTTTCTACTTGAGGACAATTATCAAGACTATTCTCCTGTAGGGGGAAAAATAGTCTTGCCATTCACAAAACAAGATGCCTTTCATTTGCAAATCCTTCCCTGCAAGTGCCTTTTGCATTTCAGATCTCAGGAGTGTGAGGGCAAACAATATTTCTGAGCCAGGTTCAGCTAGATCAGGGGTCCCCAAAGTAAGGCCCGCAGGCCAGATAAGGCCCGAGGGACTCGCTTATCTCGCCCACAGAGACCCCCGCCTCCCGCTGCCCACTTCCGGGTCGGAGGAGCACCGGAAATAGCTTGTGCGCATGTGTATGGGCACGCACTGCCCCACCCTCCAGCTGGAGACCCCTGCCTGAGGCGCAGTAAGTTTGCTGACCCCTGAGCTAGATTCAAAGAGCCACTCACTCTATATCCAAAATTATCACTGATGTGCATTGAGAGCATTTATTATAATTACTTTTTATAACTCACCATAAGCATAATATTATCAGCGCAGATCAAATGTCACCATGTCTTTTAGCAGAAAAACTGTGCATTTTGGTATACCTTTGATGGAAAATCAGGGAGTTACTAAGTAACATTCCAGAAGTTGTATTCTTACAGTAATAACTGGCTTGTTGTAGCAACGTTTTTGCTCACTAGGTGTCAGTGCTGCCCTACATTCATTTAATATTCTTAAGTACAGTAGTGGAAACAGAGGCACAGCCAGAGTTTTGCAGGAAACAGATGCTTATTCCTACAGAAATCGTTAAAGTCTAAACTTGCAGACTTTTGATAAAAGTTAGAATATAGAAAGCTTTAGTTTAGAGATTGAATGTAGGATGTGGGTGTGAGGCAGCGTAGCTCTGTTTACCAAGCCCAGGAAGGCAAACATTGGGGGGGGGTCTTTCCCCCTCCCCCCTCCTGCTCCTGCATCCTTTGGCACATCTGAGTGGCACTGTTAGAAACAGGATGGTGGACCAGAAGGACCTTTGTGGCACATATACTTCCAGTTTGCAGATACATGGTGAATGAATGGCGCAAGGTCAGAATGGCTTAAAGTGGGTGTGTTTCTTTTAACAAATGGGAAATGACTGCTAGGCTAAAGTGTCCAGGCTCTTAGCTCCACCCCTTTTCATTTCTCAGCAAACAAAGTTCCAATAAGGAAGTGAAAGTGCCCTCGAAGCAGCTGGGCTCTTTGAGCTGGTTTCTTATTCTCCTAAAGCTGAACTTAAGGTGGTGGGAGTAAAACAAGGAAGCGGACACAACACGGCGGCATTCACAGGCCACCAACAAGTGATCCTTTCGGGGGCTGTTTGTGAAACATTATCTGAAGGTAATTACCCAAAGTATTTTATATACAGGATTTAATATTTTTATTTGCTTAAGCCTGAATACTCTCTGTCTTACAGGAAACTTCCTTGAACTTTCATACTGAGTAATATATGACTTTCAGCTGGGCTGGGGAAAGTCAGTCAGAACTGCCTTTTCTCTCAGGAATGCAGATATTTCATAAGTGGAAAACTATTAAAGGTAAAGGGACCCCTGACCATTAGGTCCAGTCGCGGACGACTCTGGGGTTGCAGCGCTCATCTCGCTTTACTGGCCAAGGGAGCCATCGTACAGCTTCCAGGTCATGTGGCCAGCATGACTAAGCTGCTTCTGGCAAGCCAGATCAGCGCAAGGAAATGCCTTTTACCTTCCCGCCATTTATCTACTTGCACTTTGAAAACTATTATGTGGAAATAAAAAAAAAATCAGACTCTAGCCTCAAGCGAAACTCTGTCTCCTGGCACTTTCTGCTGGAATGGTTGCTGAATGTGTTCCATTCAGCTATTGAATTTCCGCTTGACCAGACATGGTTGAGTGTTAAACAAGTATTGTTGAAAGATCTTGGAATGATCCTGTTTCTCTTAGGCTACCCTGAAAAAGTGCATAGCTCATGAGTAGTTCGTTGCACTGAAGTTTCATGTAAAAATAATAAATTGAAATTATGTAAACTTAATTGTAATAAATCTGGAGGAGTACTGTTAGTATAGAATTAGAGACTATAAGTAGAAGCAGTGGCTGTGAGGCACTTTGTATTTCAGAAGCGTCAGAGCTTTCCAAACTTTTAATGTTGGTGACACACTTTTTAGATATGCATCATTTTGCAATACAGTAATTCAGTTTTACTAGCAAACCAGAGGTTAAACTAACCCCTTTCCAGTCCCAGAAATGTGGTGAGCATTCCTGTGACACACCTACAAACTGCAGCTGAGATCTTGTTGTGACACACAGTTTGGAAAGCTCTGTTGTAAATCATTAGCAGTTGCCCTTTATGCCATTTATCTGGTTCCACAGCAGGTGTGCCAATTTGGATCTGTTACAAACAAACTGACATATCCTAAAATAAATCAGTTGCTGCATGCTGCCAGTTCCATGTTAGTTTCTAGTCAATGGAAGCAGAAAGGTGAGGACTGACTTAACAAAGAACATAGACAGGTAGTGGTTTTCTGAAATATATGGTAAGTCTGTACTTTCTCTTACCAAGGGGCAATGATTTTTAAGACTTCTTAGAAATGATATTTTTCTTGAATAATATTGCCTCCCAAACATTTGCAGTGAAATGTTCAGGAACAACACAAACATGAGAGAACATAGCAATTTTATCTGTCTGTAGGGGTGCTTATGCTCAAAACTCATTCACATGTGTATATGTGGAAATGTATATGTGTACATTCAAACCCCCAGAGCCACCCTGTAGCTAGAAGGCGAGGGGTGGGGTGGGGGGGAGAGTCTGCATCCCAGAGTCTCCCAGGCTCTGCATTGAGTGGGGCTTGCCTAGCAATCAAGCCAGAGAGCTTAAAAGCTCTTTTAAGGCCAGGTATCCCCAAGTGGACCCTGTGCCAAAAGAGCTCTTAAGCGTTCTGCCTTGCTTGGGACTTGGCTTATGAAATTTCATGCAGCCCAACCAACTACATCTGGTTGAAACTGCACAAGTCAAAGTGCATGTAAGATGAGGAATTATAGCACCTAGATAAAAGTTGTTAAATAAGGTTTTATTTGATTAGAGAGCCCTTGGCATGGTGCTGGCAATGCCCCTCCCTCAGCACATACAACCCAACTAGGGTGGGGGCCAGCTCTGCTTCCAAAGCAGTGGTGGCAGCACTCAGCACCATCCACCAGATCTCTAGGCACACTTCAGCAATGGAAAGGCATCTAGGTTTGACCCACATCCACAGTAACTGCCCACCAGCTTAAGTTACCCAAATTGCAGTGCCCTGTACCTAATGATTTCAGAGATAAAACATCCTGCTTGGGGATGCTTGTGAACAGAAGCCAAAGTCACTTCCCATTCACAAGGACCACCTGCTGATGAAAAGTATCCAGCAAGAACAGTGAAAGGCCCTTCAGAGACCCTGGCGTGGCCTGACTGGCCTTTGGTGCTGCACCCGATCCTGTCCCTGACCATGCCTAACAGAAGTAGAAGAGTAAAATAAATATGCAAAATTGCAGAATAGGAAAAGTTCATACCCTATATGGGATGAAAAGTTTGTGCTACTTTGCAATAGAATTTTACTTTATTTGAGTACAGAATACATGGAGCCTGACAAGGTGTTCAAATGACTGTCCATGCCCTTCCTCTGTGTACAAAGCCTTGCTGCTCCTCAGAGCTGGACTGAAATTTTTAGGGTGAGAAGACAGAACGAAAGGAGATTCAAATTGTTTCCTGTTTGAACTTGGCTTGCTCAGATTTCCCCCACTTTTTGTCAATGTGTTAACGTCTCTGACTTGATTATAGCAAAGCACTCCAGAGAAATTCCTACCTTTACTTGGTAATACCAATAAAATGGTGTTGCTGTTGTTTTATCTTTGCAGGTGCATCATGAATTTGACAAATTCTTCCAGTATGGAAGAAATCCCTTTGGATGATGTCAATAGGAGCAGCACAGAATACAGAGTGCTTATGGCTTATGCGCAGCGTCGACTGTCCGCTAGCAAATATGGGCATCTTTTAGAAAGGGAAGCGAAAGGCCAAGAGGGATCATCTCTAGGCAGAGAGAAGAGGCAAGGTAAGGAGAAGGCACATCAAGGCTCGTCTCCCAAGGACCAAGGACAGCCGACCAGAGACAGGAGCAAGAAGAAGAAGAAGAAGAAGTCCCGTTGCAAGCACTTTCTCTTTCCTTCCTGTCTAAGGGCGCAAGCTATAGAGGATTCTGGGACGACGCTCAGAAGGGGTGATGCTGTAAATGGGCGTGCACTAAGCCTGCAGGCGGGTGTTGGAAGTTGTTCTGCTTTTTCACTAGAAGAGCAAGGTGGGTTTAACCCTCCCCCCATTTGTTAAACACTCTAATAGCATATTAGTGGCAACTATTGCTTGGTTTTCAGCCTTGGTTTCAAAACAGTTCTGCAGGTTAAGTTCCCAGAACTGCAGTTCCTTACAGTTCTGTAGGTTAAGGGGATGATAGCTAAGCCACTGCAGTGGCTTAAATTTTATGAAATAAATAAATAGAAGTAACATAGCTATCAAACTATCTAAAGCAGTGGTTCCCAACCCTTTTTTTTTTTTTGCCATGCTCCACCTAAGCATCTATAAAATCCTGATGCCTGCCCCTCATGACATATAATTCTTATTATTCAAAAAGTGAACACCCATTCATATGGAGGAAGCCTAAAAAGCCATTAACTTGGTCTATCTCGAATTGCCCCCCTTAAAAATCAACTTGCCCCCCTGTGGGGCGTGTGCCCCATGTTGGGAACCACAGCTCTAAGGGGCGAAGAAGACTTCTTGTGGGGAAATCTGCTCACCTTGGCAACCTCTCTGGCCAAAGCGATGGACGTCCATTGCGAAGGGCTGGTTCTTAATTCTGCCTCAGGGACTGGGAACCTTTTTCAGCCTGAGGGCTACATTGCCTCATTGCCAATGCACAGGAGACTGCATGGCAAAGGTGGGTATGGCAAGGAAGGGTACTCCAAGGAAGTATGGCACACCACAGGCATGCACACATCACACGCCTAAGCACATCACCATTCAACTTCCTATCAGAGGCAACAGAAGGCTTTCCCCAATCCTACGTGAGGTGGAGGGGAGCATTTTCAGAAGTGGGGCAGGGTCACAGGTGGGTGAACTCACAGTGCAGACAGTCTCCCATGCCACTGGGGTTCCAAAAAGCTGTCCTCTTGGCCTCTGCGACTCAGTGGTAGATCGCATGCAGCACTGGGAAAGGTCTTTGTTGGTGAGCTTGCTGCCAAAGACCATCTGCAGCACCGGATTGAGTGGATCAGCATTTGAGCATGTTCCTTATGGAGAAAGGCTAAAGCATTTGAGGATTCTAAGGGTGACATGCTTGATAATTTCAAGATTGTGCAGGGTGTAAAGAAAACCAGCCAGCGAATTTGTCTCAATTTGTTTCTGAACAGGCGATTCAGACATCAATGTTGTGGTAGACAAGCTTGCTGAAATAGTTGATAATTCCACGCCATTCCCTAAAAGGACAGGATTCAAAGCACTGGAACAGACTCTGAGCCTAGAAGCAGATGGTGGGTGTGCCACCAAACCCGAAAATGAAGATGAGGTTGAAAAAGGTAACCTGCTTTTCCACAGCAGCCAAATGGCATTTCTGTAGAGTCTGTGTTTTCAAAAACCTTTTTTTCTTGAAGAAACCTTTTCCTGATTGATTTGTCTGTCAAGGAACCATTGCACACTTGCCACACAACCCCTGGATGTTGCAAAGGATTCCAGCACACATTCTTCAGCGTACTGGCAAAGCCTTTTGGGTGGCGCTGTGGGCTAAACCACTGAGCCTCTTGGGCTTGCCAATCAGAAGGTCGGCAGTTTGAATCCCCACAACAGGGTGAGCTCCTGTTGCTCGGTCCCTGCTCCTGCCAACCTAGCAGTTCAAAAGCATGTCAAAGTGCAAGTAGATAAATAGGTACCACTCCAGTGGGAAGGTAAACGGCGTTTCCAGAAGTGGCTTAGTCATACTGGCCACATGACCCGGAAGCTGTCTGCAGACAAACGCCGGCTCCCTCGGCCAGTAAAGCGAGGTGAGTGAGTAACCCCAGAGTCACCTGCGACTGGACTTAATGGTCAGGGGTCCCTTTACCTTTACTAAAAACTATATGTGTGTTCAGAAAAGTAACAGACATCTGCAATATGGCTTTTGTCTGGAAGCAAAAACACACTGAAACACTGAAACTGAAGCACACCTTCAGATTTATTTAAACATATTCAAATATATAACACAGTTGTGCCCTATGGGTTATCTATCACACTGTTTTTCAGCCACCTTCAGTGATGGTCAGTATTCTCCACACGAGGAAGCTGATAGTATGGCCAGGTAAAGGTAAAAGTTAAAGGACCCTGGACGGTTAAGTCCAGTCAAAGCTGACTATGGGGTGCGGCACTCATCTCACTTCAGGCCAAGAGAACCAATGTTTGTCCACAGACAGCTTTCCGGGTCATGTGGCCAGCATGACTAAACCACTACTGGTGCGCAGAGGACTGTGACGAGTCCAGAGCTCAAAGAAACGCCTTTTACCATCCAGCCACAGCAGTACCTATTTATCTACTTGCACTAGTGTGCTTTCAAACTACTAGGTTGGCAGCAGCTGGGACAGAGTAACGGGAGCTCACCCCATCACACAGATTTGAACTGCCAGCCTTCCGATCAGCAAGCCCAAGAGTGTTTTGGACCCGTGTCCCTAGTATTGCCAGACAACCTCTGCTGATTGAGATAATATACATAGAACACATGGAAAAAGCATTCCATAAATACTTAAAGCTCTTGAGGCAGCTTATGAAATAATTTGTTTTAATGAATGTTAATGATTATTTTACATCCTGTGTTAAACCAGAAAATTAGCTTCTTCTTTTTTCTGTTTTACCAGATGAGAAAGAAAAGTTAATAAAAGAAATAGTTGCCTTGTTAAGAGCATCAGGAGATAAACTGCAGGAAAAGGTAACCAGTTTGAGGCTGCAATTTGTACTATGTTGTTTTTTACTTGCATTGAATCTTAAAGCATTTAATTGCAGAACTTTCTATTTTATTATTTACAATTTTGTGAATTGCTTTTCTAGAATGTTGAATGTGTAGAAAGGGGAGAAAGATATATTTTAAAGAGCAGCTGCAGGGGAAGGAAGACAAGAGAAAGCCTTTTGTGGAATTCAGATTAGGTTTGGATAATAAAATAATAGAATAGTAGAATTGGAAGGGATCCTGAGGATCATCTAGTCCAACCCCCTGCAATGCAAAACTCTCAACTGAAGCATCATTGACAGATGGCCATCTAACCTCTGCTTTAAAATATCCTCCACCTTCTGAGGTAGTCTGTTCCACTGCTGAATAGCTTTTACTGTCAGAAAGTTTTTCCTAATATTTTGTCAGAATCTACTTTCTTGTATCTGGAACCCTATGGAGAAGCAGAAAACAAGCTTACTCCATCTTCCATGTGACATCTTATTTCCTCTCAGTCTCTTTTATCCAGGCCAAACATATCCAACTCCCTCAACTGTTTCTTTTAAGTCTTGGCTTCCAGACCCTTGATCATCTTGGTCACCCTCTTCTGCACACCTCCCAGCTTCCCTATATCCACTGTGGTGCCCAATTTGATCCATCAGATTTGTTTATATCCACATAAAATGTGTGTACATTAAGGAGGCCTCTGTAATTTTTTTCCAAAGATTTATTTGGGGTTTTGGACAGCTGAAATCACTTTTCCAGAACTACATTTACAAGTTGGCTGTAAAAAAGAAGTTGTCTCACAAATCCACACTTACCAGAGAATAGGAGAGCAACTATTTCTTATTTGTATATTTTACAAGGAAAAGCCTTCCTTGAACTTGCTGTGTTCAGAGATCGTTGTGCCTGAAATGGGACCAACACCTCTATTTGTTCCTAATGACAAATGCCTTACATTCATTTCCAGGTTCAAAACGACAGGACTTTCTTTCAGTGTGCCTCGGAACTGATGTCCTATGGATTCTTCAGTAGAGTTGCTGATCAGTTCCTAGAAGAGATACCTGCAGACTCTACAGCAGACTCTGAGGTGCAAGCACAAAAAATCAAAGTTGCTTTTGCTATTGAAGTCATAACTAGACTCACTGCTATAGACAACCATCCCATGAACACCATACTGGGCTTTGGAGCAAAATACCTCAAGGAAAACTTCAGCCCTTGGATCCATAGTCAAGGTGGATGGGTAAGAGATTTTGCTTCCTCTGCTGGTGCATCCTCCCCTTTCTAAACAATAGTTACCTGTGAACTTTCCATTGGGGCTGCTGGGCCTAGCAGCCATTCGTGACAGTTGGGTGCGAATGCAGGATACCCTGTGTTACATACCACACATTTGTTCTGACATTCTGAAAGTAGAAATTATTATTTGTGCTCTTATTCCTACAAGCTTGCACTGAGCTCTCTCACTATGTTAGGATATAACTAGGGTGCAGATTAAAATTGGTTTAACAACTATACCCCTTCTTGGGGAATCTTGAAAAATGTAACCCCATTGGCTTGGAAAATTCTCGGCCAATTTACCAATTTTTTATTCCCAGTTTTCTTCAGATAAAGCTGTGGCAGTGAAATGAATATACAGTGGTACCTCAGGTTACAGACGCTTCAGGTTACAGACTCTGCTAACCCAGAAATAGTACTTTGGGTTAAGAACTTTGCTTCAGGATTAGAACAGAAATTGTGCGACTGTGGCGCAGTGGCAGCGGGAGGCCCCATTAGCTAAAGTGGTACCTCAGGTTAAGAACAGTTTCAGGTTAAGAACGGACCTCCAGAACGAATTAAGTTCTTAATCCGAGGTACCACTGTAAAACCAATAAAAGTTTGTAGTGTATCTATTGAAGACGGGTGGGGTGGGGGGTCCAAATTGGATTCTAAGTTGGTGCTTCAGATTCAAAGCTTATCTCCCTCGGTCTGCTTTAGGCAATGCTCATTTTGCCTAGGAAACCAAAGCTTCAGAAAGCTGAGTTGCCTCTTGGGGCGGGGTAACTTTTAAACTTTGGGGGCTGCGTTTTTTTGACTGGAGGCTATGGAGCACACTGAGGTGCAGAACAGGAGTGGGGCCAGAGATGCCTCCATGGCCAGGGCTGCCTCCTGCCACCCCGGAGGGCATGCCCTGGCCTATGGCAGCTCATGGCCCTGCTGCCCATCTTCTTCGGGGCACTGCGCTCCGTCTCCTGCGCAAAGGGGAAGAGTGTTTTGGATATGCCAGAGACCATTGCCAAGTGAGATGCTGCCCGCTTTCCTATCGTTGCCAGCTGCACCCTCTTAGGCCTCTACCTCTTCTTCAAAATATTATCTCACGAATACATCAGCCTGTTACTCTCCCTGAATTTTCCCAACAAACAGTACCAGCTTCTCTTCACTCAGGGCTCTGAGGAAACTAAGGAAGGGCTTGTCGACCGCGAGTTTGACACCGTGGACCTTGTCTGCCTGGCCATGAGTAGCATTGTTGGAAATCTGGTACCTGTTGAGAAAGCACTGGATTGCCAATAACTTATTTGGCCTGGCCTTCCCTCTCAATTTTTATTTATTATTCAGTGAATTTATATACTGCCCGGAGGTCTCAGTGGGTCTCTCAGTGGGGTGGAGCTGCTGAACTTGAAGAATGTCACACCGGCTGCATTCTGCTTGGTGGGCTCTTCATGTATGATGCCTTCTGTGTCTTTGGCACCAACGTTATGGTGACGGTCGCAAAGTCATTTGAAGCACCCATAAAATTGGTTTCCCCCCAAGATCTGCTAGAGAAATACTTGGAGGCTGACAACTTTGCCATGATGGGCTTGGGGGACATTGTCATCCCAATAATCTTCATTGCTTTACTGCCATGCTTTGCCTCAAGAGGAACAAGCACACTTACTTCCACACCAGTTTTGTGGCTTATACGGTATTTTTGGGCTGGGCCTCACCATCTTCAAACATGCACAGCCAGCCCTGCTCTACCTGGTCCCAGCCTGCATTGGCTTCCCTCTCCTGGCGGCTCTGGTGAAGGGAGAAGTGGCAGAGATGTTCAGCTAGGAGGAGAACTCTGCCCCCAAGGAGGTGCCAGAGGATACCAAAGAAGGGAAGGAGGAGAAATGACTTTGGGAAGCTCAGCCAGCTGAGCTCCATCTGCTGGCCACCCCCCCACACAAGTGAATTTTGTCTTTTGAAAGACAACTGGATCGTATAACAGCCATGTGTGTTTGTACGTGTGCATCTGTCTGAAGACTGGTGGGGCAGGGGGTGGAAAACAGGAGGAGGGGCCTGTTTATTGATCTTCTCTCTGCCTGTCTACTTGCCTATCTGTAGCCCTCCTGTTCCCCTGGGGAGAAAGAGGATGGGGCAGGTGGGGGCAAGAAAGCAGTTTTGCCCCTTCCACCAACTGTCTTTTGATGCCAGCTTCCCCGACCTCTGTTCATTGCCTTGGTGGGAAGAAGAAAACGGGGGGGGGAGGGGAGAGAAAGGGGGAGAGAAAGGGAGACTTGGAGTATTGTGAATTTGCTTCACAAATTAAAACAAAACAAAAAATTATTGAAGAACTTTTAAACTTTTGTCACATCTGGATGAAATCTGTGGGCAAAGTAGCCTCTTCTGAGTGGAGCCATGTTTAAGACAAGGTACAGATAAACCTTTAAAGTTTGTTTGTTTGTTTGTTTGTTTTTGTTTGTTTGTTTGAAAAAGGGATTCCTCCCCTCACCATGTTGTTGGCAATTGGCATAAACATATGGTACATCATATAGATACCTCTAGGTAAATTCCCTGCAAAATTGCTGCGGTCAATATGGATGAATTACAGTTTGAAGCTTTTAAAGTTTTCTGACTGAATTTGGCATCAGTTTTCACTGAAAGTGCTGGTGACAATTATGACAATTATGGGTGGACGTGTGTGGCAGAGGTGGGAGTTGAATATCCAGCATTTACTAGTTAGGAGCACGGCAGAGACGCACATTAGTGTGCATACTTCCAGTAGTGTATTGAGAGTTGCTCGGCATTACCAAGGCAACTGGTACAGAGAGTGGTTTTGTCCAAGAATCAGTGTTGTTCTTCCTCCCATCTCCAGTAGCTGATCCACCAAAAGTTTATCCCTGCCACCTTCATTTTCCCAGGAAGAGCTTCACCCCCTTGGCTATAAAGTATGAGCAAAGTGGAACATGGGAGTCTGTCTTACTGAGTCAGACCATTGGTCTACCTAGCTCAGCATTGTCTACACTGGCTGACAGCAGCTCTCCGGTTTCAGGAGGGATCTCTCGCAGGCTCACCTGCAATGCCCCACTGCCTCATTCTCCCTACTGGACTAGTATCCACTGCCTCCTGCTGCTTCTTGCAGGCACAAGAAACAGGTTGTGTTGCAAATCTGTAGTGTGATGCATTTGGACTGATGGATCAGGAGTTGTGCATTAATTGGCCTAAGTCTGTATTTGGTCTCCTTAGCACTGGGGAGAGATTCTTGCTCTGCTGTGAACCCCAAAACATACAGAATTGTATAAATCTTACTGACTTGGTTGTCTTTTCACTTCCAGGAGAAAGCTTTAGGATTACAAGACCAAGAAGAAGTAGAATGATGAAAGCCTGCGTCCTTCATGAGACATCTCTTAATTTGGAACTGGGATCGGGGATGGCTGAATAATCACCCCCCCCTTAAATCAAAAGACTTAGTTGGTTTCATATTGGCACTGATAGTTCAGTGCATGTGCAATAAGAACATGCTGCTTTTGCGATGCTGGAGTACATTTTGCAAGTCACAGCAGGTTGTGGCATTTTTAGTCCTTTGGTTAACATGCTTCAATGGCACATTGTTCGGGTGGAGAAACCTCTCAGTACTTTTGTGCAAGAGACATCTTTGTAGGTGTAAATGGAAAGTAATCACATAATAAAACCTATATATAAAAATGGAGATCTCAGGAGTAGAATTGATGGGTTCCGCATGGGACAGGGCTCCTGGCTTTTTAATGGGTGCTTGGAAGACAGAGATTAGTCAGCTACAGTTTTTTCCATTGCTGTAGCCCAGACTCACAGATAAGTCTGTTTACATTACATTGTGTAGCATCACTGAGCCATACCACTTGAGACCTGGTGGGGTAACAGAATAATTGAAAGTTTCCCCCTGTGAAAATTCCCTTGCATTCATTTCCAATGAACCTCCTTCATTGGAGGTTATTAAGCAGAAGTCAGATGGACTTCTGTCATGGATGCTCTAATTGAGATCCCTGTATCGCAGGGGGTTGGACTAGATGACCCTGGGAGTGACAGGAATAGCTTGAAGCAGAATATGGAGGCAGGACAGCCAGAAAGTAGGTGCCCAGGCAGCAGCAGAAGAAGCAGAGCTTCTCCAAGCTCAATTACTGTGATGGTTGTGGTGGCTTTCATTTTCTTCTCCTACCCCGACAATCTGAAAATGAAAAAGGAAGGGCCGGGATGCAGGAGCCTCTCTAAGGCCAATACAGCATCAATCAAGAGAAACTCCTGCTTAATGACAGCCAGAGCCTTCCACAAAGCGGCCTTTCCCAGGAAGCTGCCGACAGGTCTAAGACCTGCTGTGTCACACGGCTTGGACCTCAACCTGGCAAATGGGGAAGACTCCAGAGGAACTGTGGCAGTAGAGGGAATCTAACCTGATCCAGCTTATCCCCCACTAGGAGCAACCTTTTGAGATCACAACAGCTCACACAGGCAACCAAACAAAGATCTTGCCACTACTGTGATGCTGTTCTAAAGCAGCACAAGTAAATATGGTGTTACCTCGGGGGTGGGGGAGATAACTGGAGGCAGATTTCTGAGGTGATATTTGCACCCCTAGCCAGGCTGGTTTCACCAACCCCTAGGTATGCCTCTGCACATGTACAAACACATATATTTATATTTGAGAGCCAGCGCAGCATAGTGGTTAGAGCACCAGACTACTAGGACCTGGGAGACCAGGGTTTGAATTCCCACTTGGCCATGAAGCTCACTGGGTGACCTTACATTTCAGCAGGTCTTACATTTCAGCAGGACTAACACTGGGGCCCCACACCAGGATCTAGTGCCAAATTACCTTACGTGCACCCACTTGATCACTTTGATAAGCAGAATTGACCCTACTACAAGTGCCGCATAATACCCGTTCTACATTTGTGAGAACTCTATTGTTTAGCGGGGCAACGCCTACACTGTGGAACTCCCTGCATGTTCAGGTCATGTACTCTTTTGGGCTCCTGCTAAAAACATTATTGTTCAGACAAGCCTGCCCAGATGCTTAGAAACACTGATGTGAATTTTGAATTTGTTCTAGTATTTTAATTTGTGTATGTTTTAAGGTATAGCTGTAGATTTTTCTTGATTTTCTTGTCTTATCTTTTGTAAACCATTTTGAGGTTTCTTTTTCTTTTTTTACAATCGAGCAGTGCATAAATTTTATGAAATAAACAGAAGAAATCAACCTTGTGATATTAATTTTTACATTCACTTTTAGTACGGAGATTTGTTCCTATATGTTTAGTTCCAGATTGCCCTTTCTACTTTTGATTTATTTGGCATCCGTTATTATACTTGGTTACATTATAAATACTTATATGTTGTTGGCATCCATCTTTCTTGAGAGACAATGGAGTGAGCCTATGGGAGTGAAGCCCACCTGCTGGAGAACCACAGTGCCTGCTGTAACTGCAGAGACCCGTAACTTGTAACTGCTGCCTCCTGAGCTGTTTTTGCTGCATGACCTGGGCGCAAGCCTGGGCAATGGGTCTGAAGGTCCTGAGCTGCTCAATGACAAGACTCCCCCCTCTCTCTCTCCCAAAGGAAAGCAGAACAATACAATTGGCACCAGCTGAGTTGCAAAAGTTCCTGGAAGGAGGCAGACAAGGCGCCATCCAACCACCTTAGGCACTCCACTCCAGATTTGTGTAGGGTTTACTCCTTAGCCTTTTCTTCTCCTGAAGATGTCCCACAAGGTAGGATATGCAAACAACAACAACCAGAATCAAATTTCTCCTCCAACCTAACCTGAGCTGACTGGAGCATGAAGTTCACTGTAACAGGTGGGGACCCGACTGCCGACTGCACTCCGTATGCGCTGCACTTGGATAACCTGCACATCACTCCCTCTCATTTCAGCCCCATGTGGCTGAGTGCCAACAGCAATGTGGCCAAAACGCTGATAAATTGAGCTCACAGTCTTTTCACCCTAAAACAAAATATAAATTCTTCTTATCCACAAAGCTTTCTCGGTTTCAGCCACCCAGCAGGCTGTTCTTTTTGGTTTTCACTGCAGAACCAGGTGTCAGAAACCCTCTTCTTATCTGCTATAAATCCTTCAATGGAGGTTTTTAAGCAGAAGTCAGATGGCGTCTGCCATGGATGCTTGAGTTGAGATTGCAGGGGCTTGGATCGGATGACCCTGGTTCTGTGATTCCATGATGCCATGCAGAGATGCCTACCCAGAACCTCTCCTGCATGCACATTGCCCCCGCCCCCCAGTGTGGGTCCAAGAAGGGACAGGGGAGCCAGTGACCCTGCGCATAGAAGCATAAAAATGTAGTGTTGGAAGTGACCCCAAGAGTCATCTAGTCCATCTCCTTGCAATTAAAGTAAAACCTTTTATTTCTGAATTTTTATTCTTTGGAAATCTTTTAAAGCCAGATTCAAATTTGGTTCCTTGTTAGTTGGAATTATGTTTGCAAACCAAATCTAGTATTACCATGATAAATATATATATATACTTAAATCAAAAGACATTAATAAAACATACACATAAAATCATTTAAGAAACATGGTCTCTCCATACACAGAGTTCTGCAGCTGTATTAACCCAGCTGATGGACACTTCCTCCTCTAGTTCAAAATACATACAGAAAATCTTTCCATTGTACTGACCCATTTTAAATTTGTCACTACCCTCCACTAGCCAAATCTGCAGTAATTTGGAAAAGATGCAGGAAGGACTCCTGCAAAATGCCTCCATTCTTTCTCCTATGTAAAACACTTTCTAATTTGCCTAACTTGTAGGGAATATCTGGCCCCACAACTGCAGTCTCAAAAACAAGGGGTATTAATTTTCCAGGTAGACTACTGCTGAAGCTGGAGGCTTCACTTTTTTCTTTAAAAATAGCTTTTGTTCACAAACTAAAGAAAAGAAAACTTGCTCACTGCTTTCTCTTATATGGTGCCCAATTTCACATTAAAAATTAACTATAGCTGTCTGTGTCGAACAGTTTGGCCAATAAATGTTACCTACTGGAAATTTTGAAAGTCCTGTAAAACCTCAGCTGCTCTTGGATAGGAGAAACTGGGTGCTCAGGGGCAGAATCTGCTTCCGATATCTGTCCTCCCACACTTCTAATCAATGCACTTCTGAAGACGGAAGTAGGTTGCTGATGCAATCTTCTCCCAATCAGCTTTATGCCAAGTTGGAAAAGTGCCAATTCCATGTCTCAACTGTAGATTTCCTGGGTTACAGACTCATGCCTGAGGGGGAGATTCTTGGGGTTTGCAAACTACTACCATAAGTTTGTGCTGGCCTATTCAAGGCTGACTACACCTCTCACAGATTGTTTGAAGGGCAAGAAGTCCTTCCAGTGTCACGCAGAGGCATGACAGGCGTTTGAATGGCTCAAAGCCATGTTCTCTTCGGAGGTATACCTAGCACACGACCGGCCGCTGATAATGGAAACGGATGCTTCTGAGAGGGCAGTGGGTGTGGTGCTGCTGCAGTCAGACCCAGATGGCAACCTCTGTGTGTCTTCCACTCTAGGAAGTGACTCCTTCTGAGCAGAACTACACCATTTCGGAGAAGGAACTTATAGCTATCAAGGAAGCCTTTGAAATGTGAAGACACTTCCTGGAAGGGGCACAGCACCAGGTAGAGGTGCACATTGACCATCGTAATCTAGACTATTGGCAGACGACAAGACGATCAGAGGCAGATTCGCTGGGTGCAGTTCTTTGCCAGGTTTGATTTCAGAGTCCAGGCAGTCAGAATCAGGGGGTGGATGCCTTTCTAAGAAGCTGGAATATCAGGACAAGGAACCAGTCTCGGTATGTAGACATATCTTGAAGCCGACACAGCTAGAGCTGGCTGCAGGATCGGTGGGGGATGAAGCAGACTTCCAATGGCAGACCTGAGAGGATGCCTTCGCCAGAGGCATGGAGACACCAATGAGGCAGAGGGCTTCTCTGAGAAAGAGGGACTATTGTACAAAGGAGAAGCTCTTTATGTTCCAGTGGGTGACCTTAGAGCCAAGGTCTTGCGTCAATGTCATGATAACCCTACAGTGGATCACTTTGGACAGCACAAGACATTATACCAGGTGACACGGCAGATTTGGTGGCCAAGAGTAAGAGAGGAGGTGAAGGAAGAAGTGTGAGCCTGTGAGACTTGTCAACAGGCAAAGGGGCCCAAAGAAGCACCAGCAGGGTTGCTGCAACCGTTAACTACCCCGCAAGGGCCTTGGGAAACCATTGCTATGGACTTCATAACGGATCTACTGAAGTCGCAGCAGCAGACAGTATTCTGGGTAGTAGTGGACTTGTTCACCAAAATGGCACACTTCGTGCCATGTAAGGGACTCCCAACAGCCCAAGACACAGAACAGCTCTTCCTAGACCACGTGTTCAGTTGCATGGGCTTTCACTCCAAGTCATTGCAGATTGCGGACCCAATTCACCTCGCAGTTCTGGAAGAAACTCGTGCAGTTACTCAAGTTGGAGTTGTGCCTTTCCTCTGCCAGACACCCCAAGACTAATAGAGAGCTGGAGAGAACTAACTCTACACTGCAACAATACCTTCGCTGTTATGTAAACTACCAACAAGACATTGGGTAGCCAAGCTCCCTTTGGCAGAGTTCACAAACAATAATGCCCTTCACGTTTCAACTCAGCAGACCCCCTTCTTTGCTAGCTATGGATACCATCCTCGTTCCTTTCCATCTCCAACCAAGACCTTGTCAGTGCCAGCCGCAGAAGAATTCGTAGAGGAGTTGGCAGCCATCCAGGAGTTACTAAAGGAGCGTCTGGACTGTGCAAATGAGGCCTATAAGAAGGCAGCAGATGCTCACTGTCAGCCTGGCAGTGAGATCAAGGTGGGGAATCAAGTGTGGTTGTCAACACGCGATTTGCAAGAAGGCAGATGCAAGAAATTAGATCATCAGAGAGTGGGTCCATTTGAAGTGATAGACCAGATTAATCCTGTGACATTTAGACTTCAGTTGCCTGTATCCATGAAGATTCACTCCGTGTTCCACAGATCACTGTTGTCACCAGTGGTGTCTGCACACCTGTACCAGACTCCTAAGGAAGCGCCTCCACCTCCTGTCATAGTGGAAGGAGAGGAGGAATAAGAAGTAGAGCAAATCCTAGACTCTTGATGGCAATGGGGGGAAAGTGCAGTACCTAATTGGGTGGAAGGGGTATGGGCCAGCAGAAAGACTGTGGGAGTATGCAAAGCATGTGCATGCATCAGAATTGTGAAAGGCATTTCATGCACACCACCCCCATAGACCCAAGCCAGTGGGGTGGAAGAAGGAGGAGAGCTCGGGGGGGGGGTGATGTCAGGGATCATGCTGAGGAGGAATGGTGGGAGTCTCCCCCTCCCCCTGCTCCTGATCAGGATCCTGAATCTTCCCAGGAGCAGTGGGACAGTACAGATTTGGAACAGTGGTTTGCAGAGGGACATAGTTCAGAAGACAGACATTGGGAGGAACTGGGCGGTGAACAGCTAAGAGAAGAACTGGGAGAGAGAAAGTTAACAGACTCTCTTTTGCTGGAAAGCGTACACCCGCTCAGCCCATGGTCAAGGAGAGAGGATAAGGTGGCAGCAGAGAAAGAAAAAAGTGGTTGCGAGATCAGGTTGCAAGACGCGGAAGTGATGTGGATGACGAGGGGGGAAGTGGGTGGAATCCTTAATTGGGAGCACCTTCATTCCTAGAAATGGATTCTTTGTTCTCTCTCTATGATCATTAAAGCTTCTAACTGGTAAGAGAAGTACAATAAGGGTAAGTGTTAGGGTTAGAATGAGGATTAAGGTTAGGGTTAAAATTAGTGTCCAGGTTAGTTTTAGAATTTAAGTTACGGTTAGGGTCAGAATGAGGGTTAGGGTTAGGGTTAGTCAGTGCTCCCCCCCCCAAAAAAAATGTTCAGGGGTACTCTCATTTTCCTACTCATATTGAAATACTGCCCCTCAATGAGGCCAAACTCCCCCTGCGTCCCCCCAGAAAAAAGCACTGGTGTTAGCATTACAGTTAGGGTTAGGGTTAGTTTTAGCGTTAGGATTAGAATTAGGGTTCAGATTAGGGTTAGGATTAGAAGTATAGTTAGGGTTAGAAGTAGAGTAAGCCACTAGAAAAGAAACAAAGTCACCAGAATACCAAAATAAAGCAAAACCTCCCGAGGTGGTATATTTGATAAACCCAAAACCAGCAAAACAAGTAGAAACAAAGAAACTAGCAGAAACGTAAAAGGCAATTGTAAAGAAGCAGAACTAAAAGAATAGGGGGAAAAGGAAAAAAAGGGGGGGAAGAAAAAAAGGGGGGGGCAAATGGCTGTAAAGAAAGCAAATTCTCCAGAAACGCCAAACCAGTGAAAACTCATGCTAAATGATGCTTGGTTTCGGAGTTTCTGATGATTTTACTCTTTCATGTTGCTTGCTTATTGGTTTCTAGTGATTCTAGTTCTTTTCCATTAGTTTTTGAGTTTCTAGTGGTTTTGTTTCATCTTCATGTTTCAGATTTTTAGGCCCTTTGTTCGCTTGTTAATGCGTATGGTGGTTCTTCACCTTTGAAAGTTGTGATTGGGTTTGGAGTTTCTGGTGAATTGGCATCTATTCCATTGGGTTTGTTTGTTTTGCGTGTTCCTTTTGGCTTCTGGGTTCTCTCTTGGCTTTTCCACTTCTGCTGGTTTTGCTTTACAGTGGTACCTCGGGTTACATATGCTTCAGGTTACAGACTCCGCTAACCCAGAAATAGTATGTCGGGTTAAGAACTTTGCTTCAGGATGAGAACAAAAATCGAGCGACAGCAGCACAGCGGCAGTGGGAGGCCCCATTAGCTAAAGTGGTACCTCAGGCTAAGAACAATTTCAGGTTAAGTACGGACCACTGGAACGAATTAAGTACTTAACCCAAGGTACCACTGTATTTTTATGAGATTTGATAATCTACAAAGCAAGCAAAAGCAAACCAACCAACCAAAATACGGTACAAGAAAGAACTACCAACAAACAAGGAACTGATAGAGTGAAATGAGACCCCGGAAAGAATTTCACTGGAAACCCCAAAACCAATCAAAGCTTATAAAACAGAAGTAATACCACCAAAAATACCGAATTGAAGAAATAAGCCTGACTGAAATGCTTGTTTTTTGTGTTGCAGTCTCTGCTTCATTTGTGTTTTTTCTTGGCTTTTGCATTTCTGCTGGTATTACTTCATTTTGATGAGGCCCGATAATCCCCAAAGCAAGAAAAACTACCAAATGAAGAAAATAAACAAGCAAGAAACAGAGATAGTGAAAGTTAATATGCTAAATGTTGCTTTGTTTTGCAGTTTCTGGTTATTTTGTTCTTCCATGTTGTTTGCTAATGGTTCTAGTTCTTTTCCACAAGTTTTTGAGTTTGGAGTGTTGAATGGTCTCTTTAAATTTGAAGGTTTATTATTGTTCCACAAGATGTGTATTTCTTTAAGGGCCAGAGCAAATAACGTGACTTAGTTTTACAGCTGTGAAGCAGTATAGCAGTAGCTTGTTAAGGTGTGGTAATTAACCTGTTGGGTACAGTATATAAAGAGCAGCACCTAGCTCTCTCAGCACCCTGGTGGTTGGGTCATGCTTATTGATATAATTAGTGTAAAAGGAGTTTTTGTTACTAAAACCTAGCTAAAGTTATTTTGCGTTCCTTGTGATGTGTGGTCTCTCCAGCACGCCTTCTGCGGTGCAACTAGTCTGCAAATAGCCAACATTGTTTTGTTTTTAGCTTTCAAGTGAATTTGCATTTATTCCATTGTTTTTCATGCTCCTTTTGACTTTGTTTCATTTCTGGGTTCTTTCTTGTCTTTTCCACTTCAGCTGGTTTTCTTTATTTTAAATGAGATTGTATTTCTGGTGGTTTTGCTTTGTTTCTGCAGGTTTTACTTTTTAAAAAGTTTTTGGTGGTTTCAAAAACAATAGAAAATATAATTTGTGGGGCACAGCCATAATCTAACAAATTCAGTTTAAATTGCCTGAGGAGAACACTTAACCATACTTTCCTCTGATTAAACAGGGATCAGGAACGTCATACCCTCAAGCTGTTTTGAACTACAACTCACATCAGAGAACCATAGAATTGTAATGTTGGAAAGGACCACAAGGATAATCTAGCTCAACGCCCTGCAATGCAGGAATCTTTTTGCTTGAACCTACGAACCTGAGATCAAGAGCCTCATCGCTAACTATTGGCCATGGAGGCTGGGTCTGATGGTAATTATTTTTCAAACATCCAAAGGACACCCAACTGCCTGCCCTTGATATGTGGCCTGACTACGTAAACCCAGCGGTTATGCATTCATTGGAAACCTCTGAAAATGTCAGTTCAGTTTATGCAGTGGCAATTGGAAAAGGCAAATTCCATTTTTGTTCAGTTTCTTCAGTAAAGTGTTATCAGGATTTTTCTCTCTCGGCTCATTTGCATAATTTAAGTGACTTTGCTAACAGAAATTTAGTGCCACAGGACATGCTCATTACTGTTCATTTATAAAAGTACAGGACTACAACAAAACATGGTGGTGTATTCTCAGCCTCTCCTCTGAAAGGTCTGGGAGAGGAAAAAATAGGCGTCTATCAGGCTATCATATCTAAAGGCTTCACCAGCAGCAGCGTTAAGACCCAGAAGCTCACTGGCCCTTGCTGGACCATTTTTTGATCTACAAATGCCTATAATTCTGTATACATAGAGTTCTCCAAATACAAATTGCTATAGCATTTCACTTTTAAACAGAGAGGCACTTGACCACCCAAGTTCAAAAGCTTAGTAGAGTGCTCCACCTCAGGGCGACAACTAGAATATGTGATTCTATTGCTGCTCCCCGCAGATTTCTCTTCTGCCCCCCCCCCCCATCACACAGTCTGAGGCAACAGAGCATGCTTAGTCAATCCTCATAGAGTTCTCGCCCCCCTCCCCCATTAGGCTTTTCCCCCAAAGGTATGTGTGTGCAGGATTAACGACTAAAATCATATTCTGCCAACCACATAGTCCTCCAGTTGGAGCCTGTCCATTATTACTTCCTCAGGCTCTGTTCCTGCAAAAGATAGTTCAGGCACTGGGGCCTGTCTTATATATTCTTTTGTGAAGACACTTTATTTGTCCTAATTGTACTAGATCTCAAAATGCTAATTTGCCCTTTTGGTCTGAAGGTCTTTCCGAGATATTAATTTGAAAACATAGCCTGATATTTTTACTTAGTTTATCTGTAGTTTTCGAATAGCAGCCTGCCGCCCGGCGCACAAGGCACCCTGAAGCAGAGCGCCCCACGCCGGGCAGACATCAGCCAGCCCCACAAGCTCGGGGGACAGCAGGGAGGCGCAGTGCCGCCATCCCGCTGTTCCTCGACCTGGTTCGGTTTCCCCGACCTGGTTTGGGGGGGGAAATAAAGGAAAAATTTTTTCCTTTATTCCCCCCCAAAAAAAACTAGGTGCGTCCTATGGGACGGAGCGTCCTATGGGATGAAAAATACGGTAACTAACTAACTAGAGCCCTTCAGCCAAGGATCACAGGGTAGGTTACAATATAAAACACAAAACATAGTAACAAACAAAAACAATAACCCCTCCACAGTGTAAAAGGCATAGATCATTTAATTAGCCATATGTAAGTTCCTGTGTCCTGTCAATATAATAAATTTATCTTCCATTCAATTTTATTATAAAAAAATCAACATTTTATTTGTTACAACTCCATGTATAGTAATAATTGAAAAGGGGGGATGGGAACTTTGTACAAGGGTTATATACAGTTTGCAAGTAAAGCACTTTTATTTTACAATTCAAAAAGAAGTGTTGGTGAATGAGTGAGTAGGGTTGACCAAATGTTGGTCATTATAACAAATACATCCTTGCAAAGCACCATCATACATAAGTCTATGACCACACTAATTGGATTTTAAAGACAGTGAAAGAAAGATAAAAATTACAAGATGTGAGCATTTAAAATATTAAAAGCAGCACCAGATCCTTCACTTTGCAAACAAGGCTTGTTCAGCTTATGGTGGCTGGTATCTTCATATGTGAAAATATCCTGACTCCATCCCTTCCCCGGTTTGACTAAAGGCAGTGGTAGATTTGACTGGAAGATTCCCCTGCCTTGTTGTTTTAGGCCTCTGGGCCAGGATCCTTTTAACCTCTTTTTGGCATCCAATGCTTCTACTGCAACAGTGAACTCTCCTCCACTCCCCCCTAAAAAAAAAACTCTTTTATTTTCCATTTTAAAGTTTAAAATGGATGCCAGACAAAAATGTCCTTAACATGGTTTAGGCTGACACCCTTTGGCCAGAAGTATTTTCAAGACAAAAATTGCCCTCCTTAATGAAAACTGCCATAAATGGACAGAGACAAATAAATTTCAGAGTGCCTGTGCTCGCACACAGATTTTGGAGTTATCACTTTACCTGCAAACATCACAAGTACAGTTTTACGAAATTCAGTCATTCCTGTGAACAGGTGCTTTCCACCACTTAACAACTAACAGATTTTACCCTGTAGCATGTAGCAGAATGGTAGCTTATCTGTGTGCTGAAAGGCCCACTTTTTTCAGTCCCATTGATTGCAGTGGGAAAGACTGAAATATACATATTTCTGTCCCCCTGAAATCAATGGAAATAAAAAAATGCATTTACAGTTTCTATGCACATTTACTTAAACATCCCATTAGTAGTGGGATGCATGTTGTATAGTTTTGCATGCATTCTGTTTTGTAATTGTGACCTATGGTTTGGATCATTCAACTTCCTATTTGGCTTTTTTTTAAAAAAAAATTCTAAATCTCGTAAATAAAAAGTAGCATTCATGACTGATTGTCATCATGCATCCCCCCAGTCTAATTTTAGTAAAAACAAACAAACCCAGAGGCTTTAAAAGTAGTCTCATACATAAAAACTTTGTACTTTGTTTACTGCATTTAGAAACTATTTTTAAATAGCTTTCTGCAGAACTCATTTACTGGGAACCCAGTTAAATAAATATAAATATTTTTTCTGTGGCTGTAAAATAATTTAATGTAGAGTACTGTTTTAGCAATTAAAGCTAAATGATACTATATCATAAAATGGAAGTTGCCTGTTCCTATCAAGCATACAGGTGCTCATCATGGTCGCTTTTCTGATAAATATTTCACAAAGTCTTTACTAGAGAAAGATTAACTTGACTTTCTGACTTTATCTTGCCAAAACAGAATTGGAAAAGGCTACAATCAGGAAGTTTAGAAATACCTTCTGCAAATGTCTATTAGACAGGTATTTATTTTAAAAACACTTGGTAACTGAAACACAAATAATATTGATTATATGGAATGCTATGGTCTCTGCCTGACTAAGGATTGTCTTCGCATGGTGGCGAATGGATGCCCATGCATCCTAAGAGAAGGACCTGCGGGATCAGACCAAGAGCCCACCCAGACCAGCATCCTGTTTCTCACAGTGGCTAACCAGATGCCTCTGCAGTCAGCATATAACCAATAGGACTTTGCATATAAAGTCTTAATGGTTATATGCTGACATAATAATCTAGCCCCTGACAGCCTCCCTGGGTTTGTCCAATTCCCCTTGAAAGCAGTCAGTTGGTGGCCATCACCACATCTTGTGGTACCAAACTCCATAACCTGTGACCTGGCTGCCCTTTGCATAGCTCCATATGCACAAGAAGCCTGTTCACACAATCTTTCATAAAATTGTGGGGATGATATGGGAAAGGATCCTGACAGCTAAAGAAAACTATGGACAAACTGGAAAACAGAAGCCAGGAGAAAGTTTTCTGTTGGGTATAAATGGCCTCCTAAGTGAAAGCAGCTCCTTGGTTCAGGGAACAAAAAGTGACTGACTACTACCTCTCTACCTCTGGTGAAGAGTTAAACTCAAAACACGTTAGGCTGAAGAAAGTGGGAGAGCACCCGCAAATAAATGTAATTTTCTCCTGTGACTTTGGATGCCTCCACCCTGTATTTCTTTCTAGCCCAGCCTTCTCCCTGATTCTTGGTGGTGGAAAGCCCTTCTGTTGCTACAGGCAAAACAGGGGTAATGATGAACAGAGCATTACAGGAAAAGTCAAGCCATGACACTACACTGCCCAGAGGTGGAGGACATGGTGCAAGTCAAGCTGAGAAGCTAGGCACCTAGAATGGTTTCATTCTATTCTTTTTATTTTATTATATTATTGCACTTTCAATTTTATAAACAAGAACAAAGATTCTATTCTTAGTGCTCTTGCTCATCTTCAAATGTAAATTCAACTCTTTGATTGATTTGTTTTAGTATGCAACTGTTGATCTACAGAGATGCGAAACAGCTTATCCTTGGCTTGACTCAAGATAGCATTTGCTCTAAGTTAGTGGCTTTCTTTCCAGGGTTTGTCCTGTGTGCACCACAAAAAATTGACAGTTATCTGTCATCTAAATGAATTTGCACAGGAGGCAAGAAATCTTGGCTCCATCACTGAAAGAAGATAGCACAGCACAGCATAAGCTCAACCACCTTGTAAAAGAAATTGGCACAAATACACACTTTGCAAGAAGAAGATTGTTGCCAACGCAGTACAAACATTTGGATTGAGATAAAGCAACGCAATATTCTGAATTCCCCAGTGCAATTTTATACGGGCTAATTCCCAGTCAGAATGGTGTTCACTTAAAGATGTCAACAATGAATGGTCACTTGCCACCAGCATTACAGCCTCTGTTCAACCTCAAATATTATTCACAGATTAGGTACTGCATGAAGTTTCCTTATTCTGCAACTTCCAGGTGATCCCAGGTAAATATTTTCTGTTCAAAAATTCAAAATGGACAGCTAGATAACTTCCAAGTTTGTGAAATGAAGCTCCTGTAATTCAGCACTTTTTTTGGGGGGGGGTTGTAGAAATGTACAAGCTAGCCTTTGAAACCAAAGCCTAATTCCAAAATTTGGCCTACAATCCTGACAAGCATAACTTTGGAAGCAAATTTCATTTAACTCATTTAAGTTTACTTCCATGTCAATGCACTTAGGTCTAGAATACAAATAGATTTCCTTTAAAGCTTCTTCAGGCACATAGTGTACATCCATTAGATTTCCAAATGCCAAGGTTGCTCATGGAGTTGAAATAAAAGTGAGCTTCTGAGAATGAAATGTAACAGTGCACAAGTTAGCAAAAAACAAAACAAAACAAAACACCAAACAAACCCCATGAAAGTTACAGATTCAAAGGTTTGGAGCCTGAAAACTTTCAGACATAAAAGGGCTTCTTTTATATAGCAGTTGTGGCTGCCATGCCCATGCTGATATACTAGTATTTCCTACATGACACAAAGCATGAAATTGTGATTTATTTCTAAATACAATAGGAGGAGGCTCTAAGGAGGAGTAGCCCATTGCAACTTTCCGGGACATGTCTATTCTGTACTCCCAAGTTTTTGAAAACACACATCTCAATTTTGTGTTTTTCTCATTTAGTTCAGCATCCAATGTGGTAATGCAGGTGCAATCATGGCTAATATGATTTCCACAAAATGTATGAAACAGCTCTTAGTGAAAATAATGGGATTTCCTGACATCTATTTACAATCAGTGTAACAATACTATTATTTTTATTCTAGCAGAAAGGTTCTGTAGCCTCTTTGTGATAGTTCCAAAGCCTGAACTTCAGAAAAGCTTTTTTCACATGTTGATTTCTTGCCAGCATGTAAAGCTACCATAAAATGAAGCCCTGGCACCCCTTCCAAATCAGGGAAGGGTTGTAGAGAAAATGAAACTAACTAGATAGATAGATAACAAAATACTTTGGCAAAGAATGATGGTAAAAAAACCTGTTGTTCACAGCAGTTTATGCTTAAGAACTGAATTTCTGCCATAGAAGAGGAAGTGGAAATCGCACTGCAAAGACTGGGTTACTTAACTTCAACAGGAAGACGTGTTTCAAACAACCAAGGAGGTCCAGAGTGCATCCTGAATGAAAAAGGCTTAAATGTTTCCTAATAAAGAAAAATATCATTTTAAAATATATATGTAAGCATTGTATACTGCGGTATTCACTAGCCACTGAAAGTACTGCAAGAACATAACATTTCATTTACATTAAACTAAGAACTGAAAGTAAAATTTTATAGTTCATAAATATTACATCTAGATGATGATGATGATGATGATGTCATTATATTTTTATACAACAACACCTTTTCTGGGCACTGAAACATTTTAAAGCGCTGGCAGGAAAAGGTATTCAGGTATAATTACCCTTGTCTTTATGATGGGAATAGCTCTGACCTGGTAGAACATAATCCTATTGTGCTGCCAGGAAAGGAAGGGGGGGGAAGACTCCTCTCACACACATGCACCCCCACACACTTAGATATTCACAAAAGGCCCATTCATTCTTTACTCAGCTCCAAAGAGTTAACATGGTGGTGGAACTAGGAACAGTCCTTAAGTTTGTGCACTCCTTCTCTTGATTCTCTTACAGCAGACAGATGCTAACAAAGAGACCTTCCTGGCCCTGCAAAATGGAGCAGGGAGACATAAGGGAAGAAGTAAGCAAGCTCGAGGCCCACTCCTTATTCTCCTCTCAGAAGGTTATTGTGGCACCCAATAAGCAGCCACAATCCACTGAACACCTATATTGTTCTTTTTAGCACACACACAGAGACTTGAAACATAACCACAGCCAAGAAAATGATAGAACACCTAGAAAGGGACAAACGTAGAAATGATGCAACTTGGCTACTTCAGAAAATGTGAATTAAACAAAAAGGTGCCCTTTTCAAAAGTGTATAAGCATCCATGATTTCACTTCTGAGAATAAAGCCCTTTATGTACCATTAGTTATCTGTCCGGTTTATGTACCATTAGTTATCAGTTTTCTTCAGCTTTAATTTGAATTGCTGGTCCATCAGAGCAAATGCCAGAGGTTATTCAGCTCTTTGAAGACGTTTATATATGCTGCTTTATGGTCGGTTCCCTTAGTTCTATTCCTTGTCAAAAGCTCTCTTCTTTTCCTTTTTGGTGTTTGGCTCATTGAACAGCAACACAACCTTGATCCTTCTATTTCCCTATGTGCTCAGTCACTTCACAAATTTTAAGGCATCTTCTTGTGTTCCATTTGGAAAAATAAACAACAAACTTCGTATACAAATTTTAAAATTTTCTTATGGCACAAAGCAGCAAACTGTTTTAGGAAAATATATAAATAACCTTCTCTCTCTCCCCACCCCCTTTCTGTACAAGATATATGCAATATAACCCCCACCCTCATTTAATAATTTTCAGCTGTACACACTATAGCCTGCCTCATGTCCTCCCCCCTCTTGATAAGGACAGTTAGTATTTACACTGTGGGTTGGAGGCAGTCAAAGGAGGGAGGGAGTCTCTCATGAGGAGTCTGTGCAAGGAGAAGGGGGCGGTGGATAGAGGTGATGAGAGTAACTCCGTTCTGTGTATGGAGATGGTGGGCAGCTCTCATAGTTCTCCTCTGCCGATAAGTACTGGCTGCGTGGTGTGGGCGGTGGGGGTACAGGCTCAGAATCATAGTTCAAATCACTGGTGTAACCCTTTCCCACAGTTGCCATCACTCTACGGCTGGGGGCGTAGTCACTGTCACAAACATCTGTGCTGCATGGTGTAGTGGGAGGGGCAAAATGGCGGTAGCTGTATGGCCTGTAACTGGGATGGGAAGGAAAAAAAGAGTTAGGAAGGAAAGACGCATCAACATTTGAAAGGAATCTCAGATTTCCTTGACCATGCAACATGCCAATATGATCAGTAGGCAAAGGGTTGTTTTTGTGGGTGTGGGTGTTTCCTGCAACATGCTGTTGGTGCAATAAAAGTACATTGATGGCTGATTGATATTGCACCATCCACACATCAATTTCACTTTATTAGTTGTCCTGCAATGTTTCCCCAATGTTAGAGCACTACAGCACTACTGCCATCTGGAAGGGAAATATGTGCCCAACAAAGGCAGGATCAAAACAAAAGCAGCAACATAACCCAGAACATTTCATAGAATCACAGAGTTGGAAGCGACTCTGAGCATCATCTAGTACAACCCTCTGCAATGCAGGAATATGCAGCTGTCCCTTACAGGGATCGAACCTTGGCGTTATCAGGACCATGCTCTAACCAAGTGAGCTATCTGAGCTATTTCTGGTATAAAAAGTTACAGGATTTCAGCAGGAAACTATGGGACATGCACTGATAGGAAAATGAAGCAGTATGTCAGTCCTGAACATTTTGCAGGCACAAACAGTATGGAAAGTGAGATTGTGCTTAACTGCCTTGATCCTATTATTAACACAACAAATAATCATGAATGCACAATAAAAAGACATTTTGGAAAAGTCCAAACACATTTTATGTTTTTCTCCTTAGACAGCTTTTGCATTAAATGAAAAATGAAGGCAGCTCCCTGTGTAGCCTCCACAGTGCAAGGAAAGACCTGCTTTGCATGACATTTCAGTAAACCTTATTTGCTCAGGGAGTGGTATATTCGTTCACTTCTTCTGCCTTCCATTTTGATACTGTCTTGGCTCGGGAAGCATATATGCATACCCCAAAAGACAACCCAATTGGCCATCCCAAAGGCAGCCCATGGGCTTACAAATATTGGGAATTAAAGGTGCCTTCGATTCACTGCTAAGAAAGCAGCTGGCACAGGTGCAAGCTTGTAAACAGCACCCTGTAAGCCAGGGCAGTCTCTAAGATGGAGTTTTGTGAAGTGGGAGGAGGACTATTTTCTTTCCGGATGACATTTGTGTACTACAAATGACTACATGCACACCATGTATGGAGTAAAAATGTTTGGGGGCTAGACAGGTTTAGTAGACTTATTTGAAATGCCACACTACAGTGCCAATGAATGCAAATAATAAAATTACCTGTACGATCGATGGGTAGATGGACTATTTGAAGAATAACCAAATTCCATCGTGTAATGTGAACGCTCAGTAGCTGGTGATGGAGGAGGATTCAAAATCTTTTGAGAGAGAGGGAGAGGAGGGGAGACAATTTTAACAGAACCATAACAAAGTTTAAAAGCAATATTTTAAGCACAGCAGTAGTAAGCCAATCCTTAGTAAGCACAGCACTAGCTTCTACCATTTAGTATGTATTTTGGAAAGTTGTTTGTGCACACAAGTTTGTTAAACCACCTAGAGTGGGGATAAAGGTGAGAAAGGAGCAGCAAAACCACTGGAAAAACATGGAAGATTAGGCCTGCAGTCAGTTCTTTATGACACCTCATAATATATTGTAACCATTTTGACAGTCACTGAGATCAAGGAGCAGGTTTTTGTCTACTGTTGAACACCATTTTGAATCACGACTGAACCTTTCAAAAGTGTAATTTTTTTTTGTTTCTTAGAATTTTGAGCAATGTCATATATATTTACTTAATTAAATTTATACGCTGCTTGATTGTAAAAAAACCCAAAACCCTCAAAGCTATAAAACAATAAAATTGAGAAAAAACACAACCATACTGTAAAACATACAAAAGTTAAAATACTAAAACAGGTTAAGATTACCTCAACTTTCTAAGCATCTGGCTAAGCTTGTCTAAGGGGGATGCAGGTGGCGCTGTGGTCTAAACCACAGAGCCTAGGGCTTGCCAATCAGAAGGTTGGCAGTTCGAATCCCCGCAACAGGGTGAGCTCCCGTTGCTCGGTCCCAGCTCCTGCCCACCTAGCAGTTCGAAAGCACGTCAAAGTGCAAGTAGATAGATACCACTCCGGCAGGAAGGTAAACAGCATTTCTGTGCGCTGCTCTGGTTCACCAAAAGCGGCTTAGTCATGCTGGCCACATGACCCGGAAGCTGTCTGCGGAGAAATGCCAGCTCCCTCGGCCTATAGAGAGAGATGAGCGCGCAACCCCAGAGTCGTTTGTGACTGGACCTAACGGTCAGGGATACCTCTACCTTTACCTAAGCTTGTCTAAACAATAACATTTTTAGCAGGCACAGAAAAGAATACAGTGAAAGTGACTGCTTGATCGCAATAGGCAGGGAGTTCCAAAGTGCTGGCACTGCCATGCTAAACAATCATGTTCTTACAAATGCAGAATGGGCATTATGTGGCACCTGTAGTAGCGCCAATTCTACCAATCGAAGCAGTCAAGTGGGCATGTGTAAGGCATGGTGATCCTGTAGGTATATGGAAATGCTAGTGTTTTACATACTACTCATTTTTACTGCTCAGAAGCATTTGCTTTTATTTCACTTCATTTATATGTCTTATTTCCATAGTGGAATTTAAGAAAGTGTACCCTGAATTCCATGGTAGTCTCCCATCAAGGCACTGATCAGATTCAAATCTTCTTAGATTCAGAAAAGTTGCTATATTGTGTACCTTCAGACTATGCCTTCAAACTGAAAGCTCCAAGGAGAAAAAATATTTATATAATAAGTTTCTATCGAATATTTAGCTTTCCTGCTCAATATTACATTACAGATTTGTTAGAATATTGACCTAACTTTGTCCTTTTCTTGTGCTGCAAAAAGAGGCTTTATGGTCCAGTTTTCAGAGCTAGGCTCAGCAGTGCTACAAATTACAGAAAGAATAGTTTATCAGAAGTGACTTACTGGAGGGAAGTAAGTGCCCTTGGTGCTTGAAGAACTGCTGGATGATGCCCCAGTAACATGGGCCCTATCATATGGAGGTCCACTACTTCCACCCATAATACTGAGTGAGCTGATGACAGATTTGCCACGGGACATTCCTAAAACAGAAAGAAAACTAATCAACATTCACAACATTGATAGAATACAATAGTATTCTGGATAGCAGGGACCATATGCCCAAGCACGCTTTAATAGCACCCATATTTTCTCCAAATAACATGAATAACTACTCTTTTAGGGAGGCTTTACACATTTTAAAGAATCTCCACCAAGTACCACTTCTACACACATTTGTTAAACCACTGAATGGGCCATGGGCCATTGCCACTTTTCGGGATGGGGTGGGGGTAGAGTGGTTTGGATGCAGAGGTGGGGCTAGTCCAGCACTCCTATGCCACCCCACCCTCACTGTCACCCTGCCCACACATCTTCCCATATCTGTGACCCTGCTGCTTTGGAGGTCAGCTCTGCGGGGGCTTCCTGCTTGCATGGCCACTCCTACTATTCACACAATACAGTAACTGTAAAGCGACACCTCACAGCTTACATGCCCCTTCTTCCATTGGGGTCCTGGGTTGAAGGGAAGCAATTTGCCTGCCAGTCTCTCTGCTATCAACTTTTGCTGACAGCCCTCAGTTCCTGTGCTTGGGCTTTTCGTTTGTTTGTAAATGTCTATAAAAGAGATCCCTCCTGGTCTGTCCTATCACCCACACACTGGACACCCACTTTTACTAGGAAGGTAATGACGGCAAAAGTAAATATTCAAAGTTTAAGAAATCATACAAACGTTTTCAATTTGCATAACTTACACAGGTTGCATAATTGAGCTTTAGTTGCTATTAGATAATGTGTCCAGGTCTGGCGTATGCATGTACTTTAGGAAAGACTACTACACACAGTGCTATTGGAAGGCAGTTAATTCCTGCCAAGAAGATCTGAAGATGGAGGAGGAAAGCCAGCACTCAATCAAAAGGACTAGACCAGCAATCGCCAACCTGGTGCCCTCCAGCTATACTGGACAACAACTCCCATCAGCATTAGCCACCTAAGTTGGGCTTGCTGGGGGTGATGGAAGATGCAGTCCAATAAAGCTCTAAGGCACCAGACTGGTGAAAGTTAGAGTGGATGTTTTAGTTGGTAAGTCTTAAAACATATACTTCCACATGGCACACTCCACCTACCCTTGTTCTGAGTTCACAATAACACCACCGGGTCTACCGCTAATCACTTTTCAGCACCACTCCTATCAGCCTATTAGGGCTTCGTTGTTGTTTAGTCGTTTAGTCGTGTCCGACTCTTCGTGACCCCATGGACCAGAGCACGCCAGGCACCTCTGTCCTCCACTACCTCCCGCAGTTTGGTCAGACTCATATTAGGGCTTCAGTAAACTGTTAATTCGGATATATTTGAGCCTAGGAATTGCCACACTTATGCCAGTGGAAGAAGCGGGTGGTGCATAAAACTCCAACTGACTATAAAAATAATGTTTGAGGATTCTAGTTGCAGCTTCTGCAAGTACAGTTGCCAAAAATAGAAGCCAGAATTCACATTGTTTTGTTGGCACACATCAGCAAAACTATGAGAAGCTTCATTCAGACAGAACATAAGAGACAACAAAGTTCCAAAATGCTTGTTTGTCTGATGACTAACCAGGAAGAGATCCAGAGAGAGAGCTTGGGTGAGGAACGTAGCCCAGTGGTACAGAAGCTGGTCCATGTGTGACATAGTCATTGCTCATTGTTTCTCCATCCCCTTTCATGCGCTGACACAATACCCTCTGGCAAACAAAGTACATAGCACCAACCAAAAAAACTGTGAGAATCACACCAATGATAGAACCTATTGTATTGGTGGCTTGCGGGGCTGGTTCCTCTGTTGTGTCTAAAAGTAAGGAGATAACAAATACACATTTTAAATAACTTGAACCTTAGAGTCCTGCCACTCTATACGATTATGATAATCTTTATTGTCATTGTCCCATACGGAACAACGAAATTGAAAAATCTACGTAAAACATTCAAAACCCAACAAGCCTGCTATGCCAGCTATCCCAACCTGGTTAGCCCCCTAAAAACTCTGATACCCCATTTTAACTACAATAACTCCCATAAAGACTCCTTAAAGGTAAAGGGACCCCTGACCATTAGGTCCTGTCGTGACCGACTCTGGGGCTGCGGCGCTCATCTCGCTTTACTGGCCGAGGGAACCGGCGTACAGCTTCCGGGTCATAAGGCCAATGTGACTAAGCCGCTTCTGGCGAACCAGAGCAGCGCACGGAAACGCCGTTTACCTTCCCGCCGGAGCGGTGCCTATTTATCTACTTGCACTTTGACGTGCTTTGGAACTGCTAGGTGGGCAGGAGCAGGGACTGAGCAATGGGAGCTCACCCCGTCGTGGGGATTCAAACCACTGACCTTCTGATCAGCAAGTTCTAGGCTCTGGGGTAGAAACTGTTTCTCAGGCGGCTAGTCCTAGTCTTTATAACCCTGTACCTTCTTCCAGAAGGCAGAAGCTGAAAGAGATCATTTCCGGGGTGCACACTATCCTGCACTATCTCTGCCGCTTTCTTATGGTACCTGGAAGCATAGATTTGATCCAAGGTGGGAAGAGTGCACCCAATTATTCTCTCCGCAGTCTTTACAACCCTAGACAGTGACCGTGAGCTCCCAAACCACACACACAGACCACAAGTTAATACACTCTCAACAGTACAATGGTAAAATGCCATCAACAGGTCCTTTGAGAGATTGTTTTTCCTGAGGATTCTCAGAAAATATAACCTCTGCTGTGCTCTCTTCATCAGGTCTTTGCTGTTTTCTCCCCAGGTTAGGTCATCTCTCAACTCCATTCCCAGAAATCGAATACCTTGATCCCTTATGAATCTTAACTTGCCACACATCTTTAGTGGGAGATGTAGGCTGTGATGAAATATCTGCTCCTAGCTTAAGTGAGAAGTGAGGTAGCAAGAAACTGATGGGATTAATGGAATTATGCAGAGATGCTTGAAAGGGGACATTTTAGCTCTCCTGAGAATGGATAAAAGTATTCTTTAACTAGATGATGAGAGTTAAGAGCTGAAGCACATGCCATTTGGAGCCATGGGATTGTTGCAAAAATGGCATTGTGCAGCTGTACCATTAAAATTCTACTGCATGGGTGGTCTCAACCATGTGGGAAGTCTTCGTGTCCTAGTCTGTCAGGAAGGTTGAGCAGGAAGACTGATTCTTTCCACATGATAAGAGCCATCTGCATGGTAGAGAGTCTGTAAGGTGTAGCTAGGGGGAAAGAATGCGATATACGGATGCTGTCTGGTTCCTAATTCTGTTTATTCTGTTCATTCTCTCACTTCAATTCCAGAATAACAGCAGCGTAAGCTATTTATCTTTATTTCAACTAATATAAAGCTAACTTCTATCATTTGTATTCTACAAGCAAGATAACTTATGAAATGGATCAAAATAGTAGTTGTTTTGTATTTAAACTTCATACTTACAGCATCCCTGTTCATCAGAGCTATCACTGCAGTCAAAGTTGTGGTCACATTTCTTGTTTTTCCCAATACACTGCCCACTGGCACATCGGAACTGATCTGTTAAACAAAGCACTGGAGGAGGATAAAAGCAAACATGCGTTTACTTAATATCACAAATTTCTGAAACAACTAGCCAAATGCTCAGCATAAAAATCAAGAGAATGAATAGTATCAAAGCCTATCATTATGAGAGTTCTAAATCAGGAGGCAAATCAAGCCTATTTGACTTGAACAATGTACAAATTTGAGGCCCTGGGGGCTCTGGCAGGTGACTGCTTTTTGTAGCAGGTGTAAATAGGGAGAATCAATAAGACCCTAATCTACCTTCTCTAGAGACCCTCCGGCAATTCAGAAACCACTATTGTAGCCCACTATATGTTACCTAAAACCTCAAGCATGCGAGGAACAGGCTAGTCTCCACTAGCATAAGAAGAGAGCAGAGTTGGCTCTTGAGAGAGAGTGTGAGAGATAAAAATCACTCTTGTTTTCTAGCTCTCCCTTCCTCCATCCCTTTCAGAAAATTTCATAAAGGAAGAAGGGACAAAGGGAGTTGCCAATGGGAAGAGGGCAGGTATCACTCCTCACAAGTCAGAGAGTCTATGGCACTGAATGCAAAATTCAGCTTCTCAAGAATTTGAGTTTTGCAAATTTTAAATCATATGGGCTGTAAATATATGCTTAAAAGTGTGAGCCGGGGGCTGGGGACTGAAAAGGCTTCCAATGCTTGTCCCATGTGACTCTTTGCTTTTCCCAACAGCAAACAAAATTGGAATACACCAACTGGTAAAATTACAGAACAGGAACTATGCAAATTCACTCAATTTGCAAGGTTTCAGTAAGTTTCAGAATTCAGTTTCTCTCAGTAAAGAAACTGGATTTCCTAAGCTCAGAATTGTACTTCTTATTGCTGCACAGAATACATACAGCAGTAGGTATCTGTTAGAACAGACAATTCATTCTAAAGAGATTTTCGTTGTTTGAAATACGTATATCAAGACTGTTTAAAAAGTTGCCACTGTTCCTCTTCCTTTTCATCTCCAAATCAATTTTCCAGTTTCTTTCATGAGCTGGAAAAATTAATACCTTCACATTTCTTTTCATCTGAGCTATCCTGACAATTTGCTTCTCCATTGCACTGAAGGATACTGTCAATGCACTGGCCACTCTCGCACTGGAACTGGGACTCTGAGCACATAGGGCAGTTCTTTTCATCACTGGCATCTTCACATTCAGTGAACCCATCACAGCGCCAAGCCGCAGGAATACAGTCAATCTCCCCTGTGAAACATGTGAAGTGCTGAGGAGAGCATGTTGGTGGTTCTGTTACGAAAAAGTTTTGGTTTTTTTCAGAAGAATGAAACTGTGAAGTAACAGCACATAAACATCTGATCAAGTGTCAAAAATATCTATGGGAAGATAGAGGCCGTATTTATGGAAAACCAAAACTAAGGCTCTGCTTGAATTGTGAACAACCAACCTCTGCCTCTCCCACTGCAATGACTGAACTTTGGTGATGCAATGATGTATAGTCAAACTAAACTCCGGAATCTACACAGCAGAACAGAAACAGCCTCTAATGTAATGTCTTTTCTACTCAAGATCTACATGGTTTCAAGAGCAATAGACACTCCGGGTTCAAAACAAAATCAGTGTTAAATTAAAAAGAATTGCAACCTAGTGCTGATAATGGGTCTATTTATATTTTGTTATTTTGTCCCTGGGATTATCCTCAAGGAGATATTGTGAGGATGCCTGACTCACCCCACCCCTCCCAGCCACTCTCACTATGGTTTTGAAAGTGCCACAACCAAAGAAAGAAGGCAGATTTCAATCTGAGGAGGGAGTGGGCAATCCCATGTCCAGCTACACAACTCTTTGTAAAATCTTCCCTGTCTCTCCTCCCTTTGTTTTAAAATGAGAACAGACTAGCCTGTTGTCAAGCTATGGCACAGATGAGTTGTACTTTGGGCCATTTGGTTATATAAACTGAAAGCCATGAGCCATTACTCTTATGCCAACTAGCATACAAACTTTGCAGTATTTTAGGGCACTTCTGGGCAATACACTAAATGAAATACTTGGTTATAAACAGGGCAACAGTTGCTTTGTTGGGCACTGTTGGGAACGACGAGCACTTGGGTCTAATCTGCTGAGTTTTGTCTTTTCTTCTCATCTTACTAGGCCATTGGTAGGCAACCTAAGGCCCAGGGGCCGGATGCGGCCCAATCGCCTTCTCAATCCGGCCCACAGACAGTCCGGGAATCAGCATGTCTTTACATTATTAGAATGTGTCCTTTTATTTAAAATGCATCTCTGGGTTATTTGTGGGGCCTGCCTGATGTTTCTACATGAGTAGAATGTGTGCTTTTATTTAAAATGCATCTCTAGGTTATTTTGGGGGCATAGGAATTCATTCATTTTTTTCTTCAAAATATAGTCCGGCCCACCACATGGTCTGAGGGACTGTGGACTGGCCCACAGCTGAAAAAGGTTGCTGACCCCTGCACTAGGCGGTTAAGTTCTCTCTCTCTCTCTCTCACACACACACACACGAGAATCCTCCTTTGCCTCTGCTAGGTGTTCCATGCCCAATAAGTGCCTTTGCTTGGCGGCGCTGTGGCCTATAGATTGCAGCAAAATACTGGGAAAGGTTTTGCCCACTATCCTCTCTGTGGAATGGCTCATGGGAAAAAGCTGTACTACGAGTCCTTGCAAGGGGGAGGGAGAAAGCCTATATAAGGCTGCTTTCCCTGGAACTCTGAGCCATTTTGCTTTGAGAGCATCCTGCCTGCCCACCCTCAGGTTAGAGCCTACACTGAGCAATTTTGGGTTGCTGGTTGACAGGGCCAGAAAGGATTCCTGCCCCCCTCAACCTGATTGGCACTTCGTTGGGCTTCCCTCCCCACTTTCCCTCAGTGAAATTATGGCCTTCCTTTGTTAGGTGGAAGAACATTGTTTGTATGAGGGTGGAAATGGCATTGGACAGGATCAACACAGGGGCCTGAGGGGGGGATTGACCACAGCAAACCCAAGCTTGGGTTGGGTATCTGCCTGGTTGGAATCTGCACCCTGGTCCCCCAGTGAGATCTTGCTTGCTTGGCTTGCACCACGGGAACGTTCAACGCTGGCCAACTCCTATGGAACAGGTTTGTAGTAGTCCAAACCCAGTGGATTCATTCCATCAATATGGGGCTTGTGGAATTATGAACTGATCCTAGTAAAGTTTTGGCCTAATTTTATCCCATCACTGTTGTACAGTCTGGTTATTTTGCTGCTCTTATGGGTCATATAATGCACCTGCCTGGGCAATAAGCTCCTTATTATGCCTTTATGTTTCAGTTGGACATGAAGAGTTCTGTTTTTAGTGCAATCCAGTTGTGTTCACGAAGGCAGCTCATGTTCCAATGTTCTACAATAAGTCTATATGAAAACATTAAAAAGGGATATAATGTACAGCAGATGGGTGCACCACAGTGACTCAGTGTCTAGTTATGTGCTTTCTATAAATGCATTCAATAGGTCTTGTTTCAGAGTGAGGGCTTTTTAAGCTCCTTCCAGTCACCACCACAATCTCACTGCAGCTGTTCACACCTAGGACTCAGCTATACAACTGCAAATAAAACATTTCAAGTGTGTTTTAAGTGAAATATACAATGTGACACTAGATGGTGATGCTGAGCCTTATAGAAAATTCAATGTATTTTTAAAAACACTTAAAAAAAAAAGCATTTTCAGAACGGTTTTTATTTGTGTGTAGATTCCACCCTAGTTAGCAAAACTGTAGTTACTATTGATTGAATGGAGCATAAATTTGGAGATATCTATTTCTTTCTCTTCCTCACATACACTTACATTTTAGCATAGCATTAAATGTCTAGGAAAACATTGCTGAAATACCCTTGTTCTAACATGTAGACATGTTTGCTGTGGAAATAAGCTAACTAATTCATATTGGTTTAACACTTCAAAATCCTCACACTTTCTCTGTAAGGTCAGAGACAGAGAAAAAATGTTAACTTCCCTAAATGTCTAGCCTTGGACTGCAGAGGCATCTCTCTTAACAATGGTTTGGAGCAAGATGCAAGCTTGTGCACTCCTTCTTCCCTCTTTAGTACAAATCTTTCCCCCACCCCACCCCAAGCCAGCTCTGTTTTAATCATGATTTAGAATGATATGATTTTAGTCGTGGTTAGCACTACCTGGGCTTCCCACTTCCTGCCACTTGGATGTGCTTTCGAACTGCTAGGTTGGCAGGAGCAGGGACCGAGCAACGGGAGCTCACCCCGTCGCGGGGATTCGAACTGCTGACCTTCTGATCGGCAAGCCCTAGGCTCTGTGGTTTAACCCACAGCGCCACCCGCATCCCTCCATGTATTGACTTATATAGGGGGAATGATGCCACTTAAAAATGGAAACAAAATAAAAAGAAGCTTTACCTCCACAAGAAAGTTCGTCCTGAAGCAAGACAAGGTGCACAGGGCAGGAACAACGTGTCGTTCCATCACCTTTGACAATGCAAATGTGTGAGCAACCACCATTATCTTGGGAACAGGGGTGCTGTCCTACGGAGCAAAATAAGAGTGGAAACTTATTGTTCATGTATTAAAACTGTTTTAAAAAAATAAAATACAGCATATATCAGTGGTTTCCAAATTACATTCCAGGTAACCCTACGGCTCATTAGGAGTTTACTGGGGGATCCCTCAATGGTAGCGAACAGCATAATAAAGAAACCAACAAAATCTTAACCACATATGATATGGGTTTAGTTTTTCTTCCCTGTTATGTTGCTTGACACTTACTGTACTCCTGTATGTTGAGTTCCTTAACAGCATGAATATCGCTGAGCTGGGTAATACGAGCCTGAACTTTCATACGTCCCTCTCGAAGTGTTGTGTCAATCTTTTCAATCATCTGTTGATGTCTGTCAATCCAGTACAGCCAGTTTTCAAACACAGTCAGACCTACTGGTTGTAGTATGTTGGTATCTTCTAAGACTATCCGATTGGCTCCTATGGAGTGGAGAAGAAATATAGTTGGAAAATGTGGCAACAAGGGTTCAATGAGAAATAATGCACCAAGTAACTACTCACTGCCCCACTCACGTGCTTGGTTGGTCTTCCAAGGAGAACGTCACCTCATGAAATCACCCCATCCAAAACGGATTACAAGTCTCTATCCAGATGAACAAATTTCCCAACCCATCTTAATATCTGGATTACATTAGTTTTGGGCTGAAAGGAAGCAAGCAATCTCCATATCTGTTCATGATTCCTCACAGCCTCCCTCAGACAACAAAAGGAAAAGACGCATCCTGAGGCACCCCAATGGCCAACAGCCAGAAGATGGAACAAAAGCCCTCAACACCCCCTGTATGCTATATGTAAACTCTAGATTACAAGACACTGTGCCACTGAATACCAACCGCCAGGTTTCAGCAGTGGGAGACAGCTTTTGCCCTCAAACTTAGATTTCCCAAAGACATCTGGTGGGCCACTGTGGGAAACAGAATGCTGTACTAGGTGAACTGTTTGTCTGATCCAGGACAGTGGGTGGGTGGGTGTGGGTGTGTAAAACCTGTCTTTCTAATATACATGTTGAAATACATAACTAATATGTAGCAGATCCTACCACTTATCACCAATTAATACAGTGGTACCTCGGGTTAAGAACTTAATTTGTTCCGGAGGTCCGTTCTTAACCTGGAACTGTTCTTAACCTGAAGCACCACTTTAACTAATGGGGCCTCCTGCTGCCGCCGCGCCATTGCTGCGCAATTTCTGTTCTCATCCTGAAGCAAAGTTCTTAACCCGAGGTACTGTTTCTGGGTTAGTGGAGTCTGTAACCTGAAGCGTCTGTAACCCGAGGTACCACTGTAATTAAATATAGAGCAACACACCTCACTGCATGCCAATTACATGAAGTTGTTCAATTTACCACAGGCTATCATGTGGGGGACTTGTGTGAGGGAAAACTTAATGATTTAGAGCCTCAGGCAGCAGCTGATCAAGCAAACAAGAAAAGTTTTATTAAAAAAGAAGATTGTGAAACAAAACAGGTCAGGAAATTCGTTCTTTCAAGTAGAAGTTAACTTATTACTAAAACGAGGTAAAAAGATGACACCGGCTTAAATACAATTCTATGGGTATAGCTCTTCTTAAACTTTAGCTTCTGTTACTTAGCTTTGGCAGTTAAATACTTTTAAAGCAGCCCAGCTTCCCTCCTAGGTTACGACCTTAGCTGACGAGTGAGGGGCACTTTCCCTCACTTTCCCCTCACTTCACAACCCCACACCTGAGATATTCCCAATGGTCTAACAGACCCCCTTGTTCCTGGGAGTCTTCTGGACCCGGAAGAACTCTCCCCTCCTGGCTGGACGGAGACCCAGGTTCCACGTGAATTCCCTCAGGTTCCACCTCCCAGAACACTCCGGTCTGCATTCCTTCCCAGACCCTCCACACGAGGAGGCTCTGTCCTCTTGCTCCAGATGGTCTCCTCAGGGTGGATGCTTAACTGAACTCAGAACCAGGTCTCCCTCAGTCAAATCCTATCCTACCCCTAGCTCTCCTCTGCAATCCAGCCCTATCTATCTTCTCAGCCTTCCCTGAACCTGAACCTTAGCCTTATCTCACTCTCTCCCTCAGAAACGGCTCCTTTTATTCTCCCTCCCAGAGTGCTGCTCCTCCCCCTTCTGTGTCTAGCTGACTCTGTAGCCAATCAGAGAGAGGCTCCAGCCCTCTGGTGGAGTTTCAGGGGGACTGCATCGTCAGGCTCTGGTCTGCTTCTGCTGTCCATCACAGTGGCTTTCATCAATTAAAATTGAACTACCGTATATCAGCATAATAAAAACAACAACTTTTAAAGACTAGATCTTAGAGAAATTTATATTTTTATGCTCATACGATTGTTGCCCACGGCCTTGACAAATTTGTAGTAACAGTATTAATAAAATAACGCAGATCATACATCCATGACAACATTCATGATGTAAGAGAGAAAAGTTACCAAAGACACCAACAAACGCAAATCCAGCTTGATTTCATATTGAACCTCCCAATCTCCACAACAATTTATAGTGATTTTATTTAATTCCTTTTCCTTGTTTTTATTTTTTTTGACAGCCAGTGCATAGGGGGCCACTTTGCATGTCACAAAGCTATTATTGTCTCTCAAAAGAGACAATCAGGACCATTTTTGTGGGGGTGTACTTGCTTGCTTGTGCAAATGGAAGTTTCAGAAGGCAATCTCTTGGGTCTGTATAAATTGCTATACCGCTGAATACTGATGTTGAAATGACATCATGATAAGGCATATTGCCTGGTTGAAACACTTGAGTGAAATATGAAAAAAAGGTGGAGACTGACAGCTCAGCTGAACTTTTCTTGAGAGCAGGCACCATCTCTCCCTGCTCCTCCCTCCTCTCGTGATGACAATAAGCCCTCACCTGTAAACTTACACAAACCAGCACAAACTCTTTAAGCTGAACTGCCTGCTCTCACCCCCAAAACTCTTCAGCACTTAGCTAATTGTGCAGAGCCTGCTAACAATCCAGTAGGAACCCCCCACGGCTAGACAATCAAAGATCCACACCCATGAGGGGGGAGTATTTTGATTTTGATTTTCTGGTGGTGTTTACGTTGTTGGTTCCCAATAAATAGCTACCCTTCATATTAAAAATGAAGGTTTTTAAATTTTATTTAAAGGAGGCTATCTCTTTGCTTGAAGGGACACGGGTAGCGCTGTGGGTTAAACCACAGAGCCTAGGACTTGCTGATCAGAAGGTTGGCGGTTCGAATCCCGGTGAGCTCCCATTGCTCGGTCCCTGCTCCTGCCAACCTAGCAGTTCCAAAGCAGGTCAAAGTGCAAGTAGATAAATAGGTACCGCTGCGACGGGAAGGTAAACGGCATTTCCGTGCGCTACTCTGGTTCACCAGAAGTGGCTTAGTCATGCTGGCCACATGACCCGGAAGCTGTACGCCGGCTCCCTCGGCCAGTAAAGCGAGATGAGTGCCGCAACCCTAGAGTCGGTCACGACTGGACCTAATGGTCAGGGGTCCCTTTACCTTTACTATCTCTTTGCTTCCCTCCCTCCCTTTGAGATGGGTTTTTTTTTGGGGGGGGTCCTTCTGTGGCAGGGGGAAATGGCGGAGGAAGATTTAACTAGCTGCCTTATGCTGAAATAGGAGGTTGGGTACTATGTGACATGAGGTGTGAATGATGGGGAGAGTGTTTGTCAGTAAGCAGTGCAAGAAAATGTGTCTACTCACAAGCAAGTCCTGCTGAATTCAATGGGGCTTATTCCACTTAGACCTCCGAGTGCGGAAACAGATGCAACTTGAACTACTCTTAATTTAGTGGAAAATATATTAAATATATTATATGGAAGTTTATTTAATATTTTTATTAAATCAACTACTTACTTAAATTGTAAAAATGCCCACAAAATTGCATAGAGGCGCAGAGTTCCACGCGACATTGGAGGGGGGCTCATTGCATGTGCCTGACGTCACACACATGTAACATTACGCATGTTGGGAGGAGGCTGTGAGGCCCAGGGAGGCCATCCACCACCACGGGGAGGCCCAGCTGGGGCCGGCCCCTCAACATGGGGGGGGGGGGGCGCTCAGCCCCATCCCAGCATACTTTGGGGCACTGAACTGTCCTCAGACCCATGAAGTTGGCATGTATGAGTTGAAGCATGCTATCAGACATCATGATGTACTGAAAAATCATGATGTTTAACTGGTGGTATATTGCGATGCTGAAAACCAAATATTGCCCAGCCATAGGGGACAGGCTAACAGATAATGAGTGTTGACCTGAAGTTGACTACAAATACACGCTCTGTCTATGGAGAAGACCTTGTTATATAGCAGCCATCCAAGACTGCAATGGGCATCACTTGGAAATGCAGCTCAATATAAGCACTTCCTAAGGAAACCAGTGAGAGTTTGGTCAGATAATGAACTCTAAAATACTGTTTTCAGGAGTGGATACCAAGGAAAAAATTTGGTGTTTCCAATTAGTTGTAGGTCTGTTCTGGATTCTAGCCAGAAGATCCAATCCATCCCTTAGTTGACACTCTCAAGATTAATGCAGAGCCCAGTCCTGGAAAATAATAATTGTCTAAAACATACTGATAAGCTGCTTTACAGAGCTGGTTATCACCCAATTCCATAGAGCTTAGCGCAAGAAAATGCTCAATGGGTACACTAGCAATTTTTTTAGTACAGTGGTACCTCTGGATGCAACGGGATCTGTTCCGGAGCCCCGTTCGCATCCTGACATGAACACAACCCTCGCCTGCGGGTCGCGATTCGCCGCTTCCGCGCATTTGCGTGACGTCATTTTGAGTGTCTGCGCATGCAGCAAAACCCGGAAGCAACATGCTCCGTTACTTCCTGGTCGCCACGGAGCGTAACCAGAAAATGCTCAACCTGAAGCACGTTTAACCCGAGGTATGACTGTATATTTAACCTGAGCGTAGTCTGCTCTTGCCTCACAGAAATTTCTGCAAATTCACTACAATGAAAATATAAAGAGGAAAGGGGAAACCAGCAATGGAGCAGGAGAGACTACCCATTCCTTCCTACCAGTTTATGAAATACTTACAACACTGATTAAAATTGGTAAAAGGAAGTTGTTGTTTTACTCTACCTGAAAGGTCACTGCTCTCAATTTTCCGGAGGTCAAAATCTGCCCAGAATAACTTCCCCAACTGGTTGTCAATTGCCAAGGCTACAGGCTTGCTCAGTCCACTGGAAAATAAGACCTCACGTTCAGTTCCATCTAATGCAGCCCTTTCTATTTTAGGAGGAGACCTCTCCTGGTGATTGGTGAAATACATGTACCTATAAAAACAGAGTTAGATCATTTATGTCCTTTTCTTAAAAGCTGTCCTTCCCCATATATTTATTTATGGAGCATAATATCTAAGATGTTGATATTATATATATTTTAAAGTTGTATTTCCCTGATCCAATAACGATCAATGTCAAATTTCATAACAGCTATCCCCTAACTATTCAACTATAGCAATCTCTCTCATTTTTCCCCCCACCCCGTTTTTCTCTCTCTTACACAGCCACACTCCCCACTGCCATCCCTCTACCAGTTAAGTCCACCCAACATGTCATTCCACTCTGCTGTCAACCGTTCTTCCATTAGTTACTCTGTCACAGAAGCACCTTCTATTTCAAAAAGGTGAGCTGATGAAAAAGAGAATCTGGCGCTTTAATTGCTGAGTTTTAAGAATGTATATTCCATGCAACACTCTACCTACCCTTTTTCTGGGTTCACAACAATGGCCCGGGGTCTATCCTGATCTCCTTTCAGCACCACCCCCATCAGCCTTCCATCCAGGCGTGTAACATTGATTACATTTGTGGCTTCACAAGTCCAATAAACATAACGACTGTAGATGTCAATACTCAGATCATAGGGTTGTATGTCTAGGTTCTGATTTGGAACTGGACTCATCACAACCGTAAAGCTCTGGGGTGGGAAGAAAAAGATTGAAGACTGATCCAAGGAAGCAACCAGAAGAGAATTAGCCACACAATGCAGAATTACTATATGAAAGCAATGGCTTTACAATAATTCAGAGCCTCAAAGTTCCTTGGCTCAAGTTACAGCCAAGCGTTGAAACAGAATATAATAATAATGTTCTTTCTTTCTTTCTTTCTTTCTTTCTTTCTTTCTCTTTCTTTCCCACCCATTTGGATGGGTTGCCCCAGCCACTCAGGGTGGCTTCCAACACATTTAAAAGCATAATAAAACCTCAAACATTAACAATCTGATACAATACAAAAAGTCACATGAATTTATATCAAATATAAGTACTGCCCAGAGACCTTCGGGTATAGGGTGGTTTAGAAAGAAAGAAAGCAAGGAAGCAAGCAAGAAAGAAAGATTCAATAATCCATTAAAAGTGCAGCACTTCTCATTTTCATGCTTCTACTGTAACTCCAATAGAGAGAGATTGCTGTGTCACTTTAGAAACCCAAAGAACCCACACTTAAGATACCTGACTGCCATCCTCTTGTGACCTCCTGATAATGTTTTGCCGAGAGTCAATCCAGTACAGGTGCTTGTCTACAGGGTCGTAGTCAATGGCTCGGATGTTCCGGAGGCTATGGATTGGAAGGATAATATCTGGACTCTGCTGCTCATCTATCACCATGCGATTTATTGCATTCTTCTGACTGAAGAGCAGGAAACTGGTAGGGGCTTAAACATAAATACAAAAAAGCCAACCGGTCATTTTCAAAAACAATTATTAAACTATTCATTTAACAAAAACATGTTTATGCTACTTAGCAAATTAGGGTGCTATCTTTAATTAATTGGCAAAAACAAAACTAACTAACTAAACAGCGAGGGGTGTGTGACATACAAATTGTTTTTCACACACAATTTTTTTAAATCTATTTTGCTCTGGATATCTTGATAGTCTCCATTATGGCTTTAGTATTAAGAATTAAGTTCAAATCTTAAATTCAAGCATGTTGTCAGTCATGAACTTGCTGGATAGCCTCCAACAAGGCTCTAGGCTCTCTGAGTTCTGCAATCTGAAATATAGGTATATTACTAGTGGCCTATGCTTAGTGTCAGGATTAGAGAACTAATTCATACAATGTGTTTTGAGCATTTAGGGAAACAACTAAACAGAAAGTTACTGAGTTTTTCAGCGATGAATAAAAAACAAAAAGCCTAACACATGCAACCTATATTCAAATCTTGCATGATTCAAGCTATATCAACAAACCTGTCTATGTTACAAGTGGAAATGGCTCAGTATTTGGCATATTCCTGCTCCATCCACTACAGCTATAGCTCATTTTGGTTTGAATTTCAAACATTACTGTAATATTTGAGACGAACCACGAAAACATAGCCCTTTGCCCTCTGCACCACCTAACTGTGTTTATGGCTTACCACTACATGTTCTGTTGTCAGAATTCAAGGAATAGTGAGCTGGACATCCGCAGACAAAACCACCAACAGGCACTGCCAAGCAGAGGTGGGAACAATGCCCATTGCTGGAGGCACATTCGTTCCAGCCCGCTTGGCGAGAGGAATGGAATACTAGGATATCCATCACATAATCCAAGTGGTTTTGGATGACAGTTCTGTTTTGGCCACTGGTCTTGTTGGCACGTTCAATGCTTCGCCGGCTCCAGTCTGTCCAATAGATGTAATCCTGGTACTGAGTCAGACCAAATGGATGAGGCAAGTCATCTGCTATAACATCACGGTCAAGACCTGTTTTAGAAAGAAAAATATATACTGATGTCAAGATTTCCCCACCTCTCCCACACTCGGAAGGAGAGTTGTAATCAAATGCATCTACAGTAACTCATAGAAGATATAATGAACATGAGAGCCAGTGTGGTGCAGTGATTAGCTAGTAGGACTACAAGTTGGGAGCTCAGTTTCAAATTTGCACTCAGTTTCAAACCTACGCTGCGTAACCTTGATCCAATCACTAACCTACCTCACAGGGTTGCTGCAAGGACAAATGGGAAGAAGGAGAATAATGCATGCCACCCTGAGCTCCTTTTGATAAACAAGTATTACCGTATTTTTCGCTCCATAGGGCGCACTGGACCATAGGGCGCACCTAGTTTTTAGGGGGGGGGATAAAAAAAAAATCTTATTTCCCCCCCCCCAGCCCCAAAGAGCAGCGTACAGGGTGCGTGCAACCTCTCCCTTCCGGAGGGGCTGCGCGTGGCTATGGCACAAGCCAAGACAGCGCTGTCTTGGCTTCCTCTTTAGCCCCGTGCAATCTCTCCCTGCCGGGAGAGGCTGCATGGGGTTAAAGAAGCCATGGCCCCATGCAGCCTCTTCCTGCTGGAGGGGCTGCGCACGGCTATCCCTGAAGCCTTCCGAGCACAGACTCTCCTGGATTCAGCGAAAGGAACCTGAAGCCTCCAGAACGCAGCGGGAACTTGCGCTGCGCTCGGAAGGCTTCAGGCGGCTATCCCTGAAGCCTGGAGAGCAAGAGGGCTTGGTGCACACCGACCCCTCTCGCTCTCCAGGCTTCAGCGAAAGCCTTCATTCGCTCCATAGGACGCACACACATTTCCCCTCAATTTTTGGAGGGGAAAAAGTGCATCCTATAGAGAGAAAAATACAGTAAGTGAAACTTTCCAAATGAATGAATGGAGAATGAATGGAGAAATTTATAGGAAAACCTTTTAGTCACACCACAACAAAGTAATTCTGACAATGTAAAAAGTTATATTCATAAATCTTTTTTCATAGGACAGTAATTTATGTCTATATAATACTAATGAATAAGTGGCTGGTTCATGGCATTCAGACTTCAACTCTAATCTGGAGACTGTACATTTTGTAGGTGGGAGCACTTTTTATGTTTTCATTTTACAATAAATGTACATATCCCCTTTTCTGTCTTTCAAAAGCACCACAGTTCAAAACATTGCATACCATTAAAAACTAAGTAAGAAAACAAAATATGGGTCAGCAGAAAACAAAGGCACTAAATTAGTATCAGAACCAGTCAATCACAAAACAGGGACTGAAATAACTAACCATGAGAGCACACTGGAGAATGACAGTCTTCACAAAACAATGAAACATCAAGAGGAATGGATCAGATGCAGTAGATTGGAAGAGGGGGAAAGAGACAGCCAGCTAGCCGGCCAGTCAGATTTCACTGGAGACCTTAGCAGTTGGGTTTACTGGAGCAGGCAGTATTTTAAATACCCTGATCCCCACTTGAGCTGACTTCAAGAATCCTAGCTAAACCAGCAAAACTGTACCTAGCATATTTGAAGACTCAATTAGGTTGGTATCCAAATCAGTCCAGTACAATCTTCTTTTAGCATAATCAATTGTCAGCCCATTAGCCCGTCCCACATTTGGCACCAATGTTGTACGTTCACTACCATCCATGGCAGCTCTGTCAATTTTGGGCTTTCCACCCCATTCTGTCCAGTACATGAATCTGAAAATATAGATCAAATATTCCATATTCATCTCATACAGAACCAAAGACAAAACATAGAAATATATCAGAACTATAATGCTTAAACATTTGTTTTAGCACACAACATAACTTTCATTTCTTTTGAGAGGTAAATAGTTTCACTGTACTGTGTATAATAGATCCCTAGGCTTAAATATTCACCCAGCCATTGCAAACAATGGGTAGCTTTGGGTAACTAATGACTCTCCGCCTAACTTACCTTACAGGGCTGCTGTGGAAGATAAAGAAGGAATATATGTACATCAGTCTGAGTGTCTTAGAGGAAAAGTGGACTATACAGTAAGATCATGGAGGGCAGCAGGCAACGGACTAGAGCAAGTGGTTCTCAAGCATTTTCCCCACAGACCACTTGAAAATTGCTGAGAGTCTTGGCAGACCACCTAATGATTTTTCTGTTTGTTGTGGTAATTATAATCCACTATGCTGGATGATTTTAATTGTATTTTTATTGGTTATTTTAGGTGCTGGAACTCACCATGAACGCTTCCCTTGTTCTCTTATAATGGCAATGGAGCCCACCTGAGAGGGGCCAGAACTGAGTTCTAGTAAGTTCCGGCTGAAAAAAAGCCCTGGTTATTATATTAAGTAAGACACATTGTTTTTATTGGCACTCATCTTTTAATGGTTTTGCCTGAAAAATGTACAGTGGTACCTCGGGTTAAGTACTTAATTCGTTCTGGAGGTCCGTACTTAACCTGAAACTGTTCTTAACCTGAAGCACCACTTTAGCTAATGGGGCCTCCTGCTGCTCCCGCGCCGCCGGAGCCCGATTTCTGTTCTCAACCTGAAGCAAAGTTCTTAACCTGAAGCACTATTTCTGGGTTAGCAGAGTCTGTAACCTGAAGCGTATGTAACCTGAAGTACCACTGTATAGGGGAAATTCGACATCTTTTTATACTGCAAAATAAACTGAAGATTTAACAAGCTATTACAGCTTGTTGTAGCTTTGGATCTAGACTGTTTCTGTCATGGCATGGGGTTGTAAGGAGGAGAGTGATGATGACTAACCTGTGACCCTCCAGACATTGTTGGACTCCAACTCCCACCAAACACAGCCAATGGTGAGAGAAGAAGGGATGATGGCAACTGTAGTACAGTAAAGTCCATTACCTCTGGTGTAACAACATATGATCCTATCTACTCTATGGATCACATTATCACACCCTTATACTGCCTATTTTATTCCAATTATTCCTTGGCATTACATGTTTGAAAATCACTGACATGGGCAAACCTTGTTTTTGATGAGTTAGGGTTTACCAGGGGTTATTCAACAAGAAGATTTCCTTTTTGTCTACCACAATTAATATTTTCCTGCCATGATCAATGTAACAGGATATACTCTCAACTCATCCAGGGCTAGGATGAGACCCAGCAGGCCTGGCTTGCACCACATGTGGACTGAGAACGTACTGTAGGAAATAACCAAGAACACTGCAGCATGTAAGGGGTTTGTGACTGACATAGAGAGATTCATCAGCACGCATGTGAAGAACAGAAAGGTAGCAAGGTTTGAAATCACTGGCTAAATGATCATTCTCATAGCACAGTCAGCATTTCCTCAAGCCTTGCTGAAATTGAGTCAGCATCTGGTTTAATAGCTTAACACAGAAAATTAAGCAAGCACCTCACCCTTCAGCAGGATCCAGTGCTAATGCCCGAGGACTATCCAAATCCTTCCACACTAGAACCTGGCGATGCTGCCCATCTAACTTTGACACTTCAATACGATTTGTTCCAGTATCGGCCCAATACAGGTTCTTTCCAAGCCAATCCACAGCCATGCCTTCCGGGTAATCCAAGCCAAACTCCACTACATGCTCCAAGGCACTACCGTTCATGAATGCTCTGCTGATGGTCTGCAATGGGAAGTAGCAGAAGAGAGAGGGAAGGCAAGAGACAGAGCGTACACATGAAAGCTAGTAAACAGCACACTCCTTTAGTACATTTATTTAGAGCTCCAGTGTGGTCCAGGTGCCACTGGGTTAAGTTTTCTCAAGCAGCTTCTAGGGGACATATCCTCCTTGTAAACGTTCCTGGCATCCTCCACTCCCCCTTTGTCTTGCCAGAAAAGATTTCTAGGATTCCCCACAGCTACCAGCTGTAGTATCGACTGTATCAAGGAACCCTGGCACATCTATACTCCCTTGCTTGCAATGTCACTGTATCGACAAACAGAGGAAGTATCTGTGCTCCACCCAAGAGGTGAGGCAACCATCTCAGGTGGCAGGATCCATGGGGCAGCTGATCCTGACCCTGAGCTTTAGTCCCCCTTGTTCCTAATGTAGGTCTTCACTCCCCCCTTCTTCCCTGGTGGGGAGGGGGACACTATTTCGTGGTTTGCCTCAGGTGCCAAAATGTATTTGGCTGGTACTACATGGGGCTGCCCTACTCCAAAGGGACAGAAGAGTGGGTGCATCCAATATCCTCAGTGTTTTTACTCCCCTTAAGCAGCAGACATTTGGGCTGGTTCTCAAAACTTTCAACAGGATAAAACTCTCTTCCAAGTACCTAGTAAAATGTTACGGCTTTGCTCAATTTTTCCTGAAGTCAATGGGTGTTGACTGCATGACTGCATTACCTTTAATGAAATGTCTGTCCAATATATGCGATTGTCAGTTACATCAAAATCCAGAGCAGAAGCTTCTTTAACTCCTGTGAGTGGGATGGCAACATTGTTGTTGTTAGTCTCAAGAGAGATCCGCCTGATATCTGCTCTGCGAGAAAACAGCAGGAAAGCTTCTGGGACTATGCAGGTCTTCATGTCACTGATCAGCTCCAGGCCTATGGGGCAGGCACAGCGCAAGCCCTGAGGCCTGTACAGGCAAAGGTGGCTGCAACCCCCATTGGACTCTGCACAGGGATTTGTACCTAAGAAGAGAGAAGGGGGAAACCATTCAGGATTCTTCTCTGATGTGAGACTAATATAAACACGATTCTGAAGGACTGTTGGCGCTCACAAAGTTTCCCAAAAGTGCAGCAATACAGAGTTAACTCACGTTATCTGCGCACACACGTAAGTGGACTGAACCAATTCAGACTCACTTCCTGTCTGGCGGCCATGGCGTACAGCTGTTCCCAGACCAGCGGAGCCTTTCCGTGCGGCTAACTGAGGATAATATGGGAGTAATTATCCTTGCCAAATGATGACGGGGGGGGGGGCAGGATACTTTCTGAATCCATTTTTTTACAGGCCACTGACAATAAACAACATTTGGTCCTCCTCATTCCCACTAGGGGCAGATGGCTCAAACTACTGTCATCCTGTGCTAGTGCTACCTTCTGTCCCATTTGAGCATATATTTTTAAGGGGAAATCCTATAAAAAAATTTTTTTAGTTTCATTTATCAGCTGCTTAGAGCAGTGGATACCTTCTCTTTGGCATTAATTATGGAACCTTCTCTTTCATGCATAAATTATGGAAGCTGTTTAAAAACAATCCCAGGACTTAACTGTACAGGTAACTCGCAACTTGCATGCATTTAGCGGAACGGGGGTGGGCGTCCAAGAAAAGAGACTTGGGCAATCCCACCTGATATTGAACCCAATGTGTTATGACTGTAAGATTTTTCTTGCTTTGCACACTATCCCTGGGGCATTAACCCAGTGTAAACTGAAAGCTGTCGTACAACATAACGTGCACTCTCTTTCTGGAGAATGGAGAAAAGGGTGGATATCCCCAGGTGAATTAAATATCAAGTTTGCCATTTGGAGCTGCTATTAGATCTAGTCCCTTATCTTGGATACTGAGGTGGGACAAAGAACTTTTCACCAAAGTTAACGTGGACTTTTTTTGACTGAGTTTGTTGCTTTTAAAAAAATATGAAGTAAGTCCCCACTTTCTCACTCTGTGGTTAAACACACAGAAAGGTTCCTCAATTGAAACACCTCCCTTTTCAACTGATTACTAAAGACCCTCTTTAACCTAATAGTGTGCAGTTCAGATTTCTAGGATACTCACCAAGTATCTGGTGGACATTTGCAGCCTTCAGACCCATGAGGTCAGGGAGCTGGTCTATGATGATCTCCCTTTCCGCTGTCTGCTTATGAACTCGCTCAATGCTTCGCCTTTGCCAGTCTGTCCAATAAATATAGTCCCCCAACAAAGTGAAACCAAATATATGAGGAAGCTTATCCTCCACAAGGACTCTCCTGCTAGTTCCATCTGTGTTCATGACCTTCACAGGTACAAAGAAACATACAAATATAAGTGATAGTACCTAGAAAGCAATGATTATCAGACCATTTAGTTCAATAAATCTCAAACTGTGCAACTCAACATTATAAATTAAATGTAAGTCCAAAGTATTGTTATAGATGTGGGTAAAATTAATAAATGCTAGGATTTTGCGTATTTGTGGTATGAAGGGAGGAAATACAAGCTGCAAAGGGATTCTTGGGTAGCCTGGCCAAGCTAGGGAACAATACGGGAACAATAGAGAGCCACTGAGGGTCGTTAACAAGACAAGACTTGCCCCAGGTGGGACCAGAGACTGGGGATTTGGAAGGTTGCCAGCGCAACTGCTCTGGTGGGGGGCAAGGGGGCTTCTGGGAAGAAGGAAAAAAGGGGGAGATCCATCCTTGGGGTGCCCTGGCTGCAGGCAACTTATGCTGCTGCCTCTTGGAATGACTATGCTGTAAGATCTGGACCCCCTCCATGCAGACTGAAGGTGTATGAGAGTCTCCCCTGGGTCTTCCATTCTCCAAAGGGACACACACCTTGCGTGTGAGCCTGTGGTCCCATGTGCTCTTGCCCCTGCTTGGCAGAGAGACGGGCAGGCACCGGGCTTCTGTAACAGTATCCATCTACAGAAGAAGTATCCACATACATACAATGCTCTGCCATTCCTTCTTTCCTTCTTCTGGCTTTAATTCCTCATAAACGTTAAACACACACACACCACCTTTACAGAAAACACTAACAAAATTATGTCATACGGGTGACGTATTCATGCCTCTAGCAATGGAAAGGCAGCAATGCCCACTCCCCACCCTCCGCACTGTCTAACACACTTTTTTGCGTTTGGACAGGTTGCCCTTTGCAGAAGTTGCAAATCCATGGCATGTTTCAGAATTCACTGAAAATCACCAGAGTGCTGAACTGCACCACCATATATCCATACCCTCAAGAAATGTAAGCATAAGTAATGATTAACTTGAAAAGAGGATGTGTGTACAAAAGGAAAGTCAATCTGGTAGATCACCTTCCTTGTCTGTTCCTTGCTTAAGACTGAAAGCCCTTTGTGTTTTTGCTCCTCTGTAAAATGCTATATATATTGATGGTGATTTGCAAACAAAACCTAGTGGTATGAGACAATTCTTGTGAACATCCTGTGAAAGATTTCCCCCTCCGTTCCAAATATCAGGTGCACAACACTAGAGCATCTCCTCTTATGTTACCAACAGAATCCCATGTAGATCCCACACTTCTTATTTCCTAAAACAACAAGAATTATGTGTGAGAGCTGGATTATAAAACATTTGGTTTGTAAAGAGACTGAAGCCTGGAACCCTACCAAAGACTCATACACATAAGGAGAAAGTAAATGCTTTTCAATAACATAAATGACATTTAAATATAGTTAATTGAAGTTGCTTGAATTAGAATTAGATTTTAATTGGCTAGAATCAGGTCTAGCCAATTAATATCTTTCCCAAATTTATCTCTATGGAAGTGAAATTGTGCCATCTAGCTCCAAGTCATGCATAGCCCCAAATTGTATGAGTGTTTTATAATGGACGCGGGTGGCGCTGTCGGTTAAACCACAGAGCCTAGGGCTTGCTGATCAGTTGGTCGGCAGTTCGAATCCCTGCGACGGGGTGAGCTCCCGTTGCTCAGTCCCAGCTCCTGCCAACCTAGCAGTTTGAAAGCACGTCAAAGTGCAAGTAGATAAATAGGTACCGCTCCAGCGGGAAGGTAAACGGCGTTTCCGTGCACTGCTCTGGTTCGCCAGAAGCGGCTTAGTCATGCTGGCCACATGATCCGGAAACTGTATGAAGGCTCCCTCGGCCAGTAAAGCGAGATGAGCACCACAAACCCAGAGTCGTCTGCGAATGGTCAGGGGTCCCTTTACCTTTATACTTGTAATGCCTAATAAAGGTTTGGTGAAGTAAGTCGTAAGTATGAGTGGTTCTCAGAGCCTATGTTGTTGTTGTTGTTGTTTAGTCGTTTAGTCGTGTCCGACTCTTCGTGACCCCATGGACCAGAGCACGCCAGGCACCTCTGTCCTCCACTACCTCCCGCAGTTTGGTCAGACTCATGTTTGTGGCTTCGAGAACACTATCCAACCATCTCATCCTCTGTCGCCCCCTTCTCCTTGTGCCCTCCATCTTTCCCAGCATCAGTGTCTTCTCCAGGGAGTCTTCTCTTCTCATGAGGTGGCCAAAGTACTGGAGCCTCAGCTTCACGATCTGTCCTTCCAGTGAGCACTCAGGGCTGATTTCCTTAAGAATGGATGCGTTTGATCTTCTTGCAGTCCATGGGACTCTCAAGAGTCTTCTCCAGCACCATAATTCAAAAGCATCAATTGTTCGGCGATCAGCCTTCTTTATGGTCCAGCTCTCACTTCCATACATCACTACTGGGAAAACCATGGCTTTAACTATACGGACCTTTGTTGGCAAGGTGACGTCTCTACTTCTCAAGATGCTGTCTAGGCCTGTCATTGCCCTTCTCCCAAGAAGCAGGCGTCTTTTAATTTCGTGGCTGCTGTCACCATCTGCAGTGATCATGGAGCCCAAGAAAGTAAAATCTCTCACTGCCTCCATTTCTTCCCCTTCTATTTGCCAGGAGGTGATGGGACCAGTGGCCATGATCTTCGTTTTTTTGATGTTGAGCCTCAGACCATATTTTGCGCTCTCCTCTTTCACCCTCATTAAAAGGTTCTTTAATTCCTCCTCACTTTCTGCCATCAAGGTTGTGTCATCTGCATATCTGAGGTTGTTGATATTTCTTCCGGCAATCTTAATTCCAGCTTGGGATTCATCCAGCTCAGCCTTTCGCATGATGTATTCTGCGTATAAATTAAATAAGCAGGGAGACAAAATACAGCCTTGTCGTACGCCTTTCCCAATTTTGAACCAATCAGTTGTTCCATATCCAGTTCTAACTGTAGCTTCTTGTCCCACATAGAGATTTCTCAGGAGACAGATGAGGTGATCAGGCACTCCCATTTCTTTAAGAACTTGCCATAGTTTGCTGTGGTCGACACAGTCAAAGGCTTTTGCATAGTCAATGAAGCAGAAGTAGATGTCTTTCTGGAACTCTCTAGCTTTCTCCATAATCCAGCGCATGTTTGCAATTTGGTCTCTGGTTCCTCTGCCTCTTCTAAATCCAGCTTGCACTTCTGGGAGTTCTCGATCCACATACTGCTTGAGCCTTCCTTGTAGAATTTTAAGCATAACCTTGCTAGCGTGTGAAATGAGTGCAATTGTGCGGTAGTTGGAGCATTCTTTGGCACTGCCCTTCTTTGGGATTGGGATGTAGACTGATCTTCTCCAATCTTCTGGCCACTGCTGAGTTTTCCAAATTTGCTGGCATATTGAGTGTAGCACCTTAACAGCATCATCTTTTAACATTTTAAATAGTTCAGCTGGAATGCCATCACTTCCACTGGCCTTGTTATTTGCAGTGCTTTCTAAGGCCCATTTGACTTCACTTTCCAGGATGTCTGGCTCAAGGTCAGCAACCACACTACCTGGGGTGTACGAGACATCCATATCTTTCTGGTATAATTCCTCTGTGTATTCTTGCCACCTCTTCTTGATGTCTTCTGCTTCTGTTAGGTCCTTACCACTTTTGTCCTTTATTATGGAAATCTTTGTACGAAATGTTCCTTTCATATCTCCAATTTTCTTGAACAGATCTCTGGTTCTTCCTATTCTGTTGTTTTCCTCTATTTGTTTGCATTGCTCGTTTAAGAAGGCCTTCTTGTCTCTCCTTGCTATTCTTTGGAAATCTGCATTCAATTTCCTGTATCTTTCACTATCTCCCTCGCATTTTGCTTGCCTTCTCTCCTCCGCTATTTGTAAGGCCTCGTTGGACAGCCACTTTGCTTTCTTGCATTTCCTTTTCATTGGGATGGTTTTCGTTGCTGCCTCCTGTACAATGTTACGAGCCTCCATCCATAGTTCTTCAGGCACTCTGTCCACCAAATCTAAATCCTTAAACCTGTTCGTCACTTCCACTGTGTATTCATAAGGGATTTGACTTAGATTGTATCTTACCGGCCCAGTGGTTTTTCCTACTTTCTTCAGTTTAAGCTTGAATTTTGCTATAAGAAGCTGATGATCTGAGCCACAGTCAGCTCCAGGTCTTGTTTTTGCTGACTGTATAGAGCTTCTCCATCTTTGGCTGCAGAGAATATAATCAATCTGATTTCGATACTGCCCATCTGGTGATGTCCATGTGTAGAGTCGTCTCTTGTGTTGTTGGAAAAGCGTGTTTGTGATGACCAGCTTGTTCTCTTGACAGAACTCTATTAGCCTTTGCCCTGCTTCGTTTTGATCTCCAAGGCCAAACTTGCCAGTTGTTCCTTTTATCTCTTGATTCCCTACTTTAGCATTCCAATCCCCTATAATGAGAAGAACATCCTTCTTTGGTGTCACTTCTATAAGGTCTTGTAAGTCTTCATAGAACTGGTCTATTTCAGTTTCTTCAGCACCAGTGGTTGGTGCATAAACTTGGATTACCGTGATGTTAAAAGGTCTGCCTTGGATTCGTATCGAGATCATTCTATCATTTTTGAGATTGCATCCCAGTACAGCTTTCGCCACTCTTTTGTTGACTATGAGGGCCACTCCATTTCTTTTACGGGTTTCTTGCCCACAGTAGTAGATGTGATGGTCATCCGAACTGAATTCGCCCATTCCCGTCCATTTTAGTTCACTGATGCCCAGGATGTCAATATTTATTCTTGCCATCTCATTTTTGACCACCTCCAACTTGCCCAGGTTCATGGTTCTTACATTCCAGGTTCCTATGCAATATTTTTCTTTACAGCATTGGACTTTCCTTTCGCTTCCAGGCATATCCGCAACTGAGCGTCCTTTCGGCTTTGGCCCAGCCGCTTCATCAGCTCTGGATCTACTTGTACTTGCCCTCCGCTCTTCCCCAGTAGCATGTTGGACGCCTTCCGACCTGAGGGGCTCATCTTCCAGCGTCATAACTTTTATATGCCTGTTGTCTTTGTCCATGGAGTTTTCTTGGCAAGGATACTGGAGTGGCTTGCCGGTTCCTCCTCCAGGTGGATCACGTTTGGTCAAAACTCTCCACTATGACCTGTTCATCTTGTGTGCCCTGCTCGGCATAGTTCATAGCTTCTCTGAGTTCTTCAAGCCCCTTCGCCACGGCAAGGCAGTGATCCATGAAGGGTCAGAGCCTATAAGGGAAGGCTATTATGCTTTTCAGGCTTTTTAGTACTTGCTTCTATTTACATGTGTACTTGCCCTATTTAAATGTGATTTCCATGCATGGATTCCTGGTGGGACAAGAAGATGTGCACAGGGAAGAAATCTGGAAGAATGTTACCACCCAGGCAGGCTCACTCTTCAAGCTGCATTGAGCCCGCCAACACCACCCACTGTGCCATACAAAGGGTTGGTTCTCACCTGAAAAGCACCTCTTTTAACCATGAATGAGAAGCAAACACTACCAGGGGAGAAGTGGCTTTTTCACACACTTCTTTTGACTGGCTGGCACCTCAGTTAGCTTCAAAAGCTGTCTACTAAGCTGCTTGGTCTTCTTCTGTTTCCTTTTATTGTATACGAAATAGATAGATAGGAAGGTAGACAGACAGACAGACAGACAGACAGACAGACAAGACAGACAGATATCCCCCAACAAGTAATTTAAGGTTTACTAGGGGCTACTGAGAACCTTGCAATTAATTGGGTTACTAGGTTGCAGCAATCTGCTGTTAACCTGAATTGGAAGTGCTATCCCATAATATTTTTAAAAAGAGGTGGGTCCAGGGTGACAAAATGTCTGTCCATTCACAGTATATTTGGGAAGAAAAGAAAATAAGACAATAAATACACTTCAGTAAATTAGTATTACAGGCTCAGCTATGAATGTTCAGTAACTTTGTTTGAAATGTGCTAGGCAGTTACTTTTTCAATAAAAATGAAAAACTCTCAATCTGCAAGAAACCCTTCTACATCCAGCTGGTGTCTCCAGTGGTTTCTGCTCATTTTAACCACTATGTGGTTGGATTTCACATTTTGAGGCCACTCCTAAAACCCTTCAAACCACAGCAACAATACAGACTAAGACAGAAAACAGATGTGACTTCCCCACACTACATTTCTTCCTAGAGTGAGTAAGCTCCCCACAAGGGGGAAATGGCCTGTTTTAGCCATTACAGCTAGAATCAGAGAACGGTAGAGCTGGAAGGGACCCTGAGAGTCATCTAGTCCCAACCCCCTGCAGTGCAAGAATCTCCAAGGAAGGAGAGTCCACAACCTCCTGAGGGAGTCTGTGCCACTGGCAAACAGCTCTGACTGTCAGAAAGTTCTTCCTGATGTTTGGTTGGAATCTCCTTTCTTGAACTTTAAGCCATTGGTTCAGGTGCTATCCATCTGCAGCAGAAGCAGGAGAAGGAACTGAAAGTTCCAGTTCAGGTTTGTAACATAAAGTAAGTGCAAAACTGCTCTGAAATACATGTGCTAACAGCATACAAGTCATTTTCCATGTAATATTTCTCATTGGAACTTAATCATTCTCTTCTCCCATTATCCATACAATTCAGTTATACTCCTCAATTTTTTTTATTTGCCTCCTGTTCTTTTCCAAGCAAGTGTAAGTACCCCCACAGCCCTTCATGATATGCCCCATCTGTTGTGTCTTGTCCACAAACATTTTTTCTGCAATTCTGATTATTATCAGCCACCCAAAGTCTAAATACTGCCTTAAATAACTTTACTATTTTTCCATGTTGTCTCCCTGTGCTTGGATCTCCTTCCTAGGACCCCTTATGTGAATCCTTTGGCTCAACTCCTTTGTCTCCAGCTGAAGTAAAGCCTAAATATACCATGATTTGGAGGAACATGTGTGAGCTGCAGCCTCATGTGCCTGCTTCCTCTGCTTAGCATAGAGAGGTGCTGTGCAGGAGGATGGAGGGGGTTCATATGTAGTGTCTCAATTGAACTTCAATATTGACAATTTTGATATTTGAATCTATAAAATTCATTCTTGGTTTGTTCCCCACCTTCAACTGTAAAACTTTTAAATATCCAACAAAATCTCAAGTTCTGTTGGTCCCGCCATGAGTGATTATTACTAGTCAGAGAGACCACTGATTTCAGTAAACCCATGCAAACCAGAGCAAATGGATTTAGGATTATAACCACTGCAGGGGTGGGGGGCTTTAAATAATTTGGAGAAATGCCTACCTAATCACAACCTAATATGCACACTATATACAAACTCATTTCGAAATAGTCTGACCAGCTCTAGAATTACAATAGTCAGCAGGTTTGGAGTATCTGTTTCGTCTGCATTTTTCCCTTAATACTTGCAGAAGCTCTGGCCCCCTACTAAACCAAACTGTGTAACAGTCTGCTCTCAGTTTGGCAGTGAGTCAACTGCTCTGGCCTATCCATTTTCATCTCTTTTTTTGGAAAGGGTTGTGGAGAGAGGGGGATGGAACAGAGAACAGTAGGTACGACGTGGGATCCATCTTGGTGCATCATAATTCAAATCTCTGAGATAAGGGGGGGGGGGAGTCTAAAAACCAGGACAATTTCCCCAAATACTTGATATGGGGATGGGTGGATTAAAATAGGAGGCAGAGGCACACTTCACTCTACTCTTAAAATTTCGTATCTTTGATTTCTTGATTGGCTCAGAGCGAGTGAAGACTTTCTTCTTACAACAGTGAGGCAGCCCAGTTAATATTGCCTCTCACCCTCCCCTGAACCCAGTCAGCCAAAGCAGCATGGTGCAATGGCGATGCTTCGGATTTTCCCTCACAGTAGTCAGCTACGGTTTAGGCAGCACTGGGAATTCTGGTGTGTCCAAGTCCTTTGGAATTAAGTCACTGTCCATATTTCGGCAGAGAATGTGGGAACTAATGATGAATATTAAGAGTGTGTTCTGAGGAACACATGATGTTAGATGCAAAAACATAATTACTTCAGTTTTCAAGGCACACCTGATCCTTATCATTGCACACTACTGTTCCTCACTACACAAGTCTAGGATTTATGGAGCTGGGGAAACATAAAATGCCTTGCATTACAAAGAGAAATTTCAATTACGCTTGGGAAATAGTAAATGGAACATTAATTATATCTATCTTGCCCCTCCTAGTTATTGTTTTTTTTTAAAAAAATAATTCATTGCTGGCCCTACCCTTGATGTCTGTAGGTTCACATAATCCCATCTCGGGCCCAGAGCAAATGCAGAACCAGCAGGTGCAACCCAAAACATCCTTGTTCAAAAAGGAATTGTACTGTTTTAAAGGAGTCTTCATATGCTTAGATTATCAGAAACTATTTATTTTACTATTTCATAAACTATAGAAATGTGCTCTGGAGTATGAATATATCAGCTCCTAATGCTCACTAGCCTGAACCTATGCTGGCCAACAACTTACAACAGCTGGCAAGACCTAGACATGGAAAAACGCTTCCTGTTTTGAACTACTGAAATGTGAATATCTAGACTTTGTAAAGTCTAAGAATCACAATTTTTTTACTTTAGGCTATATGTTTGTGCATGTTACGAGCCAATGTGCTTCTGTTAGTAGAAGCAGTATTTTTATGAATAAAAACAGAAAGTTGATGCAAAAATTATCTTGCTCTACAAATTACTGTTGTGTGAAATCTCAACTGAACCCAGAACAATTATAGGAGTACACTTCGTTGAAGTGGACTGATAAGCTATAGGTGGTAGATTGGCAGCCGATGGCTTCCTAAATCTGGCATACAAGAAATGGATAAGCACTTGCAAAGTTTAAATTTCTGACAACGAATAAGGGTGCACTTGCCAGTAGACTTAACCTTTAAGCAAACCCTTATTTCTCTGAGTACAATGTGTGGAAGGCCCTCTTTCAGGGAGGGAATTTAAAAGGAAAGGTTTTTGCAGTAGGGTAGCGAGCTGGCTTCTGAGGGATTGAATGCATATGTTGAGGGGAAACACTTTCTTTGTGTATAATCATCAAGCTGAGGAAAATAATGGCAGAGCAAGATTCAGACATCTGAGTGAAAAACCCCTTGCTAAAAATTAAAGGCAATGGGAGTTAGTGTGTTGGTGTTAGGGTGTTAGTGTATGGTTTTCTATCTTGATTGGATGAGAGAAGAACAAAGTAATTAATAGAAAACAGAGAATGGTTAGATAATAAATAGGGGGGGAAAAGCATATGCATATGCAAAAAGCTGGGAAGTTAGTTGCAAGGGTATATAGCCTGCTCTTAATATGCAAAGATGCACAACACACATATAAATGCTACACCAATGCTGGACACTTTGAAGATGGGTGGCATACGTGACCAGCACAAGCAAAGGGGGAAAACCTCACCCCGACTCATATTCAACTTGGAGCAGGGAATGAATAAATATGAAGTCAATTCAACAGAGCATATCATACATTTTTAACCTCATGGCACAGCAGGGGAAAATATGTTTTAAACCTGTAGCAAGTCAATGAGAAATCTTCCCCACTGGTAAGCACAATAGCAGCCATCCAATTCAATAGACATTTATCAGTGAAACCTGATCGAGATAAATGAGGAAGCAGTTGAGCCACAGCCTTCCTCTGCCTGCTGCAGGCTGCCAGATAAAATGGAAACAAAAGCTCCCTGCTGAGCCTCCCCCCACCAGTCTCCATTAGCACACCCCCCCCCGCTGGTGCTTTACAGTCTGGGGGCTATGCAACAGTGCAGCATGAATCAGTAAGCTGAAAGAAAATAATAAAAAACCACATATGCAGCAGTTAAAAAACACACGCAAAATCTGGATTTGCAAGAGACATCCCCTGTTTTTCTAGTGATACGGCAAGCTTATTATATGACTAATACTGCATGTGCAAAGAAAAAGGTGACTTTATGTATTTTGAAATAACTTCCTATTGTTCTAGTCTATAGCACTCCAAGATTTTATATATTACATGCAAAATCATATAAAACTTAACTGCCTCCAGGTTCATTATACGTTTTCAGAATCAATACATTGGTACCTGGTTTACTCGTGCCAACCTAGCAGTTCGAAAGCACGTCAAAGTGCAAGTAGATAAATAGGTACCACTCCGACAGGAAGGTAAACAGCGTTTCCGTGCGCTGCTCTGATTCGCCAGAAGCGGCTTAGTCATGCTGGCCACATGACCCGGAAGCTGTACACCGGCTCCCTCGGCCAGTAAAGCAAGATGAGTGCCGCAACCCCAGAGTCGGTCACGACTGGACCTAATGATCAGGGGTCTCTTTAGCTTTACCTTGGTTTAGAACCATAATCCATTCCGGAGGTCTGGTTGTAAAACCAAAGCAGGTTGTAACCCAAGGCGCACTTTCACCAATGGGGCCTCCCGTCCAAAATTGGATGTAATCCAAGAAAATGGGTTGTAATCCAAAAAAAGGGACACACACTTCCGGGTTTGACGTGGTTGTAATCCAAAACGGTTGTAATCCAAAGTGATTGGAAACCAAGGTACCGCCGTAGTGTTGTATATCACATGGTTACATTGTTATGATGCTTACTTTAACCAAATATAGCAACTTGGTTGCTATATTTAAAGTTGGTTAAACTATGCATCATAACAAGCGTTTGAGATGATGCTCTGCCTTCGTAAATTGAAAGAAATTTTCATTCTCTTTTAATCCTACAACCATTTTTGCACACCAAAAAAACTAAGGCAAAAGGAGCTACTCATCCTACTCCAGTTTCTGCTCCCCCCCCCACATGTGACTTTGATGCCAAGACCCCTTAAATCCACAGAGTGATATAGACATAATGCAGTATGTGGCTTCAACCAGCCTGCTGTGGTAAAACGGGGATTCAAGGGGATATTCCTTTTGCAAGGTAATAGCTGTGTACTATCATCCAGTAGTTCTGCAATGCACCTAGTGATCACCTATTTCTGGACAGTCCATTTATGGACTATGCCAGCAGTGGTGGGCTTTGGGGTCTCAAATTTCAGTGGTGCCCTGTGCCCCCCTCCATTCTACATTATAGTTTCAGCACTCCCGAAGCTGCGCGCCCAGTGCAACTGAACCAGTCGTGCTACCCCAAATCCATACCTGATGCCAGTTTCACATGTGTTATTTCAGTTTCTACATTGATCTGCATTGTTTTAAAACAATAACATCAATTCACATTGTTTTCAAAGCAATTTATCATAAAATGAGCATTTAAAAAAAAATCCTAACAAGAGCTATAGCGCAGAATCTGAAGACGTAATAAAACTGAATTCTGATCCGCGTATTAGTCTTGGAAGTTTGGTTGGGTGACTTAATAATGCAGGTTGGACTAAATCCTCATGTATCTCTAAATGCACTTAGTTTTTATTCGAGGTTGTGAGAATCATAAGAGTAGGAAATTCAGCATTACAGTAGTTGTGCATTTATTAGATTAATTAGCTATGCTCTGTTATAGAACAAGAAAAATGTTGAACTTTAAGTAGCAGAGGCACAAGTAGGCCTACAGATCATGGTGAATCAAATTTTAATTTCCTCCTAAGGTGGGAGGATGAAAAAATACAAACAAAGAATTCGTCTTTCTAATGATTTGTGTCCAGTATATAAACACTTTTAAGGCTCTGTGGACAACCAAGGAGTGCCAAGCCTTTTCCAACGGATGTTTTGGATCAGCACAAAAAGGCGGGAGAATGAGTTCCTGTTGAATGTGGAATTTTGTAAGAACTTTTAGTAGAAAAGAGGGATATGTATGCAAGACCACCTTATAAATGCGTTGTTACCGACAAGGCACACAGTTCTGAAGCTCGTCTCATCGAAGTTATCGCAACCAAAAATAGTACTTCAAAAGAAAGGTTCTTTAAGGAGATTTGGCGTAGCGGTTCAAATGGAGGCCGTTGCTGTGCCAGAATGCAAGTTCCATGACGGAAAATGGTGAGTCACTGGAGGATGCTGTAACATAGTTCCTTTGAGGAAACATTTGATTAGAAGATTTTGTGACAGCGAAGAGTGGCCAGCAGAACTTAAAATCAAAGAAATGGTGGAAAGCTGGCGTTTTAATGTATTAGCCCGTAGGGCATTTTGAAGACCATGTTGGAGATAGTGGAGAACATCTGGAACCGTTACTCTGTGTGGCCATAGATGAGAAGCTTTACACCAGGAGGTAAAGGCTGATCACGTTAATTGATAAATACGTCTTGTGGATGGACATCTAGAAGCTAGAATGGTGGAGATAACATTCTCATCCAGACCACGAGATTTCAGTCTATGGCGCTTAAACGCCATGCAGTCATCTTCAACCACTGTGGGACTGAATGAGTCAATGGTTCCTGGCAAAGTAAATTGGACAATATGGAAGATGAAATGGTGGGGCCACTGAAAGAGCCTGAAGCTCTGACAGCCAAGGCCTGTGGGGCCAGAACAGTGCAACAAGAACCACCTGAGCTTTTTCCAACCTGATCTTCCAGAGGACTCTCGGAATGATGGCTTGAGGAGGGAAGGCATACAAGAGTTCCTTCAGCCATGTTGTCATTAGGGCATCCCAGGCATCTGATTGGTTGTCTTGGAACCTGCTGAAGTAATGGTGTAGCTGACGGTTTAGCTTGTGAGCAAAGAGATCAACTTGTAGAGGACCCCAGTAGTGTTGAATCTGAAGGAACACCTGTTCGTTGAGTTTCCATTCCCTTTGATGTAAAGTATTGCACTTGGGCAAAAAAAATGAGAGGCACAAATACAAGATGGGTGACACCTGGCTTGAGAGCAGTACATGTGAAAAGGATCTAGGAGTCTTGGTTGACCACAAACTTGACATGAGCCAACAGTGTGACGCGGCAGCTAAAAAAGCCAATGCAATTCTGGGCTGCATCAATAGGAGTATAGCATCTAGATCAAGGGAAGTAATAGTGCCACTGTATTCTGCTCTGGTCAGACCTCACCTGGAGTACTGTGTCCAGTTCTGGGCACCACAGTTCAAGAAGGACACTGACAAACTGGAACGTGTCCAGAGGAGGGCAACCAAAATGGTCAAAGGCCTGGAAACGATGCCTTAAGAGGAACGGCTAAGGGAGCTGGGCATGTTTAGCCTGGAGAAGAGGAGGTTAAGGGGTGATATGATAGCCATGTTCAAATATATAAAAGGATGTCACATAGAGGAGGGAGAAAGGTTGTTTTCTGCTGCTCCAGAGAAGCGGACACGGAGCAATGGATCCAAACTGCAGGAAAGAAGATTCCACCTAAACATTAGGAAGAACTTCCTGACAGTAAGAGCTGTTCGACAGTGGAATTTGCTGCCGGGGAGTGTGGTGGAGTCTCCTACTTTGGAGGTTTTTAAGCAGAGGCTTGACAACCATATGTCAGGAGTGCTCTGATGGTGTTTCCTGCTTGGCAGGGGGTTGGACTCGATGGCCCTTGTGGTCTCTTCCAACTCTATGATTCTATGACTCTATGATTTACCTGGGATCTGCTCAACCAAACTGCTTGCTGTCACTGGTGATATGTTCTGCCGTGAGGCTGAGGAGGTGATGCTCAGGCCCAATTGAAGAGAAGAGCCGATTCTTTCTGGAGAGATTCCAAATGGGTGTCTCCTTAACGAGATATGTGGGCTTTTGTTGTTGAGTTGTCTGTTTGAAGGAGGACGTGTTGGACAATCAACAACAAGGATGGAGATCAACAATGTTCCATCCTTGTAAACTGGTGTCCGTGGTTATCTGAGTGTTGCACGGATTTCTGAATGGAGTGCCTTGCCAAGGATTGGAGGTTTGCACCCACCATAGAATGAGTTGAGGAGATATAGAGTGAAGACCTGGGGCCATTGTGAATGATCGCCCATTAATGTAGAAGTAAAAACCACTGCAAGGTTCTTGCATGGTGTTTCGCCCAAGGTATAATCTGAGAGGCTTACATGCAGAGACCTAGAATTGTTGACAGTTGTTTGACCTTCATCTTTTTTGTCTTTAAGATCAAAGCTGCCGCTGCGGAGATTTTGCTGATCTGCTCTGGTGAAGAGCCAGGAGACCTGAACTGTATATCTAGCAGGGCTCCTAGGTGAATAATCCTTTGTGATGGAACCAAGCATCTTTTTTTGTAGTTGATCAAGAAGCCGGGAGACTCTAATGCCTTGAGGGTGATGTGCAAATGGAGATGAGCCTGTTGAAGCCTCCGAGCCTGTTGCCTGGAGGAGCAGGTGGTCTAGGAATGGATAAATATGAACACCTTGTATACGCAGGTGCGCCACTAGGGTGATCATTATCTTTGAGAAAACTCGGGCGAAGAGGGTAGACCAACAGGGCTGGTGGGAAAAGAGGGAGCCCATCCCTTGCCCAAACCCCCGGTGAGCTGCTGCCGGTCCACATCGGCAACAGCGCGCACGGTGGAGCCGCCAGGCTGATTCGCGAGGAGGTCCCTAAAGGCAGCGCACCTCGGGGGAGAAGGAGGCCGAAGGCGGACCGATAATCTCCACTCCTTGGGGAGGGAGGTGTGCGCAAAGCAAAAGGAAACTCAACCCGGATTGGGCTCGCTGCCACGGACTCCCCTCCCTGCACCCTCCTGGCTCTATCCGCCACAGGATCCTAAGGACAAGTGACACCCCCCTCGCGTTCCTCTCCAAGTCCCAACAGGGGTCTCTCCAAAGTGCGCTTTGGCGCATGGCAGCTGGCATCTCTTGTGCGTGTCTCTCTTTCTTTCCCTCCTTCTTCTCCGGCACTGGGTCCCTCTGCCACCGCTGTCACTGCAGCATCAAAGGCTGTGCTGCTGCAGCAACCACCCCCTTCCTTAGTACCGGGAGTCGCCTGTGCAGCCGCCACTCCAGGCCCCAGAGCAACGCCAAGCGGCTCGGCCCCAGAAGTGGCTGCCGTGGCATTCCCTCACAGGGCACAGGACAGTGTGGGCAGGATGCAGTAAGGGTTTTTATACTGGGTAGTAGATTGCAGCCTGGTTTATTGCTTTCATTTTATGGATCAATGGCCTTGTTAGATAGTAAAATTCATGTCTAATTGCTGTTTTAGGGGTTGCTTTTCATAGTCTGGAACAGATTAATCCATTTTCCATTACTTCCTATAGGAAAGCACACCTTGGTTTAAGTCCGCTTTGGTTTAAGACTGGACTTCAGGAACAGATTAAGGTTGTAAACCAAGGTACCACTGTACAGTGGTGCCCCGCAAGACGAATGCCTCGTAAAATGAAAAACGCGCAAGACGAAAGGGTTTTTCGGTTTTTGCGTCGCTTCGCTAGACGATTTTCCCTATGGGCTTGCTTTGCAAGACGAAACGTCTTGCGAGTTCTTGCAAGTTTGTTTCCTTTTTCTTAAAGACGCTAAGCCGTTCATAGCCACTAAGCCGCTAATAGCCGTGCTTCGCAAGACGAATAAACCGCAAGACGAAGAGACTCGCGGAACGGGTTAATTTCGTCTTGCGAGGCACCACTGTATAGATATTTGCATAAGACTCAAAGACAGGAGTTAAAACTAAGGAAGACTAGATAAAATAAAGCAACAATAAAATGAGATCAAAATTGAAAACCTCTTTGCTCCTGCCTGAGGTCATGTGAGAGGATATACCCAATCCACTGTTCCCAGTGCCCCATGAAATAAATGTGTAGAAACACCTGTTGATGCTACAAGCTAAACCACCATTCAGCTTTTTGTCTGAACTTGACCCTGGTGCAGATGCAACACCAAGCCCCCCAGTATGGTTTGTTTCCGAACAGCAGCAGGAGTGGAGCAAAGCACTTGTGATTTCAGTAGCATGCATCAGCACTTAAATCATAGTTCAGTCTAACTATGGTTTCATGACATGCAGACCAGGTCATTGTCAGAAGTAACCACAGGAGTGGAAAACCCTGCGTGCTTTTTCAATGGCATGGAAGTAGCTGTGGACATAGCCGTAGATATGCACATATATTAAGGGGGTCTAACATTCAGCCAGGAACACAGGAAGAGCAAGCAGATTGCTTCATATGCAAAAGTACAATTTGTAAGAAGCAAACCTACAATAACTAAACAATAGGAATTGCTAGTGAAGTTCTCCTGAGCCAAGCTTGAAAAAGAACTTTGGGGTTTATAAAAGCATGCCTCAAAAGAAGAGGATATTACAAGACTGCCAAATTCTCCTTTGGGAACAAATGGAGCCATCTGTTTCTGTGGAGGTGGAGGAAAGGATTCCAAGATGATGATAACCTTTCTGAACCTTCAGAAGAACTCGGGAAATTTCTGTGTTTATCCCAGGGGTGCTTCTCTACTTTCAGAATTTCAGTCAATGTGGGGTTTTATACTCATTTTAGTCTACAGCTTTAAGAGCTGTGTGTATGAAGCAATGAAGTTCAGAACTGGGAGCCAAGCTGGTGAAAAAAATGCACAACAGCTACAGCAGGTAAAAGCTACGTATTTCTGTGAAATGACAGTAATATCTAGCACTTTCCTTGTGAATACACTCTGTGTTTTATATATTTGTTCTGACTCACCAGCACTGACCTTTTATTCAACAGAAAATAAAATATAATTTAGATAATCCTTAAAGGGCTCAGAGAAAGGCAACAGAGAATGCTGATATTAAAATTCACCAATAATTAATAATGATCCTTAACTAGCTATTTCTATTTGTACTGCTTAATGAGTTTTCAACACAAATTCATCATAGGCTGTCTCAGGAAGCTAGCAGCAAATCTGGGATTTTCGATTGATATAAAACAGAAATAACAGACCTCAATTTTGTCTGTTTTGGCATCTCCCCAGTATATCTTGTTTTCAACATAATCCAGAGCCAAGCCATTTGGCCAGCCGAGAGAAGTATTCACCAACACAATTCTGTCTGATCCATCTAATGCAGCTCTCTCAATCTTTGGATTCTCTCCCCAGTCAGTCCAGTACATATAGCTGTAAGGAGAAACAGAAATGTTGCAATAAAATGCTATCATCACACACACAAATAGTCATTTGTTTGCATTTTAGCAGAGTTGATAGGAATTTGGGCTGTGGCCTTTGCTTTCTTTAGCTAAAGAGATTCACTGAAACAGATTAGTTGATTTAAACTGCTTTGCAATCTGATGTAAATTTCTCATAAATGTATAACCTAGAAATGTATACGCATTGAGCATTGTGTGGTCATCACTATGAACACACTGAAAGAGATATCAAGAACTAGATGCAGTTCTTTCACTTTTTAAACACACGAGAGATTTGGGGGGGGGGGGAGTCTCCCAAATGGAAAGTAAAGTGTTTTAAATAGAACAATATTTAATGCTTACAGGCTGAGACTTACATCTGCTTATGTTTACATTTTTAAAGACAGAAAGAATAAAACTGCATATAAAGCATATGGGAGATCAAGTGAGTAGCTATTCAAACACTAACTGAAAAGTAATTAAGGAATTACACCATATTGTCCTAAAACATGGTCAACATGTCATCTATTGAAAAGGTTCAGGGCAATTAAAAATCTTTTCGTGTTGTAAGCCACCTTGAGCATGATTTCAACTATGGAAAGGCAACATGCAAATAAAATGAGGATTAAAAATTGATCAAAATAATTTTAAAAGAAAAAAATGCATCAATGTTAAAATTTTGTTAAACCACTCCAGAGATTTATTACAATAGAAAACAGGCAACTCCCGATTTAGGTGCGTCCAAATGAGGCGCGATCACACGCCCCAAAGACATCGTGAAAAGGGGTGGGGCAGGCTTAACAAGGATTGCCTGCATATTAAAGCATCCCATATTCCAGAAAAACACCTAGACCCACAGAAACAGTGTACAAATGACTTGGCGATTGTGTAACCAGATCAATTCTCTGCCTGGACTTTTCTGGTACTGTCTCTTTACAGACTCAGCCAATCATTTGTAGATTGATTGACTGCTAGAACTATTTAGGAAGCTGACTAGGAAACATAGGCAGGGGGTTCACATGAAAATCAAAGCTGCCTCTCTCTAGAATGGGGCCTCTTAGATTGTCCAAATCTCCAGGCTGGCCTTTTGCTTAGTTCAGTCATGTCAGCTACTCATCACTATTTACCAGTTCTCCCACGGAAGTAGCTGAGGTGTGTAAGAAGGGCCAGCGCTGTTTCCACTGTAGAATAGTCCTCTGCTTGCATCTCAGCTAAGTGACTGAGATGCATAACAGTGTATTGTGTCAGGGGACTGACAGGCTATTTGTAAACACAGTGGAAATCCATTCAGAATGGATGTGGCCTTGAGGTCTCCAACTGCTTATGCTTAATCTAAGTAATGCAGAACTGAGATATCTGTTTCTGAATCAGGGCAAGCTGAAAACCCATGAAATGAATTGGTTTGATATAGCAAATTAGTGCATCTTACCCAACCATGGGATCCAAAACTATAGCTCTAGGTTCTTCCAAGTCTTCTGAGATCAAGATCTTCCTCATGGTTCCATTAAGCCTTGTTACTTCAATGCGGTCTGTGCCAGTATCAGTCCAATAAAGGTTACGGGCAATCCAGTCCACAGCAATGCCATCAGGGTGTGCAATTTGTGCTTGGACAATAAACTCACTAGCCGACCCATCAATGAAAGAGCGCCGGATGGCCCTCACCTCATCATCTGTCCAGTAGATGTACCCTTCTACAGGATCATAGTCAATAGCAATGGCATGTCGAATATCTTCCAGTTGCAAAACAATATCAGTGAAATCTGGAGTGTCCAATGATATCCGTCTCAAATCAGTTCTCCGGGCTAACAGAAGCAGCTCCATGGCACCTGTACAGATATATATATATATACACACACATATATTTAAAAATCTTAGAACAAAGATATCCAAATAATTTTTTAGAAGTTCTTACATTTGTACCATGCCCTTAATCTAAAACGCTCAATGTGTCAATTTTACACATTTCACAAGCAAGTAAAGGTAAAGGGACCCCTGACCATTAGGTCCAGTCACGAACGACTCTGGGGTTGCGGCGCTCATCTCGCTTTATTGGCCGAGGGAGCCGGCGTACAGCTTCCGGGTCATGTGGCCAGCATGACACTTCTGGCAAACCAGAGCAGCGCACGGAAACGCTGTTTACCTTCCCACCGAAGCAGTACCTATTTATCTACTTGCACTTTGACGTGCTTTCGAACTGCTAGGTTGGCAGCAGCAGGGACCGAACAACCGGAGCTCACTCCGTCGCGGGGATTTGAACTGCCGACCTTCTGATCGGCAAGCCCTAGGCTCTGTGGTTTAGATGGATTGGGTAATTTGTCACTTGCCAAAGACCACCCTGTACAACTAAACATTTTTATTTTCAAAAAGTAAAATATTATCATCTCTTGCAGCTACAACACATGAACAAAAGCAGCACCTGTCTGAAAAATTCAGTTCAGAACCTAAAGGAACACAATTCAGAACCACTTAACCATACTTTTTGGGGGGAAGGAGTAAAAATTACAGCCTGTTGCCCCTTCCTTTTCAGAGTTTACACCGAAGTTTACATTACCATCCTTCTAGAACATAGTTAAATGCATAGATGTAAATGGTTTCTTCAAATTTCAACTGCTCACCATTCCGAGTTATCTTCTGTACACATAAAGCATCTGAGACAAAGAAAATCCCAGGAAAATCAGCTGAATGTTACATGGGTTAACATGTGCACCCAGTAAATGTAGCATGTTGGGGTATTTCCCCACATCCATAAAAAATGTAGGATTAATGGGCAAAAAAACCCAGAAAGAAGCTGAGGGGGGAATTCAAAGAAATTATTGATTTTTGCCACTGGAATGCCTTTTTCTCTTATCCACTATTAATGTATTGGGGTTTTTAAAATGTCTCTCAAACAAATATTAATCCAGAAAAACAGACTTCTTCTAACATCACATCCATGGTTCAATCGGGAGACACTTTAGTACTCCAAAGGTGTGTTGGAATGTAGCCTAAAATAGAAAATCCACCCCAAACAACATTAAGGGCATTAAGGGCGTTTTCTTTACAAGTCTGGAATAGTGTTAAGCATTCAGAAGCAAAGATGAGAAGAGCACTCTGGTATCATAATGATCAAGACATTCCCTCATATATCTGAACCATTAAAAATGCATTTACCCACAAATATAGTTCAGGTAGCAGAAAAGCATTTTGAATTTCAAGTCCACAGACAAAAGCAAATGAAGAATTTGTAGGCACAGTAGCGTCAGACTTTCCTGATTGGCATTAGCCACAATTAAGCAGCCAAGAGTGGGGCACATGATTATGTGTTCTGTCGCCTGTGCTCTGCAACTCCGCTTCACCTACCCACTGGAGACAGTACCATCAGCTATCTTCAAGCAGGAGCAGGAGCTGTTATTTTGTCTCTGTTTTACTCTCACATGCACCTGCACCTGCAGAGGCCTCTCTTGGCATCCACAGTGTTTCCTCCCCCCCCCCCAATTGAAATACAAATTCTATCATAGCCAATAGATGTCCACAACAAGTTTTTTCTAGTTTGCAAAACAGGCCAAAAAAGGCTGGCAAGCCCTGTGCTATAAAATAATAATAAAATAAAAAATCCTAGCACAGTAGTGTGTAGACTACTAACTTTCATGGACTTATGTGCAATGGTGTTCTAGCCTCAGCATGTTGAATATACAGCCAAATTCTTATTCTACTGGGGCAGTACAGGAAATACAAAAACCATTGCAAATCTTTGGGTTCTCATCTTCTATACATGCGCATGCGGCAAAACCCGGGAAAATACTTCCGGGTTTGCTGCGTACGTATCCCGAAGGATATGTAACCGGAGGTGAAGGCAACTAGAGGTACCAGTGTACATTAAAAATGTAAGACAAGACTCCAACGGCCGGCTTGAAGATTCAGCTAATATATTCTGGCTTTGTCAATGCAAACTCAGGGGCATTATTTCAGGTTTTGGTACGGGGGAAGTATAGATTCACAGCCAGGATCAAAGGACTGCTCCTGGATATGTTCCAGGCTAAACTGCAAAAAAGCAACACATTGTAAGAGGATTTGCTGTAGTTTGTATACCTCACAGCAACTAGAAATATTGAAACTGCCGAGTTTGGACAGTACATTTAAGCTTTTACCAGACTGACAGTTATTCTCAGTATATAATGTGTGAACAGCTCAATGTACATTAAAATAAGAAAGGAAGTGAAGAGGTTAAATCTTTTTCCAAAAATTGCCTGAGTCAGTAGCCATTGTCAGAACTTGTGGCAATTAAGTCCATAAGCTTAGTTGAAGTTTGTGTTAATTAGGATTTCCTTTTTTCTGAACCTACCTCAGTGGGTGAGAATGGCCAGAGTTTCAGTTTTATGAGAGACGGAGAAATAATGTCTCTGTATCTATTTGATCAATACCATTCCTGACTTTGCAAGCCTCTATTATGGTAGAGACTATTTCACACCCAACAGCACTACCGCACTAACATGGCACGAGCTTTATGCAGCATCTGGTACAATGAAAGGGAGAGCCTATGTAAAATGAAGTTGTCAGCAGTAGCCATCACATATTCATACACACTGCTTGCTCTTGGCTTCTCTATCACACTCAGCTTATTTCTGTTGCTCTGTACAAGAGTTCTGGCACTTTCGAGGTGAGACACTGGAGGAGTATTGAACTATGATTTTGGCTCAGCTCACTAATGAACTAGGATTTTTGGCTTACATCCATTGCTAAGTGTTATTTTGAAAACATGTGGAAACTGAAATTACCGTATTTTTCGCTTTATAGGACGCACTTTTCCCCCTTCAAAAATGAAGGGGAAATGTGTGTGCGTCCTATGGAGCGAAGACACCTTAGCCCCGCGGCCCTCTCCTGGCTGGAGAGGTAACGCGCGGCTATGGCAGGAGCCTCCATAGCCGCGCGTCACCTCTCCAGCCGGGAAAGTGCACGCGGAGCTAAAGCAGCCCCCCACGACCCTCTCCCGGCTGGAGAGGTGACGCGCGGCTATGGCAGGAGCCTCCATAGCCGCGTGTCACCTCTCCAGCCCGGAGAGCGCGCACGGAGCTAAAGCAGCCCCCCGCGACCCTCTCCCGGCTGGAGAGGTGACGCGCGGCTATGGCAGGAGCCTCTATAGCCGTGGCGTCACCTCTCCAGCCGGGAGAGCGCGTGCGGGGCTAAAGAAGCCATAGCCCCGCGACCCTCTCCCAGCTGGAGAAGTGACGCGTGACTATGGCAGCAGCCTCTCCGCTGCGCCTTTCCGCTGCTCCCTGACCTGCTCTTTGGGGCTGGTGGTGGGCTTCCCCCTACCATCCCCAAAGAGCAGGTCGAAAGGAACCTGAAGCCTGGAGAGCGCACTGACCCCTCTAGCTCTCCAGGCTTCCAAGGTAGCCGCCTGAACGCACCTTAAACGGCACCTTGTTTTAGAGCGGGAAAACAAGAGGGGGAAAATTCTCCCACTCTCTGCGCAGCGCTTCCTGCCGCTTCGCTGAAGGGGCGCTGGGCAGAGAGCGGAAGAATTTTTTCCCCTTGTTCTCCCCCCTCTAAAACAAGGTGCGTCCTATTGCCCGGTGCGTCCTATGGTGCGAAAAATACGGTAGGTGCCCAACTCAGTTATTATCAGACAAAAAGAATTAATTCACACAGCATTTAAGTAATACTATGCCATTTGCAATTTCAGCTCCTTGATGAATATTTCTTTTGAAGATTTCCAAAATGGCTAGAAACAGGACACTAGGGGGGAAAGTGATTGTTTACAACTGCCTCTCCCAGATACAATTAAAATACACGTGCATACAAGGTGGTTTTTATATGCTGCAAATTGAGAAAGCAAACGTTCATTGACATGGAAGCTACTCTGCTGGGGTCAGCCAGGTTCACCTTTGGCTGTATGGATCATCTGTCAATGCCAAGGCACTATAAATTGTAGTAATTCACAGAGTGTTCCCTCACTCCCAATCCTCTTCCTGATGATCCAGCCTTATGCACCGAAGAATAAAATACTCCTGTTACTTAAAGAATCAGAACACTTGAATTTTTAAAAAAATTATGCTTGCCATAAACTTGCAAAAAATGCTATTAGGTCTTACACAAGGGTTTGGTTCCGGGAGTCCATATACGTAAAAATGGGTAAAGCCAGGAACCCCCGGAACTGCACCCCCCCCATGGCAGACGGCTGCCTACCCGGCTTCAGAAAGGCAGCAGAAGGGCTCTGGCAGTGTCCCAGAGCCCTCTTGCCACCTTTCAAAGCCCAGTAAGCACCTGCCCAGCTTTGGGAAGGAACCTCTAGAACCCTGCCAGAGCCCTCGCGCCTCGTTAACAAAGCACAGTGCCGCACTTAACCAGCTTTGGGAAGGCAGCTTTGGGATGCTGCCGAAGCCTTCAAGCAGCACAGGTGGTGGCTGTCAGGGACTGGGCAGAGGAGGAATGGTGGAGACCGCCTCCCCAGCCTGACCTTTCTAGAGGAGAAGACAGTTTCTATTTATAACAGGGGTTTGAGGGAGGTCATAGCTCAGAGGCAGATGAGGGGAAAAGTTGGGAAATAATGGGAGAGGAGGAGGGAGAGGAAGCACCAGGGGGGCAACAGCTGATGGACAGTGTCTTTAGAAAGCATTCCAGACCCACCATCTCCCAGAACCTGGCAAGCCTTGAAAGTAAGAGAGCAAAGGGCTCAAAGACAGAGGTCGCTTGCCAGTAGCCATAGCGGAGGTGATGAGGATGACGAATGAGGAAGTGGGAGAGACGGGGTGGGCGGGCTGGAGATTCACTCGGGTCAACGCCATTATCCAAGAGGCTGGGTTCTATAGCCTCTCTCTGTAAATACTGAATAAAAAGCAGACGGTAAAAACATTCCTTGTCTTTGTACGTTCCTGGGCAACCAGCCATGCGAGTTGCTGACAGCAGCCTGACAGTTGTATGGAAATAAGCAAATAGAGAGTGGGCTTCCTCCACTCTTTGTTTATTTGTTTAAAGCCCCCCCCCCGCCCCATGCAAAGCTGTGATCACATAAGTAAAGCCAGTATAAAATTTAAGTTACCCGTATTTCACTGAGAACCCTTCCTCTTCATTTTCATTCCATTTGGGAAAATGGATGTTGGTATTGTTTAGGCACCAACATTGGTCAGTTGGATTTAATTTATGTGGGTTAAAAATAAAAAATATTTCAGCACTCGCTTCTCTTCAAGCGGTCTTCAATTTTGCATAATAATAATAATAATAATAATAATAATAATAATAATTTATACCCCACTCATCTGGCTGGGCTTTCCCCAGCCACTCTGGGCGGCTTCCAACAAAATATTAAAAATACAGTAAAGCAACAGACATTAAAAACTTCCCTAAACAGGGCTGCCTTCAGATGTCTTCTTAAAGTCAGATAGTTGTTTATTTCCTTGACATCTGATGGGAGAGCATTCCACAGGGCAGGTGCCACTACCAAGAAGGCCCTCTGCCTGGTTCCCTGTAGCTTCACTTCTCACAGTGAGAAAACTGCCAGAAGGCCCTCGGAGCTGGACCTCAGTGTCTGGGCTGAATGATGGGGTTGGAGATGCTCCTTCAGGTATACTGGGCCGAGACCGTTTAGGGCTTTAAAGGTCAGCACTAATACTTTGAATTGTGCTTGGAAACGTACTGCATCTTCCCATACTTATTGTTTGATTTAAATAAAACAAATTGTAAAGCAGTAACATAAGTTTAATTGACTTCACTGACATGATTAAATAGCACATGGGAAGCAGTCTATAAAGAACTACAGTTTTATAACTCAAAACTATGTTAGGTGTGCAAAGGAGTGGCAGATGAGAAGAATGGGAAGTAAATTCAAATTTGGCTACCCATTAGTCATCTATGCTACTTAACAAAATAAGAATTCCCTTTCAAGTTTGCCTATTCCAGCAGCCTCTTTCCATCTGTGGCCAGTGAGATGGTACCAGGAATTCCACAAGCCGGATATGAAGGCAAAGGGCCCTCTGCACGTGCTTCTCCCAAAGACAAATGCTATAGAGATAAATACTTCCTCTGCACATTGGAGCTTCCATCTTGCTATGTTGGCATTCCACCACTGATGGAATCCCCTTCAAAAAGCCATCTAAGCCAGTGACCATCACCAGAGTTTGTTACAGCAATTCCTAAGTTTATGGAAGTATTTGATAAAGAAGTACCTTCTTTTCTCTATCCTAAATCTAGCATTCATCAAACTCTGGTACAGTTGCTGGCATAGCAAGTCATATCTGTCACACAAGAAGACCAGACCTTCCCTCCATTTTCCGTCCTTGCGACAAACCTATGCAACAATGATCTACAGCATCTGTAGAGCAGTTGTAAATTTTCTGCAGGATTATTACTTAGCATATTCTCACTGTTAATATTTTATGTTGATTGCTTTATGCAATTTTGACTACCAAGGAAAGTCTTGGGACATAATGTAAGCCTAACTGAAAGTGTTGTGCTGATATGTTTCCAAAGCCAAATATGGAATTTATTGAAATAAAAAAGTGATACATTGGTTTCATAAATAACAGGGATGAACAACAGAGAAATAATATAAAAGTTATGCCATGTGGTCCAGAAGCACCAATCTGGTCTGTAACAGGTAGGGTTGCCATCGTACCTATACAGGATTGTCCTGTATTTCCATATAAAATGCTATATCCTCTATTGATACAGTTTTGTCCTGTATTTCAGGCCCCAGGGTCACCCAATAAGGTTCATGACAGAGACAGGATTTGGACATTAGTCTCTTCAATTTAAGTCTGTTCATTATATCGCACTGGCTCTGGGCAGATATATTTACTGAAAGAACAGCATAGATTGTTCTGTACCTGAAAAGAAAACATTGTTTGGATTTATATCTCCTGAAAACACGGATTTGCTTTTTCCGTTAGATTTTCAAAGTGACAACTGAGAACAGATGAAAGAATACTGTACTAACAAATCTAGGCCTCTAATGCTATATTGTCATTAAATAAATGATTGGAATATTTGAGTAAAGATTTGAATATTTGAAAAAGAAGCTACAACAAATTTTGCAGAACTGTATCCTTCCTCCCTTGCCTGAAAGAATATTTAGACAGACAACATAAAGATAATTAGTTTATGTATTAAGCAGTTATAAGTCGCAGTAATGAAACTGTTTTTTAATGAGTTGGTAATTTATAGGGACAAATTCTGCAAGTTTAGTTTAGCCTTTCAGTTTCTTTATGATATACCGTATTTTTCACCCCATAAGACGCACTTTTTCCCTCCTATAAACTAAGGGGAAATGTCTGTGCGTCTTATGAAGCAAATACCCTCCTCCTTGGCTTGTTTTAAAGCAGCAAAGTGGGACAGGAGCCGCTTACACGGGTGTAAAGCAAGCACAGCGGGAGCCGTGTAATCCCTCCGCCCCCATGCTCGGCCGCCCCCTTGGGGCAATGCTCGTGTGGGCGACGTCCCACATCCCCACAGGCAACGTGCCGCCACACAAGACCCTCCCTCCGCCACTGGTCTTGCTGGGATAGTAGTGCCTTCCTTTGCAGAAGTTTGAAATTTGAAGGGTGGCTGTGGTTTGCTCCTTGTGTTGTGCACAAAGGTGTGAATTGGGTAGGTTTGACTTTAAATGGGAATTGCATCAGATTTCCCACTCATTCCTCCCTCATATAAAAGCCCCCAGAGATCTCTGCAATAAAAAAAGGAAGAAAGTCACACTTCTTTTGGCTTTATTAAAATAATTGTGTAGGGCCAAACCATACAGTCCTTAGATCTAAGGGACTCAATATGGGAAGCTCATATATTTCCACTGCCTGCCCCCCTTACCAGGGGATAAAGTCTCTCTTCATTTGTTAATGACAGTGATGGTTCTTAATGCCACTGTTGACTCCTGTTCACTTTACATGGCTGAAATATTATTCTGATATACTGGTAGTTTATTAAATAGTTTAGTACAACATTTGATTCAGAATTTTTTTTCAGTTTTCCACCTCTAAAAACTAGGTCAGGTGTGTCTTATGGAGTGAAAAATATGGTATCTATGGCACAAATTATTTTAAGCAAGCTTTCTGTGGATCCACATAGCCATGATTAAATAGAAACAAAGGGGGGAAATGAGCAAGGAGAAACAGCTGCTGCAACCTATAAAATGCTCAATTTTTTTTTAAAAAAAGCTATCTGCATTTCTAAGTAAAATCTTGACATTAGTTGAAAAAGTAATTTGGTGTTTTATATTTTTATCATTTCTAACACTTGATAACTTACAGCTAGAATAGGTGAACAGACCATTTTAAAAGCATTGTGTTTGATGTGATCAGAGGTGACATCAAAATTCCAACCACACACACATCATTGTGTGAATCAGCCCTGCAAGCCTAGTGGTTAATGTTGCCCCCTTTCACCTGCACTTCTTATTGAACAATAAACATATATACCAAGAGAGGCATATAAGAGAGAGTGTGCTTCTCCTGATATTTGGCCCAAGTCATTTATGGCTTTGCATGTCAATATAAGCACTTTAAATTGGACTCAGAAGGACAAAGACAACCAGCGCAGGTCTTTCAAGAACTAGTGTAATATTTGCCCAGCCAGCAGTGCTCATAAGTAGCATGGCTGGATACTCCATTCTGTCCTAGATGTAGTTTCTGAATCTTCAACACATTACAACAGTCCAGTCTTGAGGTCTGTGAGATGATCCATGGTTCTTTGAACAAAACATGGTTTAAACAACAATAACATTATTATCGCAGCCCACTGTGAAAAGTGTGTGCGTTCATAACATATTAATTCAACTTTAGGATAAATACTTCATACAGGTTATCATTTAGTTCCAGAAAAAGCATTTTGTTCCTTAGCATTAAGTGACAGATTAGAGGTGACAGCCATCTGGGTGCCATAGTCAGGGTGTGTTTATAACATGCCCAGAATGGCTTATGAGTCTGGCAATGGCATTAAATCAGGCCTGTCTGCCTTTCCCACACAGTACTGCTGCCAGTCTTGAAGCCCATCAAATTAAATGAGAAATTACCCCCTTTTAAGCTTGCTCTCCTTTTCAAGCCCCCAATGCACTTCCAACAGGTTCTTTGGCATGTGAGCACACAGTATCCTCCCACAAAGCTCTATGTATGAAGTCTAATGTGGTACTAACTCTTCCTCCCTAGAACTTTCCACACACATTCCTCCAGGTATCTTGCACCCTCCCCACAATTTGAGAAACCAATGTTGTAACATACACTGAAGTGGCAGTGTACATTTTGTACTTGACTTGTAGCATCCTTGCCAGAAAGGTGCCCTATTCAATTATGCTAACAGATCAAATTCTTTGCCAGTTTAAACTCTATTATCTGAATAACTTTTAAAATTATAACATACCATCTTTGCAGGTTTTTTCATTTTCAAGGAGTTTCACGCCTGTGGGACATGCACACTGATAAGAGGGCTTGACAGGAGACATCAAACACAAATGGGAGCAACCACCGTTATTGGTTCCACATGGGTTTGCAGCTGCCAAGTACAGAGACCATGCAGATCAGTGTGTAGTAATACTAAAAAAACATTACATTGCACATCAAGAATAACATGTGTTTAAGGGAAGAGAAACATGGACAGCAGAAACAAGCAAAATAAGTAAGGAAGTGCACATACACAGGGTATATGTGACCTGAATATGTGTATATTTATGTGAATGGGGAACTATGTGTACACAGGAGGGGAAAAATACAAAGAAGGCATTGCACACCAACCCAAGCCTCCCTCCCCACATCTGCAAAATAATGTTAGCCTCCAAAGCTGCGTTTCATCCTTTTGAAGAAAAGCTGTATTGAGAATTTCTTTTTCACAACCTTCAGTTTTGTTTGTGATATACAGTTGTGATTTTATTTTTTTCAGTTTCTGAGGTAATTTTATTGTATGCTATTTGCATTTTATTGTTGTTATTGTATTTCTGTTGTAAACTGCTCTGAAATTTTAATATATTAAGGGGCATAATATTTTATAAATAAAATAAATATAAAACCCAATTTTGACTTTATTATCGTAATGACTGGTCTGCCTTCAGACAGACAGATGATATGAGATATGCAAAGCAAAGACAGCTGCACAGAAAACTTTGGCACAGCAGAAGCCTCCTTACTGTTAACAGGAACTATTTCCATTTCCTCTTCACCACATTTCATCCTCTGACCTGCCTTGTCAGGAACGTAAAGCAACAGCCTAAATAGCAATCCCTCCTAGAGGTTGATCCCAGGGAGCCGTCCGACCATGGGAAAATCCACTTTCATAGGATCAAAATAATTAGAAGCATAAATGCCACCTCTGTCTCTCTGAGGAGTTAAACTGACAAGCTGTTTCTCCCTCAGTCTTCTTTTTTCCCTATGACAGTGTTTCTCAACTTTTTTCTGACTGTGGCCCCCGCCGCCACCGGTAGAAAGGTAGCTATTTAAATGTTCTGTTTGTAAACAGAATATGTTTTATTTATAAAAACACGTTTTACTCCTCCACAATGGAATGTGTGTACTACATCTGTGCCAAAAGCACATGGGTTCAAATTATCGGGGGGGGGGATTATTTTACTGTCCTGTTAGCTAAATTAGAAGTTGAATCTAAAATAGCATTAAAGGTGAAACATGACTTCTATAAAATTTTAGGAACACAATGAAATATTGTTGAAGCAGAAAAACATAGAATAATAGAGTTGCAAGGGACCCCAAGGGTCATCTTTCTAGTGCAGCCCCCTCCAAGGTAGGAAACTCAGCTCAAGCACCCATGACAGATGGCCACCCAACCTCTGCTTAGAAACCTTCAAGGAAGGAGAGTCCAGAAACTCCCAAGGGAGATCCATCTTCCATGTATTATAAAAAGTAAACAATACTGATTTGACCCCAGTTAACTGACACAGAACGGGAAACCTACAGATACAGTCCAAATGGCACACAGCTCTGTATGTATCAGAGAATTTTAAAAAGCAAGTGGTCCTCACTCACCTGATGCAAAAAGGTCTTGTCATTCGGAGGAGCCCTGGCTGCCTAGATAAAAAGCTATAGCCCCCCACACCCTTATCTGAACTCAGTGTGGCTTTCTTCTGAGTAGACACCTATTTACTAGATGCAAATCAGCAGCACCAGACGGCCCTGGTCCTCTAGGTGCTGGGATGGATGTGACCCCACACCTTTAGGAGCTGGGCCAATGCTGCCTAGCAGTTCCTCGCCATACTGGGGAAAAGTGACAAGCGGGATGCCGCAGGGTTCTATCCTGGGCCCATTGTTGTTCAAAATCTATACAGATGACTTGGATGAAGGAAATGAGGAGATGCTCTTCCCATCTGCAGATGACACCAAACTGGGAAAGAGGAGACTGAAAACTGATATGATAGTCGCCTACGATATCTAAAGGGCTGTCATTTGAAAGAGGAAGGGGTGGGTTTTTTGCCTGCTCTGATGGGTAGGACTCAAACCAGTGGATTCAAGTTGCAAGAAAGGAGATTTTTAACTCAACATCAGGAAGAACTTAGACTCCTTCAGAAAGTGGCTATTGGTCATGGATACTTTAATTGAGATTCCTGCATGGCAGGGGGTTGGACTAGATGAACTTTGGGTTCTCTTCTAATTCTGCAATTCTGTGTGGAGTTGTAAAAGAAAAAGCAACCTGGCTACCTGCCACAAACTGAAAACACAAACACAGGGAGAGTAAAATAATACGATTTTACTACTCAGATCAAAAACATTAAGAGTTGGTGATTCACTCACCAGTTCATGTCAATCATAATTTTGTTCTTTGGCCAACAGCAAGCCATCATGCAGAGATTAATCATAGCTAAGGTTCTTTAACCATGCCTTGGTGTTGTCTGAACTGGTGCCAGTGTTTCTTGGGATATATTTTTAATTCACTGCCTTATAAATTGTACCAAGGAAAGCATCTATAATGAACTCTTCCACTCTAAAGGCAAATTGGGACTTCTACAAATCTGTTCAAAGTTGCAGTTAGCAATGGTGGGGGAACAGAGAACTCACCACTGGGCTGTCGTTGTTGGTTGAACACATGAATATCCATGGGAGAAAATATATTGGAATGTATTTCACGCAGGTTCTCCCCAGTGTATTTGTTGCAAGCCAGGACAGAACGTGTGGTCCAGTCAGTCCAGTACAGTGTATCCTCAAATAATGTCAGAGCAAAAGGATGTGGAAGAGACCCTTTAATGACAGCTTGCCTGGTAGAAAACAAATGGAAAACGTATGTTCAATCTACAAGCAAAGTCCTTAGATCTAGGAAAGAAGCTCTAATTGGACTCTTATCAACCATCCTTTTTCTTAGGTCTGAACTGCTAAATTGCCTAAATTTATTTTAAAAATTAGGACAACCTTATCTTCCCTTAATCGGCTAAGAGAACCTGAATAGGTTTATTTTAAATCTTAACTGAGGATTTTATAGTTTTAGGTTGCACACTGCTTGAAGCAACTCATAGAGGCAAACTCATGATTTCCTAAGAACGTCATGAAACGTGTCAATATTTCAGCATTAAAAAGCAGTTTGTAACCAAAACAACCCAGGAAGCTAATACAGTACACTTTCAATGTTTTACACATTTACAGAATATATACAGTAAAATTTCCTTATAGAAATCACCCAGGATTTCTCTTCCTCCACCCAGTATTGCACCTCTTCTCAAGTACACTTTCTCTTTCTGTCAACTTCAACAATGCAGACTCCAACCTTTGCTGTCCCTCTCTCTAATACTACTTTATATATGCCGCAGGGTTACATATATTCTTACACTTGCAATTCACTGCACATAGGCATGCACAGCACATAGGATTGCAGTCTTGACATTTGAATTAATATTTTATACATCAGTATACAAAATGCACTGAAAGAAAAAAGAGGTCGCACTAACTATGGACTGCAAAGAGGTGCATTTCAAAAAAGAAAAATGTGATAAAACATTCAGAACATGAGAATTTTAGGAGATGCATTTTGATATCTAATATTCTAACACAGATTCTAGCCAGAGAGAATAATATTTAATCCAGTTAATTCTCACCATCACCACCACTAGAATAGGGTCAACGATGAGCTCTATCCTGTGCATAGGCATGCACAGCACATTTCAACTGGGGGAATTTCCCATTTATTTATTTCAGGAAGGAAGGAAGGAAGGAAGGAAGGAAGGGGAAATGACAAGGCAAATGAGGAAAAGAAAGAGATAAAGAGTCAAAAAGCTCGCAAAACAACCACAACAAGAGTGGTCAAGAAGACAAAATAATATATTTTTCATGCACAGAAAAAGACCCATGGCTGACGAGAGGGAGGGCAGATGGCTCCTCCTCCTCCTCCTTGCTTGTGCACCGCAAAAGCAGCCCCTCACTCCCACTGAGCTCTCTCCACAACTGATGGTGAGTTGCTTGGGCAGCTGAGGCAGCCAGGTTGCTGTGTGCTCTCTCCCTCCTTGCCATGATTCCTGTTGTTTTTTTTTTAAAAAAACCAAAACATTAGGCTGTGCCCAGGCACACCCTGTGCACATGACCATGCTCCTGTGTTTGGTCAGATACAACATGAGGCATGAGTCTTCCTCTACTTGGGCTCTAGCCGTTTCCCGTCTTATTTCATTGCTCCCAGCACAGACGTATAACAAGGAGTCATAGAAATTCTATTCAGAAGGAAGAACAGGATGATGAAAATTTGGTTTGAATTGAAGAATGGAAATTGGAGAGATCTCCTTATATGGAGATCTGAAGACATATGGAATACAAACTTGGCTAATGTGGAAATTGGAGCCTTTGGGACATTTGGACCTATGAGAAGTAAGAAACAAGATCTTGGCTCCATTGTTAAATATGGAGGTCTGGCTGGAAGAAATATGGACCTTATTGGAACAGAGCTTCTTCGAGATTCGGAATTTAAAATAAAGGACTATCAAAAAAACCGGCAGAGAGAAACTGAGAGAGAGTTGAGTGCCTCAGACGTGAGGTCGCCAGGCTGATTGCAGATGGACTGATGGACTTTGGTTGGGGTTTGAATCCAGGAAAGGGGGTGGTGGGGCTTTGGGAATCCAAAGGGTGTATAAATATATTTTGTTTTAATTAAGTTGGTTTTGCCACTAACATAAAAATGGGGATTTCGGGGAAGGGAATTGGGGCCGACCTTAGAAAAAGATTGTTAAGAATAAGTGTTGACGTATAAAGATTGAGGTTTTTAAGTTAAAATGGGTTAATTAAATTGATGGGGCGAATTTAGGAAAAGTTTTTTAAGAATAAGTATTGATATATAAAGATTGAGGTTTATAAGTTAAAATTGGTTAATTAAAATGAATTAGAGAAAATAAGGTGTGTGGGGACAAGAATTTGCTGAGCTAAAAATTGGAATTGGAATACAAGAAGGGCAGGTGTGGGGAAGTCAAGGAAATTGGTTATGGAAAGTAAGCAATGTAAACTTTTTTAATTGTTCCTTTTTCTTCTTCTTTTTTCTCTCTTTTCTCTTTTTTGTCTTTCTTTTTTATTTTTTTGAAAATTTCAATAAATATATTAAAAAAAAAAAAACAAGAAAATTTTTATTGGGCGCCACTACTGAGAATGCCCTCTGTCTGATTCCCTGTAACTTCACTTCTTGCAGTGAGATACCGCCAGAAGGCCCTTGGAGCTGGACCTCAATGTCCGGGCTGAACGATGGGGGTGGAGATAATCCTTCAGGTATACTGGGCTGAGGCCGTTTAGGGCTTGAAAGGTCAGCGCCAACACTTTGAATTGTGCTCAGAAACATACTGGGAGCCAATGTACCATATTTTTCCCTCTATAACACGCAGATTTTTTCTCCTAAAAAGGAAGGGGAAATGTCTGTGCGTGTTATTGAGCGAATGTGTGGTCCCTGGAGCCGAAAAATCAGGCAAAAATCAAATCGCGCTTCCCGGAGAAGGGAAACCTGAAAAGAGGAAGAGGCTGCTTTCCTGCATTCTGCCTCAGGGTCTTACTGCCCACCCTCCTCTGTTTTGTTGCTGTGTTTGCTGAAACGGAACAAAGAGCAGGGAAAGCCCCTCCCCTCCAGGCAAGCAGAGGGGAAAGCAGAGTGTCGTTCCTTCTAATTCCTCTCTGTGCTCCGGTGCTGCTGGGGGAGAGGGAGAGAGAGGGGGGGAGGGAGAGAGAGAGGGGGAGGGAGGGAGGGAGAGGGAGAGAGAGAGAGAGAGAGAGAGAGAGAGAGATGGCTGGCTTGGGTGGCGGGAAACTTTTGCCTTTCTTTCCTCCCTCCCGTTAAATCCCTCTCCTGCATTCTTAGCCAGCTGCTTCTCTGCACACCCCTCTCATGTCCCTTCTTTGTTTTTCCTTCGCTCCCCACTTAAAATGTGGTTACAAAGCATAGATCCACATGGATCCTCAGGATCTTTGCATTGGGTCACCCCAAATTCACCATCAAATCACATAGCATGTCCATGGCTACAGCCTGCCCCCCCCCCCAAATCACGCACCCACTGTTGCCTGGGGCTGCAATGGCGCAAAAACGTGGTTAAAAAGCATGGATCCACATGGATCCTCAGGATCTTTGCATTGGGTCACCCCAAATTCACCATCAGATCACATAGCATGTCCATGGCTACAGCCTGCCCCCCAAAAATCACGCACCCACTGTTGCCTGGGGCTGCAATGGTGCAAAAACGTGGTTAAAAAGCATGGATCCACATGGATCCTCAGGATCTTTGCATTGGGTCACCCCAAATTCACCATCAGATCACATAGCATGTCCATGGCTACAGCCTGCACCAAAAAAATCACGCACCCACTGTTGCCTGGGGCTGCAATGGTGCAAAAATGTGGTTACAAAGCATGGATCCACAGGGATTCTCAGGATCTTTGCATTGGGTCACCCCAAATTCACCATCAAATCACATAGCATGTCCATGGCTACAGCCTGCCCCCCCAAAATCATGCACCCACTGTTGCCTGGGGCTGCAATGGTGCAAAAATGTGTTTACAAAGCATGGATCTACAGGGATTCTCAGGATCTTTGCATTGGGTCACCCCAAATTCACCATCAGATCACATAGCATGTCCATGGCTACAGCCTGCACCAGAAAAATCACACACCCACTGTTGCCTGGGGCTGCAATGGTGCAAAAACGTGGTTACAAAGCATGGATCCACAGGAATTCTCAGGATTTTTGCATTGGGTCACCCCAAATTCACCATCAGATCACATGTCTGTGGCCACAGCATGAAGCACAAAAATGATACATCCACTGTTTCATTCAGAATGTTTTTTCCCTTGTTTTCCTCCTCTAAAAACGATGTGCGTGTTATGGTCAGGTGCGTGTTATAGAGCGAAAAATACGGTAGGTCTTTCAGGACCAGTGTTAAATGGTCCCAGCAGCTGCTCCCAGTCACCAGTCTAACTACTGCATTCTGGATTAGTTGTAGTTTCCGGGTCACCTTCAAAGGCAGCCCCATGTAGAGTTCCATTGCAGAAGTCCAAGTGGGAGATAAGCAGGGCATGTACCTCTCTGATGAGACAGTACACAAGCAGGAAGGGTCTTAGCCGGTGTATCAGATAGAGCTGGTAAACCTGAGCTTCCATGGACAGCTGTGAGTCCAAAATGACTCCTAGGCTGAGCACCTTGTCCTTTAGTGGCACAGTTACCCCATTCAGGACCTGTGAGTCCCACACACCTGCCCACCCCCTGTCCCCCAGAAACAGTACTTCTGTCTTGTTGGGATTCAACCTCAATCCGTTAGCTGCCATCCACATAGAGAGGAAAACAATAATTAAAAAACAATTAAACATTGATAGAATAAAACTACCTACCTACCTACCTACCTACCTACCATGTATTAAAAACATACAGATAATTTCAATAAAAACAGCACCAACCCTTTCATTCAAAGCAATCAGTTCCCAAAAGCCTGTTGGAACAAGAAAGTCTTCACTTGACAGCAGACGACAGCAAGGAGGGAACCAGTCCATCTTCTCCAGGAAGGGAGTTCCAAAGTCTGGGAGCAAGCCCTGAGAAAGCCCTCTCATGCACCCCTCCTCACCCTGTGAGGGTGGCAGGAATGAGAGAAGTTTCATCTTTTCCTCCCTAAACCTTTTAAACCTTTTAAAGGTGATCAGCACAAGAATTCCCTGGCTTCCTTTGGAAGGAAGGGCAGGGTCCAAATTAATTAAATATATAATCCTATTTGGCGGGCTTCATTCACTTAAGAAGGGCTACTATGTCTGCAAATGTCAATTCTATCAAAAGTAAAAAAACACATTATAGCCTTTAAAAAAAAAGGTCCCCATAATAATAAATTGATTAGTCACAATTCTGTCTTTTTGGGGGTTGGGATTTAGACCTTATCTGAACTAGACAGCCCTTACAATACCTTGGATTAAATTGGGCAATTTTTCAACATGTTGAACCGGGATCCAAACTGACTCTTGTGGTTGGTGCACAAGAGTGTGTGCGTGCGTGCGTGCACATGCTAGCTCTATTTAAGAAGTAGTAATGAGATTAGCATCAACTCCTGTGGTTCCTCAATATCTTTTCTAAATCTCAATAATACAATGAGGGCTTTCAACAGCACTCTATACTTACTTATACTACCCAATGGCATGCTTTCGTATTTTATAACCTGATGTTCCCACCACATATGCAAATCACTAGTATTATCAACACTGCATTCTCCAACAGGGCAGCCTTTAATCTGAAAACTTCAAATTCACCAATAACTATCATGCTATAAAAGCACACAGGTTTGTTCCTAAACACTAATCACAATTGCCTGAGTGCAACTATGTGGAAAAGCAGGGAAGAGCTTGCAAGGCACCCAAATGGACTTCAGCTGTGCTTTTTTATAATTTAAGGAAGAGATGTTGATTTCTGAACAAACATGATCGTATCCCTTCATGAGAACCACGTACAGCACACTCAGCTCCTTGAAGGAAGCTTGAATTGGAGATCTTTGCAAACCCAGTTTTGTTTTTACCACCCTGAATTATTGTGTGTCAGCAATACCCACTTTGCTCTAACTCTAGGTCATTGATGAACAAGTTTAAAATCACTGGCCCAAAACAGAATGTGTGGATCCTCCTTTTACATCCCTCCATTGTGAGGGACTGTTAATTTATTCCTATTCTTCAGTTGTTTTTTAAAGTTATTAGTGATCCATAACATAACTCATTCTCTTATGCCATGGCTGATCACATTACTCAGCAGCATTTATTGAATGACTTTTTCAGAAAGGTAGACAGCCTTTGGCAGAAGACATGCCAATTCTACTTTAGCAACACATGCTCTCCTATATACCTGATTATATTTAATAGTGATTTCCACAGAACAGACATTAAGCAAGCAGGACTAAAGTTTCCTGAATTCACCACAGAGCCCTTTCAAAAATAATATTGGACGGGCTACTACAGCCAATTTCAGCAGCTAAGTTACATGCTTTTGTTAGAAGATCAGCAATTTCCCCTTTGAGTTCTTAAGAACTTTTGGCTGGGTAACATCCAGAGCTATCAACTTGTTCATTTTTTTAGTTGCCCATAAGGCCACCTAATAGCGTCACCACTATATTTGTGTTCAAAAACGGATTTCAGGACAACATGCAAAGAAATTTAAAAATTTAAAACTTATGAATCTACTTAACCAACAATGCAATAAAACTAAGAGGAATAAAACCATTCCACTATATTCCTCAGCTTTTCAGACTCCCTTCCTGAAAAACTTAGTTCAGGCACAGGTTTCTGCCCTACATCTTCCACAAAGAGGACATAAACAAACAAATAATTCAGCTTTTCCTTATAATGCTTCAGCATTCCTTTAACTCCCTTGTCTCCTGTCCAGCTGCTTCCCTAGCTAATTTCCTGTTTCTGGTATAATTAATTTTTTATTTCCAATTATACATTCATCAAATGTATAATTCTCCATTTTTTAATTTCATTTTGTCTGCAAAATTCTTTTGTTGAATATTGTGGTTCTTTTTGTTCTCCTTATTCGAGCAAGAGTTCTTGTTTCTGAAGGAACTTTTTTGCCCTCAATAGTTTCCTCTGCTCTGTTCTCCTGGAAACCTCAGAAGTAAGGGGCCTCTAACCAGAGAAAGGCCTCTAATAACTATCAGCTGCTGGACGGGTTTCTGGGAAAGGTGAAACTTCAGGTAACTATGTCACGGCCCTGCCCAGAGAGGGGCTTGGTGGAATTTAAGAAAAGAAGCAAAGGGCAAAGACATGGAGACTTTTTGGAAGCTGGCTGCCAAAGGTCGGCCCAACCTTACAACCAGAGTGGAGTATCCCTGCAAGGACTTGGGAATCCCATCTTAATAGTATATATGCTACTGGGCAAACAGGGCAAGAGGTAGCACAGAATAAAAGGGTAAATACATGTAACCTTCCAAACTGGCCCCCAGTAACCATCTTGGAAATTAAGAGTCTCATCTCTATGCGCAAAAGAAGCAAGGCCCCAAAAAAGATGGTATTCCACCTGAAGTATTTAAATCCAGCTTCAACTGGTGGATGCCCGTGTTGGTAGCTTTATTCACAAGCATTGATCTTTCAGCATGTATCCCTGAGGACTGGGGTCTAGTGTTAATCTTTCCAATATATAAAAAGGGAAAAGAACAGAACCTGCAAACTACAGACCCATTAGTCTACCCAACATTATTAGGAAACTGTACGTCAGCCATCTATTGGGAAAACGACAGGCTGTCTTGAACAAGAAAAAATTCCCAGTGACGAGCAGGCAGGCTCCAGGAAGGATCAATCCACAGTGGGCTTGTCCTACAGCACTTGGTTGCCAAATACACAGCCCCAGTTGGAGGTGCGCTTTATGCTGCCTTCAATGATTTTAAATCTACTTCTGACCTTATACCAAGACAGAGGCTGTGGGACAAGATGGAAGAAACAAATATAGACTGTCATTTACTAACTTTGATACGCTGCCTCTATGAAAACACTCGTTTGCGGCTGAGATGTAATAGCAAAGGTCATCTATCCTGCTCCACCCCTTTTCTCAATGGAGTAAAACAGGGATGCGCCCTTGCCCCTACTCTCTTTATTTTTTATATAAATTATTTGGTAGGAAGCTTACAAGTGCAACACATTCAATATCCTAGTCTGTCAAACAAAGCCCTGCAAATTATATTATATGCATACGATGTAGTACTCTTGTCTCTCACAAAAGTGGACTTGAGGTGATTGTTGAGAGCCTTGGGGAGTTACTGCAAAAAGGAATCATTACAAATTAATTATGATAAAACTAAGATTATTGTGTTCTCTAGGAAAAGGATGAAATACAGATGGCAAATGAACAGCCATAAAATAGAGCAGGCAACTTCCTATAGGTATCTAGGAATGATATAGCTCTCAACAGGTACATAGAAGTTACAACTGAAAAATGCTGTTGCAAATATACAAAGAAGCTTAAAGGCACTTCTCTCGTTCTTCTTTAAAAGTGGAGGACAATTCATCCCCTTCTGCTATTCAAGTTTTTACAGCAAAGATTCTAGCTCAGCTGCTATATGGAGCATGCAAAACCATATTTTTTGTCTATCTTAAATAGAGCATTAAGTTGGTAATAGTTTACCAGGCGGTGCATACTCTTTAATTTCTTCTATTTTTTTTTTCATTTTTGGTCGTCCCCCCACAAGATCCAACAGATCTCTGTATGTACCCCACTGTTTCTCCATATTAATCTTTTTCCTAGCTATTGCTTCTGTCAGGGATAACCACAGTGGTGTCTTTCTTTCCAGTAGGTTTTTGTGCTTGCCCAGACTCTAATCAAGTTCGTTCTGATCACATAATAATAATAATAATAATAATAATAATAATAATAATAATAATAATTTTTATTTATACCCCGCCCTCCCCAGCCAAGGCCGGGCTCAGAGCGGCTTACAAGCAATAATAAAAACAAGATGAATGATTACAACTTAAAAACAAAAATAAAATACAACATTAAAATAATGGAACATTAAAATATTAAAATGTAGCCTCATTGCAGGAGGAGAAGGAAAAGAAAAAAGAAAGAGGGGGAGGGAGGGAATCAAATTGGCTCCAAGCCAAAGGCCAGGCGGAACAACTCTGTCTTACAGGCCCTGCGGAAAGAAATCAGATCCTGCAGGGCCCTGGTCTCATGAGGCAGAGCGTTCCACCAGGCTGTTCCACCGGACCAGAGTTGAAAAGGCCCTGGCTCTGGTTGAGGCCAATCTAACTTCCTTAGAGCCTGGGACCACTAGGGTGTTGTTATTTATGGACCTTGAGGCTCTCCGTGGGGCATACCGGGAGAGGCGGTCCCATAGGTACGAGGGTCCTAGGCCGTGAAGGGCTTTAAAGGTCAAAAGCAGCACCTTAAATCTGACCCTGTACTCCACCGGGAGCCAGTGCAGCTGGAAAAGCACTGGGTGAATATGCTCCCATGGCAGAGACCCCGTGAGGAGCCTCGCTGCAGCATTCTGTACCCGCTGGACTTTCTGGGACAGCTTCAAGGGCAGCCCCGCGTAGAGCAAATTACAGTAGTCAAGCCTGGAGATGACCGTCGCATGGATCACTGTGGCCAGGTCAGGGCGGGAAAGGTAAGGGACCAACTGCTTGATGCGGCAAAGGTGGAAAAATGTCGCCTTGGCTGTTGCTGTAACCTGCGCCTCCATGGAAAGGGAGGCATCAAGGATTACACCCAAACTCTTAACGGAAGGCAATGGCACTAATTGGGCCCCCGCAAGAGAAGGGAGTTGGTCCCTCATCCCCATGCCATCCCGACCCAGCCATAGGACCTCTGTCTTCGAAGGATTTAGTTTCAATCGGCTCCCACGAAACTATCCAGCCACAGCTTCCAAGCATCTGGTCAGTGTGTCCGGGGCCGAGTCGGTGTGGCCATCCATCAGCAGATAGAGCTGAGTGTCATCAGCATATTGGTGACAGCCCAGCCCATAGCTCCAGACAATCTGGGCAAGGGGGCACATAAAGATGTTAAAAAGCATCAGGGAGAGAATTGTTGGAGAATAGTTGGAGAAGCTCTTGTAAATTTGGGCTTTGCCATACCACATACACCTGTGCTGTCCATATTTAACAACATGCCCTCCCGAATCTAGCAGTTGGGTGTTCTTCAGGCACAAACACGATGCCTCAAAGTATAATCATATGCTTTATTCTGGGTTTCTTCCCCTGCCAGATAAAATTGGATTGTTCTTTTTGCATCGTGCATCAATAAGTATTGGTACGGTTTGAAATAGAAACAGTATTGTTGGGAGAACATTCATTTCTATAGTAGAGATTTCCCTCCCAAAAGGACAATTGCATTCTACCCCGTATTTTCAGATCTTTCTTGATTTCTTTCCGTTTCTTCACATAGTTATCATTAAAAATATTATGGTTGTTAGCCGTTATTCATATTCCCAGATACTTCACTTTTTTCTCTATTTTCAGTCCACTGATTATTTCTAAATTATTTTTTGATTGTCCATCCATTTTTTAAACTAAAATGTTAATTTCATCTTTATTTAGTTTAAAGCCTGCTAATTTCCCAAACTCCAGTGCCTCTGGGGTACTTTCCAGAGGTTGTTCTGATGTCAGGACCATGTCGTCTGTGAAAGCTTTTGACTTAAACCCTAACTCAGGGATAAAGGTAAAGGTAAAGGTACCCCTGCCCGTTCGGGCCAGTCTTGACAGACTCTAGGGTTGTGCGCTCATCTCACTCTAGAGGCCGGGAGCCAGCGCTGTCCGCAGACACTTCCGGGTCACGTGGCCAGCGTGACAAGCTGCATCTGGCGAGCCAGCGCAGCACACGGAACGCCATTTACCTTCCCGCTGGTAAGCGGTCCCTATTTATCTACTTGCACCCGGGGGTGCTTTCGAACTGCTAGGTTGGCAGGCGCTGGGACCGAACGACGGGAGCGCACCCCGCCGCAGGGATTCGAACCGCCGACCATGCGATTGGCAAGTCCTAGGCGCTGAGGTTTTAGCAAAAGTGAAAATTTCACAAAGAATTAGAAATATTGAACTACAAACCCATTTAGCTCAAGCTGATCTATATCCTATGCTTTGGACAAACAGAATGGTCCCGGCACTTCCAAATTATTTGACGAATTTGAACATCCCCAAATTTAGAAAGGCATTAAGCAAGCTAAAGTCAATGTCTTGCCATCTGCACTATTGGAAGACAGATACAGAAAGATTCCTCATGGTGAGAGGGTCTGCCCGTGTGAGAGGGGTCAAAGTGAAGCAGTGGGCCATGTTCCATTCCACTGCAGATTTTATACAGATCCCAGAGCCTCTCTCATAACCCCACTTGTACAAAAAGTACCAGGAAAAATGGAGGAATATTATTTAAATTAGCTCTTGTCTGACTGGAATCCATATGTCACTAGAAATGCAGCTAGATTTTGTGCAATAGCCATAAGTCAAAGAAAGCAAAAGCTGCTGCACAGTCATAAACCATTACAGCTTATAGTTAATTTTTCTTATTCTTTAAATTCTTAAATGGAGTTCTTATTTCCTTAGATATATATTTTAAGTCTATTTAATTAGTATATTGATTGTAAAATTCCACTCTGGTTGTTTTTATCATTTTTGTAAAGAACTGTACAGAAATTCTGGTTTCAGTATGGCCGTAATAATAAATATTCATGTCACAGCCCTGGGTCTTAAGTCATGGTTTAAACAGGAACTGCTTCTCCCTACCACACAGATCCGTAGCATTTGGTTTTAATTTTAAAATGAATACCTAGGATAAAGTGGACCATTATTTTCCTTTGCACCCCCAATTTGAGCTCTGAATTCAAATTCAAATATTCTTATTGCAACCCACCCGGCAACATGAGATCACAAGGCAGGTTACACCAAAAAACCAACCAACCAACCGAAAAACCTAAACAATTAACAAAATTCAATCTTTTTCCTTTGCAGCTGTAACTTAAATGTGATACAGTGGTACCTTGGATTAAGAACTTAAATCGTTCTGGAGGTCTGTGCTTAACCTGAAACTGTTCTTAACCTGAAGCACCACTTTAGCTAATGGGGCCTCCTGCTGCTGCCGTGCCACTGGAGCCCGATTTCTGTTCTCATCCTGAAGCACAGTTCTTAACCTGAAGCACTATTTCTGGGTTAGCGGAGTCTGTAACCTGAAGCGTATGTAACCTGAGGTACCACTGTATAGGAAAACAGCACTTATCTTTCAAGGTTGGCAGTGAATTTTGAGTACTAAGTCAGTATCATACCACTATTAAAAGTTCTCAAAAACCTCAATCTTAATCACACTAAGCTGATTCACACCTTCTCAGCCTTAAGCTACTGCCTAGAGAGGACCCCAAGAACACCATTTTTTGATATATGTGATGGACAGCACCATTCATTTACACACCTACAGTCTTTCAAACATTACTTTCAACACAGGCTCAGTTCACACAAAAGCAAACTACAGCACTGCAAGAACAAGCAAGCATGTGGGTACCCAGAGCAAAACTGTGGCCACTATGCTCCTGCCCAGTTGTTGCTGCAACACTACCCACAGCTAAGATATGGTTTAGTTTAGCATGACATGTAAACCTAGGTTCATGGTTTGTATTGTTTCCAGCATATAAAGGTATGCCCTTGGTTTACCACTGTTGATTTACTGGGAGCAAGATAAACCATGACCCCAAGTTTGCACATAATGCTAAGCCAAGTCATAGCTTAGCTCTGCATTGTGTGGTAGCAGCAAGACAGGGGAAGTAAAGTGGCAATATAGCTGCATGTTTGCTCATTCTCACTAAGCCATGTTCATCTTAGTGTTATGTGCAAATGAGGCCACACCAATCTTCCAGAGCTCGAATATCTGGGTTGCAAAATAACTTACAATTCAAAAAGAAAAATCAGCTGTCAAGAACAAACTGAACATTGCCACAGTTATGCAAACTATTATTATTTCATAACTCCAAGAAAAACCACCCTTCGTTTGCAATTTGTAATGCAGAAGGCTATCATTTTATATTCTGACAGTCTCAGCTTAGATGAGTCTTTAAAGGGCACAACCAATGTAGTAGATTTCAGAACTCTGCTATGGATAAATTTACAGATACTTGCCAGCTGCCAGCACATATTTTAATCTAATGAGGAAAGTGGGGCTGCTTCTTTCACTCACACTGGAAGCACTGGTTGCAGGGGGGCGGGGCGGGGCGGGGGGCAGCAGTAAGTTCTTAATATTTTACAAGTAGCTCCAAAGTGCAGTGTAATGTTAGAGATCAGATTTTGGTTTTGGCTGGCTACCTAAGCAGGCCAAAATGTGCGGGCCTCCCTTGTGTTTCCTGAACAAAAGTTTTATCTCTCGCCTCCTATAATACATGGCAATCATCTTTTGAAACTGAAGAATTTTCAAAGGTTGGTTGTGGTATGTGATAGAGATCTGTCAATTCCAAAGGAAAACACCAAAAGTTCCACTGAGCTTGCCCAAGCTATTGGACCCCACCTAAAGTACACTTTGGGCACCCCAGCAAACCAATTTAGTCAGAGCACTGCCTACATTATTTTTTTCTGTGCATTTGATCAACAGGCACATATTTTCCAAGCAGGGGATTAAAATACGGTACTTTTAAAAGGCACCATTGCTATAGCACTGTAGGAGAGACTCTGAAGAACTACATTTTATGAAGATTAATATAGACTCATTTTTGAATAAAGCAAGTTAAGAAGTTTCCCTTTGGGATTCTCAGCAAATTGCAGTCTGATCTCTCTCTGCATTATGATCTCTCTCTGCATTATGCTTCTAAACTCAAACATCTGAAATTTAACAAACTATAAACATGGTATTCAAGGGCTTCAATTGGTTCATATACTTGTACCACTATTGTATTTATTTAGAATACAATCTCACAAAGTTTTTTTCTTTTTTTAAAGCAAAACACAACTCTTACCTATTTGTTCCATCCAGATTTGATTTGTGAATGAAGTTCAGTTTAGCATCTGCCCAATAGAGCTTCTGTTCTTCATAATCCAAGGTCAATCCATTTGGCCAATAAATATCTGCGTTGATTATAACTGAGCGGCTTGAGCCATCCATCCCAGCACGTTCTATCTTTGGCACTTCTCCCCAGTCTGTCCAGTACATGAACCTATTGTTTTTTAAAGGGAAATCAGATATTATGCACATTTTCCCCATACCCTTCAAGACCTTCTTCCAATCAACGGGAGGAACAAATAATAATCAATACTCGGATTATGTCAATTCTCTTTCACCCTGAGCTATATTATAGACATTTTAATTAAGCTTTTATACCACTTTTCTGCCAAACAGTACTCAAACCAACTTTGCACAGTGGCAGATAATATGGTCACATGAAAAATAAAACTGTGGAAAAATTATTAGGTAGTAATAGACTGAAAATAATGGCAACATTAAACATTAAAACATAAAAATCAACACATTTTCAGAACCACTGCCAAGTGAATGGGCCTTTCAGGTGCAACTGGGACGGCAAGGTTATAATATGGACAACACTGCTGAAAGTCTCTATCATCTTTTCATCCACTAATACCACCGAACTTGGGTGGCCCTATGCAGCTCTGGCCCACCCATAAGGTAGGGTGAGGCAGCTGCCTCAAACGACAGAACCACAAGATGCAGCGCCCTTGCGGATGTCCCACCCACCCCGCCGTTGCCAGCTTCCACTGAAATCTTCCCAGATCTTGTGCACTCCACAAGATTGTGCAGAATCTTGCCAGAACCCACCATCATGGTCTCCACTTCATGGGCACTCCCACACCACCCAGGGAGGCTTTGGCAGCAGGCAGCAGAATGACAAGGAGGCAGAATAGGATGCGCCAAACATGGTCCTATGAATATGAAAGTAAGGTAGTGGTTTCTGCATACTCGCTACCTGCTAGGTATTCAGAAGTATAGTTATAAATTTTAAGAAAGAAACAGGCAACTATGCTCTTGGTCTTAGTGGCTGGACTGCTGAGAGCAAACAAATATCTTAGCAACAACATTCCAACATCAGGAACGCTAAGAAAGTGCTTTTCCATATACCTCAGTATACCTCAGTGGGGCCTTTTCAGACTTCATATGCCAGACATAAACGGCACAAAGTCGTCTCCACACTTAGGCTATTAGAAACATGTACAGCATCACATGGTGCAAATCATTCTAGCTTGAACAATATCCTAGACAGCAGAGCAAAACAACGAGTCATCACTGTATGTTCTACCTTCTATGTATTAATATTCCGCCTTTTCTTAATGAGAAAATGGCTGTCTCTTGGAAATACAGCTAATCTCTTCAGGCATTATATTCTATATATTTTAAAGATACACTTTAAAATGCAATCAATGTGGGATACACACAGCAAATGAATTTGCATTTATTTGTATCATACATATACATTTCTCAAAGTGCATTGATTTCCTTCCACTCCCCATTAAGTGGGAAGCTCTGGAAAGGTTCTGGAACAATGAAGGAATATAACAGGTAGCAAAATAAATGATGTGGCTTTTATGTAAGGAAAGAGCAAGGGATCCTGTGCATTGACATCTATCACTAAGCAGCCACCAATTTTTCAATATTAAATGCACACGGCTTCCAAATTGAAAACACATGTACAGTGGTACCTCTAGTTGCGTTCCGCTCGTTACGGACTTTCAGCTTACGAACGCGGCAAACCCAGAAGTGTTTACTTCCAGGTTCGCCACATGCACATGTGCAGAAGTTATAAGTTATAAGTAACATATATATGTTACACCAGTGTTGAAATATCTGCACTGGCTGTCTATTAGCTCCCAAGGGATGTTGAAGGTTTTGCTGTAATTTAAAGCCCTGCACAACTTGCAGACCACTGCCCCAGGTACAGGCAAAGCGAAGGAGACCCTGCTGCTCATTCTACAACATAGAATCATAGAATTGTAGAGTTGCAAGGGACCCCGAGGGTCATCAAGTCCAACCCGCTGTGATACAGGAATCTCAACTAAATTATACAATAGAATAATAGAATTGTGAATTGTCACTTGGTGACAGCGCAGGAATAAGCCCTTCTTGGCAGCAGTACCCACCTTTTGGAATGCCCTACCTCAGTTAATTCCTGCAGCTAGGACAGTAATGATAGTTGTTTAAAACTTAAGCGGTTACCCAAGCTTTAATGGACTTTTTATGCTTTTGTACACTTGTCAGTTTTGTCTGTGATATATAGTTGCGTTTTTCTCCATTTTAAGGTACTTTTATTGAATGTTGTTTGCAGGCTTATTGTTCTTGCATTTAAAACAAGGAAATTTTTATTACTGTGAATTTCAGTTTACAGATGGGGGAACGACATTCCTGATCGGGATGACTCTCCTCTACTGGAAACAGGCAGGGTCTTCAAGGAGACTTCCAGTTTGCTGCATAATGGTGTTGGGGCGCGAGTCTGCTCCTCAGAGAAGGACCCAAACGTTGGAAGGGGTTTAGGAAGAAACGAAAAGGCGCTGCGTATCCCCAAAAAGTTCAAGAGGGAGTCTTGAGCCCGGAGAAGATTCAGTGGCACCTTTTAAGGAGCTCCCCGGTCTCTTTGCCACTTCGCAAGGAACGGGGCGGAGTAAAACTCCAGTGCAAGAAGCATCTATTGCCCCATGGCGAGAAGCCCTGAGCATCAAGTGGTAAATTTTCCGCTTATTAACAAACGAAATTCTTACCTGATCAGCGTAAAATTTGACAGACTTTAATCTGACAACACAATGGGAGGAAAAAAGGAGGTCCCCCCAATGTGGTCTAAGCACTCACTGCAAGGAAAAATTATACAGGAGAAGAAATGTAAAGGACTGAGATTGAATTTATCAGATGTCAAAGGATCGCTAAGAAGAGGAGTTTAAGTGAACATTTAAATGGATATTGAAAATAAGTTCTTGTTGATGCAAGAAGAGGAGTAAAAACCTCCATATTCTTAGAAAGGACCAATTGGTTAAAGGTATACAACTCGGAGCTAAACAGTATAAACTGAAAGCTTTTGCCGATGATTTAGTTTTGACATTACAGGAGCCAGAATCCAGTACCAAAAGAGTATTGCAATTAATTCAAGAATTTGGTCAAGTTGCGGGATTTAAGCTGAACAAGCTGAAAACTAAGGTGTTAGAGAAAGTAACAGTAATTGAGAAAGAGAGGTTTCAGAAGGAGAGAGGATTAACATTGGTTAAGAAAGTGAAATATCTAGGGGTCCATATGACTGCTAAAAATGCAAATTTATTTAAAGATAACTATGAAAAATGTTGGATGGAAGTGAAAAAGGATTTAGAAATATGGTCAAAACTGAAGTTATCACTGCTGGGCCGAATTGCTGCGATAAAGATGAATGTATTGCCTAGGATGCTGTTTTTGTTTCAAACATTGCAAATTTTGGACAAGATGGACTGTTTCAAGAAATGGCAGAGAGATATTTCTAGATTTGTCTGGCAGGGCAAGAAACCTCGAATAAAATTTAAGATTTTAACTGATGCTAAAGAAAGAGGTGGATTTGCCCTGCCAGACCTTAAACTCTATTATGAATCAGCTGCATTTTGCTGGCTGAAAGATTGGCTGCTTCTTGAAAACACGGACATTTTGGATTTAGAAGGTTTTAATAATGTTTTTGGATGGCATGCATACTTGTGGTATGACAAGGTTAAAGCACGTAAAGCCTTTAAAAACCATATTGTCAGGAAAGCACTGTTTAATGTCTGGATGAGATATAAGGACTTGTTTGAAAGTAAAACGCCAAGGTGGCTGTCGCCAATGGAGGCTAAGGCTCTGAAAAAACTCAATATGGAGGCCAAATGGCCGAAATATTGGGAAATTTTGGAACAAGAGGGAGATAAATTGAAATTGCAGAGCTTTGACAGTTTAAAAAATAAAGTACGAGACTGGCTTCACTATTATCAAATAAGGGAGGTTTACAATCTGGACAAGAAAATTGGTTTTCAGGTGGAAAAATCAAAATTGGAAACAGAATTGTTAGATCCTAAAACTAAGAATTTATCAAGAATGTATAACTTGCTGTTGAAATGGAATACACAAGATGAAATGGTTAAATCTGCTATGATTAAATGGGCACAAGATGTTGGACATGACATTATGATGGCTGACTGGGAAAAGTTATGGACCACAGGCTTGAAATTTACGGCATGTAATGCCTTAAGAGAGAATATTATGAAAATGATATATAGGTGGTACATGACACCAGTCAAGCTTGCAAAAATCTATCATTTGCCCGATAATAAATGTTGGAAATGTAAAGAAAATGAAGGTACATTCTTCCACCTTTGGTGGACGTGCCCAAGGATTAAGGCTTTCTGGGAGATGATCTATAATGAAATGAAAAAAGTATTTAAATATACTTTCCTGAAGAAACCAGAGGCCTTTCTCCTGGGCATGGTCGGCCAATTGGTGCGAAGGGAGGATAGAACTTTTTTTATGTACGCCACAACAGCAGCAAGAATACTCATCGCAAAGTATTGGAAGACACAAGATCTACCCACCCGGGAAGAATGGCAGACGAAAGTGATGGAATACATGGAATTGGCTGAGATGACTGGCAGAATCCGGGACCAAGGAGAAGAGTCGGTGGAAGAAGAGTGGAAAAAATTTAAAGTATATCTTCAAAAACATTGTAAAATTAAGGATTGTTAGAAAGATGTTGGAAAAAGAGAATTATATGGCTTTGGTAGAAATGATATAAAGGATTAAGTAAAAATGAATTGACGAAAGAGTGAACGTAAAACTACAATATATTAAATCAAATTATTAAGATAAAAACAAGGTTGGAAGGATTTGCTGAAATAACAATTTGAATTAGAATACAAAAATGGGAGGTGTGAGGAGGTCAAGGAAATAAGTAAAGGAAGAAAGTTATGTAAAGGTTTAATCTGTTTTTTTGGGTTTTTTTTCTCTTTTTTTAAAATGATTGTACTTTTTCTGTCTTTTTTACCTTTTTTCTTTTTGTAATCTTCAAAATTCTGAATAAATATTATCTAAAATTTAAGGGGGGGCACAGACAAACATGACGGTACCTTTATAATAAACAAAAAGGCCCATCAATAAATAAATGGATTCAGGACATGCCAGCTTTGGCAGCAGATAAAAATTACAAAAAAGCAGAGTTGCCATACACCCAGGAATTCCTGGACGTGTCTTCTCTTGAGGGTCCTACATGTCCATTGTGTGTGTGTGTGTTACATTTTAAAGCAACTGTCCTGGGTCTTTTTTTATTTTTTTTTATTATTTATATATATATATATATATATATATATTGTCCAGAACCTGAACCAGAGCGCGCATAGGCTTGGCTACAGCAGAGGGACTATTGGACGATTGCCCTAAAACAGTTCGGCGACTTTTTGTGTCCAGATTTTGACCTCTTAACATATGACCACCCTAAAAAGGGGACAATTTCACAGCAATATGGCAAGAATTCACTGATATCTATGTAGACTCTTGTGAAAATGAAGGTGCCTTCTATAAGAAGATATTCAGGTGCATCCCCCCTTTTTTTGTTCTGTCTTCTTTCTGGTTCTATTATAACTGAACAACACAAGGTGGGCCTAAAATATTATTTCTTTTCAAAGACAAAAAGCCATTTCTCACATTACCTCCTCTTATAAAAATCTGTTTAAATCCATCTAATGACTGTGTAATGAAGGTAAGGGCTCAAGTGATCTCACGATTGATGAATACAAAGCGCTGCATGTCTTGTTGTACCCTTGTTTATAAGGTTCATTGCTCCAGTTGTATTTTAAACTGTACCATAAAAATAAATCTTATTATGTAATATGTATCTTTACAATATACAAATCTTTCTCAAAATTCATTTAAAGTGATTTAGTTCATTGTTTGTTTTGATTCATCTGGGCTTTACTCCAACCGCCTCACTCTAGACTTTTTAGATCTCCAGAGTAGAAACTAATCTAGTTAACAGCGGTCATTTCTCTACCTTTAAGATTTATTCACAGGAGTTACTACATATCTACAAGACAAAAATATCTGTGAAACAACCAACAAGAAGAAATTGGGTTTAACGCAATATCTATTTTGTCACCTTGACTTGTAGTTGAAGAGGACATTAAACATATGCAAAAGCAGGTTGCCCCCTATTTAAAAGCATATTCTTCATTTTGGATCATACCAGGTTGTGGTCACTGTAAGAAAAGAAAGTACAGTGGTACCTCGGGTTAAGAACTTAATTCGTTCTGGAGGTCCGTTCTTAACCTGAAACTGTTCTTAACCTGAAGCACCACTTTAGCTAATGGGGCCTCCCGCTGCTGCCACGCCATTGCTGCGCAATTTCTGTTCTCATCCTGAAGCAAAGTTTTTAACCTGAGGTACTATTTCTGGTTTAGCGGAGTCTGTAACCTGAAGCATCTGTAACCTGAAGCGTCTGTAACCTGAGGTACCACTGTAAATATACAAAGAGAGTGACTGTGCTAGAGGTAGTAAAACGAATAGAAGATTAGGATAGGCCAGCAAGAGATGAGGATACACCAAAACCCACAGGCTTAAAACTATTGAGCAACATGTTTATATATCACTGCTCTATGTCTGTTCACCAATGGTGTAAGATTTCTTAATGTAACACATGACTTTCAATAGCAGGCTGAGAGAAGTGATCTGGGAGATATTAAAAAGTCATCTGGAAAGAAAAATAATAATAAAAGGGAAGGGAACCAAATGCATGCCAATAATTGTGTGCATCCCCTGCATAACTCCTTATGAGACATGCTAAGCAGCCAATCTTGTCAGAACCTTCAAACTATGAACATTCGTTTCAACTTCAAAAGGGAATGTCAGAGGAAAGAGAACTTGCTTAAATGAGAACCAGATTATGAGTTCCAACTTCCCATCCTGTTCCATTGCCAAGAAGCAACAACACAAATGCCATTTGCCACTCCCATTGAAGACTGCAGCAGAATATTAGTAATAGATCAGCAAAATTAGTATAGCAATGCATTTTAAATTAATTCTATATAGTGGGGAAATATGAGATGTCACTGCTAATGAGAGCAACTAATGTGAATTTACCACAAAGGTTTGTCAAAGGAGGAATATTGCTTGTGATGAAGAATGGGTTAGAAATGTTTCTTTAAAAATAAAGCAAACATATGATGCTGATTTCAGTCAGTTAGATAATTGATTCATCTAGCCTAGTATTGGCTACTCCCGCCTTTGCTAACTTCATTCCATCCAGATGTTTCGGACTGCAACTTCTGCTCATGCTGCCTGGGACTGATGGGAATTACAGTCTGAACTGGCCTACTCCTTTTATCATGGAGTGTTCCAAGTTGTCAGGGAAAGATTCTTCCCCAGATCTGATACCCAAGATCCTTTAACTAGAGATGCAAAAGACTGAATCAGCAACTTACAGTATGCAAAGTATTTGCTCTATCACAATTCTATTCAGACTAATAGAAACAGATTCATCCCCAGTCCAAGTGTCTAGTGTCTTTAGAAACAATATATAACTGTAAAAAGAAGAAACATATTACAAGGAACTATTTACACTTCACACTGTTAATTACCAACCAAGAGGAGCCCTGGCAAAGAGGGAAAACTGGAATTCCCCAGAGGATCAACAGTGCAAGATGAGAAAGGGACCAGAGAGGAGAATGAAAGCTGACAGTCCAAGTTGATTCATACAGGGGTCTCCCACCAATGTCTGAAGCTGCACTGGTAGTCTATGCAAATTCTCCTGCTCTTTGTTGCAAATAAACAAATCAATAAATTGAATAAGAATGGAAATTGCAGAATGCACAAAAAGTATACATTTCCTACAAAAAGAGACACAAAACGTTTGATTCCTAAGTATGCTAACAACCTAATAGTTTGGTTCCAGGTGGTGCCTAGGAAGTTAGAATTATTTTCCCAACCCTGATTAATAGGGCTGCGCAATGTATCAATACATTGTCCAACACCGGTTTGTAGACCACATTGTGAGAAGAGTTTGAAAACAATTATGTGAAGCACAACCTTCAAAACTCCATGGCAGTGGTGCCAGCTCCGGAGACCCTGGAGGCCCAGGCACCCACAAAACGTTTGCTTTGAGTGCCCAACTCTGACCCCCCACCTTGTCACCACCTTACCTCTGGCACTCCGGCACAAGTTCTAAAAAATGCACACTAGAAAACAAATATATGTACTGCTTACAAAAGTATAGGAGAATAACATTGTTTGTCTCATTTTGAAGACCAGCAAAAGTAAACAGTTCAGTCTAATGAGGTTAAGCATTCAGTAATTGAATAGCCATGACAGAAAAAGCCAGTACCCTGAATAGCTTCACTTACTGATTGCTAAGCTTCAGGAGAAAGGGTAAAATAGGCAATACCATTCAAAAGTCAACCCATAGAACAGAAACGCACAACTTGGCAGTACAGTGGTACCTTGGATTATGAACTTAATTCATTCCGGAGGTCCATTCTTAACCTGAAACCGTTCTTAACCTGAGGTACCATTTTAGCTAATGGGGCCTCCCGCTGCCGCTGCATGATTTCTGTTCTCATCCTGGGGCAAAGTTCTAAATCTGAGGTACTAATGCCGGGTTAATAGTGTTTGTAACCCAAAGTGTTTGTAACCCAAGGTACCACTGTAGGTAGGGGCAAAAATTAAAATAGGCTACAGTTCTTTGGACCAAAGTTAGGTTTTTAGCAACTCACTTTCTAAGTAAAGGTATAATTAATGATTAAACTATTTTGCCAATAGCTGAATTCATTTGCCTTCTGATTAAACTGATCGTTAAAGTTATTGGATATATCAGCTACTCTTCGCTGCACTGTCATACGGGACAAACTTAATTCTCAAAAACACTTTTTGATCAGGACATAATCCAGAAAGTGTAGTCAGCAAACACTTCTTTATGAAGTCACTTTCAGTAAAAGACTTCCCAGCAGCAGCAATTTTTTTAAAAAAATCTGAAAACTAACCTTAGTAGCCGCCTCATTTTCTGACTTTGCTTTCTTGAAAAACCATTGTTCCCGACTGAGAGTTTTCAACAAATTGGACGCTTTAATCTGCTTTTCATTGGAGTCCAATTTACTTAAGTCAGGGTGTTTCAATTCGAAATGGCAACAATGATTGCATTCCTTCAGAACGGCTATTACTTCTTGGCAAACAAGGCACAATATTTTGTGTAAGTAAGTAATTATCTATTTGTCCACTCCGGATTAAATACTCTATGTTATGATTTGATCATCCATTTCTTTTTATCACCCATTTTACAAGGTCATCCCAAAAACTTTAATGTTCAAACCAAAAAATCTCCACAGCAACTGCTCACATGCAAGGGCGCCAGACCCTCATGTAACTTGGGGGGGGGGGCTGTGCAGAGAGTGAGGGAAAGAAGGCTTCATGTTGTTGCCGCTCATCGCATAGAGGGCGTCAGCTGCGTTGGCACATGGCTGCACTCACTTTGTCCCTATTCAATGCCAGCTCAATATGTTATGTCACTGCTTCAGCAGGTACTGCAGTCGCAGTTAAATATGTCTATTATATCCAACTTCTTAGAAGAACAGGCCTAACAGCACAATCCTAACCATTTCTACCCAGAAATAGACCCTACTGAAATAGATCCAGACAGATGGGATTGAGATTGCAGCCTATTTCATTATTTTTGAGCAGTACCTCTCCAACCACAAGATAACTTTTTTTGCAGGACTGCCTGTACAGACGAGCCTTCAAAAATCCTGTTACATGAAAGGTTTTGGGGTACCACATTTACCATGGCAAACAAATGTTATTGCATTTTGCAGGCCTTCCTTTTAATGTCCAGAATTTGCGACTCTCTTAAAACATTAAAAGATTAATGTAAGCACCGTCCTCCAACTGTCCCTTGATGGGCACCATGTCCTATCATGAGTGTTTTCTTGTCCCAGGCAATGGGACTCCAATATTATGAGATTCATTACAATAAAACAACAGGGAGAAGTCAGACTTACAAAGTGGGCTTAAATGTGTTAAATCTTTAAAATGTCATATAATCCTCCTAAATATTATTCCATGATATTTTTCCTAAATGGGGGAAGAGAAGAGGTCACAAACCTCTCAAAAGCAGACTTCCAGTGCCTCATTATGTAAATAAGACAGGAATGCCCACAAATGGAGGAAGTAAATTAGTTGTCAAAATAAGAAAGCTTCCCCCACTTCCTTGATTCCCTTCCCTCTCCCTCTCCAGAAGCAAAGCTCACTTTGCTTAAAAGCACATCCATACACACCCCTTCTCTTCTGAAATAAGGGGGTGGAGGGAGATGACTGTCAGGACTGGTCGTTGTCCTCTTCAGATCACCACACAAATGCTTCTTGTTCTTTTATAAAACTTTTTATTGCGTATTAACAAAACCTTCTTATAAACGGTTCTTAAATATTATTCCTCAGAGTCACTTCTTTCAGATACCTTCTGAGCTCTGCTTCTCCGTGACCAGCCACTCTCAAAATGGCGAAGGCGCCCTTCCCTTCGCTTTCCCGCTCTTTTTTCTAACCTCCTGGCTAGAGCTGGCTTGTATCTCCCCTCCTCCCAATCTGAGCTAGAACTGAACCCTGGCCTTTCCTGGGAACAGCCGGTCCCTCCCTGTTGTTCCTCTTGCTCCCTTCTATTAGATTCACTGCTCCCCTCCCCCCCTTGGGGAATGCTTTCTCCCTCTGATAAACTGAAAACTTCTAACTCTTCCCTGACAATGACCACTTGGAGGAGAAGAAGGGGAGAGAGAGACCAATTCACCCTCTCCTATCTAGAAGCAAGGAAGGGAAAGCGAGCTAAAATGTGTGCCTCATTAACAGCTGAGCAAAGGCAGAGGGGCAAAGGGAGAGGTGGAGGTGGGTGGGTCAAAAATAGGTTGCTACTGTCTTCGGAATCTGCTGGATTGCAGGACAGTTTGCTTTGTCTCCTACAAAATTAGCTTTGTCTCCTGCAAAGTTAGCTTATGGAGTCTCTTTAGCATATCAAAACTCCGGCATGGCTCCCCTTTATCACATACACTGCCCAACAATAAAACAACAAGAATCCACCAACAGCATACAAATCAATATGGCAGGCAAAGTCTGGCAAATAGCCTGGTCCAGAAGGACTTTCAGCCGCTATTACAAAACATTAAGAGAAACATTATCCACTCCCCTTAAAGATCTTATGAATGAAATTTTACAAGGGAGAATGACACCAACATTGTGGAAGAATTCTTACATTACTCTCTTCCCCAAACAAGATCAGGATATACTCCAACCCAAGACCTATAGGCCGATCTCCTTACTGAACAATGATTATAAATTGTATGCAGCAATAATAGCAAAAAGGCTGACGGTGTTCTTAGAATCATATATTCATGAGGATCAAGCAGGTTGGTGTGGTGGTTTTTTTTTTACCAAGGAGACACCTAAGGAATAATACTAGAAATGTATTAAATGTGATTGAATACTTGGAAAAAAGAAATGTAAAAGAAGGAGCACTAATATTCCCAGATGCTGAAATGACCTTTGACAACATGTCCTGGGTCTTCCTGAGGAAAGTAATAGAGATTATAGCATTCAGAACAGCATTCTCCAACAAGATAAATGCAGTTTATACAGAGCAATGGACAAACTTAATAATAAATGTTATGGGAAAATGTAGTATCAAGAAGGAGACAAGGCAGAGATGTCCCTGTCAGCACTGTGTTTATCCTAATGTTAGAAGTATTAACTAGAGAAATATGAAAAAATGATGAAATAACAGGAATTAAGTTTGGGCAGAGAGAGTACAAAGTGAACGCCTTTGTGAACGACGCTGTGTTGACCTTGGAAAATCCAATGGAAAGTGTCCCAAGGACAATAGAAACTATAACAAAATTTGGCAACTTAGCAGGGTTCTATATAAATATGAAAAAAACAAAAATGATAGTTAAAAATCTAGACTCACAGGCAAAAGAATATTACGGGAATTAAACTGGGAGGGATTAAATATTGGGGGATATGGATATCAGTTAAGAATTTAAACCTTTTCCAAGATAACTATATTAAAATCTGGAACGAAATTTTTAAAAACCTAGAAAATTGAACTAGAATCAACCTTCCTTTGTTAGGAAGAATATCTGCAGTCAAAATGAATGTTTTGCCCAAGATGATCTTCTTATTTCAAACACTGCTAGTGATAAATAGCCTAGAATGTGTCAAACAGCAGAAGAAAGACGTGGCAAACTCCATCTGGCAGGGGAGAAACCCCCAAATTAATCATTAAAATCTGACATGACGTAAGAGGAAGAGGGGTTTTTGCCCTTCCTGACCTGACTTTATTATGAGGTAGTGTGCTTCTGCTGGATGAAAGAATGGATACCAACACTTTAGACCTAGAAGGTTTTGACCTACGCTTTGGATGGCATGCAAAGCTGCATTATGACAAATCAAGGGTGCACAAACGTTTCCAAAACCATGTTATAGGAAGAAGTATATACATGGTTTGGCAGAGACCCAAAGATCTTTTAGAGGGAAAAACCTCAAAATGGATATCACCAACTGAGGTGGTCTCAGTTGAAAAGCTTGAACATAGACGAGAAGTGGACCACTTACAAAAATCTTATAGAGTTTAAAGAAGGAGGAGTTTGCTTGAAAAAAAGAGAACAGATTTTGGATCATACAGTAGATTGGTTTCAGTACTTTCAGGTGAACGAGTTATTTAAAAGAGATAATAAGGAAAAAGGATTTGCGGAAATGAGTTCAGAATTTGAAAAACTTGTAAGAAGAAAGGATGATGAATTAATCTTGAAAATTTATAAATTTCTACTGGAGTGAGAGACCAAAGCTGCAATGGTAAAGGCAACAATGACAAAATGAACCACAGATATTGGTTACAGCATGAAATTGTCCGCATGGGGAAAAATAGGGGGGGAAACCATGATTTTTTCTACCTGTTATCTTATTAAGGAAAACTGACAAAAGATGATGTACAGGTGGTACTTGACACCCAGGAAATTAGTGAAAATGTATAAAAAAAGGGTCTCATTTATGCTGTACTGATCCATATGTGGTGGTCATGTAAATATGCTAGAGAGTACAGGCATACCCTGGTTGTCAAACACCTTGGTACTCGTCTGTTTTGGCTCCCGAACGCCGCAAACCCAGAAGTGAGTGTTAAAGTTTGAGAACGTTATTTGGAAGCCGAACGTTCGACGCGGCTTCCGTGGCTTCTGATTGAGTACAGGAAGCTCCTGCAGCTAATTGGAAGCCGTGCCTTGGTTTTTGAACGTTTTCGGAAGTCAAATGGACTTTTGGAACGGATTCCGTTCGACAGCCAAGGTACAAGACTGTATTTGGAAATGTTCCATACACAATTTAAAAAAATTCTAAAACTCACATTTCCCAAAAAAACCAAAGGCCAGGCAGGGCTGGGCAATGGGCTCTTTGAGGTAGTGAATGCTTCCCTCTGTGAGGGAGTCTTCCTAGACCCATTTAAATATGTCTGTCAGCCCATTGCATTCTCTCGGAGGAGGCAAAGCCTCTTCCTCCACTTTGAATGAGCTGGACAGTCTTCTGCATTTCTAATCCTGCCTGTAAAATGTTTTACTTGTCTGCCTTCTACTAAAAAACGGGTTATGACTTCAAAATGCAAAATGCAGGCAAGTAAAATGTTTGAACGCCAGCAACTTTGGAGGACATGCTAACAAGTCTGGGTGAGGAGCAGAAACTGGACTTTGCGAAATCAGTAGCTTCATCCACTTGGTAAACCTAGCTGCAAAACAGAAACTACCACATCCTTAGTACACACTCTTTTTGTGAAACAGCCAAGACACCACATACAACTTTTAGAAGTCCAACAATTATTATTTGCATCCTACATTCAGGAACCAAGGCTTGTTCTTAATGCAGCTTTAAAGCAATGAACACAAAAAAGGACAAAACTGAAATGAATACCCAACGAAGTAACATGTTAGCTTGAAAGTAAATTCCACGTACGGTAAATCTGTGGAACTTGCTTCCCGAAATGTTTATGTGACAGTACAGCTACATATGTGCAAGTAACAGATCATTTAGCCATGATTCAATGCAAAGTTCACAGAACTTGGTAAGTGTCCATACATGCAAAGTAATACACAATTCTACACAATCTTTGAGCCATTTAACAAGTTTAGCATTTCACCTATCAAAACCACTTCAGTGTCAAAGTGACAACAAGGTGACGACACAAAAAACTGAGTGAAGCCCCAAAAATGTTACTAATGAGCTGCTGGCAACACTTAAAATGACAATTTCAAGGAAGTTAATAAATCTTGTAGCCCACACTAGGTTTTTATGAGTTTCAATTAATACCATATGAATAAGGGATAGTGTTGTAGTCACATAGGAATTGATGTGCAGATAGACACAGAACACTATGTTACTTTTTTCTCCAAAAAAAACCACAAAAACGTTTTTAGCTCAGTAATTAAGATGTCTAACCAACTTATTACAGGGACACGGGTGGCGCTGTGGGTAAAACCTCAGCGCCTAGGACTTGCCGATCGCATGGTCGGCGGTTCGAATCCCCGTGGCGGGGTGAGCTCCCGTCGTTCGGTCCCAGCTCCTGCCCACCTAGCAGTTCGAAAGCACCCTTAAGTGCAAGTAGATAAATAGGTACTGCTTTATAGCGGGAAGGTAAACGGCGTTTCCGTGTGCTGCTCTGGTGCCGGTTCGCCAGAGCTTCGTCACGCTGACCACGTGACCCAGAAGTATCTGTGGACAGCGCTGGCTCCTGGCCTCTAGAGTAAGATGAGCGCACAACCCTAGAGTCTGTCAAGACTGGCCCGTACAGGCAGGGGTACCTTTACCTTTACCTTAACCAACTTATTAAAAAACATACATGGAAAGCAACTCACATCTTGACCAATGTCATGGAACATTTTCCATTTTGATTAGTCTGCCAAGGAATCCCTGTACAATGATAAGGATTTGAGGAACTGTGCAAAAGCATGCACACATTTCACACTGGTCTGTTCAATTTCACCATGAACTGAGAGTATGCCTTAGACTAGAGTTGTCCAAACTTTTCATGTTGGTGACATACTTTTTAGACATGCATCATTTTGCAACACAGTAATTCAGTTTTACTAGCAAACTGGAGGTTAAAGTAACCCCTTTCCAGCCCTCGGAGGAGCACAAGGAGCGTTCGCCTGACACATCTACACACTGCAGCCGACACACTAACGTGTCGTGTCACACAGTTTGGAAAGCTCTGCCTTAGACACACAATCAACAATCCTTCATTAGTTTCTCATTATAGAAGTAGATAGCTCATTGATGCACCAGCAGACTTTAACAGAAACATGTCTCTAGGTTCATTAAAAAGTAGTGGCAATCTACCTCTAAGGATTCACACCGTTCTTTGAATAGTTTAAAAATTAATTGTCTGGAGCAAGGGTAGCCAGTGTGGTGCCCTCCTACTATAAGTTCTATCATTCCAGAACCCTGGCCATGCTGGTTGATAGGAGTTGTTTACAGTGGTGGTAGCAGTAGCAGCAGCAGCAGCAGCAGCAGTAGTAGTAGTAGTAGTAGTAATAATAATAATAATAATAATAATAATAATAATAATAATAATAATTTATTATCTATACCCCGCCCATCTGGCTGGGTTTCCCCAGCCACTCTGGGCGGCTTCCAACAAAATATTAAAATACAATAGTCTTAAAATACAATGGTACCTCGAGTTACGAACTTAATTCGTTCTGGAGGTCTGTTCTTAACCTGAGGTACCACTTTAGCTAATGGGACCTCCCGCTGCTGCCGCTGCGCGATTTCAGTTCTCATCCTGAAGTAAAGTTCTTAACCCAAGGTTAGCAGAGTTTGTAACCTGAAGTGTTTGTAACCTGAAGTGTTTGTAACCCAAGGTACCACTGTATTTTTATTTATCAGATTTATATCCCGCCCTTCCTACCAAAGAAGCCGAGGATGGCAAACACTCCTGTAATAAAAAATTAAACAAAACATGTTAAAAATATTTTAAACTTGTTAAAAACATCTAAAAACAATGCAACACAATAAAATATGTGGCCAATCGTGTGTGAATAGGCCTCCCAAAAGAGAAACATTTTCAACAAGCTTTAAAAAGAATACAATAATAGCACCTGCCTAATGTCAATAGGCATGAAGTTCCAAAGTGCAGGTCCTGATATACTAAAGGCGTGACTCCTGACACACGCAGAATAGACACTGTGCATGACAACCCCTCAAGTAAATAATATACTAACATATTTAGTCTTATTAGTTTGTTTGATAACTGAACAGCTTTTCAGGACACAAACAGAAGTTCAGAAAGAGGACATTCCGCAAGAAAGGTTCACCTAGTAATAAGCACCATTACACTGCAACTGGAATATAGGCTTTGGCAGCTAATGCTGTAGCAAAATGAATTTTGATCTGTACTCTTTTCCTAGGAACTTCTACCAAGCTAGCAAAAGGTGCCCCACACTCAACCAAGAGTTTTAAAGGACAATAAAACTTACCCTCTTGCAGGATCTAAGGCAATTGCCCTGGGTTGATCCAATTCTTGCCAGAATAAAACTTTTCGCAAAGATCCATCTAAATTGGAAACTTCAATCCGGTTTGTTTCAGAATCCGTCCAGTATAGTTTTTCGCCTAGCCAATCACAAGCTAGCCCATCAGGTGATAAAAGCCCAGAAATAACCACATTTTGCACACTCCCTGATTTGTTGAATTCTGTTCGCTTAATGGCTTCTTCGCTTACATCACTCCAGTATATCAAGCTGTGGATGAATACAAAGTCCACAGCAGCTGCATCCTCCAAGCCACCCACCACAACTGTAGCATTCTCATTCACCTGTGCAGCGTCTACCAGTCGCAGGTCACGCCGATTTGCATATAGCAACAGAGGAGAACCTAGGAAAGAAGAGAAAAGCATTGAGCTGGGCTATGCACAAATTAAGGATTCGACAGACATCAAGTCACAAAGTGAAGTAATTAGCAAGTTAATATTTAATTTTTATTAAAAAAGAACTTCCAGTGTTATCACCTTTCTAAAAAATATGAGGGATTTGAAATCACAGGTGATCGTGATCATAGTTACAACAACTTCAATAACTCACTCTTAACACTGTAAGAGCTTTGCAAGTAAGAATGGATATAGTCTTTCTCCTCCACTCATAAGGTAACAACACAGGAGACACACAATTAAGCTGACCAGCCCTAGGGTCTGGACAACAAGACAAAAAGCACTTCTCCACACCACACATCATTAAATGATAGGTTGTTCTGCCACAAATAGTAAAAATGTGCACTGGCTTAGATTGTTTTAAGTGGGATTTGATAAATTCACAGAGAATAGATCTGTCAAAGGCGCTTTACTAAGGAGGATAGCTGGACAGAGCCTATACATTTAGAGGCAGTATACTTCTGATGACCCACAAGCTGCTTATAAATTTCCAGACACATCTGGTTGGCCCCAGATGAAGACTGAATGTCTCATGCAGCAAAGCAATTTTGTTTGTATGCAGTCATCAAAAGTTAGCAACACACAAGAGAATGCGAGGGCGCACATGCACAAACCTCACACCTATCTTATTTGGGGCCAAAATACGTTTCTCTGCCTGGTTGCCTGGAAACAAGGCTCATCCAAAACTAGACAACTCTCTTTATTCCCTAGCAAATTTTCCAGTTCCAGGAACCACATTGAATATGTCACAAGCTCATTTGCAATTAGGTAATAAGAGCACATCACATGATGGACAAATTAGTCCATATACAACCAAACTGCTGCTTTGACCTATAGAACTGGCATAGTTACAGGTGCCACATAATATTAATTCTGCACTTGTAAGAAATTGACATTTTAGTGTGGTAGAAGCTACCTTTGGAACTCCCTACCTATTGCCATCAGACATCATCGACCTTTCGTGTACTTTTTCATTACAATGTTTTTGTTCAGTCAATCCTACCCAGACATATAGAAGTTATTCCAGTCTATTTCTTTTTAGCTACTGTTGATTTTAATCATCTTTTGAATATTCTTAAATAGTTGTTTTTAACTGCTTTTTATCAAGAATTTTACCATTTTATATTTTTGGCAATTGCTTGTAGGGTTTCTTGGAATCAAGCAGTATATAAACATTGTTCAATAATAAAGTTATTAATATGGTTGGTGCCATAATAGCAGGAGCAGGTGGTGCTGTGGTCTAAACAACTGAGAAGCTTGGGCTTGCAGATCGGAAGGTTGGTGGTTTGAATTTGCATGACAGGGTGAGCTCCTGTCGCTCTGTCCCAGCTTCTGCAAACCTAACAGTTCAAAAACATACTGTGAGTAGCACTTGATCGTGGATAGAGGACTTGACCTGGCATGTGTAACAGAGACTTGGTTGGATGAAGCAGATGGGCCTGTCCTTGCCGCTGCTTGTCCACCAGGTTTCTCTTGAGCACAACAACCCAGGTCATGTGGGTGGGGAGGGGGAGTTGCAGAGATTTTTAGGAAGTCATTAGCTTGCACCAGGTGTCCTATTGGGAAGACCCAGTTTTCTGAGTGCGGAAGTTGGGCAATAGGGGCAGTACAGGATTCCTTTTGGTGTACTGACCTCCCCGCTGCATCAAGGATTCCCTGTCCGAGCTGCTTCAGGTAGTGGCAGATGTTCTCCTGGAGATACCTAGTTTGGTTGTCCTAGGGGATTTTAACATCCATGCCGACACGACCTTACAAGGGGTCATTCGGGACTTCGTGAAAAGAATGGCCTCCATGGGGCTGTCCCTGAATAAGTCTGGCCAAACTCATAGTCGCGGACATGCCTTAGACCTGGTGTTCACCTCTATGGATGTGGGTGATCTGACACTAAGTAAAAGCGAAACAAAAGAAGTGCCATGGTCAGATCACTTCCTGGTGCAACTGGACTTCTCTGCAACTCTTCCCCTCTGCAGGGAGGTGGGACTGATTCGGATGGTCCGCCCCCACCACTTAATGGATCCAAATGGTTTTCAGAGAGTGGCAGGGGATACTTTATCTCATGTTGATGGCCTTTCAGCTGATTCCCTGGTGGCCTGCGGGAAAGTGGAGTTAATCAGGGCTATCGACTGTCTGGCTCCGAAGCGCCCTCTCCAAGTGGATGGAGCCTGGACAGCTAACAAAGTAGTCAGAAACAATAAAACTAAACAAACATAACAAATTAGAACAACAGACTGTAAAGTCAAAACAGTTCTAAGTAAAACATTCATATTTCTTAAAAGTGTTTTTGCTTGGCACAATGTATGCCTATCTAAGGAGGGTGTTTCAAAGGTGAAAAGGCAGCGTTGAAAAGTATTTCTCTCCTGATGCCACCCACTGTACTTCAGATGGCAGGAGAACCCAGAGAAATGCTTCAGGTGGCAATTTCAGTAGACTAGCAGAGTGCTATGAGAAAAGACAGGTATTTGGGTCTTTAGCCATGTAGGGCAAGAATGAGGAATCTGAGGTCATTGCAATGTTGTTGGGACTACAACTCCCATCATCCCTGGCCACTGGCAATGCTGGTTGAGGTTGGCGGGATTGTGGACCTAAGCAGTGCAGCTCCACTACCCCACTCCAACACACCACCTAAGCTTAGGGGTTTTAGATTGATGTCAGAAGCAGCAGCTTCTTGTCTGTGCAAAAACACACACACAAAGGAGCAGGAGTTGATCAGAGTGTGCAACAAGAGTATAAAAATAACACGTAAAGTTGGAGGGGAGAAAAAGAAGGAAATAGATGTTGTTCAAGCATGTGGAAAGGAAGTGAAAGAGCGGGAAGGACGTTGGTGAAGCAGACAGAAGGACTGTGAGAGAAGAAAAGGAGCAGTGCCTGAAGTTGCTGACCAACACACCCAATCCTCCACCTTCCAGTCCAATCTCATGCCAAGCTAGGATACTTCTTCCTTTTCTGAGTGCACGCATTAACAGAAATTAAAGAGAGAAATAAAAGGTGACATTTTTAAGACAACGTAACAACAACCCTAATACCTGTACGATAAGGAAGGGATAAGAGGGGGAATTGGTTATAACAAAGTTTTAAACATAAAATGAGAAGGGATGAAAACTGCTAGTTTTTTGGGAGCAGCAATACAGTTCACTTTACGTGTTAAAGAAGGGAAGAGATGAGTAAAAATACCTTTGAGAGGTATGTGGGGAAGAATATATCATGAAAGGCCTTCTTCACCTAGTATTTCTGAATCAGCAAATTCTGTTTGAAATGTGGAGAAATGATGTACTGTACTTAACTTGAGAAAAACTGGACTATAAAACTAACTGCTACAACAAATTCACTAAGAATGTAGCTATTTCCAAAGAAGGATTAGTAGAAAGTGACCAGTGGCCAGTAATTGCCAGTTGATTATGTGAAACCCCATTTCCATCCTCTGTCATTTGTGACTGGCTCTGCCTCTGCACCATCATTTTGCAATTGGCAGGCCTCAATAACTTCCAGTCCTCTCAATGGGCCCTGGAGGTAGAAAGTTTGAGGGCCTCTGTTTTAAAGGTTAAGGCTAGCACCTGAAATTGAGCTCAGAAGCTGTCCAGAAGTCAATGCTTTAACATAGGTGATCCCAGGTTAAGTTAGCAGTGTAGCAACACTGATCTGGACTAGTTTCTGTTTCTGAACTGTCTTCTATGATGGCCTCATTTAAAGCACATTGCATAAATCCAACCTGAAAATTACCTGTGCATGGAAGGCGTCAAAGTGGATCACAGTTCTTCATTGCTCTCAGCAGTGCTATTTTTCTAGAACAAGAGGTACTCACTATGAACGCTTCCCTTGTTCTCTTATAATGGCAATGGAGCCCACCTGAGAGGGGCCAGAACTGAGTTCTGGCAAGTTCTGACTAGAAAAAAAGCCCTGGCTCTAAGCCCCAGTAAGTCAGTGGGAGGGAGCATAGGAGAAACTCTGCTTTACCACCCTTTTGCCCATAACTTATTGAAACTGATTCCATGAAATCCCACTAATTTATTAGCATGTCCATATAATTCTTAACAGTATTTTTCTCCAATCTGTACTTTCAACACTTCTGGCAGGTTTCTAAGTAGTATGAGAGTATTTATAGACTTCCTGTTTCCTCCTGTGCCAGGAATGGAGGTTTCCTTCGACACCACAGGGACAGACAGAGAAAAAGAAAGAAAGATGAGGGAATTTATGTCTGGGTGGGAAAGGAACGGCTCTCACCTGTGGATTGCCTTGCAGTCTAGCACTTGCTTCCCTATGGAATGGCAGGGCAGGCAAAGGCACAAGTCTGACTGCCACGACCTGCCACAACACCCCCCCCCACCGTTCCTGGAAGCAGAGGATATCGTGCTAATTGGGCTTTAATTGGAATAAAGTACAGGCACGTGCTAGAGGCGATGAGTTGACAAACTGTGGAACATCTCAGCTACAAGGATTTAAAGGTTGGAATTGAGATAAGGTTTCATTTGGTGACAGAGACGATAGAGGGAGGAGCCAGTTCTACATTTCTGATTCGGCAACCCTCCTTGGAATGCAAGGTTAAAACATGATATAAAAAGTGAGCGTGAAAGAAACTAGATTAATGACATGAAATTTAATATCAAACTGGAATTGCATGTATGAGAGGAATGGAATGGAGAGAGAGAGAAAGATGGGGAAGTTTCACCTTTTTAAAGGACTATGTTGAAATATGAAACGAAACCAGCCCCGCTCTCCTTTATTTTCAAAGGAATGTGAAGGAGACTGAGACAATTTGGAATTTTCAGCTGAAAGGAGGAAAGGATTCTGCTGGCTGCAAAGTCAGAGGTTTTCTTATTAATCATTGGCAGTTTGGAATCAGACCGCTCTTCCTAGGTTGGAAAAAAATTGTGAGGACAGTTTATTTGTTAAAACAGAGGAGTCTCTAACAAGCTCTTGAATCATGGGACGAAGCGACGCAGAGGCTTTTGGAAAACTGAGAGACAACCGCTTCCCCTGAGTCATGATGGGAAATATCAAGAGTTGGAAGAATGAAGGACACAACACCATATATGGTTGGGACAATATCATGTGGGTGGGAATTACCACACGAGGGAAAGAACAATGATTACAGACTGAGTACAGTGGTACGTGTTGTGTAACCTCCAGGTTACGGAATCTTTGGATTATGGCCGCGACGAATCCGGAAGTGGGTTTGCCGCTTCGCGCATGTGCAGAAGTGTTCTGCGGCGCCGCATGTGTGTACAGAAGCAGTTCTCCGGTTACAAAATTTTTGGGATACGGACGGGCCTCCAGAATGGATCCTATTCATAACTGGAGGTACCACTGTACTTCACTTGAAACTTTATAAATTACTTAATATATAAACACGAATTGAAAACATAAGATTGTAGCTGCTCTCTAAAGGATTACTATCTTGAAGGGTATGTAACTGAAATTATTAAGATTTCGGAACAAAAAATAAAATAAAAAACAAAGAGAAACCCATCAAAACTAGCACATGAGGATGTCACTTTAACTAGGTTGTATAATTTCATATATAAATAATTGGTTTTAATAATTGTATTAATTGGGTAAAATTGGCATTGTTATAATGAGGCTGTTATTGAAACAATATTAGAAAATCAATAAAAAATATTTATCAAAAAGAAAGTCTTTAGAAGTAGTGTAAGTATTTCTACAAAAAGAAAGGGAACCTGTTTCCTAATGTCTGTAGCAATTCAGGTGCATCTGCCATGCTCAACTTAGGCACCAACGGCTACTTAGTACCTTGTCTGAGGCAATTTAGGATGAAAGAATTTTTTCAAACTAACACAGAAGAGATGAGAAGAATTAAGTTTTGGCAGCTATGTCAAGTGTTTTCTTTTCAAGGCTGCTTCTCAGCTCTTGTGTGTTCAGTATCTTAAGATTTTCTGTGCATACAAGAAAAAGCCTACTTAATTCTAAACAAAAGTAAAGCTAAAAGTGCAGGATACATCCTGGCTATGGAAACAGAGTAATCAGGAGTTCTCAGGAGATATTCTAAAGTGTAACATACTCTCTTAATTATACCCTCTAACTAGAATGCTTACAATGTTCCCACCTTCAGCAACGCAAGAAGTTTGCAAAAACTAAAATAACAAACACACACACTTGCAAAAATGCTATTCAGAGCAGAATAATCTTGATGATGCGAAACAGCATTTCCATTCCAGTTTTGCAACAAGCCATATTTGATTGATCCATCCAATCTTAGTGCCTGCATTTAGACATTCACCCATGGTTTCAGAAGCCAGTTTGATGAGGCAATGGATAAGCATCAAGGACACAAAACCTCTCCCTCATCTCTCCCTTCTTCTCATCATATCTTGGCTTCGACACATTAATACAGATTTCCCCATTATGTCCAAATCAGAAAACCCTGGTTTAATAAACAAACCAGCATAATCAGAAAGGATGTTGATTTCTTAGCTGACATTAAACCAGAATCCCACAGTTCAGATGTAATTGTAAACTGTGCACCAATGTAAGTAAGGATCGCTGTGCTGAAATAGTTTTGTGGTGGTTAGTGACAGAGACAGGCAAGAAAAGTAGCACAGAGCCACCACACTCCTTCTGTTTCAAAAAACATGGTTTACCAGGGGTAGGCAACCTAAGACCCATGGGACACAAGCGGCCCACAGGGGTCGTTTAACCGGTGCACTGTGCTAAACCGATGCAGCGCAGTGCCAGGACTCACCTCTGTGGCATCAGAAATCGTGTCTGCGCATGCGCAGACACCGAAAATCATGTCTGCACAGATGCCGACGCTGGAAATCGCGGGCATGTGCGCTCATGTACACGCACGATCTGGCCCACGGAGGGATCTCCGCTGGAGTGAACCAGCGCAGGCAAGGTAAACCTTGCCAACCCCTGGTTTAAGAAGTGGGAAAATCTCTTAACATGACCAGTATATTGTGGTTTGTTTGAAAGCAGCCCAGATATCAAACCAAGATTATTTTTCTCAGAACAACTCTACATGCAATAGATTCTGGGAAATAAAAATGGAAGCTGGGCCACCGAGAAGCAAGCTGTGCTGTTGCTGCAGAAGAAGTGCTGCAGCTGACAGTGAAAGCTGTCTCAAATAACTCTGAAACTTGCCCTGTTTGCATGGCACTATTTTATGTCAGTCATTGATTTTAGGTTTTGCTACAATTCTAACCTTTACAGTTGACCAATTTGACTTGCATTGTGCTCAATTTTTTATGATAATAATTAATTTTATGAAACGACATATGTCAAAAAGTAGAGAAAAAATCATGGAAAAATATTGTACTTGGACGTTTTCCAACCCACATCACTAGAGAAGTGTGGCAAGAGGGAAAAGGAGTTAAAAAGAAAAGATAAGGAAGTTTGTTCCCAAAGGTGTAATGAGAGCTATAGTGTGTTTGAAAAAGGATGTTCCACTCTATGATTTTTTCCTGATTCTCATTTTTTAAAGCCATTACAACTGGCAGTGGCCCATCTTTACATCTTCTGGCAGCAATTCCATGTCTCTGTACACAGAGTTACACACACTCAAGACAAATTGTATTGCTGTGGCAGTAAAACACATCCATGTTGAATAAAAATAATTATTAGAATGGTGTTATCGGTGGAGTGGAGGGGACAGAAGAGAAGTGTTTTCGAAATAACCCTGATCCTGAAAGGAAAAACTAGATACTGAGGGAAATTTCTTTTTAAAACTTTGCTTTACAATTTTAAGTTTTATGGAACTTATATTCATAAAAATGGAGCTTCTGTTCAAAAAAAATCTAAACACACAGCATGCACAAGGTTCAAGCATCTACATAATTCTAAACAACGGAAGTCTAAAGTTCCAAACGAACTCATTCACTCTAAAAGATCTTAATCAGGCACCCTTCTTTCTGCACGCGCACCTTCTGAGGTGAAGCGGATGGTGACACAATATAGGGTCTTTCTGGTGGTGGCATGAAGATCATGGAGCACTCAGCTGGCACTTAAGTTGCTAACTTTTAAGCACCAGGTAAAACAATCCTATTCTCTGAAGCTTTTAATAAACTGCTGCATTTTGCTACCTTGGCTGTTCTTTCACAGACATTTCTACTTTTATTGCTGTTTCTGATTTTGCTGTTCTACTGATTTTGATTTTTAAGCTGATTGCTTTTAAATTTTGCCATTAGTTATCTCAGAACCTTTTAGTAAATAAAGTGAAATTGCAGTTCTACTTTAAATCACTGAATAGCAGTGACAGCTTGCACAGCAGACTTCTACTTGAGCAATGGAACATCCTCCCCAAGTTCCCAGTGAATTCTCATAAACTGCAGCAGATTTTGGGGTACACAGTGGGAGGAGAGGTTAAAGAAGTCCCATTACACAAGTGGAACTCTGTTCACACAGCACCAGATACAAACAAGTGTTCATACAGGATAAAAAGAAGGGGAGCTCTCTCAATCTGTCCACTCAATATTTGAAATCTTTAATTCCTGATGTTTTATGAGACATCTTTTGTTCTTTATTTTGTGCTTTTTAAAAATGGTAGAAGAAAGAAATAAAACTGGAGTGAAATGAGCATCCTCTGGCCCCTAGCTGGACATCAAAACATAGCGTAAATACAATCAAAGCCATTCCATTTTTATTTTTAAAAATGTTTGTTACAGTACCATAGCCTAACTATTTTTCCTTCATGCATTTTGGACTCCAGTTCCCATCATCCTTGACCACTGGCCACACTGAGGGGCAGATGGAAGTTGAAAGTGTACTACACAGAGAGTAATTTGTGCAAAATACATTTTAATGTCTTGCATCCCTGCTCCAGCATCCTAGCTGCACTGCTCACAGAAATAATGCCACACCAGCAAGCTCCTTTAATATTTGATAGTCTCTTGATGCATGATCTGCATGAGCAGCATTTTTAAGAGGGGAGAAAAGGTGAAACCTACAAACTCTCCAGTGTCTGGTCATGATTTCTAGCTGTGAAACTTACAGTATTTGGGTATTTCATTCAACTCCCCACTTATGCTTACAAGTAACAGCTCGAGAAGCCGCTACCTCAAGGAGACAGCAAAAGGTATGGAATAAGAATGACCTAATTACTATAAATTTGCTGTGGGGCTTTGGGAGCAGTGTTAGAAACTCAGATATAGAAGCTAGGTGCCAAATGGCACCTTAAACTGGGGTTGCAGTTGCCAAAACAGAATGTTTAGTTGTCATTTTGGGGCAAGACGGATCTAGAATCTTATTTTTCAAATTATGGACTGATTGTGATCGATTATCAGTTAAACATCTGGCTAGTTCAGATGACAAGCTTGAGCTAGGTTAAGAACTTTGAGAACTTAACCTAAAAAAGTTACTTGATTAAGGGACAGTCCACATATATACAAGCCGATTCCTAAATCTTTTTCTTAATGGTCCATTCATAACATAAGAGTATTATTCACAACTGTGAGCAGGTCAGTGGGATGGGGTAAGTGAAGACAAGTGAAAACCATTAACTATAACCTTTTCACTGCTCCTGCTCAGGCTGCACAGAAGCAGCATTTTGGTTCCTGAAATTCACTGATTGTGCAGATAAAATATAACTGATAGAATTTTACAGGATGTGGTATTAGTGTGTGAAAACAGTCCAGATCCAATGATCCCCAGGCATGCACCTCCAGGTGGAGATGTCAGGCCCCATCCTGGCACCCAGGCATCTCCACTTGCTCGCAAGTAACTTATAGCCAGGTGCAAAATGCACCTGGAGCCTATAGAATTTTGAACACTATTTAGGGGCATAATGGAAATCCCTTTTCAACATACCATCATAGGAAAATTGGAGCATTAATATTTTTAAAATAGTATCCAGTGTGAATGTGACACCTATATAGTACCACTCATGGGACAGGTAGGATTTGCTGTGTTTCTCTGTTACATATATTCAGCGGCAACTCAGGCTTTATTACTGGATAATGCAACAGCACTCACAGGCTCAGGAATAAGGTGGTTACAAAAATCTCAGTGAATTCCCAAATTAACAACTGATAGAAAGAATCCTACCCCCTGGGAGCATTATCCTTATACGCCTTTTATGTATATATATATATATTACCCTGGCAGGTTTATAGCTGACCTTGTGTTTGTTTACATGGAAATTAATACCACTTAGTTCAATGAGACTTCCTTCCAAGTAATTATGCAAGGAATAACTAAGTTTGTGGACACCTTGAGAATTAACAGAATAAGCATTCATGGACTAGAGCCAACTTCATCCGATCGTTTGAATTGCACAAAGGCTTGTGCCACAAAATACATGCTAATCTCCAAAGTACCACAAGGCTATGGTGACTAACACAACTACCCACTCTGGAATTAACGTAAAGGAGTACAGAAAGCCCTAATGAACTCTGGAACTCACTAAAAAGAAAGCATACCTAGGATTGAGCTGTCAGTTTGTCTAGTAAAGAGCATGCCCACGTCTGGTATGTTTACCTAGGTGCCTTACATCAGGAAATATATTTTCCAAAGTAAAAAAAGACTGTCTAAAAACTGTTTTTAGCCAAGCTGGCAAATACAGTCCCAACAGATTGCATATTTAATGGCAAAGTAATTACTGTTGCTTTTGAAAGCAATTTCCTAGCTTGATTCTCATTGAAGTCAAAACTAGCAGCCCTAGCAGTACAGCAGAAAAAGGATGCAGCAATCCAGCATGAATATTTTATTATATTCCTAACACTCAGGGTGACCCCCCCCCATTTTATATTCACAGCGATACTGTATGCTGGGGTTAACCTGGGAGACTGTGACTAGCCCAAGGTTACACAATGAGTTTCATGGCCAAGTGGGAATTTGAAATCAGTCCCTCTCCACCCAAATATCACTACATCATAAATTATATATAAGCATACTCATTTTATACAGTTTACAATATACTAACTAAAAGATAACCAGTACATATTAATGGTAAAGGTTTCTGGCCATACACATATATTTATGAAAAATTGCTATGTTCATCCTGTATATTTAAAAATGTGACATCTTAATATTGGGGTCCCAATGACTGGATCTCCAGCCTTTGGCAGCCTGACATCATCCATCAGCAAATTAACAAGCATACACAATCTTTAGCCCTCTATACCCTACCAAATTCTTGTTTTTCTCAGCAGTAATATACTAGCTAACTGGTCCTCTGTAAAATACACAGCCACAAACTCTCTGTAATCCAAAGGTATTTATACTGAAATTCTGAGTAATCTAAAGAGCTAGCCAACATCAATTTTTTTCTTAGATAATTCACCTTACAATCAGAGTTCAAATGCTCTGATTTCTTATTCCCACTTGAACTCACACATAGATCCAATATAAATTATGTAACATATAGAAGATACAGTATAGCCAAATTCAAGTGAGCCTTCATTTAATAACTTCAGCAAGCATTCAGGCCTTCTGTTAACTAAAGTTGTCCATTTCATCTGAACTGAACCAGGAACAATGGTTAAGGGCTTCAGAACAAGTCTTATTATACCAGACTTGAAGTTAGCTTTTTCTCCTGGCTTGTTCTGAAGCAATTAACGAGTATGCTTAACCTGGATAAGAGGTGATATGATAGCCATCTTTAACTATCTAAAGGGCTGTGTCATGGAAGATGGAGCAAGCTTGCTTTCTCCTGCTAAGGAAGGTAGGACCCGAATGGACCAATGGATTCAAGTTACAATAAAGGAGATTCCGACTACACATCAGGAAGAACTTTCTGATGGTAAGAGTTGTTCAGAAGGTGGTGGACTCTCCTTCCTTGAAGGTTTTTAAGCATAGGTTGGATGGCCATTTGTAAAGGATTCTTCAGCTGTGATTCCTGCAATGCAGGGGGTTGGACTAGATGACCCTCAGGGCCCCTTCTATGATTCTGATTCTATTATTATCAATCCAAGATACGATCATCCGAATGCAGTCAATATACCTAGTTTTGATTGTAAGGTAAGCATTAAATCCATATTTGATTATAAAGTAAGCATCTTTAGAAACGTTTTTTTCTACAATACATGAGGAAGACTGTAGAAATTCTCATAAATATGGAAGTATAGCATAACATTTGGAGAAAAGAATAATTTGTGGCAAAATCCTGCTAATTTTTGTACTCTCAGTCAGGTTATTGATTATGGACAACACAGCAGAACTAGACTAAACTTTATGCATTAAAAAGTTAACTTAAACAATCATTTTTCCTTTGAAAATCAGAGAGCCATATAAATCAACTATCCTTCCTCAAAGGAATATTTGGTATTACATGCGCATATTATTTTCCTATGAAGATGCAATATGGTAAACAAATGCATAAAGCTTGAAGTTCAAGAATATACTTGCACATGGGTTTTTTGTTGTTTTTATCAAATGCCTTTCTAGGTCTCCCCTCCACTCCAGTTCAACTCCCCAAAATGTTCATCAAAGCAAGCAAATGCAGAGGAATTGTAAAAAATTGAGGCAGGATTCCTTTTCACACACAAATACAAGAAGCATTCTTCTACTTCCACTGCAGCAAAAAGAATAGTTGTGAGATGTCTGTGAACAAGTATTTCTTCTAAACAGTATGTGAAACAGCTTCAGCAAATCAGCTGTAGAGTATCTGAAGCTTCTGCTCACCACAATACAGGAAGTGGGAGATGAGGGAAGAGACAAAAAAGAAATAAAATACTGAATAAACTGACCAATATATCCTATTTTTATTTTATTTTCAGATACAAAAATATAAAAATCTATTCCAGTCTGGTCTCTGAAATGGAAATTAACATTTCCTGAAATATGGGGAGCCTTTTCATTTTGCCCAAAATGAACTCATACTAATTCATATGGCTGAAAATACTTTTAAGATATGCAGACTTCACAGATGCAATAAAAAAACTGTTCTTTGCAGGAGACCTGTACATTTCATACCTTTTGCATAAAGGGATATTAATTGCATATTATTTCTGAGTATGCATGGTCATGATCAAGCTGTAAATTTCACTTGCTTTATTCATCAGAACTTATGTCCGAAAACAGGTGTGCTCAAGAGTCACTCAACTTTTCCAAACTGATTGCGGGCTAAATATTATCTCACACACAATTACAAGGAAGCAAACTCCATTAAACTTGGTGGATCAGACCACACAGTTGCTATCTAAAATGTGTTATTTGCCAGCGGTGCAATCCTATGCAGTACATGTCTACACAGAAGTAAGCTCCATTAAGTTCAATAGGTCTCTCTCAGGTAATTGTGTACAGGATTGCATTATTAAGATCCAGCCTGATCTTAAGTTCCACTCATTTCAACGTGGCTTACTCCCAAGTAACTATTTAGCTAGGATCGGAGACCTTGCTAAGGGAAAATCAACACTCCCAAACCAAGAATATCCAGTCCGCGATTCTAAACATGATTCATTGTAAAGAAGTCCCACCACTATCAATCAATAGCACCAGCAGACAGACATAGGAATGGGCTGTTTGTTTACAATGGCCACACATTTCTTGGAAATTAATTGATGGAAACAATTTTCCAAAGTTCTAATTCCCCCAAAATCACAAAATCTAATAAAGGCTGGTATGCTGTTCTTTTTTAAAAGAAAAACTTAAAAGCAACCCTCCATGAAACTGAAGGAAAGAGAACTGTCTTCCGTGTGTTTGTGTGCACTGGCAAGCTCTCCCCTTTGCAAATTCCTCCATGTTGCAGGATTTGGGCAAGGAAGGAAGGAAGGAAGGAGCGAGCTGCGCCCCTTCCCGGGGCCTCGTCTCCAGGCCAGCCAGGCCTTGCCCCCCCCCCGAGATGCGCACCGTACACACAAACACACGACACGCGGGGGACCTTCCCTTCCCCGAAGCTCCTGGGCCCCTTCTGGGCCTCCGCCTCACCTCTCGCCAGGGAGCACAAGCCGCAGACCAGGAGGCTCCTCAGGACGGCGCCCATCTTCCCTCCTCGGGCTCTCACCGGCGGCGGCGGCGGCGGCAGCGGGGAGGAGGCGGCGGCGGCGGCGGCGGCGGGAGCAGCGGCGGCGGCGAGCGGGGGCAGCGGGGGCAGCAGCACCTCGGCCGCCCTCTCATGCTTTCGGGGTGCGGGGGGAGGCCGGCAGGGAGCCGCACAAAAGGAACCGCCGCCCCCAACCTGGCCCTCTTTGTTTCTCTTAAAGGGCTGCTTGGCCCTCGGCTCCCGGCCAGGAGGGGGAGAGCGGGGGGGAGAAGCCCTCGTCCCCCATGCCCGCTGCCAAGCCACCGGGCTGCTGCCGCTCCTCGGGCCGCGCTCCTTCCTCCTCCTCCTCCTCCTCGGGAAGCCGAGAGAAAGGAAAGGCGCAGCAGCAGCAGCAGCAGCACAGCCCCTTCTCGGCCGCCGCCTCCTGGATCCCCGGTGCAAAGCCAGGGAAGATCCCTCCTCCTCCACCACCTTCGGCAGCTATGGGGCGCCTCACATCTGGGCCCGCGAAGAGCCCCCCTGCCCGGCGCTCCTGCCCCCCTTTGCTGGGAAGAGACGCCCCGAAGGCCGCCCCGCGAAGCTCCCCCGGGAAAGGGGGCGACGCGGCAGCCGCATTCCTGAGGGACTCCTTCGCCGCCTCGCTCGCTCGCTCTCGCCGCCAATCTGGGAATCAGGTCCTGGGCTGCAGGATCTCACGCTCTGGACCGGAGGATGTCGGAACTACTTTCGGGGACACGGGCTGCGCGGCGAGAGCGGCACAAAGAGCGGCGGCGGCGGAGGAGGAGGAGGAGGCGGAGGCGGCTTCTCTCTCTCTCTCTCTCTCTCTCTCTTTCCTTGGTGAACGTTCTGCGCGCGAGGGGGCCCAACACTGGGGGGGGGGGGTCGAGTGTGCATGACGTCACACACGCCCCCCCCGCCGGGCAAGGCCTCCCTGCGAGGGGCGCCCGAGCGCCTGCCGCCCCCCCCCGGCCCCTCAGTCTCGGAGGGCGCAGCGCCCCGTTTCGAAATGTGGGGGGGCTGGAGCCCCCTTCTGGCGCCCCTGCCGCTCACCTCGCAGGGTTGCTTTCAAGGAGATACCTACAAATTCACGTGCATTTCGGAAGTACTGCGCAGGTAACCCTAACGGGAGAACCAGCCTTGGCATTAGCTTTACCTAAACTCCAGCAAGGCTGCACCTCCCTCCTTCAAACATTAAGACAACAATATTGGCTTATCTTTAAGAGGATCCATGTAAGGATTACTGCATCTATGTATATGAATCTTAACAGTACTGAAAATGCTATATAAATGGTAAACATGCAATCTACAGAATTTCCCTGTTCTATACAGCTGTCCTCTTTTGGAATGGGATAAGATATACTGTATTAATTGCAACTTATCCCTCCAGGTTCCAAGGCGTGGGTTGCACACAGTTTTAAAATCCCATCCTTGGGAGCAAAATTAAAAGCATAGGAATTGGGCTGTAAAACCTTGTTTTGAGCAAGTCTAGCTAGGAAATAAGGTAGCTCCCCCCTTCTTACTTCACTTAACAAAGAATCAGGCAACAACTTGGGAAGTAAATTTAAAAAAATATAATTTACTTGCTTATAAACGTGCATTTGTTCACAGCAGCAGCAGTAAAAACTATGCAGGCAACCAGCTTCAGGCATGTGTTTAAAGCTGGAGCAAGTAGAGGCATGTCTGCATCCAATGCTGGTCAAAGTAAAAGAGAGGAGAGGAATACGGTGGTACCTCGGGTTAAGAACGGTCTGGTTTAAGAATGATTTGGTTTACAAACTCCACAAAACCAGAAATAGTGTCTTGGTTTGAGTATTATGGCAACTCTGTGGGCCTTACCTGAGCCAAGTGTAACCCATTGTTGACTGAAGCGGGGGTCGCTCAGGAGTTTGCTTCCTTTGGGTTGTCTACTTATAGGAAAGCAATGTGTGGTTTCATGGTGTTTACATATGAGGTGATGCATTTTCTTTTGATAGGGTTTCCCAACCCCGACATTTAATGCAATTGCTTTTAAGCTTTTTTAATCTTGCTTATCTACTTTATAGGATGATTCCCTGCCAACTCGTCTGAGTTGCCCTGTGGACAAACGTCGGCTCCCTCGGCCAATAAAGCGAGATGAGCGCCGCAATCCCAGAGTCATCCGTGACTGGACTTAACTGTCAGGAGTCCTTGACCTTGACCTATTAGGCCACCTATTCGCCGCTTTCATGGACCTGGAGGCCGCCTTTGATTCCATTCCTAGGCAGAGATTATGGTCCAAACTTGCCCATCTGGGAATTGATCCGCACCTCCTCTCCCTAATTATTTCCCTTTATTCAAACACCACAGCTTGCATCCGAAGTGGTCCCAACGGCTCCCTTACCACTCCATTCCCAACGGCCAAGGGCGTCCGACAAGGTTGTCTCTTGGCCCCTTTACTGTTTAATCTCTATCTTCATGATGCAATTTCCCCTTTGAAGCTAGCAACTAAGTATCCTCCTCACTTAGCAGGTCACCCCGTTGCCTCCCTTTTCTATGCAGATGATGCCGTCATCTTATCCAGAACAGCTGCGGACCTGGCAAATGCAGTTAATGCATTTATCGCCTATTGTAAGGCGGAAGCTCTTAATATTAATTATAAAAAATCGAAAGTCCTTCACTTCACTCGTTCCCGCAAACTCAAGCTGGAGCCGCTTAAGATCACAGGTGGCTGCTTAGAAAAGGTAAAAGCCTTTAAATATCTAGGCTTAATATTCACTTATAATCTCTCCTGGACCACCCATCTACAATCTGCCTTTCTCGCCGCAACCACGACCTCCAATGCCATTGTCCGATTTTACCACCAGAAGGGCGGCAAACACCTTCCAGCAGCAATTCAAATATTCAATGCCAAAGTTGTTCCTAAATTATTATATGGCTGTGAAGTATGGACTACAGCAATATCAGGTAACTTGGATCGCCCACTTCATATGTTTCTGAGATCTCTTTCCGGTGTCCCGAGATGCGTCTCAGGTGCTGCCCTACGACTTGAGTTCGCCCAGCCCTCAATTGTACAACGAGCATGGTGTCGAGCCATTTCCTATAGCTCCCACCTACTAGCATCGGATGCTCGAATTAGAGGTGGTTTTTCCAATCTGATCCTAAGAGATATTCATAATTCCACTTGGAAAACTACAATTAACCTCAAACTCCGCTCTCTTTCCAATCTGAATTGCAAAACTGTTCTTAAATTAGAGTGTATCAGTCCGGCGGCCCTACCTTCAATCAAAAAGAAGCTACAGCAACTTGACTTCTCTAACACAGCTGCCGATGCAAGAGGGTCATGTTCAGGCCTAGCCCTAGCTATTCCTCCCCCTGAAGGGATCCCTCTATACTGCTTCACAATTTCTTCGGAGGCTAAGCGAAGGGCCTTTACCTGTGCCCGTCTCAACTGTTTTCCTACAGCAATTCTGTCGGGTCGTTATTCCAGAGTCCCCATCGCAAACAGAACATGCACCTGTAATGACACGGCTCTGGAGACTATGGAACATGTAATGCTCTTCTGTCCCAACTGGACAGATGAAAGATCTCGGTTTTTAACTCCTCTCATGAACAAGCTTCATCTCCCAGTCCAGCCTTGGATAGTGTCCCTTTTTTTGCAGGATTCTGATTGTTGGATTACCGAGATGACAGCTAACTTCCTGCTCAGTGTGATGAAGAGGAAAGCGGCACTAACTTCTTTTTTAACACCACAGCTGCAGTCGTTACGCTGCACAATCGAACGAAGTTCCAAGTAGCTTTATTGTACAAGGTCAATGGAGCTAGGACAAATCTGAGGAGCTGAAGGACCCCTTTAACGATCCTCCTCCACCCTCAGTAGTTTTTTGTCTTTTTGTTTTTGTATTATCGGTCACTCGATGTTTTAAATCCCTTGTCGCTTCTGTTATCTCTTTCCCCCCCTTCCCCCCCCCTGTAAGTATTTGCCCAGGACGATATCTACCTTTACCTCCCCACCCCCATTTTATGTTGTTATTTTTATGTATATCATGCTATGGCCACACGGCTAATGCAATAAAATCTATTGTTGTTGACCTTGACCTTTAAAGGACCACCGCGGGGGGCATTACTATTGAAAGTGGGTGGGGAGGTTTATGTAGGTAGGTATGTGATTTTTTTTTTTTTTTATTATTATTATTATTATTTGGGGGAGAAAAGAAAAGAGAGGAGAGGGGGGATGGAGGGGGAATTTAATAATAATAATAATAATAATAATTATTTATATCCCGCCCTCCCCAGCCAAGGCTGGGCTCAGAGCAGCTAACAAGCAATAATAAAAACAAGTTGAATGAATACAACTTAAAAACAAATTTAAAATACAACAAATACAAAAAAATACAAATATTAAATGCAGCCTCATCACAGGAGGAGAAAGGAAAAAGAAAGGGGGAGTGAATCAAATTGGCTCCAAGCCAATGACCAGGCGGAACAACTCTGTCTTACAGGCCCTGCGGAAAGAAATCAGATCCTGCAGAGCCCTGGTCTCATGAGGCAGAGCGTTCCACCAGGCTGTTCCACCAGACCAGAGTTGAAAAGGCCCTGGCTCTGGTTGAAGCTAATCTTAACTTCCTTAGGACCCGGGACCACTAGGGTGTTGCTATTTATGGACCTTGAGGCTCTCCGTGGGGCATACCGGGAGAGGCGGTCCCGTAGGTATGACAGTCCTAGGCTGTGAAGGGCTTTAAAGGTCAAAACCAGCACCTTAAATCTGACCCTCTACTCCACCGGGAGCCAGTGCAGCTGGAAAAGCACTGGGTGAATATGCTCCCATGGCAGAGACCCCGTGAGGAGCCTCGCTGCAGCATTCTGCACCCGCTGGAGCTTCTGGGACAGCTTTAAGGGCGGCCCCATGTAGAACGAATTATAGTAGTCAAGCCTGGAGGTGACCGTCGCATGGATCACTGTGGCCAGGTCGGGGCGGGAAAAGTAAGGGACCAATTGCTTGATGCGGCAAAGGTGGAAAAATGTCGCCTTGGCTGTTGCTGTAACCTGCGCCTCCATGGAAAGGGAGGCATCAAGGATTACACCCAAACTCTAAACGGAAGGCAATGGCACTAATTGGGCCCCCGCAAGAGAAGGGAGTTGGTCCCTCATCCCCATGCCATCCCGACCCAGCCAGAGGACCTTTGTCTTTGAAGGATTTAGTTTCAATCGGCTCCCACGAAACCATCCAGCCACAGCTTCCAAGCATCTGGTCAGTGTGTCCGGGGCCGAGTCGGTGTGGCCATCCATCAGCAGATAGAGCTGAGTGTCATCAACATATTGGTGACAGCCCAGCCCATAGCTCCAGACAATCTGGGCAAGGGGGCACATAAAGATGTTAAAAAGCATCGGGGAGAGGATTGCGCCCTGCGGCACTCCACACACCAAGGTGTGGCGCGACGACATCTCCCTCCCTAGTGCCACCCTCTGTCCCCGACCAGAGATAAAAGAGCACAGCCATTTATGGGCTATGCCCTGTATCCCCACGTCGGCGAGGCGGTGGTCCAGAAGATCATGATCAACCATGTCAAAGGCTGCTGACAAATCTAAAAGGATCAGTAGTCCTGACCCGCCTCGATCCAGCTGTCTGCAGAGATAATCTGTTAGGGCAACCAGAGCAGTGCCGGTCCTGAAACCAGGACAGAACCCGGACTGAAATGGATCTAAAGCCGATGTTTCCTCCAAGTTGTTCAGCTACCGCTCTCTCAATTACCCAGATATGGAAGATTTGAAACTGGGCGGTAATTTAAGAGAAGAAAGAGGGAGAGAACCAAAAAACAAAAGGTAACACTCCCCCCCCCCCAAAGGAAGAAACTAAAGATGTGGTGGTGGTGGTTTCTGGAAGAAGTATATTTATATCAAATGATAAAAGTAAGAAATAAAAAATATATTTAAAAACCCCTTTGAGAGGAAAATATAATATAAATTTTGTGTGTGTGTGTATTCTCTTTAAAGAGAAAAAATAAGTGGGGAGGAAAAAGAGAGAGGAAGGGAAAATAACTAGCAATAACAAAAATGTGGAATAAAAAGCTTTTTTGTTTGTTTTTTAAGAAAAGATTATGATAGTTGTCAGGGATCTGCTTGCAGGGGAGGGGGGAGAGACAGAAACGTACAGAGAGCCTCCTCCTCTGTTATAGAATTATAGAATCGTAGAGTTGGAAGAGACCACAAGGGCCATCAAGTCCAACCCCCTGCCAAGCAGGAAACACCATCAGAGCACTCCTGACATATGGTTGTCAAGCCTCTGCTTAAAGACCTCCAAAGAAGGAGACTCCACCACACTCCTTGGCGTGTTGAGCAGTCAGAGTCTGAGAAGGGGGAGCTTTCAGGAGACACAGAAGACGAGAGAAAGGGGAGCCAAAACACTGCTACCAGGGAAGGGAATGTGCAGCTTCTGTTGCATAGCTTTCCACGTAAGGAAAAGAGGCGGAGAGGGGTTTTTCCCAGGTTTCCATGCTGGAGGGGAAATAGGAAGAAGGCACTTCCGGAATCTGCTAGCAATTAAGGCAGACATGGTTTTGAAGCTTCTACACTGTACATAAGTTTTGCACTCAATAAAATCTGAAAAGACAGGCTGGAGTCCTGGCTGTTATATTTGTGAGCAACCACACTCCCACCTTACAATAGTAATGGGAGAGCAGGGGCAGGGAGGACTCCCCCCTTAAAAAATAAAAATAGAAAAAGAAAGGAATCAGGTTTTTATTTCTATTTTCTTTATTTTTCCTATTTAATTTTTAAAAATGAGTAATAAAAAATAAATAGGAAGTCAGGGCTGAAGCAGCGACCTCAGGAAGTGGCCTGTGTTGGTTTAGGGCTCCCTTCTGGGCACTACCATTTTGATTCTTAAGAGTTAGGGGAAAGTGGAGGTTAGAAATTTGGGGAAGGGAAATGGGAAAGAAAAAATTTTAAAAAATATTTTTGAAAAATTAAGGAAAAGGAATTAAAATAATAAAAAGAAGACTAAGATTAAATAATAATAATAATAGATTTTTTAAAAATTAAGAAAAATATATAAATACATTTAAAATATTATATAAAAATTATATAAAACCCAACAATTTCATTAAAAAATTACACTCTGGATGATAAATCCAATGTTAAATGTTATCAGCAGTCCATATGCAGTCTCACAGTTATCATTACAATGGTCCAGGTTTTGACGTGAGGACACTGTTTTTTAAAATATTCTTTATAAGTTTCCCACTCCTTTCTGAAATTTTGGTTTGGCTGTCTCCTAATTGTCTCTGTCATTTTTGCCAATTTGAGATATTCAAATAATTTATCCTGACATTCCTCTTTTGTTGGTACTAATTCTCCTTTCCATTTTCTGGCAATTAATATTCTTGCTGCTGTTGTAGCATATAAGAATATTCTCCTTTTTTCATTTGGAATATCTAAAATGCCCAAGAGAAAGGCTTCTGGTTTCTTTACAAAGGTTTGCTTGAACATTTTTTTCAATTCCTCATAAATAATATCCCAGAAATTCTTGATTTTTTTGCAGCCGCACCAGTTATGAAACAGTGTCCCTTCTGCCTGTTTACACCTCCAGCAAGCATTAGATTTCTATTTTTTTTTTATTTTTTTTTTATAATATTTTTATTAAACAATTTTTATATATTAATACAAACAAAACATACATAAACAAACAACAAACAATACCAGAACAAGAAACAGGTACCATTTCATATCCTAATTTCTTTAACCTTTCTTCCTCGACTTCCTCTTGCCTCCCGTTTCTGTATTCCAAATTCTTATAATTATTCAGCGAATCTTCCCTTATTTTACTATAAATTTATGTTAATCATCCTTATTCTCTTTGTCTTAACCATTACTAATAGTAACCATTTATTTTAATCCAACATCATTTTAACTGTCATTAATTTTGTAGTATTTCTTTAAATAGTCCTTGAACTTTTTCCATTCTTCTTCCGCCGCTTCTCTTCCCTGGTTTCGGATTCTGCTCGTCATTTCTGCCAGGCCCATGTAGTCCATCACCTTCATCTGCCATTCTTCCAGTGTGGGTAGATCCTGTGTCTTCCAGTACTTTGCAATGAGTATTCTAGCTGCTGTTGTAGCATACATAAAAAAAGTTGTATCTGTCTTTAACACCCCCTGGCCGACAATACCCCATTAGATTTCTAATTTTATACATTTTGGGCAGTTTACTGGGAGTTTATTTACCACCTATAGGACATCTTCAAAAAAGTTTCCTTTAGTGTATGACAGGCCATTCTTTATTCCATAATCTTTCGCATGCTGATAGTTGAATATTTTTACTAAAATCTTTCACCTACTTAATCATTACTTCTTACACCTCTTCATTTTTCACCTCCCATTCTAAAAGAATCCTGTACATTCTGGATATTACTCTTCTTATTTTGTATTAATTCTTTATCTACTTTTGATTCTTCCGTTGCAAAACCCTTTCCCTGTCTGTTTTAAAAGCCTCGTTTAATTGATAATATTGTAGCCAGTCCTTTAGGTAATGTCTGATTTCGTTGATTTTTTTTCACTTTCAGTTGATTATCTTCTAATAGGTGGCCCAGTTTGTTTCCATACTTTTTTTTTTCACTGCAATGGCCTCCAGAGGGTTATAGCCACCAGGGAGTTTTTGGTTCCAGTAAATCTTTATACTTCTTCCATAATTTATATAGCGGCTTCCTTATGACATGATTCAGGAAGGCTCTATATTTTTAACTTACTTAAAGCACCAGAAATAAAATTGTTTGTGCTGCCCTGATGCTAAACAGATTTACAGTACAATCCTAACCATGTCTACACAGATGCTGTATTAAATTCATTGGAGCTTATACTCAGGTAAACTGGGGTAAGACCGTAGCCTTACTTAGCCATAAACACCATTTATGGTGTTATCGCTTGCTGATCAGAAGGTTGGCGGTTCAAATCCCCTTGATGGGGTGAGCTCTATCCCAACTTCTGCCAACCTAGCAGTTCGAAAGCATGCCAAGTGCAAGTACAGTCATACTTTGGTTCTTAAATGGCCTAGTTGCCACACAAATCGGCTCCTGAATGCCACAAACCTGGAAATTAGTGTTCCAGTTTGCGAACGTTTTTTGGAAGCCAAATGTCCGACGCGGTTTCCACTTGAGTGCAGGAAGCTCCTGCAGCCAATCAGAAGCCACGCCTTGGTTTTCGAACGGTTTCAGAAGTCGAACAGACTCCCGGAACAGATTAAGTTTGAAAAACAATGTACCACTATAGATAAATAGGTACCAATGCGGTGGGAAAGTAAATGGTTTTTCTGTGCGCTCTGACACTTGTCATGGTTGGCACTTGTTGCACCAGAAGCAGCTTAGTCCTGCTGGCCACATGACCCAAAAGCTGTCTGTGGACAAATGCCAGCTCCTTGGCCTGAAGCACGATGAGCGTCCGCAACCCCATAGTCACCTTTGACTGGACCTAGGACCAGGGGTCCTTTACTTTCTTTTTACTTTTTTATTATGTAATGTGTAATAATAAACTGAGCTTCTGTTACCATGTACATGCCAGGCTGGTTTCCCTCCAACTATAACATGCTCTTAAAAATAAAGTCCTCAAGATGCTTCTGCTGGCCCAGGCACTGATGCTGGGTCTGCTTCATCTGCTGCTCTTTGGGCAGCCACAGGTGGGGTGGGGGCGATGTGGCCATGGACTTTGGCCATTGGCTGCAGTCCTACCTGCACCACCTGGTGGGATTGCTCCTGCATGGCTATGTTCTTCCTCCACTGTTGGAGACAAGTGTGCCTCTGAATACCAGTTGCTGGAAACTGCAAAAGGGGCAAGTACTGTTACACTCAAGTTCTGCTTGCGGGCTTTCCATTAGCATATTGGAGGACCAGCAGCCAGCAACCTGGGTGAGGCTCTCTTCTTAACCCCATTGACTCTTCTACCCAATATGAGAGATGCAGGCAGGTCTGTACTGCCAAAGTAAGTCAGATTTCCGTTTCTAACACTAGTGCTATATATGGCCCAATCTCAGAACAGTGAGAAGATTCGGGGGTTCCAGTCTATACCCCTGCTGTTTCCTTTGAGTGAGGTCACAAGGTTTATGGCATTTCTTTCATGTAGGTGAAATCATAGTACTAGCAGCCCCAAAGAGCCTCTTCACCCATTAGTTTTCTAGGGAGTTTCCAGCACTGTTCAAGATGGTTCAGCTTTTGTGTCTGCTCTCTCCTTTTGACTCTGGGTCTCCTAAAACTACCAATCTATTTTCCTCTCTTGCACATGAACAGTCAGGGGGAGGTGGGAAGGAAGTCCTTGCTTCTTTTGCCATACTGGCTGTCAGCTTCCTAAAATGCCTCCATCTATTTAGTTTCAGTGGCTACAGCCACTAGCTTGCATTTCAGAAGGGGTTGCTTAACAGATTTGGCAAGGGCTGTTTACTTCACAAAAGAACTGGATTGCCCATTTTAGCCATCCTCCTCTTCTGCATAAGCCACTCCTGCAGCTATATTACAACATCACAGGGCTGGAGGGCACCCCAAGAGCTAGAAAAGGTTATAGGAAATAGGCTTGAAAAAGGAAAGTCCTGGCTAGAAAGTTGTACGTAGGGCAGGCAACTGCTTTTCAATTGCTAAATTATTCAGCAGAATTATTAAAACATCTGAAGAAAATTCTTATTATTGTACTGGAATTACTTTAGGCTTCATTGGCAAAACATACTTTTTTGTTTGTTAATGAGATCGTGTTTTAACCACCAAGCCCTGAAACATTATTTGTTTGAGCTTACAGAACATTCAAGAACATTCAGCACATGGGTTGCATTAACTATCATGCGAGTCCCTTTTAAACAACAGCAACTGCAAACAGCTTTTTTCTTAGAACTCTATAGAGGAATTCAACATTCTGCCCTGCACATTTCAGGAGACTGTAGACTGCACCTTTAAAATGAAATAATTATATATGTATTGTAATTGATTTCTAGTATTGTAGTATACTTAGATCAGAACAATGGCGGAAGTCCATGCCTCTCAGCTTTGCAGATCAATCCTATTAAGCATGTTGGTGCTGTGGTCTAAACCACTGAGCCTCTTGAGCTTGCTGTTTGGAAGGTCGGTGGTTTGAATCCGTGCAATGGAGTGAGCTCCAGTTGCTCTGCCCCAAGCTTCTGCCAACCTAGCAGTTCAAAAGCATACCAGTGCTAGTAGATAAATAGGTACCGCTGCGGTGGGAAGGTAAACTGCATTTCTGTGTGTTCTTGCACTCGTCATGGTGTTCCGTTGCGGCAGAAGTGGTTTAGTCATGCTGGCCACATGAACCGGAAAGCTGTCTGTGGACAAACGCTGGCTCCCTCAATCTGAAAGTGAGATGAGTGCCGCACCCCATAGTCGCCTTTGACTGGACTTAGGCATCCAGAGGTCCTTTACGTTTACCTTTATCTTTTAACCTTACAGGAGTAAAACCCACTGTTTAAATGTGAAGACAGACATGATACTTTTAAGTGTCCAAAGTGTACCTTCACACTCCTGGAACACACATACATTTTTCTGCTCAAGATCAAGATCTATACACTGGTGGTGGTGGTATTGAACTCATCTTTTCAAGTGCCATGACACTACCTACCTCTTCTTCAACATCAACTCTCCAAGCTGTTTTGAAATTATTTTTAAGGTGTTTATTAATTGGAGGGGGCATCAGATATATTATGTACATATGCATGTGATCATTTATTTTTTGAAACAAAACAGCAAAGCAGCAGCCAAAGGCTTTGGACATGCCTTCTGGCTTCCTACTCATTCTGTTAATAATGTCATGAATAAACAATACATGACATGGCACCATGGTGCTGTGAAATTCACTGTGGCGGATCAGTTTCATTGGCTTCCACTTATGGGGGACAGCAGCAGAAACAGCCTAGATACAAGACACCTGAAATACAGCCTCACATGACCCTGAGGCATGTGTCGACAGGCCTAAACTTTTTATACAATCAAAACCATCTATTTCAGTTGGGCCTGGGAAAGCAACCCCTCTGTGACCCCTATATTCTGTACCATAAAATTGAGGGTACTGAATTCTGAACCTGTTGCATTTTCCAAAGGAAATCCCATGTTGAGCACATTACAATAATCAAATCTTGTCATTACCAGGGAATGTATCACAATATCAAATTAAAACATAGGCACATTATAATTTATGAGAAAATGAATGATTAGACCAGCTTTCTCAACCTTGGGGGGGGGGGTCTCCAGATGCTGGACTACAACTTCCATCATCCCTGAACACTGGTCCTGCTAGTTGGGATGCTGCGAGTTGAAGACCAACAACATCTGGGGACCCAAGGTTGAGAGGCTGGACTAAACCTTAGAATTCCATTCTTATAATAGTTTTGATTATGTTTTCTAGCAACTTTTGCTCATTTTTCTCATTTTAGTGTTTACGAAAAACATAATACCTTTAAGATGATCTCAAAGTAGCTTACACAGAGCAAAATCTCTATTTAATCACAGCACATTAAGAGATTTTGCCTTTGAACAATTAAGTTTTACATTCAATTTTTCTTCTTTTCAGCATAAAGCTTCAAAACTCTCACCCACTGATTTGTAGGCACTTGTGGTCTATCACACTTGCGGGAATACAGGAAAATATACAATCAGCACTTTGTAACAGTTGTGGGATTTTGATTTTTCACCACAACGTTAAGAACTATGGCATTATTTTGATCTTATAGATGGAGCTGCAATTCCCCTTGAAGACCATGTCTGCAGCTTGAAGTGCTCTTGAGCTTGTTGCTTGTAGCAGTGGCTCGGACCGCATTCTGTCATCTCAGGCTTGTACATCCCCTGTGGCCACCAGCTGCTGCCCTAACTTGGGTGGCATAACCTGACCTCGATCCCCTCTGCTCTGTTATTTTCAACTGGATTATTGCAATTTGAACTAACTGGGGCTGCTTCTAAAGATGGCTAAATTCTAAAGATTGCAGATTGGACTGGATATGTGACACCAATTTTGGGTCAATTGCATTGGCATTTATTAATATTTAAGACCTTAAATGGTTTGGGACCAGGTTACCTAAAGGACAGCCTGCACACGTCTGACTCTGCCCATAATCTAATTTCTGCTTGGATAACTCTCTGGATAACACAGAAGAGTGTATGAGACTTTGTACCAGCTACAACAGTTTAACATCAAAGCACTAGAAACATCTGTGGGGTATATAAATTGAAACAGACTAGCTAAAACAAAATTTAATACCATTCCAAATAATGAAAACATAGAATACAAATCAGTGTTACCGTAAGCCCGGATGTATTGCTATTAGAATATATTCTAAGACACAGAAATTTCCAAGAGGAAATTTAAATAAATTATTATTTAAATAATAGATTTCTAATAGGAAATTAACCATCAGATTTGCTAATTTAAGAAAAGTGGGAGCATAAATTTAAGGATTTAAAAGATAACAAAAGAATGGTAACCGGAATGAGATAGCTCAAATTGTTGAAGGATGGTTACCACCATGGTTTCAATATTTCCAGCAAAGGAGTATTGCTTTTGGCAGCTATAAGTCCTACATGGATGATAATGAAGATGACAGCATGGGAAGTGCTAATAAAAATAATAAGTTGAAGGGTCTGCTAGCAAAAGAACCCCAACCCCCCTGTGGGCTGTTGGTGGAGTCAGTAGCCAGGTTAAGGTGGGGAGCGACAACTTGATTTCACCATCTAAGACTCAAGACAACCCTGGATGTAGTGTTCTGTGAGATATCACCAAGTTGATCAATATGTTAAGCTCACTTTTAACTTTTGCTGTTGGTATTTAAGTCCCATCAGGCTGAATGGAATGTATAATGATTCTAGGTTCGAATGCTAGACGTGTTTTGCAGTAAACATGCATCTAACACATATGTGGTGTGATTGCCAGTGTACCTCTGAATTTTGGAGATGAGTCTTGCATCACATAATGTGAGACTCTAGCCTATGTTGATTTTATTTAATTGGATCAATGAGAAGGTATCTGCAGAATCAGTAAAGATTTTCTTGACTGCAGCAGTGGAAAGATTCTCCAACCATATGGGAATGGCTAAGGAAGTGTCCTGCATGAGCAGAAATGAACAAATTGACCTATTTGATTTATAAGAGGAATGATATGTTCTATAATTCAAATTTACAAAACATAATTTGGGCATTTTTTATATATTGCGATGCTGATTTTAGTAATATCAGATGTATTCGTGTAAATTATTATTTCTGGGTAAATCATGATTTTATAAATAAAGACATATTTGTTTTGAAAAAGATCTGATTCTTAGGTGGTATTGGTTATGCTGGTGAGCATATGGGACAGGTCTTAACTCTTCCAGTTAATGTTTGCTTGGCCCCTTCAGTTCTAGAATTCAATAAAACCTTAAACATTTTTTGTTGTTGCCTTGCCTTTACAGAGCTTAGGTCAGTGAACACGTGTATTTCCACAGGTTCTTCATCTCTGGCTTAGAGGCTTCTAGCATTAGCATATTATAAGCGACTCCCTCCAGCTACCTCTGGCACATGCCTTTTATGCTACAAAGCTTTGGTCTCTTTGAACTTCTTGTAACATATCCTGCATTTTCATTGCTGAATTCTTCCCCTCTCTCATTTGGACATTTGGAAGTTGCATGTTCCTGTGGTCTGGTGACTAGAAGTACCACACGCATACTGTGACACACTGCTCAGATTTAAGAGTGTGCATGTCAAGCAAACCATTTTCACTTGTTTCAAGTCCATGTTTCATAATCAAATTACTTTTGAACTTTCCACAAATACAGAGACTCTTAGTGAGGTCTGCCTCGAGCAGTTTGCCAGGCCAAAAGATTTTTCCAAGAACACTGATTGACAGGATGCTCCTCAGATCCTGCTATGAGTAGTCTGCTGCTATGCCAAGAGTCACACCAGTCCTGATTCCCAGTGCTCTCTTAGTAGTAAGGAAAACATTCACTGCAGAACAAAGGCCACCACTGCAGTACCAGCAGACCGCGCCACCACATTTCTGGAAACTCCCAACACCACCCACTAATATAATGTTGTTTACGGGTGCATCATAGTAGCCATGTGCAGAAAACACCCATCAATATACTATGGTGGCCTAATGGACCCAGGACTTCACCTAAGCCAGTTCTCACATGGCATATAACCAGGCAGCCAGGAAAGTATCAGTGCTACTCCTTGCGCAAACTACCCCAGTGCTGCAGGTAGGAGGCCTGCATGAAGAACTCCAGTTTTGCAGGAGAAAAGTACGAGACTCGCTGCCCAAACCACACAGTGCTGCCTTGCCCCACAACTGGGCATGCCTCCTGCTCCCCCTCCGAGGCCGCCTTTGCTCTGGGCTGGCGCTGCTGGGCTGAGCCTGCCTCGCCCCGGCCGGGGAGCTCCTTCCGCGCAGTCCAGCTCCCCCCCCGCCGGGAAATATCCCCCCCCCCGACGCAGTTGTTCCATTTTAAGCAGAGAGTTTGATGGCGAGGGGGGAAGCCCTGGCCAGGGAGGGCTGGGGCTCCTTCCGGTGCCCCCTCCCCTCCCCAGGGACTGCGCTCTGGGCACCTCCTCCTGGCGGGGACCTGGCGGCGCTCCTTGGGGCATCTCTGGCCGCCCCTTCCCCCCAAGGGCGCGGGAGGCTCGGCCCACGGCCACCGCTTTGCCGAGCCCCGCTGCTCCCCCCCCCGCTCGCCTCCGCCTCTCGCCGCCCCCTCGCGACCCCCCAGGAGGAAGAGGCGAGCCGGGATGGGGGCCTGTCTCGGGTGATGGGGGGGCTGCGGGCTTCCCCCTCGCTCCCGCTGTCACCACCATGCTGCCAACCAAACCCGGACATTTTGCAAAAATCAGAAAAAGCCGCCAGGATGTTGATTTCACACCCGGAATCCCCCTTGTGTCCGGGAAATTCCGGGCACATGGCAACATAACCATGTATGATGGTGTGCTATTATGGGGGGGTGCACAAACATATACACAATTTAACAGAAAAAGTTACTCAAGGTCTATTTGAGTAAAACTTAGTTGACTACCCATTTTCTATTGATCAGGATTCAGCGAGGGGGCGAGGTTGCTTTATTATATATCCTTGTTTGAATATTCATTTTATGCTTCAAATTAGAAAGACTAGTTCAAACCCAAGATACATTGGATAATCACAAACATTTGGATCTCTTTTCTGAAGGAGGAGTGTGTGGGCCTAGAATGTGGGGTTTTTGTAATTTATTCTGTCTTTACAAAATCTTTTTTTTTTGTCATTTTTTAGTTTACTGACCTGTTTGCATTTTGTATATCTGTATTTCTAATGCTCTGTATTTCGGTGTTTTGAATGTTTTCTGTAAACTTCTTCAGGCACAGTTCATTGTGGAAAAGTGGCATTTAAATAAACTCAATTAATCAACATTTGAATAAATTGTTTTTAAAGTCTCTTATAAATAATACCTTTAAGCTGAGGAAAATTGCACAAGGAACCATGACTTTAGACAATAGCTTTTGAAATTATTAAGTACTGTTATAGACAGGATAAACCTAGAAATTAATAAATGCTAGGATTTTGGTTCCCCTTCATGGATCACTGCCTTGCCGTGGTGAAGGGGCTTGAATAACTCAGAGAAGCTATGAGCTATGCCGTGCAGGGCCACCCAAGATGGACAGGTCATAGTGGAGTTTTGACCAAACGTGATCCACCTGGAGCAGGAACCGGCAAGCCACTCCAGTATCCCTGCCAAGAAAACTCCATGGACAAAGGAAACAGGCATAGAAAAGTTATGATGCCGGAAGATGTGCCCCTTAGGTCGGAAGGCGTCCAACATGCTACTGAGGAAAAGCGGAGGACAAGTACAAGTAGATTCAGAGCTGATGAAGCGGCTGGGCCAAAGCCGAAAGGACGCTCAGTTGCAGATATGCCTGGAAGCGAAAAGAAAGTCCAATGCTGTAAAGCAAAATATTGCATAGGAACCTGGAATGCAAAAACCATGAACCTTGGTAAGCTGGATGTGGTCAAAAATGAGATGGCAAGAATAAATATTGACATCCTGGGCATCAGTGAACTAAAATGGACGGGAATGGGTGGATTCAGTTCGGATGACCATCATATCTACTACTGTGGGCAAGAATCCCGTAAAAGAAATGGAGTGGCCCTCATAGTCAACAAAAGAGTGGCAAAAGCTGTACTGGGATGCAATCTCAAAAATGATAGAATGATCTCGATACGAATCCAAGGTAGACCTTTTAACATCACAGTAATCCAAGTTTATGCACCAACTACTGGTGCTGAAGAAACTGAAATTGACCAATTCTATTAAGACTCTAGAAATGACACCAAAGAAGGATGTTCTTCTCATTATAGGGGATTGGAATGCTAAAGTAGGGAGTCAAGAGATAAAAGGAACAACTGGCAAGTTTGGCCTTGGAGTTCAAAACGAAGCAGGGCAAAGGCTAATAGAGTTCTGCCAAGAGAACAAGCTAGTCATCACACTCTTTTCCAACAACACAAGAGACGACTCTACACATGGACATCACCAGATGGGCAGCATCGAAATCAGATTGATTATACTCTCTGCAGCCAAAAATGGAGAAGCTCTATACAGTCAGCAAAAACAAGACCTGGAGCTGACTGTGGCTCAGATCATCAGCTTCTTATAGCAAAATTCAAGCTTAAACTGAGGAAAGTAGGAAAAACCACTGGGCCGGTAAGATACAATCTAAATCAAATCCCTTATGAATACACAGTGGAAGTGAGGAACAGGTTTAAGGATTTAGATTTGGTGGACAGAGTGCCTGAAGAACTATGGATGAAGGCTTGTAACATTATACAGGAGGCAGCAACGAAAACCATCCCAATGAAAAGGAAATGCAAGAAAGCAAAGTGGCTGTCCAACGAGGCCTTACAAATAGCGGGGGAGAGAAGGCAAGCAAAATGTGAGGGAGATAGTGAAAGACAGAGAAAATTGAATGCAGATTTCCAAAGAATAGCAAGGAGAGACAAGAAGGCCTTCTTAAACGAGCAATGCAAATAAATAGAGGAAAACAATAGAATGGGAAGAATCAGAGATCTGTTCAAGAAAATTGGAGATATGAAAGGAACATTTCGTACAAAGATTACCATAATAAAGGACAAAAGTGGTAAGGACCTAACAGAAGCAGAAGACATCAAGAAGAGGTGGCAAGAATACACAGAGGAATTATACCAGAAAGATATGGATGTCTCGTACACCCCAGGTAGTGGGGTTGCTGACCTTGAGCCAGACATCCTGGAGAGTGAAGTCAAATGGGCCTTAGAAAGCACTGCTAATAACAAGAGCGCTCGAAGGGTTGGAATTCAAGCGAGCAGAGCACAGCTTAGTCCAAAGGAATTTGGCCACCCTCCAGGTGCCCGGCTTGAATCCTTATGACCTCCTGTCTGCGACTCCCGGCAAGATCAAGGGAGGTCTCCAATCGGCGATTCTCCTCAACGTGAAGAAGAACACACCACTCCTCCCCCAGGGAGGGGGAAAGAGACAGACAGAAATATATCTACATGTCTTTATTTCTGTCTTTCAGCAGTACAGAGAAACACGTCTGTACACTCTGATTCCAACTGCAGAGAGAGAATAAACTCCACCCATGTACTTCCAGTACAGGGTCATGTGTCACTCTGAGCTAACATCCGGCGCTCAGAGCAGTGAATAGACTGTCCCTGGTTCCCACGGTACAATCCAATAACATCCACATCCTGTTTACCATTCCAGCCACCTGGTGCTTGCTTCTGCATTGCTCCTTTTTCGTAACATCCTCCCCCAAAAGAATCAATGCGTGTTGCAGCAAGCAAAGCATGATCCAGAGAAGAAAACAAACAGTTGTTATACACATAACACTCCCCTGTTGTTTCAGTTCCACCCTTGGAACTCCCCGCCACTGGTTTCCCCAGTGTACCTCTCTGGTTGTCTGGTTTCCAAGGAATGAGTGCATCTGCATTACCTTGGCTAGCAACTCTCTGTTGTGTCTTTGTCTTTGTCTCTGACTTAGACACAGCTCCAACCTGTCCTCGGTTGTTTACAACAGCAACACATGCAACAGCTAAGTTAGCAAACTCTTTTGAGTACCTCTTGGGTGGTTGACCCTTTGTAACTCTCTCAGACCTACGTATGAGGTGCTGATCCTCTCTGCTCACTGGTCCAGTCTCAGGACTCTTTGGAGAACTAATTCCAATGGTAAACAGTGGTTCATCCTTCAGTTGTGAAGGCCTATCTATTGTGTGAGACTTCCTCTCAACGACTGTGACAACTGAGCTCTCCGAGCTATCAGTGTCATCACTTTCATTACAGCTGTAATCAGTAAAATCATCATCATCTGAATCGTCCTCAGTGGGAAATGTGTGTACTATCACTCTCTCCTGTTCAGGAGCACTCTCTAGAAATTTTGTGAGAATCACCTGACCAGATTCAGACAAAATTACTCTGTAGAGACCCTTTTCATACCCCACAAAAATGCCTCTGGCATTCTTTACTCCACCTGGAGCTTCTGTTCTCACGAGACCCAAAAACCTTGAAATGGGCAACAGAAGGTTTTCTGTGGAACAGTTTCTCAAAAGGAGAACTTCCCAACTCTTTTGAAACCTTTCTCATTTTCGTATAACAGAACGACATTAGAGACTCGGCCCAGTACTCATGTGGCAGATGTGAACTTAGCAATTGCGCTTCCATCACCTTTTGCAATTCTTTGTTCACCCGTACACAGACACCCCTGTTCCACGCTTCCGCTGAAACAGCAATCTTGTGTCTGATCCCCTTCTTCTGCAGGAACCTTTGGAAATCCTGTAAAAGAAAAATCTGCTTCTCATCTGTGAATAGACAATCAATGTTAGCATCATGCATACTCTTAACTTTGTCACAAAACTCCTGAAACCTCTCCAAGGCTTCCTGTGGCTTTCTCAACACATAAACCCAGACATAGTTAGAGAAATGATCCACACACACAAGATAATATCTTGCATTGCCTCTAGACGGTTCTAGAGGACCAATCACATCAGCATACACCCGCTGAAATGCTCTGTTGACTCCGGTCACCTTCTTGCTCACACCTGCAAGAGAAACTAGGTTAGACACAGATGAATTACATTCCATGTAATCACTTTGTGCAAAAGTCAACAAGTATAGTCCATCCTTCTCTCTGGCCGAAAGAAATAACTCTCCATCTTTGTAGATCTTGCAGCTCTCAGCATCGTAGGACAATCTCAGTCCTCTCTTTGCAATCTGCGAAACACTCAGCAGATTGAACTTCAATTCAGGAACCAAGTAAACATTGTTTATTGTCAAGTCCAGACTCTTAAGATAGACAGTCCCCACGCCGGCCGCTTCCAGCTCCTGACCGTTGGCCTGTTTCACAGCGAAGCTTTGCTTCTTAGACGATGAAAAGAGTCCTTTGTGTGGGGACATATGAACCGTGGCCCCAGTGTCGATAACAAACGAGTTCCCAACGTCTGGCGTGGTTCCTTTCGCCATCAAAGCCTTTGCAGGTTCCACCATAGGCTTGGTGTGACCTTTGCCTGACGCCTCAGGCTTTGCTGAGCAGCCCTTCGCTCCTTTTGGCTGACGTGGCTTCTTGCAGTTCCGCTGAAGATGCCCAGCCTGTCCACAACTATAACACTGCACAACGTTCAAAGCTACAGCTTCCTTTCCAGTAGCCTCATCGGTGGGGGAATTAGAACTCCGTTCCTCCCTCCCCCTGTCCTTTACTTCCAGTGCAGCATGCCGGCTGTGTTCATCCTGAACCACGGCACTCAGGGGCACTCCCCCCTTCTTGGCATCCATGCTGAATCCAAGGGTCAGCTTTACACTCAATCTCAAGCCAGCTTTCGCTTTTAGGCCAGTAAACTCCAAAAGTCTCTGTTTACTGCTTCACTGGCAGGCAAACCTTTGGGCTGTTTTTTCAAAACCCTTGCACAGCTGCGCAGATACACTTTCGATTTCCCAGGCTCTTTTTAGCCATTCTTTAACTTTCTAAGTACTTGCGGTAGTTGCCTAGCAACCTGCTCAGGACGGGATTCCTTATCTCACCACAGGAATTCCTGGTATGCAAGCTTGCCCTCAGAGCTTGTTTTTTTCAAACGCAGCTCTTTCTTGTGAACCAGAAAATAAGCCTTTCTGCGTTCATTCTTTCTAGCCCGAAATGCAGCATACCTTTTGAGCATACACTCCTCTCGGTGTCCAGCTGTCTGTTCTGTTCAGCTTCTGGCTGCAGGCAGACGCTTTTCTTTATCTCCTTAGGTGCAGAGGATGGCGACGATTCATCGACCTCTCACCTCTCATGCAGATTCTCATAGATCAGATAACCATCGGTCTGCTACCAGATGTCGGAATTCAAGCGAGCAGAGCACAGCTTAGTCCAAAGGAATTTGGCCACCCTCCAGGTGCCCGGCTTGAATCCTTATGACCTCCTGTCTGCGACTCCCGGCAAGATCAAGGGAGGTCTCCAATCGGCGATTCTCCTCAACATGAAGAAGAACACACCACTCCTCCCCCAGGGAGGGGGAAAGAGACAGACAGAAATATATCTACATGTCTTTATTTCTGTCTTTCAGCAGTACAGAGAAACACGTCTGTACACTCTGATTCCAACTGCAGAGAGAGAATAAACTCCACCCATGTACTTCCAGTACAGGGTCATGTGTCACTCTGAGCTAACATCCGGCGCTCAGAGCAGTGAATAGACTGTCCCTGGTTCCCACGGTACAATCCAATAACATCCACATCCTGTTTACCATTCCAGCCACCTGGTGCTTGCTTCTGCATTGCTCCTTTTTCGTAACATTGAGGGAGCTGGGTTTGTTTAGCCTGGGAAAGAGGAGACTGAGAGGAGATATGATAGCCATCTTCAAATATCTTAAGGGCTGTCACATGGGAAATGGAACAAGCTTGTTTTCTCCTGCTCTAGAGGGTAAGACCTGAAGCAATGGATTTAAATTACAAGAAAGGAGATTCTGACTAAAGATCATTAAGAGTTGTTTGACCATGGAACAGACTCCCTCAGAAGGTGGCAGAGGCAGACTCTCCTTCCTTGGAGGTTTAGAAGCAGATGTTAAATGGCCATCTGTCAAGGTTGCTTTAGCTGAGATTACTGCATTGCAGGGAGCTGGACTAGATGACCCTCAGGATCCCTACGATTCTATTATTTTACATAAAAAGGTAAAGGACCCCTGACAGTTAAGTCCAGTCGCGAATGACTCTGGGGTTGCGGCACTCATCTCACTTTACTGGCTGAGAGAGCCGACGTTTGTCCACAGTTTTTTCGGGTCATGTGGCCAGCATGACTAAGCCGCTTGCTGAATTTTTAAGTGCTGTCCATGAAGAAAGAATGGGCCATGATAAAGAGACTTAGTGGTTTTTAATGGTAGGTGATGTTGCTGTGTTGTATTATATTATTTATGTACATTGATTTATTTTTTGGAGTTAAGAATAGGACTGGGATAAATTGTGTTCGCTGAGCCCGTATTTTATACAGTCTGTATATGATGTTTGTTTCTTAATGTGAGGTGTGATATGCCTAATAAAGGATTTTGAATTGAATTGAAGACTAAGCCGCTTCTGGCGAACCAGAGCAGCGCACGGAAACGCCATTTACCTTCCCACCGGAGCGGTACCTATTTATCTACTTGCACTTTTACGTGCTTTCAAACTGCTAGGTTGGCAGGAACAGACCGAGCAACGGGAGCTCACCCTGTTGCGAGGAACCTTCCGACCGGCAACCCCAAGGCTCAGTGGTTTAAACCACAGCGCCACCCACGTCCCAATTATTTTACATACATCACATTAAAAAGTATAAATTATCCACGTTTTCAGTTCCCAGTGACAGAAATGAAAACAACACAAAAAGGGGACAAAACATGGCTGGATTATGTTATATTCTACAGTATCTCACAGCAATATCTCAATATCTCTCATATCCCAAGTCTGTGTGACTACAAACTGTGAACTGCCCCAAGACCTATGGATGAAGGGCAGAATACAAATTTAATAATAACAACTTTCCACCTCCCTGTGTAGCATAAATCACAGTGCTAAGTATGTCTCCTGATTGGATATGATCTGTTCAGAGATTTTAATGGGCAAACTTATTCGAGAATGTTTTATCTTTTAATCAGGAGTGATTGAAAGATTGAAAGTTCTAATCAGGTTCGATGCAGAAGTATTGCAGAATTATTTGAAGCTTTCTTCTACTTGCAAAATCCAGACAGGTTAGAATTTGGCAGGGTCACAGCAGTAAATAAAACAGGAATGAAACATATAACTTCTTCAGTGGATGAAACTCCTCAGTTTTGAACATGGCAGTGTGCACCCTGGCACAATAAAGGATTCAGCAGTAAAAACAGAATTATGTCTGAAGACAGACTATAATTTTAAAAGATTGCAATGTGGAATGCTAAAGCAATACCACCCAGTTTGTCTCACTATTGCTTCTGATCAATCTGGCAATGCAATTTCCAGAGTTCCACATAATTCCAGAGATGATAGTGGGATGAGAGCCACAAATATTTTCCTGCCTGCTTCAGCTCTTGTAATAAACGATTTCTCCGTTTCCACCATCGGACTCCCGTTAGCCACTGCTGGAGATGGCTGCTGACCACCCTGACACAAGCAAAGCCCTTTATTTAAGCAGAGGTCAGTCGACCGATGACACCATACTGGACACTGTCTGAAATGGAAAACATGGACCTGCGCTTTCCCCTTTTTTATATTCTCAGCTTTGCTTTTATTCTTTTATTCTCTGTAGAGTTATTTTTATGTACGCTAATGATTTAGTCACATATAAATGCCATATATATATGGTGGGGCAATAAATTGTTCCTTCTTGAGCCCACTGGGACGTGGCTAATCTTTCTGAGCTCTCAGTGTCAGCAGAGTGAATATATGTTTGCCATGTTGGGAGCCCCAGGCGCCATTCCCCTGGGGAGCTTGTAGCCAGGGCTGCTGCAATAAACAGCTGTGCAAGCCTTTGGGAGGCAGGCGCGTGAGAGTGAGAGGGCATCGGAGGAGGAAGGAGAAAGGGACAGAGGCCAGTGTTGCATGCAGCACCCGACCAGTCTTCAAGGCCGCCCAGGCTGCCACAGCACACGGACCTAGGAGCTTACTCCAGTGAAGGTGGGTTTAGGATTGCAGCCTGCATGTTAGCATATTTGCTGCCCTCTGGTGTTCACATAGAACATTAACTTTGCCCACTGTTCAGGGCCCCCCCTTCAAGAAATAGTACAGTCGTACCTCGGGGTACATACGCTTCAGGTTACAGACTCTGCTAACCCAGAAATAGTGCTTCAGGTTAAGAACTTTGCTTCAGGATGAAAACAGAAATCGTGCTCCGGCGGCGCGGCGGCAGCAGGAGGCCCCATTAGCTAAAGTGGTGCTTCAGGTTAAGAACAGTTTCAGGTTAAGAACGGACCTCCGGAATGAATTAAGTACTTAACCCGAGGTACCACTGTATCTGTAAGCAAATTTTAAGTGAAAAAACCCCACATTCAGTAGCAGAAGATGGGGGTGGGGGTGTTCCTGCAAGCATTAGCTAACACTTATCTATATTTCTGTGAAAAGCTGATTTTGGCTGATCTAGTGGTAGACAGAGAAGAAGCAATGAATTCAAATAGCAGAAGAGCAGATTTAGGTAGGATATCAGGAATTGCAGACCAATGATATCAAAATGTCCAGAGAAAGTATCTGTACCAAGAATTTGAGCAGATCATTATGTTTAAAACATACAGAAACAGCAATAAACTGTTTAGAAAATCCAAATATGATTTCTTTTAATCTAATTACAAAATACATTGAAGCAGCTGTAGGCTATAGTCTTCAAGTGACTAAACAATGTTTTTAAAGGGGGAAATGTTATCTAAATTGTGCTTGGGTTCATTTTTCAAAATTAATTGTTACAGCAAATGATGACGCAATATTTCCCATAAGAAAACCCTCATGGCAGAGTTATGTGGGGCTGCTGCTAAAATGGGATACTCGTTTCAAGTTATCCATAATTGACATCACTGTACTGCGTGTTGCACTGGCCCTACCGCACAATGCAATGAGATCACAAGGAACATGGCAGGGAGCCCCCATTCTTAGCAGAGGCCCCGGGTTTCTTTTAACATTTTGCTCTGCCCCATTTTGACTGAAGCCTGGTCTAAGTGTTATACTTAGCACTTTGTGTGAGAAGCGAAATGGAAAATGGTTTGCTCTGAAAGCCTCTTGTGTGCTGTGTGGCATCTTGTCTCCAATCACACAGATGTTTGTGTTGATTTTTTACTGTGTGTGGAAATACAGTCAGACACAGACAGTATTTAAACTAAGTTCTGCCTTCTGTTTCTGTAATGTCTAACATCACCACTCTTTTTGGGCAGACTGATTACCCCCTTCCTGCATGCCATATTCTCAACAACCATTCAGAGAAAGGGGTTGTCAGTCTGGTCAGTTTGGCTGCTACACAAACTGCTCTGGCTAAATGTAAATGTGGCCCTTATTATGCAAGTGGGATAGAATGCCAAACTATCACAGACTTCTTGTTGCAGAAAGCAGGGGATTCGATGTGCAACCAACACATGATGCACACTGCAAACAAGCAAAGATAAGAACTCCATTCGTGAGGGAACTGAAACATTTAAACTTGCTGTGACAAATCCAATCCATCTATAAAGCTTCCAAATTTACCACTAATGTACTTCTTCATGTTTTTCCTCTGTCACATGTTCGCATACATGCCATTGATCAAGTAGTCTAGCTTAGTGTAACGCCTTCTCTGAAGAGATTCAAGCATCTTTCTACCCACCAGCACTGTAACGAAGAGAAAGAAGACCACCCCCAAAAGCAAGGCAGCTGTAAGTATGCTTTTGTCACCAAAGTGAGGGGAATGTTCCTTGCTGGGCTCTCCATTAAGCATATCACCTTTCAAACCTTGTTGCCCATTGCCAAGATGGACGTCATGTAAAGAAGCAGAAGAAATCTTCATAAGCAGTGGGCTGAGGCTACCAGCACTAGATCCAGCAGAGGTAGATGGGTTGGGAACAGTGGTACTTCTTCTTAGATTTGTAGTTGCCCAAGGTGCATTCTTATGATAAGCTGTAGTAGACCTAGTGGTTGTTGCCTTTCTAGGAGACACGTGAGGAATTATAGTACCAGGCTGGGTGCCATTGGTAATAGCAGGTGACTTAACTGTGGGCTGCGCAGTGGGAATACCAGGCTCAATAGCATTTGGAGTATTTGGGGACAACAAACTCTTGCTTTCAGGCATTGTTGAAGAACCCAAGCACTTTGAACCATTTGCCCCTCTGCTTTGTGGATGCTGCGAGTGTCCACCCATCTCATCTATGTGTTTATCATCTAAGTGGTTCAATATTTCCATACTCTTTGAGGGAATTGGCTTTTGCAAAGGACCTGACCCATGCAGAGGGCTTGTTGGGCTGTGAGGATTGAACACAGCAGCCAGTGTAGACACAGACTTCCCATTCACAGTTGGGTGGGAGAGCTGAACTGAAGAAGGAGTTGGCATGGGAACCTTTGCATCTAAAAAGGAAGAAAGGAGGTATATTATTATTTGTTAATACTTTCAACAAGCAAGTCCCCACACAAATACAAATTAAGGGTGAAGAGCCCTTAATTTATTTCAGAATCACTATCCTGCACCCCAGTAGAGGAGACTCGCATTCTGATTCTGCTTACAAAGAACCCTAGAGATTGCAGATTCTGCAGGAATGTTGGGAATTATTATTATTATTATTACTCAGAATCCTATACAGAACTACAATTTCCAGAATCCCTTGCTGGGGAACCATTACTGTCAAAAAGTTCAAAACTAGCTCACATGTATAGTTTAGACATGCCTTCAGTTCAATGGGACTTGCCTCCTGGTAGGGCTACAATCCTATGCACACTTGCTTGCGAGTAAGCCTTGTTAAATTTGGTGGAAGTTACTTAAGAGTAAACTTTCCTAGGATCAAGTATGCTTAGATGCTCTAACACAACACTACAATGCACAAACTGTACAATCTGTGGAACATCCCTATTGGTATGGTGAAGCTGTGTTGTCTGCAAATGGTCTGGCTAAAACAAGAACACACCACAACACTTACTTGATCTTAGAATCATATAACTGGAGGTTTTGGAGGGATCCCAAGGATCATTTAGCTGAACCCCCTACAGTGCAGAAATCACAGCTAAAGAATCTTTGACAGATTCAGTTTAACAGATTGCAATACATAATAAAATCAAAATTTATAATAATATCAACATAACCCTGTCTAAAGGTAAAGGTACCCTTGCCCGACTCTAGGGTTGTGCGCTCATCTCACTCTATAGGCCGGGAGCCAGCGCTGTCCGCAGACACTTCCGGGTCACGTGGCCAGTGTGACAAGCTGCATCTGGTAAGCCAGCGCAGCACACGGAACGCCGTTTACCTTCCCGCTAGTAAGCGGTCCCTATTTATCTACTTGCACCCGGGGGTGCTTTCGAACTGCTAGGTGGGCAGGCGCTGGGACCGAGCGACGGGAGCGCACCCCGCCGCGGGGATTCAAACCGCCAACCTTTCGATCGGCCAGCTCTAAGCGCTGAGGCTTTTACCCACAGAGCCACCCACCCTGTTTAGGGAAGTTTTAATATTTGAAGTTTTATTCTGTTTTTAGTGTTCTGCTGGGAGCTGCCCAGAGTAGCTGGGGAAACCCAGCCAGGTGGGAGGGGTATAAATAATAAAATTTATTATTATTATTATTATTATAACCACCACCACCACTTCATTATCTATACTGCACCCATCTGGCTGGGTTTCCCCAGCCACCCTGGGCAACTTACAGCATATCTGAAAATATAATAAAAACATCAAACATTAAAAACTTTCCTAAACAGGGCTGCCTTCAGAGGTCTTCTAAAAGTCAGATAGTTCTTTATTTCCTTGACGTCTGATGGGAGGGTGTTCCACAGGGTGGGCGCCACTACCAAGAAGGCCCTCTGCATGGTTCCCTGTAACCTCGGCATCTCGCAGCGAGGGAACCGCCAGAAGGCCCTTGGCACTGGATCTCAGTGTCCAGGCAGAATGATGGGGGTGGAGACGCTCCTTCAGGTATATTGGGCTGAGGCCATTTAGGGCTTTAAAGGTCAGCACCAACACTTTGAATAAAACAGTCAATAATAAAACAGCAACATGAAGCAAGAAAATCTTCCACTGTCTGTCAACACTTTTTCTTTTTAAAAATCATTGTTTACCTTTTATCATTCGGTGGGTCACCAGTCCTGACACGTGTCTCACCAGGAAGGTTTCATTAGTGGGATAATAGAACAGGTAGCAATTTGTGTAATTTCCTTTGCTCCTGGTATTAAAGACCACATAGTTGCACTTCTTTCTGTCTGGAAAACACACACACAAACACACAACCTAAATATACTGTAACACTGGAGAGACTTTATATCTGATATATTTATGATAAGACATCTCAATTTAGAGTGGAATAGTCCTCAATATTCCACCTTGCTGGCTTAGTTCCCACTTGGGCGGGAAACCTGTTACTGGGCTGTACCATTCCAGAGTTTGTTCATTCATGTGTGTGTAACTAGCTAGCTAGTCAGTGTCATTATTAGCCTAGCTTTCTACCCGATAGACTAGTTTCTATATGAAGAATTATTTTTTTCATATGGCGGAGCTCCCCTCATTCTGAAGTGGTATAGCCCAGTCATGACGTTACACGCACTATGAGAAGAATTCCAGACCTTTGTCAGGCTCCAGAAGTGCCACAGTTTAGGACAGCCCAATGTTAGTTGGAGATTCAGAGTTGCATCCAGCCAAGTTCAATTCAGTGTAGACCCACTGAAATTAATGAAACTAAGTTTGTCATGGCACTTAATTTTGATGGGTCTACTCTGAGTAGGACTAGCAATGGGTACCACTCTCATTCTCCTCCCCAGTGCCCTCTCTGAACTTGACAGGGCAGACTCTGGTCTTTCAAATTTCAGTGGGTGGTGCTCTGTGCAAACCCCAAATTTGGTGCCACCTGCCTGTCGCCTTCCATTCTGTGCACTATGTCATGGTTGCAGTATCCTGCAGAGCCCCCCTTGGCTTGGTGCTGCCCCAAATCTGCCTCTGGGCGGAGAGGCTGAAAAAACTCAGAGGAACTGGTTCATTAACCTTTCAACTTATTTTGTGACATTTTTATCCCACCCTCCTTCTGGAGTACCAGGCAACCTGTGCTTTTTCTCCCATTCTGTACATTCATATACCCTGTGAGGTAGATTAGGTTGAAAAACCACACCAGCAGAAGGAAAAGACTCCACTGTTACTAGCTATGCACTCACCAATCCATTCCTGCATTGCAGGGGACTGGACTAGATGACAATCACAAATTGTGGGCGTCACAATTTAATGATGTCGACAAGCTGGAATGTGTGCAGAGGAGGGCAACCAAGATAATCAAAGGTCTGGAAACCAAGCCTTGAGGGAGTTGGTATGGTTAGCCTGGAAAAGAGGAGACTGAGAGGAGATATGATAGCCATCTTCAGATATCTTAAGGGCTTTCACATGGAAGAGGGAGCATGCTTGTTTTCTGCTGCTCTGGAGGGTAGGACCAATGGCCTCAAGTAACAAGAAAAGAGATTCTGACTAAACATTTGGAAACCTTTCTGACAGTAAGAGCTGTTTGGCAGTGGAAAACTCCCATTGGAGATGGTGGACTCTCCTTCCTGGGATGTTTTTAAGCAGAGCTTGGATGACTATCTGTCATGGAAGCTTTAGTTGAGAGTCTTGCATTGAAGCGGTTGGACTAGAGGACCCTTGGGTCCCTTCCAACTCCATAATTCTATTATTCTGTGATTCATCCTAGTCAGCAGCTGTGAACTTGGCTTTCTAAAAGCAGCATGAATATGAACTCTGGGAGCATCTGCTCCCCATGTGTGCCAGACAGAGCTGCTTTGAAAAAGCTAGGTGGTGAGGCTACCAGCCAAGATGAGGATTAGAGTGGGCAGGTCTCCTGAGTCGTAAACCTGAGACAGGGGACAAAGCCTGGCAAAAAAGGAGTGAAACATCAGGGTCAGGAAGTGGGAAGTAGCTCAGGGTGCGGTCTGGTAAGCATCATGGAAGAACTATTAGAGGGGGCAGATTAAAGTAAGACTCTAAGCCCTCTTATTGAATATACTCAATATTAAATTTTCTGCACTTCATGATTTCCAGAGATATAGATGCTCTTGACATATAGCTGCATGTGGCTGGAAACATGGGACTGAAGGATGGGGGGGGGGAGAAGTCACATTTGGAGAGGGGATTAGAAGGAAAGCACTAGCCATATCTGGGCTCCCACAATTGATTGCAAGCTCCAACTCAGTCCATCCCAGCTCATTTCAAGTGCAGTCAAGTGACACATCTATATGATAAACATAGACTGATTTTAGGCCAGCTATAGCTGTCATGGATCCCCATAATCACCCCTCCCTCAATTCTGGGAACTGTAGTTTGGTGTAAGTGCTGAGAATTCTATAATTCACACACACACACACACACACACACACACACACACACACACACAGGACCATAGTTCTCAGGGTTTCCTGGAGTGGGGAAATGACTGGCTGTCAAACCAATTTAAGCCTGTAATGTAGATGCACCTAAAGAGCACCGTTTTTACCTGCACCCAAGCAGCAGACATCCACACAGGCTTCCCAAGATGAAGCATGGATTGGATCTTCCCCCCGGATACCTTTGGAAAAGGCTGCTTTGATGTCAATAGTGATGTTCTCCATCTTCTCCGTGGAACACACTTGATTTTGGGATGGCTTTGGCAAGGTATAAAAGGCCATGGCAAAGAGGCAAGCAGAGCACCATGCAATCCGGATGGACATCTCTTTCCCTTAGCTGTGACAGACTCCTTACAGTTCTTTTGTTACCATCAGGGTGAGTAAAACTCAGGGTACAGCAATTTTAAGAAAGCTGTGGTGTTTGCATTTGTTCTAGTGAAAAAATGATGAGATAATATCTTACTGTTTAATGCCACAAACAAAAATAAATTCTCATTTCCATTAATATTCACATATAATTAATTTTTCAAACCAATTAAAAGGAAGTTTGTTGGCATCCATCTGTCTTGAAAGACAACAGAGTGTGCCTCCAGGGGTGAACTCAAACTGCTGTGTTAGCAGCACCCAAGTGACCTCCCCAGGGCGCCAGGCTGGGCAGTGAGTGTGGAGGTCCTGGGCTGGCCAGGTGACACCACCCTCTCAGTCTCACTGATGTGGTCCAAAGCAAAGCAATTGGGTTGGCACCAGGTTGGCTGCAGGAGTTGCCAAAAGGAGGACTTACTCCTTAGCCCTGCTTTCTCCCAAAGATATCCCACAAGACAGTGAATGTTTAGGATCAGAGTTTTCCTTCTCTTAGATGGGCTACCTTTTCAGGTGGATGCTCCTCACTTCCCTCTACAGCATGTGCAGAAACTGCCTTCTTGATGGTTAGACCCACTATTGGTCTCGTCTGCTCAATCCGCCAGAGCCGGTCTTCCCATGCAGGGGAAGTTCCTAACTCACTGAGGGTTTGAGACCCGTTGGCTACCCTCACCTGGTTTAGCTGGCCAGTTGAAGCTATTCCCAGGGTGTGGCCGTTGTCGCATGCTGACAGCTTCTAGGAGCCACAGGTGAGAGCTGAGTGCAGGGTGGGGACTCCAGAAGGAGCATGGCATGTCCCCCACCAGAGGCACAACACTTCCCCTTGCACCCCATACAGCCCTGAAAGCAGGAATGTGAACTAAAACAACAAAATTAATGTTAAGAGTAGAAAAAGGATGCACACAGGTCAATGTGCTGCTGGATAAAATCAAAGGCCCATTGAGTCCAGCACCCTGCTCTCAAGGTGGTCAGGCGCTTATGAGGCCTCAAGTGCAATAGCAGCCGACTCCTCACTTGTGATTCTAAGCAACTGCTATTCAGAGGAATACTCTGGAGACAGAACATCACCCTCAGGTTTTGCAGCCATTGGTAGCCTTATGCTCCATTAATTTCTCTAATCCTCTTTTAAAGGCACCCCAAGTTGATGGCCATCATATCCTTTGGGAATGAATTCCACAGCTCAACTATGCATTGTGTGCAGTAGTACTTTGCTTTTCATGTAGCTCATGAAAAACAACAGGCTTCATTTGTTGCAAATCAAGAGGTATACATTAGCTTCTCAGATATCTGCTTCTCGGGGGGTTTTTATGCAAGACATTCATACTCTCAAACCAGTAGTTTATTTGGGACATTGAACGTACAAAAAAGGGAGAACTCCATATGCATGCATGTTTCCACATGCCTCAACATTGCACTTAAAGGGCACAGAACCTCTGCACTTCCCTCTAAGCAAACAACACTCACACCACAGTGATCTGTGGCTAAGAAAGAAGCTGTGTTGGCTCAAAGAGTCTGGCACATGGAATAACAGTGTAATCCTATGAATGTCTCTTACAGGGCTCGGGAACAGATGAACAATTTGGAACTGTCCTCTTATATCATTTCCCTAGGTATAGTTACATTTGTAATCTCTTATTTATTGCACCCGATGTACATCTAACATATGGTTGAAAATATGATGAGCATATTTGTTTAAAGGCTTAAGAAAAAAGGCAAATTAAACACATTCTCTTTCCCACGCCACTTTTTCTTTTCTGGGTAGGCAACCTAGATATGAACCACTAGTCTTTCAAAAAATTTAGAATCATCCTTACAATGAGTGAAGGGATGAAAAAGGAAGGGAAGGATAGTGAGAATAGTGAAGGAAAGGGGATGTAATGAGGGAGCTCTTATCCTCACAAGTAGCATAAAACATTTAACTCTTCCAGCTTTGCTTCTGATTGTATTTTAATGTCCTGACACTCTCAGATAACATATTTCAAGATTTCTGACGTTTTTCTGCATTTGAGACTCACAATTTTACAAGACTATCACAAACTGGAGTCTGCTAGGTCTGGCTCCCACCAGGTTTGTGGCAATTAAATACACTGAGAACTGGCATCCATCTGTCTTGGGAGACAATGGAGGAGCTGCACCTTTGGGGTGAAGTCACACTGTTGAAAGGTTACACAACTTGTTGTGGCTGTAGAGACAAATTTGGGAAAGACATGTTTTGTTGCATTATATTATTAATTTTATTAAACCAAACAATTTAGCTCAGCAATGGAAGAACCAGACTGAAAAACCCATGAACATATGCGAAAATATTATCTGGGATACTGGTGAGATGTCTGAGCATCTCACCAGACATAGGAGGACAATTTCAGGCTTAACAAATAGAGACACCTTCCATGGAACGTGGACCCCTTTCTTTTACTAGGTTAATGACCAAAATCAAGATCTTGTACCAACTGCTCAATATTCTCAGTGGAGAGGTTACATAAAGTAATACGTCTGAATGTTGAATGCTGGATAAGTGTTTACTAGTTTTTGGATGTGCATTTGCATTAAAAAAACCAACAATAATAAAAAGTTGTCTTAAAAAAAATTAAACCAAGCAATTACAGCTGATCTTTACCCAGCTGCTCAGTGTCAGATTCCTGCAGGTTTTATTGTAATTTTAGTAGCTCTTGGACATTCTGGAAGGTCTCCTGCTTCATTGAACCAGGACTCCACTGAAGGTCTTGCCTCCTGTCCCATCCATTCTGCTCAGGTGTGAGTCAGATGGAAGGCATAACAACCACCACCACCACCTCAGGGATGTGTGACTCACACCACATAGGTGGTATTTGCCACAGGTGGGGCAAGAATGTAGGATGTGTTTGGGCCCTCTCCTTCCTTCTTTCCTAGACCCGAGGCAGATTTCACCAAAGTAGCTGGATTTCCTGTGAAAATCCACTTTCCCAAAGAGAGCTTGCCAGAAAGGCTTCCTTCAGTTGGTTTATGTACTAAAATACTCTGAATTGCCCTCTTGCCCATGTTACTTTAAGGAGTGCTGTAGTCAGAATACCCAATAAAACGTTATATACATTTAATGTACACCTGTGTTATACATTTAAAGGCACAAGTGCAGGGCCAGAGGAAAGAGGTAAAGGGAGAGCTTGAGAGGATTGGGGGAGAAATGCAAGTTGCAGTCTTAGGGTGCTTTGGACTACAGTTGCAACTGAAATCATTCAATCCCCATTGCAAATTGGGTTTATTATCAAAATTTACAGACTTTCTGCTATTTGCAATGAGCAAATCAAACAAAAACAATTGAAATAGCTCAACAAAACAGATGCTTCAAGGAGTTTCCCCACTTGAAGCATCCAAAGTCTCTAGGAACATTCAGTACCTTTAATATTTTGTTGTATCCTGCGCCTTGTTTGTGAAGCAAATTCCTTTGTTCCAGCCTCATACATATTGTCCGGGGGGGGGGGGGGAGAATCCTTATCATAATTTATCATCATCTCCCACATAGTTCAGGTGAGAGTTCATCTAATGTCTTTCTCAACAGCCCGGCATACAGAAATTACCGTATTTTTTGCTCTATAAGACTCACTTTCTCCCTCCTAAAAAGTAAGGGGAAATGTGTGTGCGTCTTATGGAGCGAATGCAGGCTGCGCAGCTATCCCAGAAGGCAGAACAGCAAGAGGGATTGCTGCTTTCGCTGCACAGCAATCTCTCTTGCAGTTCTGGCTTCTGAGATTCAGAATATTTTTTTTCTTGTTTTCCTCCTCCAAAAACTAGGTGTGTCTTATGGTCAGGTGCGTCTTATAGAGTGAAAAATACAGTAAGTCACTGGGGCGAGTGATGAAGTGATGCAGGCCCAGTTCAGATATGATGCTTTCATTTATCCTGGATTATATGCAGGTTTATAGTAGAGAATAAACCAGAGTTTCCCAGTTTGAATGTCACAGAAAACTGGTTTACCCAAGCTCCTGAAACCTTTCTTATGGACTTGGAGTATGAGAAAAGAAAGAAGAGAACTCCTGGGCACACTTGTACTTGAGCGATTGTTACACTTGATTTAGGCTACATAACATTTATTTGCTTATTTTATAAGCTTATTTGCTTATTTTTCTACCATCCTCAATCTGCACGATGCTTTACATAATATAGGAGGATAGACCTCTGCACTGAGGAGCTTACAATCTGTAAATCAGCACAAGAGAGACAACGGAAGAGAAGGGGGACACTGGAGGCAGGAGTAAATAGGCTTTAAAGATCAGCACCAACACTTTGAATTGTGCTCAGAAACGCACTAGGAGCCACTGAAGATTTTTTGGACCGGTGTTATATGGTCTTGGTGGCCACTCTCAGTCACCAGTCTAGCTGCTGCATGCTGGATTAGTTGTAGTTTCCGGGTCACCTACAAAGGTAGCCCCACATAGAGTGCATTGCCGTAGTCCAAGCGGGCGATAACTAGAGCATGCACTACTCTGGCGAGACAGTCTGCGGGCAGGGAGGGTCTCAGCCTGCGTACCAGATGGAGCTGATAAACAGCTGCCCTGAACACAGAATTGACCTGCGCCTCCATGGACAGCTGTGAGTCCAGAATGACTCCCAGGCTGCATACCTGGTCCTTCAGGGGCACAGGACCAGGGAGTCCTCCACACCTGCCCCACCAAAAACTTCTGTCTTGTCAGGATTCAACCTCAATCTGTTAGCCGCCATCCATCCTCCAACCGCCTCCAGACACTCACACAGGTGGACACAGCTGGGTGAGACCAACTCCACCCTGTTCACCCACCCAGTTTCAGTGACACATGCCAGATCAGCCTCCCCATCCATAATCAGATCATGGGCTGCTCTGGCGCTCAACAGCAGCAGTCACAGACCTGAGGGCTGCCCCAGGTTGGAGGAGGGGCTGGCACACGGCTGTGTGCCCCTCACCCAGCCTGCCCCTCCTCCCTCACCATACCCCCCCTACTTAGAACCCCTGTAACTGGGCCTCCCCCTGCTCTCCCCCGCTCCTCTCCTCCCAGGCCCATCCCACCAAGCGCCCTTACAAAACAAGTATCCAAGTCAGATGGAGTTTTAAACTTATTAATTAAAACATTTCTGTACTCCTTTCCCATATTCCTTTCTGGCAGGGCTCATGCACTTTTTAAACAGCTATATATCTGCATTTCCTCAAGACAGAGAAGTCTTTGCTTGCTGAATTTCTGCTTGCCAGGAAGCGAGCTATAACAATACTTAACTATTTTAACAGTAAATATTTCATAGTTAAGCGGATCCAAAGCCCTGCCAGAAAAGGAAAAGGAAGTGACTCCAGATCCAACCCAGCCACTCCATATTATAAAGCAATACTTCCTTCTGGTGGGTCAGATTACTGGGTGTGTCAACAGATTTCTATCACAGGGCAATTCAGCACATACAGCTAAGAAAAGAACTTTATATGACTTAAAGGGTGTCTCCATAACAGATAAGATTGTGTTAAATCCACTGAGGGCAAGGGGGGCGGGCTGGGATCCACACCCTTCTTTTAAAAAAGCATAATTACCTGATGTGTGAGACAGAGTCACACATCACATTATTATTAATACATCACACTTAATTTTCCTGGGGGAAATGTGATGGCTGAATAAGCCATTCTAAGAACAATATCCTGTGATTTATATGGCCTAATGCTTGAAGAATCTGAAGGACTAACAAGTTGAGGGAAAAGCCATAAGACATCCTGACAAGACAGTAGCACAGGGGTGCTTCTCACTGGCCAGGAAATGGGTGTGCCATCCATTCCAGATGGCCTTGCACTGAAAAAGCAGGCGCACAGCTGAGGAGACTTCTTGATCCAGGATCATACCCTTTAGCAGCAGCCTTGCATTTTCTGGACAGGAATAGCTTGGCTACAGTGATCCATGCTCCCCCAGTTGCTTCACAGTGTTTACATACGGCTGCCCCTGAACACATCCCAGAAGTCGCAACCAATGCAGAATATAACAGGCAGAATGCAAACTGCCACAGCTAGATGGCATCATATTATTCTCAAAGAGCTGTACTAGTTACCTATTCACTTCAGAGCCCAGTTCCAGGTGGGCATCTTTACCTTAAAACCCTCAATGACTTAAGACCCAAATACCTCTCCCTATTTCAATCTGCCCAGGCTGGCCAAGAATGTCCACAAAGGCCCTTCCCAGAGTTCCTTTGCCAAAGGAGGTGCATTAGGCAGCAACAAAGGAGTGGTGCCCCAGTTGGGTAACACCCTTTTAATTTGCCCAGGCATTTAAAATAGTCATCATCCTATATGTCTGCTCTCCTACATTCAGTGTTTCAGAATTGGTTTTACTTATTTCATTTTTTGTATGATTGCATTTTATTCTGGCATGATTGCTTTAGTCATGCCCATTGGGTGCTGCCCTGATATTTGCAAAGATGAAGTGCAGTTCAAAAACATTTTACATAAAATTATTTAACACTAAGAGAACTATAGTTTGTGCCTGTTCTGGAGCTCATTCATTCACTGATGGGCAGGGTTTGTCACTTTCCACTTTTGTACAGTGTCCATGATGCACAGCTTACTGGGTAGAGCATGACTCTCTTAATCTCAGGGCCACATTGGGCAAAAGATTTCTGTATTGCAAGTGGTTGGACTAGATGACCCTCGTGGTTCCTTCCAATTCTACAGTTATATGATTCTAAGAATCTATTTCTTAAGCACCATTGACTATTATTAATTTGTACTGCATCACACCTCTGACATGAACTGGCTAAGCTGTTACAACCGGCACAGAATATTCAGGTACTCAAGGAGCAAAACAGTTTGCAGAACAATGTCTATGAGGGAAGAGAACTGGTCAGTTTGGTTGTAATTAAAGCCCCAGGCAAGAGGTAGCTGTGGTGTGGTAAGAAGTCTTGGGATACAAAGAAGCAGACAAAGAGGCCTGGGTCTCATGAGGGGAAAGGGAGAGGGACCCTCCTGAAATACATAAGCTCACACAGCAGTTCCCACCATCCCTGGACACTGGCCATGCGGGTGAGTCTGGAGGTGATAATGCTGGCTGCTTCAGTGCCCTAATTTGAGCCACATTATGCCCTCCCTTACTTTCTAAAAACCAAGAGCAGGGGGTGGGGCTGCACAAAAGGTAAGGGCAATCCTTCTCCAGCCCCCTTGCTGCTTGAGGAAAAGGGCCACGGAAACATTAATTGAGCTAAGAACACTGAAGAAACTCCACAAAGACCGGGAGGGGCCCTATTCTGCGCCCAGGGAGAAGGAAGGGCCTTGTCTGGGTCAGGACAAGAGACAGGGCTTGAAAAGCAGGGACCAAAGAAAACTGTGGGGAGTGGAAGCACAGAGGAGCCCAGGAAGGAGGGCTGTGGCAAAACCTCATAGATGATGCAGTATTGTGGGCTGTGTTAAACTAGAATCCGATTATTAACAGACACATGGTTATTAATAAATATTTTGAGATTATTGTATTTTAATGACGTTATACACGCCCCTGGGCTCTGATGGGAGGAAGGCTGGTATGCAAATACAAACAGTAATCATGGTGATGGAAGGGTGGAAGTTCACTGCCAAGAACAGATGCGGGTGGGAGCACTGGACTACTGCATCCCCCTGCACACACAATAAATGTGAAGAGGTCCACACATATCCCTTCAGTTTCTATGAAAGCTGGAACCCTGTGCAGTTGGGGTTTCAGTTCCTGTGGAAATTATGTCTACACCCCTGGGCAGAAGCCTACAGACATCCACACTCAATGTGTGGACACTGGGGATAGGGGGAGGAAACAGGACTCTGTTCACTGCATGAATGGAGATTAATCTGCTTGCTGTGGTTTCTTCTGCCACTGCTGTATTTTGACCTGGCAACCCCAAGAGGGCTACAAGGTCCAAGAAAAGGGGTGGAGGCCTGAATTTGCACATTAAGTTGAGCCAACCAGCTAATGTTTGGATGCAGGCTTCTAGTATTAATAATAGCCTTCTCACTTGCTGTTTTAGGGCAGAGGGCCGTGACTAAAAGACGACTGAGTGTGGTAGAAGCCTGAGCCCAGGCACAAAACAAGCTTCATCAAAATATAAAGTTCTGTTAGCTGGCTTGCTTGGAGTTTTGGTGTTCCCAGAATGGACTATCAGAACTACTGCACAGTGGGAAACTATGGTCCAGAGCAGGGATGGAGACCTCCAGGTGCTCCAGATGCTCTTCGACTACAGCTCCCCTTGACCCTTGCCACTGGCCATGTTGGCAGGACCGCCCCGGCCCCGCAGGGCCACAGATGCCCCATCCCTGACTTCGAGGAAACGGCGGCATCTGCCAAAGGCAGCACGAAGAGGACACGCCTCGGTCCTGGGCGTCGTGCGCTGCAGGTTGCAGGCTAGACTGCCAATCCGTTTTCTCCACCATGAATCCTAGAGATCCTTTGGAATCCGGATCTTTCTTCTCTTGTTCCGAGGAGCAGTGAAGCAGAGTCCGATCCCAAGCTCGGGTCTGCAACCCCACGCGCTCCCACGGCCAAGAAGCGCTCGGCTCAATTCTGCTCCGATTTGGGGGGCTTACCTGGCCAGGCAGCCGGCGCGCTCCCCTCCGACGAAGGTGGCCGGCTTCCTCGACCGCTGCGTGGGGAGAACTCCGCCTGGGAGTCGAGGGAGGAGTTCGCGGCCAGGGCGAGCAGCTGCGGAAAAGGAAGAGGAGGACCTGAGCAAAGCTGCACCCCGAGCAGACGTCGCCTTCACTCAGAAACAGGAGACGTTTATTCGGAGGGAATGATTTCTACGAGCGAGCAACCCGATCTGTGCCTGCATTTACTCTGATGGGATTTCCTGCCAATTGCCTTTAAAGCTGCGGCTCCAGGAACGTCTCCTCACCGGGGTTTGCATCGCCGCGCCATCTGGCCGCGAGTCCGGCGCTGCTTCCGCGCCGAAGAGGCCCCGCCGCGCCCTCCGCTCCGCCTCCCGGCCTGGGCGAGGCTGACCCGGGAACCGAAACAGGCGGGTTGCTGGGAAGGCGGAAGCGGCGGCGCTGCAGCGGCGGGAGCGAGAGAGGCCTTTGCCCGGGGAGCCGCGCCGCGGGGTCTCGCCTGCGCCTGGCCAGCGCAGCCCTCCCTGCTCCGCCGGGGATTGCTCTCGCCATGGGGGCCGAGCAGAGCGCAGAGGCGGAAAACCGGCATCCCGAGCCCAGCACTTCAGGTGGGGCTCCCTTTCCCTCCCACTTTCGGGGCTTGCTTTGGGTGCTCTTTAAAACGGAGCCCGTGCGCACGAGCTGCGCCTCTCCAGGCTGCTTCTCAGGAATGCTCCGCGGTGCAAAGCGGGAGAAAGGCTCGCCTTGTGGGGCGCGGCTCATCTGCTCTCACGCTCCCAGCCAGAGAGCCGCATCCCATCAGCTAACTTTGTGGGCAGCGGTGAAACAAACTTGTGAAACTCACGTTTTTAAAATTACTTGCTACGAACGAACGAACAGATCAGGCGGAGAGGAAAAGGTTCTAGGAGCCTTGCCCCCAATGTTCAAAAATGGCATTCCTGATCTGCAGCCTGAACTGGTACTCTTGCCTCTGCTATCTGCCAGCCCTGTCGCGTTTCATTCTGCTTACATGTGCAGACTAGACCTGGCTGATTTAACTGAGCACCATTTTTTATTACAGCCTTTTGCAGAACTTTCCTCTAATTTGTCATTCTCTTTATCTTAGCTGAGTTGACCAGGAAGAGCAAGATAAAATGCCACATTCAGGGCCCAGTCCCATCTCAGGTTCCACTTTACAACCGATGCAGTTCATACATACATTTGCAAGTGACACTTTTTGTAAAGTGATGGGCGTGCATGTAAGAATTGGACCTTGGCCTCCCAAAATAGAAGTTACTAGAACTAGAGACAAGAACAGAAAATGTGCAGTCTAATAAGAAATTAAATTTTACAAGTATTATAGTGAGAAATGCATACAGGCAACTCCTGATTAAGGTGCCTCCTATTAATGCATGATGTGCACAGCCCCGAACCTGGAAGTCTCCCCGAAACATCACAGAGATGTCATGAGAAGGGGCAGAGTGAGCTCCAGAACGGAACTCCCGCACAAAATGATGATTGCTTGTAATTCGCTCAGTGGCCTGTTTTGTGAAATCATGGTCTAAAATGGATTTTTGCCTATCTCAAGCAAGCTAGTGTGCATGGCTAATTCGTGCCCAAACCCCTGCGCCACAGGGAAGAGGAAACAACCAACACACTGACTTTGTGTTACATGCAAACCACAAGGTCTGTTCTTGTGGTTTGTTTGGGAGAAGTGCATGTAGCATTATGTCAGGGGTCTGATTGCTCCCTCTCTCTGGCATAGGGAGAAGGGGCTGCGGGTGAATGAACACGGTGCACTGGCATGTTTCACATTTACAATAAACTGTGGTCTGCTTTAGACTATGGATTCAAATTACGTGCAAACCAGGCCAATGGACCTTTCTATCACAATAATTGAGTGCGTGGGTGTTTTACGACAACACACTGTTAAGTCATTCTTTTTTGCTGGTACCAGATGAAGGGTAATCCTAGGTGTGCTTTGTGCTTCCTTATACTTGACTGGATATTTTCCCCAGCATCTCCTTCACCGGCCAAGCAGCGAGCTAAAATGGATGATATTGTGGTGGTGGCACAAGGGACGCAGTCTTCGCGGAATGTCAGCAATGACCCAGATGTCATTAAGTTGCAGGAAATCCCAACTTTCCAACCCCTTCTGAAAGGTAAGATATTACATGAAAAAATAAGGTTCCCATGTCTGCCCCCCACATTCCCCTTTGAGCCTCCTGGTTCATAACAGTGCCGATTTTTGATGATCCCATTTTACTCTTCTCATTTGTTTTGTTATGCATTGCTGAGTCCTCATGCTGCTATAAAGTGGTAGAGAGAACTGGGTAAAACATAAACATGTTTTAATGTATTGATGTGTTAAAGCTAGTGGTTTGTAGTTTGTCCAGAAAGCAGTTATATTTGTGCTTCTAGTTCTGTTGAGTCATTTTGTTCTGCAGTGTGAAGAGATGAACCTTATGGGAGGCTTGGGATAAGGGTGGAGAACCCTTTTTGGACCCAGGATGCAAGTGGCAGGTGGGTCCACAGGCAAGATTGGGCGGGGAGCAATGAATGTACAGCTTCTACACACACTCACACACTCCTCTGTTTCTCCTCTATCAAGGCAAGAAAGAAGTATTATTGGAGTCCAAGGACACATTCTAGTTAGGCAAAATCCCTCCAGGAGGGTGCAAAATAGATCTGGGGAGAAGGTGTGTGGCTGAGCAGGGAGGTGTAGCCTTGGGGAGAGTTCTGTGGACCAGACAGAGGCCTAGAGTGCTGCATTTGGAACCTAGGCGTGAGGCTTCCCACCCCGGCCTAGGAATAAACTGGGAAACAGTAGTGCTTTAGTTAAGATGGTATTTTGATGCCCATTATCTCAGACTAGGCATCCCCTTGTTCATAATCTGACAGTAAATTCAGTAAACGTTGCTCTTGATTTTTGGGTGCCTGTACTGCCTGCTTGCTTGCTTCTGCACTCTTTCAACATCATCTTGATCTGTACATTGGTAAATAAAATGGCAGTTTTCCAGTTTTCTCCATGCCAAAGAGGGGGAACTTAAAAGACCGGGATTTGCTTTTTGAAAACGCTGTGGAAGTACCGTATTTTTCGCTCTATAACACGCACCCAACCATAACACGCATGTAGTTTTTAGAGGAGGAAAATCCGTAGGCATGCCACCCGTAGGCATTCCCTCCATAACACGCACAGACATTTCTCCTTACTTTTTAGGAGGAAAAAAGTGAGTGTTGTGGTGCAAAAAATACAGTAATTTTAAAATTTGAGTCCATGGGTCCCTTGACCAACTACCTTATTTCTGTGGGGCACAGGAGCCCAGTTATGTCACCCCTTGCCTGCAGAGCTGGCAGCCCATCAACCCTTTTTGAACACCCTCCATGGTGGAGTCTCCCCTCTTCTTGGAAGTCCTCCGGGCAGTTGCAGCTGCTGCTCCTGGTCTCTGAGTCCCCCCCCCCCCCAGGCCCCAAAGACAGGTGCCTCCTCACACTGCCCCACAGGGGCCAGGGAAGAGGATGCCCCCAGCCTTAGTGGCCCAATGGAGACTGGCCAAAGGTGAATGTGAGGCCAGCACTTTACCCAGGGAGGCAGCAGGGGCAGCAGAAGGTACTGCCAGGCTCCCCTTCAGCTCCCAGGCAGGCTTTGCACACAGCAGGCAAAAGAAAGGCCAGCGCAGCGCCTGCCTGCCCAGCCTCCCACTTGTCTGTCCATTCCCAACAGCAAGGGCTGGCGCGCTGGGCTCCCTCACCCACTTGCTTGCTTACTCCAAGGCCACCTCAGCTCTTGGCAGCCAGCACTCCATGGTCCAGGGCTGCTGCAACAAACAGCCACACAAGCCTTTGGGAGGCAGACATGCGAGGGCATCACAGGAGGGGTGGAAGGAGAGAGGGACAGAGGCCAATGTTGCCTGCGGCACCCCTGACCAGCATTCAAGGCACCCCAAGGGTGCCATTGGCGCACTGGTTGAAAACCACTGTTTTAGGCAATCCATATATACTGACATCTGGTGCCTGTTGGGAAACACTTCAGCCAGTGTACCTTGTTCATTTATTTTGCTTATTCACCAAAATTTATATACTACTTGCTTGTAATAAAACTTCTAAGCATTTTACAAAAAATAGTGAGGCATTTTGATTTGGGAATCTGCATTATTGTTATGTTATTGAAACACTAAGATGTGAGTGAGTTTATTTTGTATTTTACTAACAGTCGGAACAGGATGAGTATATAATAGGAATATTCTATTGTGCATGGAATATACAACATAAATGGTAGAAGCATAATTGGAAACACAGCATTTATTAAATGTTCACAAAAACTAGAGCTCGGGGAAAAGTGCACAGCTATTTTCTCTGCAAACTGTTCAGGAGGCCAGGCCTCAAACATGGGCTGGTTCTGGTAACCAGCTCTTGCTTCCAGTAGGCAACGCCTCCACAAAGGCAGGTAAGTTCGTTCCTTTTTGTACCTGCTACCCAGTGAGACAGTTTTGGAGGGGAGAAGTGGCAGGCGTCATGTGAGTGTACACCACCTTGAGCATGTTGGAGAAAAGGAGGGATATGCAATCAATCAATCAATCAATCAATCAATACTGGACTAAGTCAGTCGTTTGACTCTGTACAAAACTCCTTCATATGACCTTTGCATCATTGTGTCTGGCGGCAAGAACAGGAGTCCAATGCAAGTTTAAGACTCCATTAAACTAAAAATAATTTGTGTGGAAGTAAGCACAGTTGAACATTTTCCCTTTATTGTTGCACATTTGCTTTTTTTTTCTTCATCTGCTCTCTTGCTGCATTACCAAGCAGAGACATTTTCCCCTTGGTTCTGAGGAATCTTCCTTCTCAGTCAGTGGGAAGTTAGAGTAAGCCCTGACAGGAACACACTCTCCCTCTCTCTCTCTCTCTCTCTCTCTCTCTCTCTCTCTCTCTCTCTCTCCCCCCCCCCCCCGGATCTCCACCCCTGAGTCTTTCAGTTACCTAACAGTGATCACATTTGGCAAAGAGCCACACTAGTATTTTAATTGCATCAGGGTTTTTTTAAAAGAGGCCTGTAAAACTGCATGGTCTACTTTCGCCCTAAGTTACTGTAAAGACTAGGCCCAAAGTGAGATTCATATACCCAGGCTGCAGGAATGTTGTGAAGTGCCCCAACCAGTTCACCACTGCAGCTCATAACATCACACTGTGAGTTGACGTTGTTTTCCGGGATGCCTGGTCTGATATTGTTGATCTTTTCAATTTGCCAATTCCAGTGCAGCCCACAGGTGGCACTCTTCACTGCCTCTGGTGCGTTGCAGGGCTCCCAAGAGCAGCAGATGTTCAGAACTCAGTAAAATAATTTTATTTGGTAGGGACTCACGGTGTTTGCAGCAGAATAGCAATCTGCAAGCTCTAGAGGGAGGATTGAGTGAAGCCCTTTCCGTGTTAAACCCTCATGAAAAATTGGTTTTGTAATCATTTCTAAAACGGAGTGGAAATGAGGGAGAGGCTTGGAATGTGGCAGAAAAGCCCATGGCCCCAGATTCAGTCCCCAGTTCATAGTGTTGGGGAGCAGGGCTCAGAAAGAGCTCCCCCAGGACTGGTCAAACTGGACAAATGCCCAGACAACGTGACATGTTTACTTTATTTATTTTAAGAAATGTCTAGCCTACCCTTCCTTAGAATAATCCAGGGGTGGAGGTAGTGGTTGGAGTGTCAGTCTCGGACTGGGGAGAGGTTTTTTTGTTGTTGCTGAGGTTCCTGGGCATATCAGCGCCACTTTCCGTGGTGTTAAGTACCACCTGTAGGTGAGTTTCAGAGTAAGTTCCCTTTGGGCTGATATGGAGATTAGATAGAATCATTATTTGCATCAGCCACTAGCCATAACAATAAAATAAAATGTACTGAAGATAGAGGTAAAAACTTAACTATAGAAAATACATTTTGGGGTTTACATCAATAATCAAATAATAGATCTTATTCTAATTGCCCCGCTAAAAACCTTGCAGTTTTTGCTATCACCTGATCATCTTGATCTGCTAAAAGAATGGTTGAGCGACGACCCGACATGGACAATAGTAGAGGGGTAAGGAACCTGATATGGACTTAAAGGGAGGTTTAGACCACATTCTAGTCCATTTGGTGGGGTTAATTTCATAGCCAATGTCATGCTCCCATTGTTCTTCGATTGCGTCAAGGGGGGTTGTGGGATTCTGGAGCAGTATTTTGTACATTGTGGATGCCATCCCTTTGCTGTGTCCCTCTGCTGTCAGGAGAAGGTTTTTGAAGGTGGTCCAGGGCCTAGTGGCTGCTGATTTTACTGCTGGATTGTTTAAGAAGCGTACAGTTGACAATGTGTTAGCCAAGGTATTTGGGTGTCCCCTAGTTTGTCTTGTATTTCTTGTGTTGGTATGGATTTGTTGTTTTTGTAGAAGTCTTTTAGGCAGTGCAGGCCTGCGGCTTGCCAGGTGTTTATCTGGAGGTTTTGTGCTGCGTGTTGGAATAGTGGGTGTTAGGCCAGGGGGTTAGTGGGGATGGGGATAGTTTGCCTACTTTTCACTTCCTGTTCAGTGAACCTGTTCAGTATTGTGGGGATTTTCTTTAGTTTTTTGGGAGAAATGGGTGTGCTGTTGTGGAGATGATTCAACGGTGCCTCTCTCCAAGACCCGTCCAAGACTCGTTTTCTAGAATATACGGGATTATGTGGTATACTTGGTTGCCGATGTAACATAATTCTATGTTGGGGATTCCCTATCCTCCTTCTGAGGAGGGGAGGTGCAGGTATTTAGGGCTTATTCTTGGCTCTTTGTGTGATAAAATAAATGAGTGTAGTTTTTTCTGCCACTGGAGTTGGTTGGAGGAATCCAGATTGGGAGGATTTGGAATCAATAGGTTAGCTTTGAGAGAGTGATCATTTTGATCATGGCTATTTTGTCTGAGAAGGTGAAGTTGGCACTGTTCCATTTCCTCAAGTAACTGTTGATTTGTCGCCACAGGGGCTTGTAATTGTGGAGGTATAATTTGTTGTATAGGGACGTGGGTGGCGCTGTGGGTAAAACCTCAGCGCCTAGGGCTTGCCGATCGCATGGTCGGCGGTTCGAATCCCCATGGCAGGGTGAGCTCCCGTCTTTCGGTCCCAGCTCCTGCCCACCTAGCAGTTCGAAAGCACCCTTAAGTGCAAGTAGATAAATAGGTACCGCTTTATAGCGGGAAGGTAAACGGCGTTTCCGTGTGCTGCGCTGGTGCTGGCTCGCCAGAGCAGCTTTGTCACGCTGGCCACGTGACCCGGAAGTGTCTCCGGACAGCGCTGGCCCCCGGCCTCTTAAGTGAGATAGGCGCACAACCCTAGAGTCGGACACGAATGGCCTGTACGGGCAGGGGTACCTTTACCTTTAATTTGTTGAGGTTTCTGGTTATTTGAACCCCTAGGTACCTCAATTTGGTGCTGCAAAGTTTTATCTTTGTGATGTTGGTGAATTCCTTTTGGGTATGCGAGTGTGTGTGTGTGTGTGTGTGTGTGTTTAAGCACATAGCCTCAGTTTTTGCAAAGTTTACTTGTAGGCCCGACACCATTGCGGATGTGTTGAGTTGCTGTGTTTATGGGGTCTGGTGTCGTGACCATCAGGTTGACCTGCGACCCTAGTTTATAGGTTTTACCTTTTATTTCCACACCCTTGATATCTGGGGCTGCTCAGAGTCGGATTGCAAGGGGTTCCAGGGCCAAGATGAATAGGAAGGGAGACAGTGGGCATCCTTGTCTTGTGCCTCTTGGGATTGCTATGGTATTGGAGTCCATATTGTTAATTCTGCATTTTGCTGAGGCTTGGGAGTAAATTTGTAGGAAGTTGGGGCCAAATTTCATGTTAGTTAATACTGCTAATAGATATTTCAATTCTAAGCAATCAAAGGCTTTAAAGATGTCTAGGGACCTGATCGCTAGTGGGAATTTGGTTGTTTTGCTGTGTTCTATCAGATTCAGTGGTTTCCTCCTGGGGTCTGTTACGTTGCAACCAGGAACAAAGCCTGCCTGGTCTGGAGTGATAAGTTTGTGGAGGAAGATTTTTAGGCGATTAGATAGGATTGATGTGAATATCTTGTAGTCTTGGTTTATCAATGAGATCGGTTTGTATGATTCTATTTTGAGGCTATCTTTGAGTGCTTTGGGGATAGAGACTATTTTGGAAGAGGTCCAGGTTTTGGGGAGGGGGCCCTATTTAATGTCATTAAATAGGCGGGTTATGTAAGACATCAGGGGTTCTTTGATTTTTTTGTATAATTCTGCTGTACAGCCATCCGGGCCTGGGGCTTTGTGTGCTTTCAGGTTTTTGAGTACCGTCTCTATTGCCTCTGGGGTGAGAGGGCTCTCCGTGAATTCTTGTTCCTCTGCTGATAAGGTTGGCATGGTCAGCCCTGCTAGGAGTCTTCTGATTTCTTGTTCAGTTGGGTTGCAGGAGGTGTATAGGTTGGCATAAAATTCAGCAAATTCTGAGGTTATTTCTTTGCTGGAGGATGTCATATTAAAGTCTTTTTTAGTGACACAGTGTATTCCTGTTTTGAGTGATTTTTTTCCTGCATCTATTTGCTAATAGTCTGGAGTTCTTCCCTCCATATTCTTAAAAGCATTGTTTAGAGTATAGGATGTTAATCATTGTTTTATTGCTTTATAGAGAGTCAATTTCCCTTCTTTTTTGTTGTATAAGTTTAAGGAGTTTTATGAGTTTGGTTTTTCGGCTCCTGTTTTTTGTAGTGTGATGAGAGGGTCGTAATGTCTTGTTCCAGTTTACCAATTTTTGAGGAGGTTTGATTTTTTTTTAAAAAGGGATGCCCTCTCCTTTATTCAGGCTCCTCTGATGACTGCTTTCATTGTGTCCCAGAGGAGGGGGGTTGTAATGTCGCCCATATCGTTCTTTTGGAGAGTTTTCAGTTGACTCTCTCTAGCTAGTTGGCTTGTGGTTAGGATGGGTCTGAAGGACCACGATGGGGTAATTTGTGCTTCCTCTCCTATTTTGAGGGTAGCTTCTACTGGGCCCTGGTCTGTGGTTTTAATGTTACCGGTGTTTGTTGTTTCTACCGGGGGAGCAGGCCTTGTGTGAGCAGAATGCGGTCCAGTCTGGACATTGTGCCGTGGAGTCCAGACTGGAATGTGTGGCTGGTGTCTCCTGGGTTCTTTTCTCCCCAGATGTCATGAGACAACCAAAGGCAGAGCTCAATCATAATCAGGGTAAAAATACACACCACATGTTCCTAGAAGCTTGAGTAGATGGAGCCACTTAATCAGGTCGTAATAATCCATTGACTTTATAAAAAGTGTGTCTGGCACACAAATTGCTGCTAGGGAAAAGCAGTCTTATAAAACCTCAAAAGGCAAGTTAAAAAAAATCTATGAAAACCTCAAGTTCAAAGGATTATTAACAAAGCTATAAAAAATGCAGCCATACCAACCTCAGAAGTTTAAAGCTGCAACACTATTTTCAGGGCGTATACCAAGCCAAGTGAATCTCGATCATTTGCCAGATACATACATTGCATTTCTGTAGTTTCCTAGAGATTTTGTGAATCCTAAATATTTCCAATCACAGCTTCCATTTTCTTATATATGATTTGATTCTGCATCTTGAAGAATGGGTCAATTAAAAGAAACAAACCAACCCATAAGCCCCTAATCTGTATAGATACATGGGGGGAGTAGCAGTTAATAGCATGTTGTCAATTCCTAATCTTTCTCTTCTGTTCCTCCATTGATGACATTCCTAATCGAAAAACATTTTGAATTGTTGGGGGCCCTTGCCATAGGGCATTGCACCATTGAATATTGGCTTCCATGCAGAGGCCGCAATGCAAAGGCTATAATGGCAATGAAACAGTGCAGTTTGAAATGGGCTGATAGTGGGACCACTCAGATAACATTTCCAGACCTGCCACGCAGCATGATGGCCTGGCCTGGGATAGCTCAGGCAATATAGCGGTAGAGCTCGGTCGTTGGGTCAAAGATTCCTTCATTGCAGGGGTTTGGACTAGATGACCTTTGTGGTCCCTTCCAATTCTATGGTTCTGTGAGGTGACATTGTGAGGGAATGAAGGGATAGATGAAGACAGTGCCAAATTGATGTTGCAAAACTTAAAGTGCTTCCTCTGATTCAGATTAACTTCCTTCTCTCCCAGGACTCTTGTTAGCTGCAAAGGGGGCAAAAAATAAGATAAAGCAGCTCTTGTGTTAGAAACTTAAGAGTGCAACAACTTGTACAAGATGTGAAAAGATGCTGGCTTTTTGGTGTGCTGCTGAAGTCAAAACGTATCCCTGTTGGTCTTAGTTTCAGACTTCTGAGGGTTGAAGCCAACCTGATTTTGAAAGAGATGTCACTTTGCCCTCTGAAGCGTATGCATTGTATATATTGAAATTCTGCTCATTCTCCTTAGGCCAGTAATGTTCCTGCCTTAGCAGAATGCACACACACACAGAGAGTGCTGATGGAGAAAGTTTTTCTCAGTATTTCTGTTGTGATCATTAAACCCCTGAGCTGCACACCCTCACCCACCTGCCTGCGTCTCTGCCCTAAATAAGCATTCATTTAGACAATTTTCCTGCAAGAAAGATTTAAATTCTTCTGCAGCAGGTGATATTGCCTTTCATTTCACCAAAATTTTAGTTTACTCATTAAGTGTGGCATTGTAGGAGTATTTTGCTACCTATACAATAAAAATTGAGACATTTCGCTAAAACTTGCTGCACAATTTTTCATGTGCCTGCAAGGGATGATGGTATTCAAAAATACCTTGATATGATCATGACAGTAATACCCCGTTTAATTTTCTTTTGCATCCAGCAAGTCTAATCCTGATAGATCTACATAGTCAGAGAACTTGTACATGTCCAGAATTGTTACCTGACAAGCAGTGTGTGTAGCCGGGTGCTGTTGTAGCAACAGAAGACAAGGATGCACAACCTCTTGCTGGTCTTGTGCTGTTCATCTGCTGGCAAGGCTGTGTCTGAACTGTACAACTTCAGTCTGCCGCTGTGGCCGCACACAGTTCAGTGCTCTCCATGCAAAAAGAGAAAGAGTCCTTGCAAATAGAAAGCTAGCTCAAACCATTCTGCCCCTCCCCCCCATCTAGAGTTCTGTGGAGGATATTTTTTTATGAAAGAACATTCAGTCATATGAACAGTCAGACGTGGCACAGCCCAGACACAGATTTACCAAGTTAGTGAGAAACTACTAAATCAGTTTCGTCGTGCGCTGGGAATATGGTCATAACTGTGATGAGCCTTAAATGTTCTGCCTCTAGTCAAATTTTCAGGTATTTATTTTAGGCTTGTTGCTATTTAAATGTGCAAATGAATAGTGACCAGTTCCTTTGCTGTGTCGTCTTGTAGGGACTTCATAACTCTTATTTTGCACTTGCATAAAATGATTTGGTTTGTGTCAGATGGCTGTTGTGGTTGCTCAAGAGTAACCAGGCGGGACTCCGGCCGGTCTTTTACAGGCTTTATTTTGGTGCAAACTATTTACAGTGAAGAGCATCATAAGTTCATGTCTGACTCAGTCGCTAGCAGAATCCGGGAGTGGTCTGTTTTTGTACCTCCCCCACATAAAAGTTTCGTTACCCCCAGCCGTTTCCGCCCCTCCCTGCGCCTCAGACTACTGCGCAGGATGGGCGATGGCAAGGGCGTGCTTCCCTCCTCTCCAGCTTGCTCAGGAGCGGTGCTACGGCTCCCACTAGCATCCTCTGGTCCTTCCACCTCTTCCCCCCTGGAGGTGGGGCTTTCCTCCTCACCGGAAGAGGAACTGCTTCGCAAGATTTTCGGAGGCTCCCTCTGACACAACTGCCCTTCTATCTCTTGCCTCTGAGCCGATGGCAGTTCCCTGACAGTTTGACTCTTGTAAAAATGTTGTTCATAGGGAGGGTGATTTATTTAATAGTTTTAATCTTGGGTGTAATCCTGTATTGCATTTTTGACCATCTCTTGCTTCAGTATTGCACATTCCTTATGCAAAAAGACTCAAAAGTCACACTTGCTGTTGGGGGGGGCGAGGGGGAACGAGTCCTAACTCCTGACCAAAGGCGTCTCCTAAAGACTGGTGCAGGGACCTGAAAGTGTCACGTCTTTATTTTTAATGCTTCTTCCAGTATAATGACTTCTTGCATGAGCAAACCAAGTAAAGAATAATGAAAAAGAAGCATCAAATGTAGCCAGCAACGAGGTGCCAATAACCTTGAGACTTTGAAACTTTGCAAATGTTTGCTTGAGTGAAATTCTCCTGTGTATCACCAAATAAGTATGAGCTGAGGTCACTCTTGGCAAGAGCAGGACTCTTTTCCCCCTGCACAAACAGCATAACATGAGAAGAGGGAGTGGGTGAAGGAAGGGGGCAGGAAAAGGAATCAAGGAGGACTGGATAACATTGTAGACATAATTTTTGTTTGAACATACTATATATAAAAAAGCAGCTTGCTTTGTTTGCAGGCTTTGAGTACATAAATATACAAAAATTAGGGATGCTTTTGCTGTCTTTCTACGCCATAGTATAACCATGGCACAGAATTCCCTACTTAAAGTTGCATAATTCTTTGTGGTTCTCGTCCGGTGATATTTTGGGGGCTGCCCTGATTTAAGTCTCCACTCCAGCAAAATTGCCAAAATTCAACAGCAAAATTTTGCCAGGCTTATGAAACTCATGGCAACTGCCGTTTGTGAGTAGTCAACTGGCCACCTGATAGCTTGAGCCAGCCTCTGGCATCTGGGCCCGAGAAGCCCCTACTCCTAAAGAATTTTTCTGCTTTGTGACTTTCTCCTTTGTGAGATGAGGCACAGACCCCAAAGCCCCTTAAAACTTTCCTACATGCACCCTGTGAGCAGCAACGCAATTATGGCCGTTAGGCATGTCAGGTGTCTGCACTGGCAAGTGGAAGCCCAGGAAGGCAAAACAGCCGCTGCCACCAAGTTACAGACAGGCATCCAGACACACGCAGAGAGCTGCCAGGCCAAACAAAGGAGAGGGCGGAGCAGTATCTGTAAAGCCATGACATTTGCAAGGCATTTGCGGAAGTTCAAGGGGAAGGGTACACGAGCAGCTCCCCAGTGGCTGTTTGGCAAACTAGTTTTATTTTTATTTGTTTTATTTTTAAAATTTCTATACTGCTTTATATTTTTAACCAAACTCTCAAAGACGTTTACAGCATATTAATTCAATAAAACATAAATAAAACAATCTGAGGAAAGTCAAATACAGAGTATACAGTCAAAGCAACATAACAGAAAACTAAAATATTTCCTTTCTTTTTTAAAAAATATTTATTAAGATTTTCCATTGTAATACGTTAAAAAAATCAAAAAACCAAAAACCAAAAAGTTTAAAAACATAGAATTCACAATCCTTATTTTCAATAACATATTTCCCTGACTTCCCCACACCTCCCCCTCTTGTATTCCAATTCAAATTGTTGGTTCAACAAGTTCTTATCCCTAATTTTTAACCTTTTTATATTTAGTTCATTTTAAAAAACCAATTTTGCCTTATAAACATCAATAATAATACATCAGTGCTTATTCTTAAAACCTTTTTCTAAAGTCGGCCTAAATTCCCTTCCACGATTTCCTCGATTCTCAAACAGATAGCAAAAGTAAAAACAAAACAGATTATAATTATACACCCTTTGGATTCCCAAACTCCACCCCCCCTTGCCCGGTTTCAATCCCCAACAGACGTCCATCAATCAATCTACTATCAGCCTGGAGATCTCACGTCCGAGGCTCTTAATTCTCTCTCAGTTCCTCTCTGCTGGTTTTTTTGATAGTCCTTGGTATTAAACACCAAATCTCGGAGAAGCTCTAGTCCAATAGGGTCCATGTTTCTTCCAGCCAGACCTCCATACTTAAAAGTGGAGCCTGAATCTTGTTTCTTACTCCTTTCAAGTCCAAATGTCCCCAAAGCTCCAACTTCCACCTTAATCAGATTTGTAATCCTTGGGTCTTCCGATCTCCACATAAGGAGATCTCTCCATTCTTCAGTCTCCAATTCAAACCAAATTTTCACCATCAAGTTCTTATTTTCCTTTGTAACCATCATGTCAGGCCTCTGGCTCTCCTTTGTCTTCTGCAACATTACATCTCCTCCTTCCTTTTCCTCAGAAACAACATATATCTCTTTCTTCACACTCTCAAAACTCTCGAGTTTCTCTTCTTGTCCAGCTGCATGGGCTTCCTGAGTCAATTCCTTATCAAATTCAATGGATTTGTTTACTGTTAAGTCCAGAGTTGCAACATTTGTAGCCAAAACATCAATTTGGCCTTGTAGCTTTCCCAAGAGAAGAAACACTCTGTCCAATTCAGCCTGAATTTTCCCTCCTTCAGCCATTCTTGTAATGTCCCAAAATCCCCTCTAGAGGGATTTTGGTTACTTAGTGTTCCTTCCAGTTCAAATCCAAAAGTCAAATTAGTTTGTATCAGTTCTTCCTTATTTTCAACAAAGTATAGTCTAATTGTAACAAATATAGCCAGCAGAAGCAGCAGAAACAAAGTTCTCTTTTTCCGTCTTGACAGCTAATTTGACAGCTGTCAAACTCTTCGATGTCTTTTCAACAGGCTCTCTCGCGGATCACTCCCGGGTCCGGGGGGGTGGCACTTCAGCTCCCAAAATTAGCTCTTATCCTCCAGTAAAATTTCTTCTAGTGCCAAATCGTGAAATTAATGTCTTTTACCCAATAATAAAAGAAAGAATTCTCTCGACCTTAGTTAGCAGGTCCTTGCTTTAGATTGTTTACAGGACGGGGAGACGGACTTCCTGTTTACGCCTTCCCCGATCGTGCCTAATTCACAAAAGAAAAATTTCCTTAAAAATCCAATTTCCGTAATACTCACGGGTTGTTATTTTAAAGTCCAAATCACAAGAAGAAGTCAGCGCTCTCCGGCCATGGCAGCGCGGCTTCACTCCGCAGGAGAAGCAGTCAACTCTCAGCACCGCACTGCTCACCCCGTCCCCCGTTCCGAAGCCTTTAAAAAGGCTCCTTCGCAGGTAGGGGGCGCAAATGGTGCCCGCCGAGTCACCAGGTTCACAGGCTTCACCGCCTGTGATTTTTAATGGTCCCCGTGTCGCCGCAGCGGTAAGACCCTAATCCTGTGGAGCCGATTCCCTCCGGAGCTCGGAGGGAATCCGCCATTAGCCGATGGCGCTAACCCGGAAGTATCGAAAACTAAAATATTTTCTTAAAGATTTCAAAATAAAACATTACGAAGGAGGTCAACTACAGAATACATATTTAACATAGTGGGGCTGGTGAGTCTGGGCCTCGCCCCCTAGGCCAGGTGGAAAGGGCCTTGCAGGGAGCGGCCTTCATGCCTCGCATGAAGTTCCTAGCTGCAGATCAGGCACCTGGTGGCACAGGTTTTTATTTTCTTTAAGCTTCCAGTGCCATTGACCCACATGCCCTCTAGATGTCTAAAGATTTCCCTGTGCAAATTATTTTACCTGGGCCACATTGCCAAAGTTGCTGTCATGTTAATGGTTTATGTGGTCTAAAGGGTACATTGCAAATGCTCTTTGTAGTGCCTTGTCTTTTGTTAAAATGTGTGCTTTGCCATGAAAGGCATTTAAATCTTGTACAGTGCACGTAAGTAATAAGGGAACAGATGCATACGATTCCCAGGGAGTTTTGCCCCTTGAATTAAATTTTGCATGCACAGTTTCACATTTGCCCCCACAGCCGTTTACTTTGTGAGTAAAGGTAAAGTACAAATTAGACTCCCCCCAAAGAGCCCCCCCCCGTGTTTCTCTGGAAGGGGTGGCGGAGTGCTTCCTGACTGCACTCCGTGGGCAATTCTGCACCCACCCCTTTTATGTGGAGTTGGGGAAGAATTGCTTGATCCCAGGAAGGGAAGATTCAGTGTAGGCAATTAGGGTAGAGAAATACAGTATGTGATGTAGTGACACAGCAGGCTCCCTCTTCTGTGGGTGGGCCCACAAGAGGCTTTTTAAATATGTAATTTAATTTATGTGGCACCAGCACTTCTCTAACAGCACACTGGATTGGGAATAAATAGTCTAAACTACCTTGCTCTTTATTTAGAAACTGAATAGCCAGAGGTGCTGTGTGTGAGAGAGTAAAACAGCTTTATGACTATTGAATGTGGGGAAGGGGAGGGGAAATAGAATATGATTGTTAGCAGACCTTCTGCATGGCTTTTCCTTTTTATAATTCAGCCACCCATGTTGTCTCTGCCTCCCAGAATATGATTGCAAATAGACACTTGGAAAAGCTGAGAATACATTGCTGTTTTAAAAAACGAATAAAGCAAGGAAATAGTGTTACTGTTCTCCTGTTAATGTAAGAGGCAACAATTTCAACAATTTTTTCTAGCAGCATGAGTAGAGTATGCGTGCAAATTACGTGGGGTGATGTCCTGGGGTTTGCTCCTAAAGCCAAAATCTTGTAGTCAAAGCCCATTGGGTTCAATGACGGGTGGGATTGTCAAAGCCTTTTTTTTTTTAACTCCCCCCCTTTTGTACATTGCTTCCCCCCTTTTGTACATTTTTTGCCATACGTGTATAGCTGAATGCACACAAGTTAAATGTGCATCAGTTGTGGGCTTACTGTATTCCTAATGGAAGATTTTTACATGCATGATGAGTAATTACTACCTAAGTGTCAGTCACTAGTTTCCAGAGAGTTCTGCCCAAAGCAATACAGTTATACCTTGAGTTGAAGTAGCTTCGGGATAAGTATTTTCGGGTTGTGTGCTGCGGTGACCCGGAAGTAACGGAGCACGTTACTTCCGGGTTTTGCCGTTCGCGCATGCACAGACGGTCAAAATGATGTCACACGCATGCGCGGAAGCGGGTGAATCGCGACCCGCATGGAGGCGGGTTGCGTTCGCTTCTGGATGTGAACGGGGCTCCGGAACGGATCCCGTTCGCATCCAGAGGTACCACTGTATACAACATGTGGCCTGACAAAACACAGTAAAACACAATAATGAAATAAATGCTGTAAACAGGCAAGAACGCCACCCCAGCAGAAATGGTCTGGTTTCTTTGGAGTCACAATAATAGTTTGCAACACACAGAGTGGCCCTTCATGCCCTGGCTGGAAGGAAGGAAAGAAAGGAAAAGGGAGTTAGACAAAATCATTGTGGTGATTCGGAGGTGTTTAGTCCATCAGGTCATTTTTTCAATACCATGCCCCCACCCCCCGTCAGTCAGCTGACATCACTCTGAAGGGTGGGGGACGTCAGCTGATGGGCAGAGGGTAGAGTTCGATTTTGTGTAAGCTGCGTATACAGTATCAGGTTTACTCAAGTTCCCATTGCAGGCAGTTTTCCCACATCTAACGCAGTGAAAACGCCTTTCTGATCAAAATGAAGGGTCCCCCCCCTCCATTTTAGCAGTGTCTTGCTGCCTGCAAGGTGCTTTGAAGGCCTTGGTATCCTACATGATAGATCACCAGTAAGCTGTTGAGCTGCTTCTGGATTTGTCTTTGTGTAACATGGTAAATGGCACTAAGAACAGGCTGATTACAACTGGGGATTTATGTGGAGATGCTGTTACATGTGTTTTGTTTTTGATCGCACCAATCCCTTTGCTAGTTCTGCTGTTAGCCATTTTAGTAAATTCCTTTGCTGTCAATTTTCTTCTAGGTCTTCTCAGTGGGCAGACAGCTCCTACCAACATAAAACTGGAGAAACTGGATTCTCAGCAAGTTCTACAGCTCTGCCTGCGATACCAAGACCACCTTCACCAATGCGCAGAAGCGGTTGCCTTTGACCAGAATGCTTTAGTCAAACGGATCAAAGAGGTATGGAATATGCTGGGGTTGGAGAAGCAAAGGGGTTCTGTGAAGCCATCTTCAACAGCTCTTGCCCTTTTGAGGCAAGAAAAGCCCTTCAGCTTCCCACTTTATTCCCCCCACCTCTCATTTGTAACATGACTGGAGAAAACTGCTCTATAATTATGTCTCTCTGGGGGAGAGAATAGTAGTTTAAAGCAGGTTAAAGTCCTATTTACGCTAGTTGTGTCGGACCAAAGTGGTGGTGTTACAAGGCGTTGCCCTGCTCCACCCCTCTTCCCACCAACATCCACTCTAAGCTGCTTCTGTCACAGCTTTCCTCAGTTCCATCCACGCAAAGGTCCATCTGCCTCTTCAGCCATGGAAGCCCCTCTTACCAGCTTTATGGAGAGGAGGAATCCTCAGTCCAGGCTGTCATATGCGTTTTGGTCATCACTTTTGTTTTGATATTTTGCTTGGTTTAATGTATTTTTATTACACTTCATTGCATTGTAAATTACATCATGGAGACTTTATTTTTGTAGTAAAAAGTGATATACAAGTTAGATAAATCAAAGCAAGCTGCACTTTCCATTCTTCAGCTGCAGTCCTACTTTCTTCAGGTATCATCTGTTTTAGATTATAAACTCCTGTAAATACCGACCAATTTCTTGATTGTGTACATCTCCTAGCTGTTGTAGATGCTTGATAGTTGGCATTAATATTGCATTTGAGCAAATATGTGGAGAAAATCATTGACCAGTGAATGTTGTTATCACTTAGATTGTTAGATCATTGGCTTGTATTACACAATTCAACATACTCTGTTCTAAACAGGTAATAATTGTGCAAATGTCACGATCAGTGTTTCTGCCCAACTTCCTTTTGCAAACCAGATTGTACCACTGTCTCTTTTCTCTCTTATTTTTCTCCCTTTCTTAAAATAAGCAATGAACATAACATGCTATTTTTATTGGGTGGTTGGTTAATCTTTACTTACTTTCCATACAGGGCAGCCAAGATTCATAGTTAGCATGACTCAGAACTCAGAACTTCCATATGGCTAGATGAACAATAATGTGATTCACTGCATTTATTGAATGCCTGCAATCATTTCATGCTGCGTTGAATCCCAGTTCAGATGTGAACCATTTTTATTTTGGTCAACACATAATCTGAAGCCAACTAATTACACAAGGTGTGAATGTATCTGCAGATGTTGATGACTCAGATTACTTCGAAATCCAGCAATTTCTTTAATTGCCAACTTGAAGAAACTGTGCTAATTCAAATAAAGCCTGTAAACCTTCCTGAAACTAGATTCATCTTTCTGTCATTCTCTGATGGTGACTGCTCTTGCTTTTAGTTTGAGTGGAGAACTAACCGGGAAGTCTAACTGCCAACAGAGGGAAACAAAACAGCTTGTACAGTGGCACCTCAAGTTAAGTACTTAATTCGTTCCGGAGGTCCGTTCTTAACCTGAACCTGTTCTTAACCTGAAGCACCACTTTAGCTAATGGGGCCTCCTGCTGCCGCCGCACCACCGTCGCATGATTAGGAAGTCTGTTCTGCACAATGGTGTTGGAGGAAGTTACCCATTATATATCACACGAATGCCATATCTTAGTGTCCTTTAGGTACTTGTTGAAGACTTTTCTCTATCAGCAAGTCTTATAAGTGAATATTGGTATCCACGTTCATATCTGCATTGGATTTGAAATTGATTTTATATATGGTAATAGTTTTTGGTGGGTTTTTTGAATAGTTTTGTATGTAATTGGGTTTTTGTTTTTAAAATTGTTTTATTTATCTTAAATGCTTTTGAGTTATCTCATAGGAAGTGATTCATGAATGAAATAATAATGTTTATTTTTTAACAACAGCAGCCTTCACGCCAGATTCCCCCAAGCATTCATGCTGCTGGCTTATTCCCTGAAAACAGAGAAGTAGTTTAGACATGCCTTGAGGAAGTGTGATAACAGAATTTCAGACAGGAAGAGAGCTCTCTACATGGGACTGCCTGTACTGGCTATCTGAACTGGAGGCCAGTGCAGTGCAGAGAAGCATTTGTCACATAATGTGTCTGTTTTCAGCGCCTGTCCTACGCAGCAGTAATTAAGGCCTAGTAAGAATGGATGAGAAAGCAGTGGCTCTCCTGATGTTGCTAATGATGGATGACCCTTCCATTCTTGTATGGTGCCCAGTTGTTGTATGTAAGTCACTGGAGCTGTAGACCCTGTAAGTAAACGCCAGCCAAATTCAGTAGTAAAGAATGAGAGATTGGCACTGTGCCACTTCCCAGAAACAGAGTTACTATTTAGCCTCCAAAGAATAGAGCGGGATGTTATTTGTGGCGTAACTTTTTTAAAAATTGGAGTTGATTTTCCATTACCTCAGAAGCTTATACAAACCAGAAAATAAATGCTCTGGGCACTATGCACACACCACAACTACACCCACCCAGCCCATAAATGGTTTCTACTAAAGCCAATAAATTGCTTCTTTGAAGCATAATTGTGGTGAGCGGAGCACAGCAGGGAAGAGACTGGCAACAGCCCTGAAATCACCTACCTGCACTGTAGCTAGGCTTGAAAAAGCCTGTCTACTGGGTAAAATAGAAGGCTTTTCCAAGCCTATCATGTTCCAGTCTTACTCTCAGAGAGGTTGTGGGCATATTGAGCCCTTTTAAGCCTCTGCCTCCAGGCCATCTCTTTCAGGCTCCACCACATTCTGGAGAACTTCCAAGTCCTTAAAGGGTCAACCTTCTGGGATGAAGATGGGCCCTTCTTCTCTATTCCATAGCTCCATGTGCTGCTGGAGCAGTGAGGTACTGTCAGCGGCATTTGTTTTTTCAGGAGAAGGTTCCCATGAGGTCCTGGTGGTATGGAAATTCTTCTGGGGGCTCAGACATAGCGGTCTCCTGAAGCAACAGACAGGGCCGTCTTAAGCATATCCAGTGCTGTGGTGCAAAGATCCCTCCAGTGCCGCCGCCCCCCATTTCCCAGAGTTGTTGACCTTTTTTTAGGAAGCTGACACCCGCTTACACATTATCTCTGCTTGGGAAAAGAAAAAAGCAGGATATATTCTCAGATGCATGTGAGCCAGCCAAAATCTGACAAGTCACTCCTGGACTTAACCTGGCACCAAAATGAGAAAAAATGCTGAACTTCGATATACCTCAGTCAGTAAAGCAGGAGACTCTTCATCTCAGGGTTGTGGTTTCCAGCCCCCTGTTGGGCAAAAGATTCCTGCCTTGCAGGGGGCTGGACTAGATGACCCTGGTGGTTCCCTTCCAACTCTGAATTGTTCTGTTATTCTATCTGAAGGGCTGTTCGCAGGGAAGATGGAGCAGACTTCTTTTGTGAGAGATGCTTGTGGTGTGATTCCTGCGCTGGAGGGGGTTGGTCTAGAGGACCCTTGGGGTCCCTTCCAACCATCCAGTTCTGTGATACTATGATTAAAATACTCCAAGAAATAAATAAATGGGCTTCTCTGTGGCAGTCACTGGAAAGGGCTCCAGGGGTGGCCATCCCACAGAAAGTTTGGCATGTGCCCTGTAGCCCAAGCCCCATTCACCAGGCGAGACCCGGTGGGCTGAAGGACCGCTCCTCGGTGGCAAGGGGGCTGCCCAGGAGAGCTTGAGTACGTGACGGCACCTCTGAGGGATCTCGGCCGGCCACCTCAGCGCCTCCCTTGCTCCACCTCGGACTCTGGGCAGGCGGAGGGTGGCGGAGGCAAGGCTGGGCTGTGCGCCTAGTGGGAAGCACACAGCCTCTAGGCAGGCTGAGGTGCGCACAGGCCAGCAGAGGCGTAGGGAGGTCAGGTGGTACCCGGTGCAGAAAATTTCTTGTCACCCCGCCCATTGTGGTTTTTTTTCACCTGCAAAAATGGTTTTATGTTATTTCATATTTTCTTACAAAGGAATGTGGATTCTGAGCCTCTGATAACAAGCAGGTGACTATGGACAGATACTTAAATCTACAGGATGGATTGTGTTTTGGCTTGTGTTATTTTATTTATATTTATTTATTGTCTATTTATTTATTAAAATTTATTTTAAAAAACCAAAACAAAAAAAATCACAGCAGTAAAATCAGGAAAAATTAACAATCCTACTTTAAAACGTACAAAAGCTAAAATATTAAGATTAAAATTACTTCAGCTTCCTAAGCATCTAGGTATGCTTGCCTAAAGAAGAATGCTTTTAGCAGGTGCCTGGAAAGAGTCTAGCAAAGGCACATGCTTTGTTGAAATTTCAGCCTTCACAACATAGGAAAACGGCTAAGTAAACAGCTATTTTCATGGAGGAGGGTCAAGATATTAAGTGATATGCATGAAATTTCAGATACAGCTATATAATCCCTAGTGTAGTAAGATAAGGCCTTTGGAGCAGGCATTTTCTAAAAAAAAGTTTTTTATGAACCGCCCTAGTAGGGCAGTAATTGTTCCTTGATAATTTGTCACCCCCCCTCCATTATGGCCCCTGGGGAGACCCGCCCCCCCTTTCCTACGCCCCGGCTGCTTGGCTGTTGAGCAGCAGGAGCCCCACTCCTGAGGTGGCAGGCGGTGGAGGCTGCAAGGCCGGGCGCACTCAGTCTCTGGGCAGGCTGGCTGCACCTCAACGCCTCCTGCTTGGCGCTCCTAAGCAACAGCCGGAGCCTGAGTCCCGAGTCGGCGGCAGAGGCTGCAAGGTCGGGTGCACAAAAAACAAGCATCGCTGCACGAGCCGAGGTGACTGTTGAAGCCGGCCAATGGAGCCTCGTGTGAGTAGCGTGCTGCTGGGCTGGCCCTACACCAGTGGCGCGCAGGGGACGGAGCCATGGGCAAAAGAGCTCTGCCTGCCTGCTGCTAGGCTCTCTCGGCTCTTCCTGGACGACTCAGCTCAACTCCGGACTCCCCGCAGCACCCTAGGCAGCAGGGAGCGCCCTGATTCAGCACGCCAGCTGCACCACTGGTTAGAGACGGGCCTGGCAACAGATCCAGAACCTGAACCTGATCTGGACTCCATAGCAGGAGACACTGAAGCCCTTGACTCTGTGTCTTGACCACTGCTGGACAATAGGGTCATTGTAAAGCCTAATTTCAGCGCAGAAACAGGCCCTGGTGTGCTCCAGGAAGGGCGTCTGTGGGTAAATGCCCTCGGACATCCCATTGACAACCCCTGCCAATGAACTGGTTAGAAAACCTTGGATCAGTTTTAAAAGGTGCCTTTGATTGATCACTAGACTTTTATTTATACAATTTGTAATGGATCCAGGGGGTGGGGAGTTTCCCCCTTCCTTTCTGTTGAAGAATTCCCCATAAAAAGCATCACAATAGGGGAGCAGAATGTAAGCGAATGAAACGCAGGATAGTTTTCTGTTCCATGCATCTCCGCAGGGTTCCCAGTCCCAGGCACTCTTGATGCCACACTTGGTCTGCACCAGGTTGGTCATACAAATATTTTGAAAAGCCACAAGCAACAGACAAACAATTTAGATGATTAACTAAATTATCCAAGAATACCTCTTTTAAGATGATTCCATTTCTGACCCATGCATGCTTAAAAAGAAAGATGTGCTTCTTTTGGCATTGTTTTTAATTATGTGCAGTGCATATAGCGAGGCTGTGCTCAAATACCCCCCTCCCCCGTCACAGCCTCCATTGTGAGCTGAATCATGCACAGATTCAGCTAATGCACCTGCAGCAGTTTCCACAGTCAGTAGCATGGAAGACCTGGCGCACGCTGGAGTGTGTGTGGAAGAGGGACCTGTGCCTCCCTGTGCCACAGTGCCTTAGCGCAGCTTCCAGCTGAAATTAGAAACTCTGGATAAGAGTTTGGCTGTAGAAAGCACCAGCTGCTAGCTGAACAGAAGAACCTGATTAACAGCAAATCGAAAGCCTGCAAATCAGATAGGATGAACTTTGACGACACATTTTACATAAAAATATTTTGCCCTTGAAACAAAAGCAGTTCACTTAGTTAAACTAAAAATCAGTTGAATTTTAGAAATAAAAATATTGAAAGATGTACATGTGGGGAATGGGAGAAGGAGGAGGACAGGATTTCGGTAAAGAATGCACTTGGGGAAAATATGCTTAGAATCAGAGAGTCATGGAATCTTAGATTTGGAAGGGACCCAAGGGTCATCTAGTCCAACCCCCTGCAATGCAGGAATCTCAGCTAAAGCATCCATGACAGATGCTTAAAAACCTCCAAGGAAGGAGAGGCCACCACCTCCCAAGGAAGACTGTTCACTGCTGAGCAGCTCTTACTGTCAGAAAGTTTTTCCGAATGTTTAGTCAGAATCTACTTTCTTGCAACTTGAAGCCATTGGTTTGAGTCCTACCCTCCAGAGCAGGAGAAAACAAGCATGCTCCTTCCTCCATGGACAGCCCTTCAGATATTTGAAGATGGCTATCATATCTCCTCTCAGTCTCCTCTTTTCCAGGCTAAACATACCCAGCTCCTTCAAGCGCTCCTCATAAGGCTTGGTTTCCGGACCCTTAATCATCTTGTTTGCCCTCCTCTGCACACGTTCCAGCTTGTCAACAACCTTCTTAAATTGTGGTGCCCAGAATTGGACACAGTATTCCAAGTGTGGTCTGACTAAGGCAGAATAGAGTGGTACTATGACTTCCCTTGGTCTGGACACTAGACTTCTGTTGATCCAAACTAGAATAGCTTTAGCTTTTTTTGCTGCTGCATCACACTGTTGACTCATCTTAAGCTTGTGGTCCACCAAGACCCAGAGGTCCTTTTCACATATTAAGCCAGGTGTTCCCCATCCTATATTTGTGCACCTGGTTCTTCCTAGGTTCAATAGGGACCTTACATTGGTCCCTATTGAAATTCATTTTGTTAGTTTGGGCCCAGTTCTCCAATCTGTTAAGGTCATTTGAATTCTGATTCTGTCTTCTGCGGCATTAGCTGCAGTTTCGTGTCATCTGCAAATTTGATGAGCATCCCCTCAATTCCTTCATCCAAGTCATTTATAAAGACGTTGAACAACAACGGGCCCAGGACAGAACCCTGCGGCACCCCACTTGTCATTTTTTCCAGGATAACGAGGAACTGTTAATGAGTACTTTTTGGGTTCAGCCAGTCAACCAGCTACAAATCCACCTAACAGTCACCTCGTTCAACCCACATTTTACCAGCTTCTTCACAAGAATATCATGGGGACTTTGTCAAAAGCCTTACTGAAATCAAGATACGCTATGTCCACAGCATTTCCCTGATCCACCAAGTTTGTAATTCCATCACAAAAAGAAAATAGATTGGTCTAGCATGACTTATTTTTGAGAAACCCATGCTAGGTCTTAGTAATCACAGCATCCTTTTCAAAATGCTCACAGCCCAACTGCTGAATTATCTGTTCTAGGACCTTCCCTGGTATGATGTGAAGCTCACTGGTCGGTAGTTACCTGGTCTTCCTTTACCCCCTTTTTGAAGATGAGGACAACATTTGCCCGCCTCCAGTCTGTAGGGACCTCACCTGTTCTCCAATAATTCTCAAAGATAATAGGCAAAGGCTCTGAAATTACATCTGCAAGCTCCTTTAGGACCCTCGGATGCAGTTCATCAGACCCTGGAGATTTGACAGCTAGGTGTTCCCTTACTACCTCTTTTCCTATCTTGGGCTGCAGCTCCCTCTTTATGTCACTTATTCTGTTATCACCAGGTTGGGCATCACTTTCCTTTTGGGTGAAGACAGAGGTAAAGTAGGTGTTGAGAAGTTCTGCCTTTTCTCTGTCATCCAATAGCATTTCTCCATCTTCCCCACACAGAGGACCTACCACTTGCTTGTTTTTCCTCTTACTTTGGACATAGCCAAATGAACTTTTTCTTGCAAGCCTGAGCTCATTCTGAGCTTTTGCCGGCCTGACCTTCCCGCTGTTGGCTACTCGTTGGCTCCTCCTCTGTGATTTCCTCTTTCTTCCATTTCTTATACATGCCCTTCTTAACCCTCAGCTCATCTGTAAGCTCCTTATGCAGCCACACCAGCTTTCTTTGACGCCTCTCACTTTTCTTTCTTGTTGGTATTGCCTGCATTTGTGCCTTCAATTTTTCTCCTTCTAGAAACTCCCATCCTTCTTGGACTCCCTTCACATTGAGTATTTCTGACCATGGGATCACACCCAGTAGCTCCTTCCGCTTTTCAAAATTGGCCTTCTTAAAGTCCAGAATGCGTGTCCGACTACACTCGGTTTCTCCTTGCCTCTGTATCCTGAAACCCAGGAGAACACGATCACTTCCTCCCAAGTTTCCAAGCACTTCCACTTCAGCAATCAGTTCCTCCCTACTGGTGAGGACCAGGTCCAAGATAGACAATCCTCTTGTTGGTTCTTCCACCTTCTGAGAAATGAAATTGTCAGTGAGGCAATGGAGGAATTTATCAGACCTTACACTCTTGGCAGAGTGAGGACCAACAGATATTGGGGAAGTTGAAGTCCCCCATGATTACTATTTTTCTCCTTTTTGAATGCTCTAATAAGGCATCATCCAAGTCTCCAGTCTGGCTTGGTGGTCTATAGCAGACACCCACAATAAGGTCATTGTCGTTTCTCTCCCCTGCATTTTTTACCCATATGCTCTCAATCTGCCTTTCCTGCTCCAGGTCATGGATTTCTTCACAAGTGTACCCATCCTTTATATATAATGCTGCTACTCCTCCCTTCCTGTTTGGTCTATTACTTTTTAACAGGTTATTCATCCTGATGTGCTGGAAGAAACCCAGAATTTGTCTTAATGTTAAATTGTCATTATGCATAACAGATTTCCAGCTGTGTCTGCCTCTAAAATTTCTAACGATGATTAATGTGTTGTCATTATTGGAAACAGGAGGCCTGTGACACTGCAGGTCATAATATTAAGGTGTAGAAAGCTAATGTTGTATAATATCTCTCTGCACTTTAATTTTCCTCTTTTTAATTTAAAATAGACAGCTGCTTCCTAATTTTTGTCCTATAGGGTCTTTCCTTCTCCAGAGTTCTTGTACTTCACAAACCTCTTGATGACTGAAGCAAACCTTTTTCTGAAATAAAATTGGGGGCATACTTCATTCTTTCAGCTGAATAGGGTAAGAGTCACCTGGCTCAGAGAAACTAACCACTCTTGTTTCAGCATGTCCTTCTTTGGGACAGGGGTGGGGGGGAGGCATGTCTCTTCTGAGAGTAGATATGATGTGTTGGGGTTCAAGTGCCTCCAAAATGTGTAAAAGACACACTTGTTAACAGGCTGCCAATTACATTGGATTCAGCTGGGATGAAAAGCTCAATGAAAACCCGGCTGAAAAGAAGCCAAACAGATGCCTCTTATATAGGGGTGTCTCAAAATACATTAATAGAATGGGCACAGTCCATGTCTGGAGGTGGTTTGAGGATGGATGGCGGCTAACAGATTGAGGTTAAATCCTGACAAGACAGAAGTACTGTTTTGGTGGGGCAGGGGGCAGACGGGTGTGAGGGACTCCCTGGTCCTGAAAGGGGTAACTGTGCCCCTGAAGGACCAGGTGCACAGCCTGGGAGTCATTTTGGACTCACAGCTGTCCATGGAGGTGCAGGTCAATTCTGCATCCTGGGCAGCTGTCTACCAGCTCCATCTGGTACGCAGGCTGAGACCCTACCTGCCCACAGACTGTCTCACCAGAGTGGGGCATTCTCTAGTTATCTCCCCCTTGGACTACTGCAATGCGCTCTACGTGGGGCTACCTTTAAAGGTGACCCGGACACTACAACTAATCCAGAATGCGGCAGCTAGACTGGTGACTGGGAGCAGCTACCAAGACCACATAACAATGTCTTGAAAGACCTACATTGGCTCCCAGTACGTTTCCAAGCACAATTCAAAGTGTTGGTGCTGACCTTTAAAGCCCTAAATGGCCTCGACCCAGTATACCTGAAGGAGCGTCTCCACCCCCATCGTTCTCTCGCCCTTCCTACAATACAGGGCTGTCTATGATCATTGAGGCTAGCGTCTCCACCCCCATCGTTCTACCCGGACACTGAGGTCCAGCACCGAGGGCCTTCTGGCGGTTCCCTCACTGCGAGAAGCCAAATTACAGGGAACCAGGCAGAGGGCCTTCTCGGTAGTGGTACCCTCCCTGTGGAACGCCCTCCCACCAGATGTCAAAGAGAAAAACAACTACCAGACTTTTAGAAGACATCTGAAGGCAGCCCTGTTTAGGGAAGCTTTTAATGTTTGACAGATTATTGTATTTTAGTATTTTGTTGGAAGCCACCCAGAGTGGCTGGGGAAACCGAGCCAAATGGGTGGGGTATAAATAATAAATTATTATTATTATTATTATTATTATTATTATTGGGAACTAATCTTCAGGCAGTAGTAGACTGATATATGTGTATATATATAGAGAGAGAGAGAGAGAGATAGTAACATAATTTTATTAAAATTTTATGGTGTGCACGGTATAAAAGTAAAAAATGTAAGTAATAAGAGTCATAAAACTAGAAGGAAACAATAATTAATTAGTGCAAGTCTGACACACTTAACTACTGTCAGTTCTTACCAGATGAACCCTCAAATACTGTGGTTTGGGACTGCACCATGTAGCAGTAGTTTTTGACTAGCAGCGGAAGCCAGAATGAAATGACATATAGACACTGCTTCCCCCCAGGGTGTACTCATACCTCTTTGTTTTGGGGGGGGGGTTTAAAAAGTGTAACACTTACTGTAACAACTTCATTATGAGTACCGGTACCTATTTTTCTAGGGAAAAAAGAGATGACATATGGTCTGGTGAGAAATATGAATATGAAAGATTTCCATGATTGTTGCTTCCTCCACATCTTGCTGGTATTCGGTTTATGTTTAGCAGCATACAATTCCAGTGATTTGCGCTCAAGAAATCTCTACTTTCAGAGAGACCTGTGGAAGAAAGTTACAGCAGATAAGAATATAGTTGTGCTTATATTGGCTCTAGAGAATATTAAAAGATCATGGCTTTGCCCATGAAAGAAATGGATCACAACACAAAATTGGTGATCTAGGAGGCAGATAGCCAAGGGAAGACCACCCTGTTAGTTCCTGAGATCATCAGATGAAGGCCTCCTAGTACTGCAGCCTTCAGAAAATAAATCATGCTGAAGGAGGGTCTTCATAGTAGTAGCATCTTCCATCTGGAACAGCGTCCTCTTAGAAATAAGTTATGCGCCAATGGAATTACGTTTCCGGCACATCTTGAAAACGTATCTGTTTATTCAGACATTTCCTGGCCATTAATACCATTCACCCAGATGGCTGGTTGCTGTGATTATTGTGAATTGTTATATTATGGTGGATCATGTATTATTGTTTTAATGCAGTGGTAAGGAATATTTTCCAGCCGGAAAGCTGGATCCTGCGTTCCCCCACCCCCAGCAGACCCCTTTGATAGCTGGGTGGGTCCTTAGATATTTATTATCTGCAGAGATATAATTTCTTCATTAAAGAAGTCATAGGAAAGGATGTTCGGGAACAATATTTTGCTCAGAACATTATAATCAGGGTTCTGTATACTCTCAATAAAAATCCTATTCCAGGAAAAGTTGAATTCCAAAACCCATATGTGTTATGCAAATTTTCCTAATTTGCACAGTTCTGCAACTTTTAGAGTTTTGCATTATTTGTTCTTGTTTTGCTAATTACAGATTTTAAAAAAGCGCTATACAGGACAGTGATCCTAATTCTCACTCAACTATTGGAAAACCTGTTTGGCTACTTCTCTGGCTTCTGAGATTCCTCCTTATGTCACACCTTCATATGTTTATTTATAGCCACAAGAATTAGAAACTTGCTTTTCCTGTAAGCTGAAGTTCCTGAGACATAGCCTGTGTTCTGGTAGACTGAGAGCAGGTACACAGCCTTAATTATATAAGGCACTGCATTAGGAGGGAGGTTTTAGCCCTGCCGTGTTCTTGTAAATGTACCAGTATAGTGATGTCTTTGTATTGAGTTGTGGTCAAGATAAAGCTACATAAGTGGAAGAGAAGGCGCTGGATTTGGATTTAGAGAATAAACCTAGATGAAAGGCGTCTGTTTGGTAGCTATCCAGGAAAACACTATTTTCAATTGACCCTGGCTGTTCAGCAGTGGGGTGAAGGCTTCCTGGCTGACTTGGTGTCTCCTTTGTGTTGTGTATTGTTGGTTGGCTTGCTTGCCATGTTTCTTATTGTATTGAACTTCAAATTAAGTTCAGATGCTACATTTGAAGCGAAAACTCAATTCTGTGATCCGGAAGTTTGAAGGCACTTTCTTCCCTTACCATGCACAGAAGGTAACTTGCAAATTGAACTCTTTCGTATTTATCAGCCCTCAGGATTCCCTAGTCTTCCCAATCCTGGTGCATTTTCAATCTGAGGATTGGATCACAAGTACCCAGAGTTTCTGTCTGCACATAAATGCATTACTAGAGCATTTAAAATGCTACTTTCAATAATGTGGTAAGGGGAGGAGAAGATATTGCTGCTGCTTTCTTCCTACTCTCTCTGGAAATTAGCATGTGTACAGGATTGTAGAATAGATACTAGCTAGGTTTTCACCAAACTTTCATTTCCTCAGGTATTAGTAGTCTGTCCTTCCTCATTCCAAAGCCTTGGAGTGAATTATAATGTTAAAAACAAGAACCTACACACCACACAAACCAAACAAAATCTCCAGTTCTCAAGGAAAAGAATGCCAGCCCCCCTCTTCTGGACCAAGCTCTGGTTTTGAGAAATCTCCAATAGAAGAGAGTACCACAACTCTAGGGCAGCCTCGGAGAAACCTCTCTCTGTGTTGTTGCTATTCCAACTTGGTTCTTGAATGGTAAAGTCAAGGAAGCAGTTTCTGCTGATCTGTTAACAGTTGTGAGATAATAAAGCAAGCAGGTGGTCTCCAATAAGTGTTGAGCGTAAGGCCTAAAACTTTATGCAGCCCACAGCTCCTTGGGGAGGAAGGGTGGGATATAAATTCAACAAATTCAGCAACAGCAGCAGCTGTGAGCTGGTAGAACAAACCCAGCACCTTGAAATGTGCCTTGAATTTTTTTTGGTGGGGGGACCAGGTTCATAAGCTAATCTGCTTGAACATTTGCCCTTAAATTCCAATTTTCTGTCCATTTGATTTATGGCTAGGTTTATCAAAACCCTTAATTTACATTGTTTAAATTCCATATTTCCTCATTTGAATGAAAAGTTTTTCACTTCTTCTTAGGAAACAAAGAGGCCCAGTTTCTGTGAGTCTCCAGGTGAAATGAATTCCAGAGGTGAGAGACTTTCCCTAAGCATTTCCTGGACAGCTTTATAGATTGTGATGACTCATAGGAATGTGGAAGTGGATTTATATGCCAAACCCAGGCCAGTTAGGTTTGTGTACATCATGGCCACCATTTTGACCTCATACTGGAAAGCAACAGGGAGACAGTGGAGACCCTAAAGTCCTGTTTCAGGGCACTCTGTGCAACTGAACCCCATCAAAAAGTGGGCTGCAGCATTCAAAGAGCTTATTAGTTGCCAGCTTTGGATGTTGTAATCTCAGTCCATTTTATACACCAGAGCATTGCAAAGCCATCCCAAGGCACTTATTTGGAGTCAGCCTTTCAGAAGCCAAGAGTCCTTGTCTTGCTCTGTTTAATGAGGCATACGGTACGTGGTTTTGGTAGCATTCTAGCTGGCTCCCATTCTGCAGCCCTGTCTCATTAGGTGGGACAATCAGTTTAAAATTATGGCTTCCATTTGCTTCCATCCCAGGCAACAGTTGACCTGCTGGTGGTCTGTTTTCCATTTTGCAATTTACATGGCTAACCCCAGTACACAAAAGTTTTTAAAGTCCAGTGTATCTGTTTTTAATGGAAACTTATGCACAAAGCTTAAATTGTTTCCATACCCAGCATGCTCTTTTTAATTTTCTTCCATGTGTGAAAAGAAAGGAAGCCACAAGAAAGAACAGGGAAAAGTGATGGTTTCAGCTCCTGCGTGAAAAAACCCCCAGGCTTTGTCTACATGACCAAATGATAATCTTGAATTTGAGAACTTGCATTATGAATTTGGGGAAGAGCAGAAGCCTTTTAAATCACCAGTTTAAAAGTCTTGCCAAAAAGGTGTATACACACATACACACACACACAATCACAACCCCTATAGGAAAATTCACATTTACCCCACACTTTCTGTACTGCTGCAGAGGAGCAGGGGAATATGCACATAACCCCACAAGAAAATTCACATTCTCGGGGGTTGCAGCAATGTGTTGGGATTGACTCACCCACAAAAACCCTGCTTGTTCAAGTGGTTTACTCATGTGAGCAGTGCATCGCTTGCATAGCATGCTGCCCTTTTCTTTCCAGGAGCTGGGGAATGGCAAGTTCCTTGTGTCATCTTGTAGAAACGTGCTGCTTCCTTGAGTAGTCCATTTCTTTTTTTTTTTAAATGATATTTATTCAAAATTTCATCAATACATAAAAAAACCAAGAAAAATACAGCCAAAAAAATAAAAAGAAAAAAGAAAAAAAATTAATCAAAAAGAAAAAACCAAAAAGGAAAAAAAAGGAAAAATACAAGTCTCAAATTACAACTTTTCATTTGCTTATTTCTTAAACTTCCTCACACCTCCCTTTTTGTATTCTAGTTTAATTCATTATTCAGCAAATTCTTCCCATGTTTCTCAATTTTAATTTAAATGATTAATCCTTATAATCTATCTTATTTATTAATTCAACATAACCTTTCCATCTTTTAATTTAATCTGTTATTCAATTTACCTTAATCTCTTTAACCTTATCTTATCTTAAAAATCTTAAAATTTCAAAATTAACATCATATTCATTCATATCTCCTTAAATCATTTCTGCTAAAGCCAATTTGGTTCCTTTCCAGCATATTCCCTGGTATTTCATTAAAGTTGCACTAATTCCAAAATTAACAAAAAAAATTTCCCTTGATATCTCTAATTTTTATCCAATGTCCCTTCTTCCTGGTTTTGGGTCATGTCAGTCCTTTCTGTCCATTACATCCAGTCCATCAATCTGGTGTTCTTATGTCCGAGGCCCTTAAGTCTCTTCTAGGCCCCTTCTGCGCATTTTCTTGTCCTTGTTTATGCTTACGCGCTTCTTTGTCTGTTGTTAGTTTCTTGGGGAGTGGGACTCCAGAGGGTTCCATCCGGTAATAATTTCCGTTTTCCTTCGTCAGACTGGCCCCTTCCCCCCAGTCCCACTCCCTGTCGTCATCTTTGTAATCCAAAAAGTATTTATCCGAAAGATGGTTGTTCACCTGTTTCATAGTCCCACTAGAGTTAAGAGCTTCCTTGACTTCAAACACATCCCAGCACTCTCCAAGTTCAATCTTCCAACGCAGTGGCTTTTGTTCCTGCAGGACTTTGAATCTCTCCATTTGTGTTGTTTGAGGAGTAATCACTGCCTCTTCCTTCTTCATCTGCCCTTGGACTTGCCTTGTCAAACCAGATTCTTGAATTGGTCGCTGTATAACTTCTTTATCCTTATTCCCTGTTAAATCATATTCACTGGCCACAGCACTCATCAAGTCCAATTTTTCATGCATCAAATTCATTTTCTCATACAGCTGCTCCAGCAAGGCATTTGTCATGCCAAGGGCAGACACCAAACCTTCCTTCCAGCTCATTTCTGTTCAAGGTCGAACGGCTGGTCCCACGATCCAAATCTTGCAGCTGTAGAGTCAAAGTAAACTGCAACAACAAACTGACAGGCTCCCTCTAGGGGACACAGTTTCTATTTGTATCCACTTTTAAAAAGTATCCAACAAAGGAAATTACTTTCGATTTCAAATCCTTTCGATTTTCAGATATTTTGTATCTTTAAAATACAGAAATGCAGAGGGTAGCGTTGAAGTTAATTTGTTTCTCTTCTTTTTTTTGCTATCTGTCAAAGTGCTCCACTTTCAATCAATGGACGTCACAAACAATTTCTGTCCCGACACCCCGTCCCCAGGTTTGGGGCGATGGAAACTTAAATTCCTTTACTCTGCTCCTGCAGGATTAAACAGTCAAATCCCCCCTCCCTTTTCTCCTGCTTCCAAGGGGGTTTTATTGGTTATAGATGCAGGAAATCTCCAACTTTAAAGCAGTTTTCCAGGCTATTAGGTTGCAAGGTCTTTGCTTCAATCTATATACAAAAAGCGGAAGGCGGACTTCCTGTTTAAACCTTCCCGCTTGTGCCTAATTCATAAATTTTGCGAATTTCTTGATCCAATTCTCCGTTTTTACTCACGGGTACTTGATTTAGAGTCCGAATGTCATCAGGAAAAAGTCAGCGCTCTCCGGCGATGGCTGCGCGGCTTCCCTCCATGGAAATAGCGATCGGTTCGCAGCACCGCGCTGCTCACCCCACTTCACTCCGGAGCCCCAAAAAGGGGTTTCCTCATGAGTAGGGGAGGCGCTCTTGGTGCTCCGCTGAACCCCACGTTCCCAGGTTTCTCCACCTGGGATTTCTAGCGGGCCCCCGCCTTTGGCGCGGCAGGAAGACCCAATTTCCACGGAGCCCGTTCCTCCGATCGGAGGAACTCCGCCATTCGTCGTTGGCGCTAACCTGGAAGTCCTCCTTGAGCAGTCCATTTCTAAAGCCAGTTTCTTTGTCCAGCATCTTTGGCCCATCAAATGGACGCAGCCGACTCTCACTTGCCCTTGACTTGAAAGTGTGAAGCAACCTCTACTCAACAGGTTTATGTTTAATGGAAGGCAACTCTTAGAATTTCTGTAATTGTGTGTCAGGTTCTATCTAGGGAGCTATTAAAAGGGGTGAAGGAATTGCAATCCCGTATCAGTGTCTAGCGTACTTTGGTTGACTTGCATGCAAGGGGCCTCTTTAAAATTCTGAGAAACACTTTTAAGGCCTGAGTGTCCTGCTCAGCATAACGTGGAGAGAGACTGAGATTGCCTGGCTGAACTCTCATTAAGGTCACTAATTTCAGCAAGGGATGATTTCAGAGAGTTTGGAATATTTCTGCCAACTTTGAATGAGACTCTTATGCTTGAGATTGTTCACTGAATGACACAGTTTTAAATAATGGAAGCAGGAACTTGGCCTGCCATGAATTTGTTATGACTGACTAACAGCGGAAACTCTGGGTTTTCTTTCTCTTTCTTTCTTTCTTTCTTTCTTTCTCTCTCTCTCTCTCTCTCTCTCTCTCTCTCTCTTTCTCTTAATTACTTCACTTTTTAATAGAGATGGTAAAAGGCAATAAATCATAAATGTACAGTTTTCATGAGGCGCCATGCAGTGCTTTTTTCCTTAAAAAATGTTTAGGGGTACTCTCATTTTCCTACTCATGTTGAAATACTGCCCCTCAATGAGGCCAAACTTAGATTCACAAAATGTTAAGGGGTATGCGTACCCCTGCGTTCCCCGAGGGAAAAAACCTCTGGTGCCATGTATGTTGATACATTAACAATGTAAAAACAGACAGAAGAATTTGGTAGAGTTAATTCAGAAAGCAAATAAAAATCAATGAACATGCATAACCTTCCATACATGTGTTTAATGTGTGCAAGTACATTAACTATAGGTTTGCTTTGTTCTGTCATTACTCTGTCAATGTTGTGATCTCTCCAGGTATGGGGTGTTCAAATAAATTTAAAAAGTGCAAGACTGTAGCTGAAGTTCACCAAGGAGCTGCTCTGAAAAGAGCTGTCATACAAAACCACCAGTGCAAATTGCATGTGGATGGGTGGTATTGTGGTGGTGTAAGCCAGTCTGAAGGTGGTGGGCCCCAAGGTTAGAAAAAGTACGAGATCATATTCCCAAAACACCACTGGTGGGATTGCGAAGCAGGATGGGCAGTTCACCAAGGAGAGGAACTGAACTTTATTGCCTGAATAGTGCAAATCTAACATTGCCATCAGTTGGCATGTCATGGCTGTGATAAAGCTTATAACAATTTTAACCAGCACAAGCACAAGCTGGTTAAAATACAGTATTATTGTCTAATAAAAAGCACAGGGAGAAATTGGTGATATTGTTAGCCACCAGTACAGTACCTGGCTTGTGTCAGTGATTCCCAATCTCTGTGCTGCAAGAAATATGATGAAGGGGACCTGTGATTCCACAGCACCTGTTCACAGGTGAGGCTGCCCACTTGGCATGAGTATCTGCTCTGGTCTTGCTTTATTCAGATAAGTCTCCACTATAGTTGGGTGGTTCCAGTTACATTCCGACGTTCAGTCATTCCTAGAGTCAAGGCACAGCAGAATTAGCTACCCTCAGAGGAGGAGGCCAGTTGTGTGAGTTGTACTTCTGAACTTGCCATCTCTTAATCTAGAGTTATGCTCAAGACAGATTGAGGGAGGGGCTCTTCAGAGGTTGACTAACTCTAAAAAGTAATCATTTTCTAGTGTAAGTGTGCCTCCAATTTTATTTTTTATTTTTGGCGGGTGTTCCCAAACATTTAAGAAGCACAAACCAGTGCATGAAGCAAGGTTACATGTGTCTACTTGGAAATTTCAAACCTATTATTGGGAGATAATGCAGTCCAAATTTGTTGGAACACTTTTGCTGATCCACCCCAAATCAGTGGTTAGAAAATGCATTACCTCACAGAAGTTAAAACAAGAAATGGTTTTTCTGGAGGTGGTGATTGTTTTACAAGACCAACTTCTGAAAGTTTGGTGTATGACTAATCCTTACTACATTGTGTCTTTGTATATCTTCCTAATTTAAGAGAAGTGTTCTTTGGGGGGAGGGAATCTTGTAATGTTTGGTAGGACCAAGGCTTTTTTCATTCCCAGCACCTCTCAGGTGGGCGCCATTTGCATTCTGAGAGAACAAGGGAGGTGTTCAGGGTGAGTTCCAGCACCTCTTGTGCTAGAAAAATAGCACTAGCTAGGACTAGCCAGAAGTTTATTTCTGCCTCTTATTGTTATGGCACAGTTCCATCAAGAGCTAAGAAAGCACAGCTCCCTGCCCCAAGGAGTTTACAAAGGGGCAGTAATACAGGGGGAGAGGCAAAAAACCGGGAAGACAAGGAAGGAGCAATGTGAGAGGTGCAAACAAAAGGACAGGTTTTTTAAAATGGTTAATGACTTGTCAGTAATCTTGGTGGTCGCTGTGGAAGAGGCGGGAAAGCTTTCTCAGCACAAGGACAATATTCCCCAAGGGCTTCCATCGGGAGCTCGCATGTCAGTGGTGTGCAGGACTAGAGGCTTGTGTGAGTGCCTGGAGGCGGTTGGAGGATGGATGGCGGCTAACAGATTGAGGTTGAATCCTGACAAGACAGGAAGCGGGCAGGTGTGAGGGACTCCCTGGTCCTGAATGGGGTAACTGTGCACCTGAAGGACTAGGTGCGCAGCCTGGGAGTCATTCTGGACTCACAGCTGTCCATGGAGGTGCAGGTCAATTCTGTGTCCAGGGCAGCTGTCTCCCAGCTCCACCTTGTACGCAGGCTGAGACCCTACCCGCCCGCAGACTGTCTCGCCAGAGTGGTGCATGCTCTGGTAATCTCTCGCTTGGAGAGTGGCTGGGGGGACCCAGCCAGATGGGCGGGGTATAAATAATAAATTATTATTATTATTATTATTATTATTATTATTATTATTATTAAGCGAGCAGAATAATAAAAAATCAGGAACTTTCTGCACTCCTCTCCCCATGCACACCCACCTGCCCACACCTCTTGTATTGTGAGGAGTGGGCTGTGGTTGAGATGGGCCGGTTACAAAATCCAGGGAAAGTGCGGGTGGGAAATGGCTTCAGAGTGAACCAGAAAGTCCTTTCTCAATTGTCTGGAGAAAGGATTTATTTCCTGGTTAATTTTGAAGACATTTCCTAGTGTGTGTGTTATCAGCTGATTGTTGGTGCTTGCAAAGTGCAGTGCTTAGGGCTTTGTAGGGACCACTGATCAGCAGTGCCCGCAACCCCTTTTTGGCCCCAAACAGCTTCGTGGGCCAAATGGGACCTGGCAGGACTCATTAGGGCTGCCGACTGGAGATTCCTTACTGCTGTGCCTGGCCTGGTACAGCTAACCCCCGTACTGTTGGGGGCTGGGAGAGATGGAGGGCAGAGGAAAAGTCTCAGGGGCCACATTTGGCTCCACACCCACAGTCCATGGAAAGAACATCTCGTTCCTCCAAGAGGTGACTAATTGAACACAACCGTTCTGTTCTTTTTGTAAACAGATGGATCTTTCGGTAGAAACCCTCTACAGCTTAATGCAGGAGCGCCAGAAAAGATATGCCAAATACGCTGAGCAGATCCAGAAGGTCAATGAGATGTCTGCCATCTTGCGTCGCATCCAGATGGGCGTCGACCTGACCATTCCCTTGATGGAGAGACTGAATGCCATGCTGCCCGAGAGCGAGAGGCTGGAACCCTTTGCCATGAGCCCTGACAGGGAGCTCAAGCTGTAGTTTTCAGTCATCTTTTCCCTGGACCATACTTGATAAGGAACTTACTTGGAACACGCTTCACAAGCCAGAGTGAGTAGAGCAGAGGTATCAGTTCTGTGTTAGGTAGAAAGACTGTGTTTGGCTTGCAGGGAATCTTAAATACACACATCAACTTGGAATGAAATGCCATTTCTTACCTCTCCTGCTCCCAGCTGCTGCCACCACTGCCTCCACCCACCAAAACATTGCTTTAACAAGGTTCAGATTTAAACCTTCACATCCTTCCTCTACTGTTGTGCACATTAGTGTGCTTACTGAGGAATCCTTCCAGCTGCAGAGGATTCTGGGGCATGCTCTAATGTAGTTTTTCAACTGTTTCTTGTAAGATTGGTGTTGGCAAACAAACTGCCCACAAGAGCTTCACCATCATTGTCAGCCTTCCTCTCTAACACACCTGAATTCTACAACTCACTCCTAGCAATTCCAGCATACACATGAGTGTGAAAAACACAGAGAAGAGGAAGTTTGATGGTCATTGTTCTAGAGCAGGGTCCCAGTTTGGGCCATGAGACCATTTCCCCTAAACCATGTCCACCTGCACATCATGTGTGGGGCAGGTAGAGACATGGCTAGATTCAGCTTTGCAACTTGTTCACACAGCCAGTCTCTGCAGAAAACAGCATTTCCATCCTGTGCTAAGTGCTTTGCACCATTATAGGGCAAACCCCCTTGTGCTGAGGTTCCCAAGCGCCCAATAACCAGTAAGCTGTCAGGCACTCGAGAAGCGCTGTGGAAGGGACTTTGACAGAGGGGTGAGACAACCTGCCTGCCAATCATATGAAGTCATAAGTCAATCTGGTGATTGATAGGTGAGTCATCTTTCCCACCTGTTGTTGACCTGTGGTGGTGGGCAGGATCTCCCTCCTTTAGGGTTTTTCTTTAAATTGGCTTCTTATTTTATAGGGCTATTAAATGTGCAACTGCTTGAGCTATGTGACTATCACAGCTTTGCAGGCTGCAGAGCTAGAGCCTGGGTGATGGTTTAGACTGGTGTTTCCAACACCTGAATGAAAGGAGTCCCTCTTGCCCTATCCTATTAATTTGCTTTGCCAGATGATTCTTAACACGATGGATAGAGCATGACGAGGCAAGGTTACGTCCATATCCAAAGGAAGCTGTAAAGCTTGCTAAGCTGGGACAGGTTGGCTCATATGCCAAAGGCACCTCAGAGGTATGCCATAAAAATGCCACCTTGCTGTTTGCTGGCTGGGTCTGAGGAATCCTAATATTGTCATATTATCCAGTTTTGTTCTGGCACACTCGAATTCCCTCTTATCTCCAAGTCTTTGAAGGAAGGAATGGAAAGTTGCTTTTATCTGTTATTACTTAGCTTGAGAGATGAATCCAAGAGTGAAAAGGAAAAAGAAGACACTTGATACTCCTCTCTGTGGTAGGAGGGTCTACGTGGGAGTAGCCACTGGAGAAGGGACTCCTGGTGGGGAAAAAGGAAATCTGCTGTATTGCTCCAAGGCTGAAGAAGGGATTGGCAAAGTCTGTCTCCTACAGCTCTTACTACTGTATATGTTTCCAGTGGTATATGTATATGTAACCACTTGTTCTCAGAAGTGTGCACTCTTCCTTTGGAAAGGAGAAGCAACCTCTAAATCATGATTAAGGAAGTGAGAGGAAAATGTCTAAAAAGGGCTATGCTTAACTATCAGAAATGATTATGAATAGTAGGAGAGCTTTTACCCAAATACACATGAGCAATCTGTGGTTCGAGGTCAGCGACAGAGTGCCTCTTCAGCTAGCAGAAGTTCCACACAGTGCCTACGCAACATCTTATTTTAAGGAATGTTTTTTCCAAAGAAGCTATTCACCAGGTCCTTTTCAAAAGTAACCCTTGAGTTATGTAGTTCATGCCCCCTTGAATCCTGGTTGGCACACTCCTGCCCTCCCTTCTTTTAGAGGGAAGTATTTTATTGTGCCTTTTTTCTTTGATTTTACCTGATAGTTTTGGAGTTTGACAGCTGTACCATTGTTTTATATTTTTGTCTTCTGCATTATTTTGTTGGCACAATTGCTTATTAATTCTAAATAACTATTTTGGTTGAAAATTAGTATGGTAAATAAATAATAATCAATCTTACATGGATAGCTGCCAAGGTGTTGCAAAAACCCCCAGATGCAACCAAAAGTGGGGAAAGGATTCAGCTGTAGTTCTAGAAGATTCTAATGTCATATTCTGATTGCTTTACTTTCAAAATATGGCCTGGTCTCTTAAAATGGATGCAAGTAAGTGTTATTTCTGCATTACACTTTTTGTTGTACAACACAACTCTAGCTAAGAAATAGCATTTAGCAGACCAGCTGGCCTTTGAAATGCTAAAGCCATATTTGGAACAATATGCTCAGTGTTGCTAGATTCCAGCATTGGTAGTCAAAATGCATACACTGAAGGCTGATAACATGTTCTTTGGACGCATTATTCTAAAAGCTGTGCTCTAGGAAAATGTTATCACACCACTTTGTTTCTCATTTTGGGGGACCAGTTCTGCTTGCTTTATTAACTACAGTTCTAGTCAGGAAAACCTTTGAGCTATTTTCACTGCAAGTCATGTCTACTCAAAAGTAAGCCTCATTTAGTTCAATGGCTCTTACTTTTCAGGTAAGTGGGTACAGGATTGAAGCCTTAAAAGTATGGAGGGGAAAAATAAATGTCTTCATTACTCATTCTGCTCCAAGCATGTATTCACAAAGCCGTCCACCATGGTGGAACTTGGTAGGCAAATGCATTGAATTCCTGAAATACATTGAATTGTATTGGGTCTGTTGAGAGCCAAATTTGGCACAGTGTTCCATTTAATTATGTGTAATAGCAGTAGAAAATGTAACATGTACAAATATATTGTGCATTGGACTCCTGCATAAAAGTGCAAAGAGTTACGTAGTTAGCGAACCATCAAGGCAGGTGGGTATTTCGGTCCAAGCAGCCGATATGCCCCTCGTGAGCTAGCAAGAGAGATGCCATATGCAGATTTCCAGACTGGATTGGGAACCCGGAAAGCATATCTGCTTTGCAGTGTGTATTTGGCTATGATGCAACCTCATCACTCTTAAATGTTAAGCATATTTCTATCCAGTTGGAATGCAGGTAGAAATGCATCTCTCTAACCATTTTCTCAATCTGCAGTTGCGCTTTTGAGTACAACTGTTATCTACTGTAATAATTTAATTCTTGTCTTGAGGAAAACCTGTAGGTGATCCTTACTGAGACTTGGCTTGCTAGGGTACCCAGATGTTAAAATGCTCTGCAGTGAAAACACATTGCTTGCCTACTTTTCCTAGATCAGTGATTTTCAAAGTGGAATTTCCTTTTGGGGAAGTTGTCCCTCCAGGGGTCTGTGAAATGTGATCCTATGCTGTAATTTCTGCCCTCACAGTTCTGTCTAACACTTATGAAAACTGTGCTCTAGAACATGCCCCAGAAACTTCAGGGAATCCCCCCAGGCAGACGTGCAGTGTTCTTCAGGGTTTTTAAGTACTTGCTGAAGGTGCACATTTGGACGTCTAATGTGTTCATATTTTTAGGCCTTGGAAATAGAGAAGGGGGAATCAGTGGTGGTGAAGCAGTTTCTGACAGCTTTGTGTCAGGTGCACTGTGTAGTTTCCTTTTATTGCAATGCAACTTGTACAAATTTGATGGGTCTTGCATTACATTGTGTGATGTAGATGCTACTCTAACACAATGTTATTTCAGCTGGGAATATTTATTACTGTTTGGTTTTATTATTAATTAAAGGACATGTGACATGCCAGCTTTCTTCTGGGTTGTGTTTCTGGTGTTTGTTTTTTAAGAAACAGCCCAGCTGTTCTATCAGCAGATGGAAAACCCTCCTTACTCCCACCATTTCCCAGAAACAGAGTCCCCTGAAGTCCTGTTGCTATAACTCCAGTTGTTCCCCACACTTCACTTCCCCCTGACTTGACAATTGGGAGTAAGATGGTGTTTCTTAGTTGGCTGCATTTGGCTTTGTGTCTGCCAGTTGCTGACCTGTGCTTAAAAGAAATATTTTAAGTATTTGTATATTATAAAATTGGACTAAGTACAGACTGTGACTCCATAGTGATGTGTGCTAATACTACTGATCTCCCCAGAGTAATGTTAAAGGGAAGGCTACCTGCATGGCGCTGGAGTGCCCACTGACACCAATGGCTGAGGGGAGGGGTTGCAATTCAGAAGCCATTTTGCCTTTAAAATTTGATCTTGACCATATTTTTGATTTGCTCTTTTGTTTAGATAAGGGAATCACATGGAATAGACAGATAGTATAGGACCAATTAAGACTTAATATTAACACTTCTTATACGTGGTCACAGTAACTCTGACATCCTAGCAAGGTAGGCAGTTAGCATCCCCATATTGCAGTTGAGGTGCTAAGGGTAAGATTGAGGCTTTGTCAGCCTCATGAGAGCCAGTGTGGTGCAGTGGTTAAGAGCAGTGGACTTGTAATCTGGGGAACCGGGTTCGGGTCTCTGCTCCTCCACGTGCAGCTGCTGGGTGACCTTGGGCTAGTCACACTTCTCTGAAGTCTCTCAGCCCCACTCACCTCACAGAGTGTTTGTTGTGGGGGAGGAAGGGAAAGGAGAATGTTAGCCGCTTTGAGACTCCTTCGGGTAGTGATAAAGCGGGATATCAAATCCGAACTACTACTACTACTACTTCATGGTGGAGGTAAGATTTGAACTGGGGGTGTCCTGGGTTAGTTTTCAACCATCAGCCTTCACTTAGAAGTAATATGTATATGGTTTCTTCTGATATAATCCATGTAATTCTTTGATCCAGTGTTAGATCCATCCATGTGGAAGCACAAACTAAACCCTCCTAGTAATGTATATGATTGTGTCCTAATAAAGTTGAAATAAGATTACACTTGAAGTCTGATGTGCAACTGGGGTTGATACTACACACTTACTAGCAACTCAATCTAGTTGTGAAAGCTCTGATCAGTTTGATTTTGATTCCACCAGTTTCTCCAATATCCTCTTTTTTACAAGGACAGCAATGCATCACAGGCCCTTTGATCCTTGCTTCTTCAGCAGACAGTTTGTACTTCGTTTTCAGCAAGGGGTACCAAAAAAATCCCTAGGTGTTATTCGGCAAAATACATTTGTGGCAGCATCAGCAGTGAATGGCATTCCTAAAAGGCTGCACTATGCATGGAAACAGTGATTGGTGAAACGAAGTGTCCATGTTCCCCTCACAACTAGTGTCTTTTTGTATCTCATAACCACTGAGCATTAATGCTTTTTGTACTCTCCCTTCAATTTTTGAATGAGCCAGATGCCAGTGTAATCATACATTCTCATATGAAACGAGAGTACATGACACAGAGTTAGGTAGAGTTTCAACCCCTTGGACCTAGAGTTGAAAATAAACATTTGTAGAGGGGAGAATGAAGAGCACAATCTCTTCTCCGAAGTAGAAAGCCCTTCTCTTTAAGAGCAGCAGCTTGCACGGAAAACAGTGCTACCAAACTTTCTTGGAAAGCTGAAGGGCACCACCTAGTTGAATTTAGTTTTGAACAAAACAAAAAAAGCTCCACCCCTTTGCCTCTTTTTGCTCCCCCTACAAAAAGCTCAGTTTTGCCATCAGTTGTTCCTGCCACAGGCAAATATTTTATGCAGTTAGGGATAGGTCGTTATTTGGCAACATTTAAAATCTATCCTAAAATCTTAACACACCTGTCTGCAATTGTATTTCTCTGCTGACCTGTTCAGTGCTTAAACCTAAACACCTGCTACTTGCATAATAGTTTTGATGAAGTTAGAAACTGAAGCATACTCAGCTGACTTCTTCATCTTCACCACCACCACCACCACCTTTCTAGAGAATGGTGATGTTTCTGGGTTGTATGACAGAAGTCAGATACCTGCTCTCCCTCCCTTGGCTATATAGTGGCAATTTTTTTGAGGGGGTGTTTAATTGGAGACTCTCTGTTCCAAAAATGGTGGCTACATCAGATATTAGATTCTGACCTGATGCCTTAATTTTTCAATACACACCAGCTTCTCCAATAGTGCACAAGCTGGAAATCAGATGCAGGCATGCTGGGCACCATAAACATTTAATGCCATCCTTGATGCCAGCCAAAGAATATTTGTATGGGGTAGAGAACTTGAAATCCATCTGTCCTTTGAAAGAGCATCACTTGTCAATTAAAAGCCATCTATTTTTCAAATAGCATCACTTACTGACAGACAGGGAGCTGGAAACACCTGCTGAAGTCTCTTATTTTAAAAATATGATTTAGCAATCTAACTGGGTATTCAAACTATCCAGACAAAATACATGCTAGTTTTCAGTCAAACTGCACTAGCATTGAGCAGTGTGAGTGTTTCATTCGTTTTCCTCTCTTGAAGCAAGCCGAGGCCTTCCAGGTCTAAGCTGCATTGCTGAAGAAATGGGTGGATAATACCACGTGTGAGGTTCAGTTTAAATACTACTTCAAATGAACCATAGGATTTGCTTAGTTTACAAAGGAATATTTTTTAAAACACAGTAAAGTTGGACCACTTTTTACATCTCACTGCCCCAGCTGTTAAGGGAAATAAAAACATTAGGAGTATCTACACCTTCTGCCTTAAGGGAAACAGCAATTGCCCACTGCATGTATTAGAGGTTGTCATTTAGTTTTCCACTTGTGCACACAAACACACACACACAAACCTATTCACTTCCTTCACATTGAAGCCACACAATTTGCATTCTTTTCAAATTTCAGATTTACAGGGAATTGTTTGACACAGAAGAAAGGGAGAAATGTAAATCTTAGAATAGAGCTTCAAGATACTTCAATAATCTCCATGCTGCCTGAGAAGCTAGATTGGCTGCCCACTTTCCCAAGTTCCTCTCGGGACCTGTTCTCGGACATGATACTTTCCCCAAATTCCATCTGGCAGCTCCTTCTCTTGAACTGCTTCTCAAAGGAGCTCTCCTCATGCCAGCTGCGCCGCGAGTCCCCCCTGTCTCCATGCTTCTCCCTCCTGCGAACGGCATAGGCTTGCTCACACCCCGTGGGCAGCTGGCTGCAGCTATAGGCAGAGTAGGCTGTGCTGCTCCCATATATAGCCGATGCAGAGTAAAAGCGAGAGGTGTCCGTAGCAAAATACCAGCTGTTAGCCAAAGGTGTCGCGGAAGCCTGTGGGGCTAAGATGTCTGAGTGCCAGCCCTTCAGGCCCAGCCCAGCAGCAGACTTTGCCAAATGCTGCTGGCTGGTGGAAAGGCCAAAGAGGAAGTTAGTTTTATAGTTGTCTTCCATGCTGCCACTTCGATGCAGTGGGTACAAGAGTGACCTCTGGGTGGTGCTAGCGGTTCTCCCCAAGTGCTGCCATTTGCTGTGGCTGTCCAGCAGCCAGGTATTCTGGGACTTCTCTGGAAGCTTTGCTTCCTCTTTATCGGGGCTGCTTTCAGGAGTCTGTTCTGAGACCTCCTGAACAGGGGAGAACTGGCATAGTTTGGCTCCACCTTCCAAGGTGGCTGAATGCTTGTAATATTCCAGTGTGTCCTCCAAGGAGGGGTAGCCCTCTCCTGAAGCAGCAACACAGGTGCTGGTTGCCACACATGACACAGATTTTATATCCAAGGAAAACGACCGCTTTAGCCTGTTATTGTCTTCAACTTTGTCCGAGGATATGTTTAGTCCAATTATGCCTTGTACCAATGGGCTGTCCTCTGATGATAGCAAAGGGGAACTTGGGTGGTTTCCAGATTCCACTGGCTTTTGCTCCACAGTCTCCGAGGTAGATGTAGCACAGAGCGGGAAAGAGGAAAGGCTGCTGCTGCTCTGCCCGCTGTCCAGTCTCAGTCCATGATCACTGCTTTTTTCCAAATGCATAATCTTCAGTTTGCTAAGGGATCCAGATTGGCCACTTTGGTTCTTGATTTTCTTCTCAAAGTCTAGAAGCTGGCCAAGGAAGTTGAAGTTGGGAGAAATTGTTGGCCTCTTCTCTTTTACGAATCTAAACAGAAATGTGTGTTTAAAAAAAAAAAGAGTTCAGCCAATCCATTAGCCTATGACACCACAACTGAATTCTGCATGCAAGCCATGTGCTGAGGCTGACCAGAGCTCATGTGTTGCACACTAGGCTATACCAAGGTAAGGTGCACACATTAAGCAAATTCACCTCCTGCTATCCAAAATTCTCCTATTCCCTCAAGCAACCCTGCCCTCTTCCCTGACAGCCTCTATAGCTGGAGCATCCTCCTTCCTTAAAGTTCTTCCTCCAATCTACCCTTGAAAGTGTTGGTTTAACCCCTTAGTCTTCATCTTCTCCTAGGCACATAACTGCATTTGCACCAACTAACCCATTTCCCCCATCCCCCTCTCCCTCATATTTGTAATTTAGATTGCAAACTCACTGGACCAGGAAGCTGTCTTTTCTGTTAGTGGAACACTCTGAAGCATCATTGTAACAGTAGTAGCAGTGCTAAGCACAATTTATGCAGAAAGTTTTCCTGCTCAGGACAATCAACTCGTCTTTGGGAAGGACCAGAAACTATTGCAAAACCCCAACCCCTTGACCAGTAGAACCTCATGTAAAAAGGTAAAGGTCCCCTGGATGGGTAAGTCCAGTCAAAGGCAACTATTATGGGGTTGTGGCACTCATCTCGCTTTGAGGCCGAGGGAGCCGGCGTTTGTCCACAGACAGTTTTCTGGGTCATGTGGCCAGCATGACTAAACCGCTACTGGCCCATGGAGGACCGTGATGAGTGTCAGAGTGCACGGAAACGCCGTTTATCTTCCACCTATTCACCACTATAGCAATAATTCATTCTTGAAGAGGAGAGCTGCTACAGAAGTAGTCTCCTCTACATTTTCCTCAGGATGGTGTGTTGTTTTTTAAAAAAGATGTTGATCATTTGAACAGGTATGTATACCGGTATGTGTGGTGATACTTCAGTCACCTTCGTCTTGTAGGTGCACAAACAGTGGTGTGTGCACAGCATAGTCCCTTGAAAAGAAAGGTGGGCTTGCATTACAGTTATATAGAATAAGGTAAACGGGGTCTAAATGGCAAGACTGGGGAGATATCTCCCAGATGCTGGCAGAATTGCTGTAGAGTACTTACTGCACACTTACTGTTCCATTTACATAGGAAGCCCAATCAAATAAACGTTACTGAAGCCATGCAGGGCCCATTGTGGGCCAAGCATCAACACACAGTCCTGGACTTCACTTTCAAAAAGCAGCTGAGTCCAGGAGCTACCAATTACCGGTAAGTTTCACACAATATCAGGGATATTTAACGGCTTCTGGGCATGCATGCCCCAATCACACTGAAACCATTGAAAGCAGCTGAGGCCATGAGAATATTTGAAGTCAGCCCTTTGTGTTGGTTTCCTCAAGAAAAGGACCCTTCTTCCTTACCTGTAGGCCTCATCTAATGACATATCCATTCTTTTCATTATATATGCAATAGCGATGGTGGCAGAGCGAGATATCCCAGCTAAACAGTGGACTAGGACACGATCGTTTGAGGCTTTTGCCTTTTCTGTGGGAAACGAAAGAAAGCAGAAACCACTCATTAGTGCTCTAAAAGATGCTGAAAATGAGAAAAATCTGTTTAATCTCCCAGGGATCCGCAGGCAAAAATAAAAATCACTAAATTGCAGCGTACAGCCATTTTCAACTAGTTTTTTTAAAAAGCATATCTCCCTGCTCTCATGGTGGCTTCACAATAGCCCCATAACCATGTGCAGTTTTATCCTGAAATGCTAAGCACAATCAACTATGACAAAACCTAAGAATGCATTGAATACTGGTAATAATCCTTGGAACTGTTTACATAAATCAAGCTATGGAGATAAACTGGATGAAGGTCTTGCGCCAAGCGGCTGCCTCTTTTCACCATCCATTAACATACATATAATCCTGCCTAAATGCCTGCAGGGCTGACTTGTCTCCACCCTCTCAGCCCCCAGACTCAGATTGCCAACATGGAGGGGCAACTAGCACAGATGGTCCAAAAAAATGTGATGGTTACCTGAAAAAAATGAAGTACACTGAGGGGAAATGAAGGCGGAGCAGTTAATGTCCATAACCACCAGCCATTGTTCACATGCACCAAGACTCATTAAGAATATGCACATAATACTTCCATGAAGAGGAAATTGTGCACATTTTCCAGTCAATATACATAATCACCAACAGGCCTTGGGAAATGTGTATATATTCAGGTAATACACACAGTCTCCAGTAAGTGCATAAAAAGTTAAAGGTAAAGGGACCCCTGACCATTAGGTCCAGTCGTGGCCGACTCTGGGGTTGCGGCACTCATCTTGCTTTATTGGCCAAGATCATGTGGCCAGCATGACTAAGCCGCTTCTGGCGAACCAGAGCAGCGCACGGAAACGCCGTTTACCTTCCCGCCGGAGCGGTACCTATTTATCTACTTGCACTTTGACATGCTTTCAAACTGCTAGGTTGGCAGCAGCAGGGACCGAGCAACGGGAGCTCACCCCGTTGCGGGGATTAGAACCGCCTACCTTCTGATCAGCAAGTCCTAGGCTCTGTGGTTTAACCCACAGCACCACCTGCGTAGTCTCTAGAAAAATGCCATTTCCCGATTCCTTTTTGAGAAGCATGCAATTTGTGCCCTCCCAGCTGATTCTGGCCCATTGCCTAATCTTACATGGCTCACTGATTAGCCAAGCAAGATGGGAAGATGGAGCAGACTCCAAATACAGATAAGTGAGGCAGCAGGTCAGAACCAACAACCATGCATCCCAAGAGGCCTATCATGGTGCCATGATGGCTCTTGATAATCACTCACCACTTAAGGCTCTGTAGGTGATATTAATTCATACAAAGTGGATGCTTGGTAGCTTTGCAAGATATGAGGAAGGATCAAAACAGGGAGTGAGTGAGAGGACATGCCCCTTTTCTGCATTTCCAGGATATTGTGCAACAGGAGGAGTTGTGCCTCTTTCCTGTAAGTGAGGCAAGCGGTGTCCACTCCCACATTGCATGCTCACACATAGCCTAAGGAAAGAGGAAAGCAACTCACTTCCACTTTCTATTTTCTTTACTTCTTGCATAGCTTCTGAGCAAAGTTTAAGGTTTTATTACTGATTTATCAATCCCTAAACAACCTGGGACCAGGTCACTTGAGAGAATGCCTTCTTGCATATGGACCTGCCCATTCAATAAAACCTTTGCATGAGGCTCCCCTGGTTGAGCCACAGTATGTGGACCCTGAAGCGTCCACAAGATGAGCTTTGGTGCTGCCTTCCTTGTGTCTTCCTGTCGATAGGAAGTGAGCTCCAGCTAGTAGGTTTTCAGCCTATACCCAAAACACCCTGATCATTGCCGCTGCCCACTGTGGATGTTGTGACAGTACTGTTATTTCAATACTGTTATTTCAGTGCTGTTTTAAAGTTTTAATGTGAACCACCTTGAAATTCTCTAAATAGAAAGTGATATAGAAATTTTTAAAAAACAAAAACAAACTGTGCTGGAAATGTGAAGAGGTTGAAGGATCTTTCATACATATGGGCAGTGTAAATATTCCCAAAAATATTGAGAGATGGTCTACAATGAGCTCAATTTTTTAAAATTAAAAAATACATTTCCAAAGAAAACAGAAGCCTTTGTATTAGCGATAATTGGTGATGAGCTCCCCCAAAGACTATGTCACAGCAGCGGCCAGCATACTCTATGCTAAAAGTTGGAAGGAAGAAGAAATACCAACAAAAGAACAATGGCTGTATTAATTGACAGAATATGTCAAACTTGTGAGCATGACAGCCAAAATAAGGAATCAGGATGGAAAACAAATAAATGGCAAATGGGAATCTTTTGGGGAGCACTTAAACAAAATTGATACTAAAAACTACAAGTAGGGGTAATTCTCTGAACAACAGTTAAATACAAAGGACTAGGAAAGAAAAAGTAGAGTGGATTAATATATGGATATTGTCAGGCAGCAGAGGAACCAACCCCAGGGCAGGTTGCCAGGAATAGATAAGACAAGGAAAAAGTCTTTTTTTTTAAATTTTTTATTGATTTTCCAACATAAATTATAACACATTACAACTGACAATACAAAAACAAACAAACATATAAACATGTATAATTTCATAAACTTTTTTTTCCTTAAACCCAATTTCAATGACTTCCCCATGCCTCCCTTTTCTGCATCCCTGTTTTAGACTTTTTCAGCAACCCCTGATCTCAATTACTTTTAATTCACTTTCTTTAACCTTTTTCTCTTACCCAATCATTTATCGCTGCAAATCTGCTTTACCTTACCCATGACATTTTAACACTCAATAATTTTACAACAGTTCTTAAGATAAAGTTTAAATTTCTTCCAATCTTCTTCCACCGTCTCTTTCCCTTGGTCACGGATTCTGCCCGTCATCTCAGCCAGTCCCATATAGTCAATCACCTTCGTCTGCCACTCTTCCAGCGTGGGTAGTTCTTGTGTCTTCCAATACTTTGCTAAAAGAACTCTTGCTGCTGTTGTAGCGTACATAAAAAACGTCCTATCTTTCCTTGACACCAATTGGCCTACCATGCCCAGGAGAAAGGCCTCTGGTTTCTTATGAAAGGTACACTTAAGAACCTTCTTAATTTCATTATAAATCATCTCCCAGAAGACCTTAATCCTTGGGCACGTCCACCAAAGGTGATAGAAAGTACCTTCCATTTCATTACATTTCCAACATTTGTTATTGGGCAAGTGATAAATTTTTGCAAGCGTGACTGGGGTCATGTACCACCTATAAATCATTTTCATAATATTCTCTCTTAAAGCATTACATGCCGTAAACTTTATACCGGTGGTCCATAACTGCTCCCAGTCAGCAAACATAATGTCATGACCAATGTCCTGTGCCCATTTAATCATTGCTGATTTAACCGTTTCATCCTGTGTGTTCCATTTCAACAGCAAGTTGTACATTCTTGACAAGTTCTTAGTATTGGGTTCTAACAGTTCTGTTTCTAATTTTGATCTTTCCACCTGGAAGCCAATTTTCCTGTCCTGTTTAAATACTTCATTTATCTGATAGTAGTGAAGCCAATCTCTTACTTTAGACTTCAATTTCTCATAACTCTGTAATTTCACTTTCCCCCCCTCTTGTTCTATAATTTCCCAATATTTTGGCCATTTAGATTCCATATTAAGTTTTTTCACTTCCTTAGCTTCCATTGGTGACAGCCACCTGGGGGTTTTATTTTCCAACAAGTCTTTATACCGAATCCAGACATTATATAGTGCTTTCCTAACAATATGGTTTTTGAAACCTTTATGAGTCTTTACCTTGTCATACCATATATATGCATGCCAACCAAACCTGTTATTAAACCCTTCCAAGTCCAAAATGTCTGTGTTCTCAAGAAGTAGCCAGTCTTTCAGCCAGCAAAAAGCCGCTGATTCATAATACAGTTTTAAGTCTGGCAGGGCAAACCCCCCTCTTTCTTTTGCATCAGTTAATATCTTAAATTGTATTCTGGGCTTTTTGCCCTGCCAAACAAATGTAGATATATCTTTCTGCCACCTCTTGAAACAGTCCACTTTGTCCACAATCTGCAATGTTTGAAACAAAAACAACATTCTTGGCAAAACATTCATCTTAAGTTATTAAGAAGTTATTAAGTTATTAAGCAATTCGGCCTAACAAGGAAAGTCTCAAGTTTGACCATATTTCTAAGTCTTTCTTAATTTCTGTCCAACATTTCTCATTTCTCATAATTATCTTTAAATAAGTTCACATTCTTAGTTGTTAAATTAATCCCCAGGTATTTCACTTTCTTTGCTACCATTAATCCGGTTTCACTCTGAAACCTCTCTCTTTCCACAACTGTTAGATTTTTTTTCAGTACCTTCGTTTTTTGTTTATTCAACTTAAAACCTGCTACTCGACCAAAAACTTGTATTAACTCCAAAACTCTTTTTGTACTAGTGTCTGGCTCTTGTAAAGTTAATACTAAATCATCTGCAAACGCTCTCAGTTTGTATTGTTTAGCTCCGACCTGAATCCCTTTAACCAGCTGGTCCCCTCTGATCATGTTTAATAAAACCTCCAAGACAGATATAAAAAGTAATGGGGATATTGGGCACCCCTGTCGTGTCCCTTTTTCAATAGCAATTTCTTCAGTAACCACATTATTTACAATTAATTTTGCTTTTTGTTCAGAATAGATTGCACCTATACCATTCTCAAAACCTTGACCTACCCCCATTCCTTTAAGATTCTTTTTCATAAAACTCCAAGAGATATTGTCAAAGGCTTTCTCCGCGTCCACAAATATTAATACTGCCTTAGTATTAATATTGGCTTCCAGTAGTTCCATAATATCTATTATATTTCTCACATTGTCAGATAAATGTCTTCCTGGGAGAAAGCCAGCCTGATCTTTATGAATCTCACCCACCAAAACCATCTTCAGTCTTTTTGCCAAAATGTCTGCAAAAATTTTGTAATCCACATTAAGCAATGATATAGGGCGGTAGTTCTTAATCTGGTTCTTTTCAGTCTCAGATTTTGGTATAAGTGTAATATATGCTTCTTTCCACGATTCGGGTGCCTTCTTCCCCTCTAGAATTTCATTACAGACTTCCTTGAACGGTTGTATCAACCAATCTTTCAAAGCTTTGTAGTATCTGGAAGTCAATCCATCTGGTCCTGGAGATTTTCCCAATTTCATATTTTGAATGGCTCCCTCTATTTCTTGCTCAGTTATTTTCTGGTTTAAAATCACTTTACTTTGTTCAGATATTTTTTGTAATCCATATTTTTTAAGAAATTCTTCTATCTCTTTTTCATCCACCGGCCCTTGTGCATAAAGTCTTCTGAAATAACTCTGAAAACAGTTTCTAATCTCATTTGGTCTAAAAATGTTCTTTCCTTCAACCTCTAAGCTTGTAACCATGTTCAATTTTTGTCTTTTCTTCAATTGCCATGCCAGAAGTTTCCCACATTTATCTGCCGATTCAAATGTCTTTTGTCTCATTTGCTTTATTTTCCATTCTATCTCCTGGTTCATCAGTTCCATATACTGTCTCTGATAAAACTTAATTTCTCTTAAAATTTCATGAGACTTTGGCTTTGATCTCAGTTTTTTTTCACCTTCTTTTATTCTTTCCAAAATCTTATCTTTCTTCTCATTCTGTCTCTTCTTTTTTAAAGTGTTCTGCTGTATCAAAAATCCCCGCATAACGGCTTTACTTGCGTCCCAAATTATTCTTTTCTCCACCTCTGTTTTCAGATTTATCTCAAAATAGTCTTTCACAGTTTTCTGGGCCTTTTTGTACACCTCTTCATCTCTAAATAGGGAGTCATTCATCCTCCATCTGAATGAACCAGCTGTTGTTATGTTCATTTCCATTTTTACGGCATTATGGTCGGAGCAAGTCTTTGGGCAGATTTCCACTTTCTTTATCTTTGGTGCCATCCCACTAGTTACCCAAATTTGGTCAATTCTAGTCCAGGTCATTTTTGCTTCAGAAAAGAAAGTTCCCTCTCTCTCAAGAGGGTTCCTTGTTCTCCAAATGTCAATCAAGTCCATATTGTCTGTCATTTCGAAAAAAGTCTTAGGAAGTCTCCCATCCTTAGAAACCACCTGTCTTAGTGCTTTGTCCATATTTGTAGAGACCACTCCATTCATGTCTCCCATCATAATTACATTGTAATCCAAATAGTCCATTAATGTCTCATGCAATTTCTTGAAAAACTCTGACTTCCCTTCATTCGGAGCATAAATCCCAATTATCAATAATTTTTCTCCTTGGACTTGTATTTCAATTGCCAAGTACCTTCCTTGTTCATCTTTAAAAATTAACTTAGGGGCCAACTTTTCCTTTGCATAGATCACCACTCCTCTTTTCTTTACTTTGTCTGATGAAATAAATTCCTGTCCCAATCTTTTATTAACAAGTAATTTTCTATGTACTCTAGTCACGTGAGTTTCATGTAAGCAAATCAAGTCCAATTGTTCCCTTTTTAAAATGTGAAAAACCTCACGCCTTTTTCTGGGAAGGTTCAGTCCATTACAATTCCAACTTAAAAATTGCAGAGCCATCTTGTTATTTACTTAGTTGTTCCTCCAACTGCCCCGAGCAGTTGTTCTTCCTCTGTCGGAGTTTTGAGCCCAAATGTCAAGTTCAAAATGTCTGTTGCATCCTTTACCTTTGTAGTCTGTTCCACCACTTCCTTCAGGAGGTCCTCCTCGTTTCTTTCCAAAAATTGTTCTTTGTCTTGCACTGTTTTTATTTTGATTTTTTTCGCTTTATAGTTAAAAGACAAGCCTTGTGGAAACTCCCATCTAAATAATATATTGTTCTTTTTCAACAGAGTGACCAAGTCCTTGTAGTAAGCTCTCACCTCCAAGATGTATTTGGGGATATCTTTATATATCTGCACAAAAGAGTCTTCAATCTCGAGAGTTCTTTGAAACTGTAAGTTTAGTATTTTGTCTCTCTCCTCCTTAGATCTTAAAGTTATCAAGCAATCCCTTGGGTTCTTTCTATTTTGTCTTCTGCCCAGTCTGAAAGCAGTGACTATCTTAAATTCCTCCTCTTTCAAATTTGCTTGCCAAAATTCCGAAAATTATTTTGTAAGAAAGTCTACCAAATTATCTTGTTCACTTTCTGGGACCAATCTCAATCTCAAATTTCTCTCCTTTCTCTGAAGTTCCAATAAAGACAGGGCCGCCTCGTGCTCATCCAGCTTTTTACAGACTGGTACTAACTTTTCCTGTGTAGTTTCCGCAGTAGTTTTTGCCTCTTCAGCAATCTTTCGAATTGTAGCATTTTCTTCAATTAATTTATTTATAGTCTCTGTATTGGATGTAACACTTTTGGTATTTAAATCTAATTTTGTTGACAACTCTGTCAGCTGTTTAGAATTTTCTGTACCTTGCTTAGTCAAGGCTTCCAAGGCCTCATTTATCTTTATTAATGCTTGTGTCACTGGATCCATAGGTATTGATGCCACTTTTTCCTGCCCATCTGCACCTGCAGGAACTGAGCCTGATATAGAGCCCCTTTTCTTTTGTGCAATTTTACTTTTAGCTCTTGTTTTTATCTCTTCTTCTTGGCCACTCATATCCCAAGGTCGTTCCCACAGGAATTACTTCCAGATGGAAAATTCCACTGACTTGCTTTTTACAAACTTGTCTTATAGCTATTTCCCCACAACCCTCTAGAGGGAGTAGTTCAAAGTCCAAAATACAAAGAAGCAAAAGAAAATGGCAACAAATCTTCTAGTATATTTCCACTAAAAAGGCTATCAGTTTATAACTTCCACAAAGTCCCAAACAGTAGCAAATAAAGTCCCAACTTTGTATCAAGCAGGCAAAACACCAACTTTGTAACAAATCTCAAGTAACAGTTTCCAGTCCCGGTGACTTACTTTCCTCTTAGGGCAGTCCTTCCCAAGGGTTTAAAACGGCAGAAAGTTCTTTTTTAAAAAAATTCTTTCATACAGGTAGTACAGGTTCAAATTCTTCCCCCCCCCACTCCTGCCTGCTAAGGGGGAAGCTCAAGTTCAATGTCCGGGTTGAACAAGTTTTAAAGTTATCTTCCGTCAAATTGCAGCTTTGTATTTCGTTGCTTTAGCTGTCATGCAGTCCGGGAAAGGCAGACTTCCTTATTTTTAACCTTCCCCGTTTTTGGCCAAATTTTCAGAATTATTGTTAAATCCCAAGAGTTTTCCAGTCCTACTCACGGGTATTTTGTAAATCCAAATGTCAGGAAGGAATCGGCGCTCTCCGTCTATGGCGACGCGGCTTCACTCCACGGGCTGGGTAACGACTCTCAGCACCGCACTCACACCCGATGCCACTCCGGAGCCTTTAAAAAGGCTCCTTCGCAGTAAAGGGGGGCGCTTAAGGTGCCCACTGAGTCTCCTTGCTCACAGGCTTCCGCGCCTGTGATTTTAGGGGTCCCCACTTCGCCGTAGCGGTCAGACCCGAACTCGCGGAGTAGTCTCCCTGAGCGGAGCTCAGCGGGAGACCACCATTAAACGCTGGCACCGACCGGAAGTCGACAAGGAAAAGTCTTTACCATCTGCTTTTATTCAATATTTCCAGAGAGAGGCTTGTGAATGCAGCCTCTTGGAATAATGGCATCCGGAGTAAATCTCCACTCCCATTCTCTCCCACGTCCTCATTCGTCATCCCTTCTGTGCCGTTTGCTCTCCTACTTTTATGGCTCGCCAGGTTCTGGGAGATGGAGGGTATGGAATGCTTTCTAGTGATAACAGGTCAGCCAGCTGCTGCTCCGGCTCTGCTTCCTCCTCCTCTCCCATTATTTCCCAACTATCCCCCTCATCTTCCTCTGAGCTGTGACCTCCCTCAAACCCCTGCTGTAATTTTGAACTGTCTTCTTCTCTGGAAGGGTCAGGCTGGAGAGGCGGTCTCACCATTCCTGCTCTGCCTAGTCCCTGACAGATAGACAGCGGTACTAGATCTATTACAAATGCCATGGAAGGCTAGGTTGGGAAGTCTATATGGAAAGAATATTTGACGGTAATGTATGGTATGCAAATAGAAAAATGGGAATGATATAAAAAATAATAAAAATAAAAAGGAACATGTAAACTGCTCTGGGCCAACTAGATTTCACCCTGGGGTCCAACTTCAATGGCTGCCACCAACCCTCCCTACTTATTTACATCCAGGACTCTCAACATGATACTACATACAAGTTCATATTGCCACTGGTTTCTTCACACCTGCATATGAATAATCAAATTTTAATTTTCAGTGGTAAGTGGACAGTTGGACAGGAAGTCATAGCCATTGGTGCCGTAGCAGCTTCCTGTGCCTCTGGGGCCCATCCTTCTGCAGGCCCACCTGAAAGCGAACTTCTTGGGCTTCATGCTGAAAGCATCCCACCCCATCAGACGTGTCAGCCATACTGTGAGAAGAGAGAAGTCATGCAAGCAGTGCAGAGTCAAGCAAACATGTTTCTGCTTGAAAAACATTTAGTAGAAGTAAATCATTTGGCATAGGTTTTCTTTTTCTTTTTTAAAAGAGACACCATCTTTTTACCTATAAAATCCACAGACTTGTCCAACCACGGAAAGATTTTCTCACAGAAGCTGTCATTCACAGGCACTCTTAAGAAGTGGGATTCCGGGATAAAGTCAGGCTTGGGGCAAGTATTACTGGCGTTCAATACGTAGCCAATGTCGTTCTGCTGCATCAGCTCCTATTAAAGAAAGGAAGCCAATGCCAGCTGTTACAAGTGTCACCACGTACAGATCAATATAAGAAAGAGAATGTTAATTGAAAATATATTTGAGGGGACCCAAAACTATTCCTGGTTTTCACAAATATTTTTGGCAGTGTAAAACAAACAAACAAATCCATTTTCAAATTTTTTTTCATGCAAATGTTCACCACACTATGTTATCATCTCTTGGTGTCACTCTCATTTTATCAGTGGTATCACTTAGCTATATTTGTCTGGCTATGTAGCATTGTGTTGTCATACAGGTTAAATGCAAGTTCTTCTTACGGAGAAAACTTTTCAGAATTGTGAAAATTTGCTGTTAAAAACATATTTTTAAAAATCAGAGTTGGTTAAGTGATAATATCACCAATTAAGGGAAATTAATTCAGCTTGACAGCGAAAGAAGTCAAGGTAACTGATTGGTGAGCATCGCATGAAAATGCATCGCCAGGGGGAGATTGTCCTTTGAGTCACTTATCAGTGCCATATTATTTCCGGGCACCCACCTTGTTGAGGACATCCCGCTGGCACCCAAGGTAAAGGTGAGGAAGAATCCGTGTTGGCCCAGTGTTGGAGACTGGTAAGCAGGGTTGAGAAATACAAGAAGGCACCAGAATAGATTTTCCTTCACAAAGGCCAGGGAAACAACTGGAAAATTCAGCAAATCCACCTGAAGGAAACAACAGCCCCAGTTTCAGTTTTAAGTGTAGGATGGTAGTGTGATGCATAATGAAGCCTATTTTTTCTGTTTAAATCACCAGATTTAAATCACCAGAGAAGACATCAAGGTGAGTCAAACATGTACATTAAGTCACATGGTGGCTGAAATATCATTCATGCATATGTGAATGGGCCATTACAGAACTTACCTATTTCATACAACATGCTTGTCAATTGAATCAGTGCACACATTCAGCACCAATCGTCAAGGATGTAAAATAAGGGCAGTAGATATATCAGCCGATGTACCTGGCTTCCCCCTCCAACTAAACTTTGCTATACAGTTTGGAACCGTGGTTAGAAGACTGTTTCCAAACTAGAAGTTGTAGCAAATGCTAGTCCTACTCAGAGCAGACTCATTGATATTAATGGACATGGCTAACTTAGGTTCATTCATTTTCATGTTTCTACTCTTGAGTATAACTTAGTTGGATACAACCTTATCGTTTGGGCTAACTATGGTTAGCTGAAGACCCAACTACAGCTATCAAGAATATCACGACTGTCTTCTTATGTAACGTTTCTAATCATATTATGTCCTCCTTGCATCTGCACACATTGAAAACAAGCAATTCTGTAACAGAGAGAGAGAGCACGCAAGATTGCAAAGACACAGCCTCATTTATTAACCTTTCCCCCTTCTACCTATCTTGAAGTGGCATTTATGGATTTAGCTAATTAAAGACAATAAAAAGTTTCTATTTTTGTGTGGATTACACAAGTTTCTTTATTATTGTATATTTTATTTCTACTGCATAGACAAAAAAAAATCATAAACACCATTCCAAAACAGTGAATGAACTGATACAGGATATTTCTACTGCATGTTTCACCATTCACATAAATTGCAATATTATACAATAGATAAATATGATCATTTCTCAGATTTATTAGTCTTACAGTCCTTAATTATTTAGGATTACTTAGGAAATTTCCCCTAGCAAGGTATATGGATTTGCTGGGTTGTATTTTATTATTCCAGTACTGAACCAAAAAGGCTGTACTTCTCTATAAAGGTGACTATTATATATATATATATATATAACAAAATGGTATATACTGCTTGCCCCCCTCCCCCCAAAAAAACCTACAGAGTCTGCAAACTGCTTAGAGGGTTTTAGTTTTGCTACAAGTCCCCAGCCAGCAATGAGTTAGGGCTCATCCTAAAGTACCTTTCTGGGCACAGATCTGGGATTTCTGGGTCTGGGTCTGAGCCTTTTTGTTTTTTGCTCTGGCGCTTTCCCTGTGAAAACCTGTGTTGTACTGCTGAATCGGAGCAAACGGGAAACCCAATTACCATTTGTTCTGATTCAGTAGTTAAGATCAGTTTTCCTGGGGAAAGAGGTGGGACAAAAAGAAGAATGCTAGGTAGGGTGTAGACCTGGAAAACCTGGACCCGTGCCTAAAAACATGGTGCAGAAGGAAGCCTGGATGAGCTCTTATCCTGCAGGTCATTTATGATGGAAGGGGCAGCCAGTGGCGGAGCTTCATGCTCCAGGGGAGGGGGCGGAGAGCAGGCAGGGGCGCAGCTGGCATGCGTCCCAGGGGGCGTGGCGCCTGTCCTGGGGGCGTGGCACGCCGCCTGTGGGGGTGTGGTGCCCAGTGGGGGGGAGGGAGCCGCAATGGCACCCCACCGGGATCGCGCTGCCAGGGGCGGTGCACTCCCCCCTCCCCCTCTTCCTCCGCCAGTGGGGGCAGCCATAGGAGCTGTGCGGCCAGCTAGCCAGCACTGTTGCTGCACTTCTTCACACCGCCCTGGCAGGACCAAATAGTTAACTCACAGAGGTGGGCCCAGATTTTGCACTGGCTCCCCCAGCTGCTTACTCCAGTGTAGGCAAAGGACAATGCAGAAACAAACAGTGGATCAGCATTGCCAGTGTAGTGCCCTCAAAATGTTACTGGACTCCCCATCATCCACAGCCAGCATGACAAATGGTTAAGGAAGACGGAAGCTGTAGACCAACAACATCTGGAGGGTATTACGTTGTCTGTCCTTGCAGCAGGGAAAGGACAGGGTGAAAGTCCAATTTTGTTTTAGATGTATTGTTTTCCAGCTTGGAAACACCCCCCCACACACAAATTAATAAGGTTATTATGCTATGCTGTCTACTTGGAACTCCACCCTTTTGCAAATTAACAGATGCAATTGTATGGCTAAATTTGGGATTATTTAACAGAGTGAGAATATCCTTGGTTCCCTTTGTTAGCTTGTAGAACAGAGAGGATACATCAATGGAAAGTCAGGGTGTCAGTTAAAAGACAATCCAGCTGTTTTATTTAGTTGGTGGTTTCTGAATATTTCCCCACATTAATGCAGCGTGCAACTTTTCCTGTGCTGGCTTGTTCAGTTTATTACTTGTGGCTGCAATTCTCAGATGGGAGTTTCTATGAAACCAACTTAAGGCACCAAAAGCTGTTTGTGGTTGAGAAAACCCAAATTGCTTTTGTTTTCCAGTAACCAAATACCTCCCGGATCTTTGCTTGCAAAAAGCAGACTCTCTTCCACTTCCATTTGCAGAAGCTTGCCAAGATCAAGTATCATACTTAATTATCAGGATGCAACAAGTGGGCATGAAAACATGGTGGTTTGAAAGCCTCTCTGTGATCAAAGCACAATGGAGTTTCCTCAAACTCTGCATACATGTTTGTTATTGTTATAATTCCAAAGGTATGATCACTTTTCTTAGGGAATTCTCTGCACTAAAGAAGTGGCAATTACCTGCCACAGACACACATGCAGACTCTTCTGCAAGGAGAAAGAGGAGAACTAAGAATTAAACACATTGCAGATGTTTCATATTTTCCTGCTTTTGTTCTTTTTCTTGGGTAGCACTAAATCAACTTTAAGAAAGTCATATATGTTTTATGCTAATCCGTAATAGTGCAGCTAGAATATCTTGATTTTTCTAATAAAAAATGTATTAAAATGGACCTCAGTTTTCTGTAGGTTCCATCCTAATATACTTTGTGTTTTTTTAAATTATGTTTATTAAAATTTTCGAAGAAAATATAAAAGAAAAACAGAAAAGAAAAAAAAGAAAGAAAAAAGAAAAGAAGAAAAAAAACAACAGTTGAAAAAGTTTACCTTAATTACATTCCATACCCAATTTCCTTGACTTCCCCACACCTGCCCTTCTTGTATTCCAATTCCAGTTTTTAGCTCAGCAATTTTTGTCCCCCCTAATATACTTTGGATGGAATGGGGAACCTTACTGAAGTTCTTGGCACCCCTAGCATTTAAGTTTCTTTTAATTTGACTTCATAGAGACCAAATTGTCTTTATCACACTAACAGCTTGTTATGTGAAAGTTACCATCAGCTGTAACAGTAATGTAACATTATGATTAGGCCTGATGGTTACAATACCACACGAAGCTCCACCTACGCAATTAGAGATTGTGGTGGAAGCAATGCTGACAAATTTATGAGACTTGAGCTAAACTTTTGGTGAAGGTTTCTTTCTATCCAAAAGCACCAGGTGGGTTCACATTTTTAGCTGTTTTTATGGGATTTTGCCACTTTATAAACTTTCAATGTTTATGATAAAAACATGCACATCATAATAGAATAAAGTCCACAACAACTCTTCAAGCAGCAGTCAATAAAAGCATAGTAAACTGGATTAAAATAAAACCATGTTTACCCTGGTGCCTAAAAGTGGCACTCAAACACACAGATCTAAGGGAGGGCATTCTAATGAAACTCTACTCAGAAGCAAGTAATGGGTCTTACACCCACACAATTATACTAAGGTAGGTACTCCTTACACCAAACACCGGAGACTCTATAAGCAATACTCGTTAGCAAATACAGTAAATAAAAACAATACTGAAACGTAACATGAATCAAATTTTACTTCTCCAGTCAGAGAGAAACCACGGCAATGTTAAGATATTATTTCTAAGGTAGAATCAGAGTTGGAAGGGACCTTAAAGGCAATCTCAGGCAACTCCATGTCAATACAAGACTCCAACTGATAGGGACTTCCGACTTCCTGCTGTGGGAAATGGCTGCCTCCCACATGAACGGACCCCAGCCGTGCCAGGAATTCAGGGTTGATATGGGGGTAATTAGCCCTGGCAGACTGCCCAGGGTGGGGGAGGACTGTCTCACAGACCCGCAGATCATCCGTGATCTGTCGGCTCGCATTGAGGTGCAAGCTGCAGGGATGCTGGGTCGAAGAGCACAGCATGGCTGGCACTCTCCAGAGCCACTCCTACATGCAGGAGACACCTGTTTTATAAAATAATAAGATTTGGGGGAGAAACAGGCATGTTCCAGATGGAGGAAAAAACTGCCAAATTATACAGTCATTGGATGCTGAATTTCAGATATCAAACAGACTCTCATATTGAAACATGGATTAAACAGGTGAGTGACCACTATCTTTCCTTATTTGTTATATTACATCACGATTTGGTGAAGCTCATCCAGAAAGAATTTAATTACTTAAATGAAACACAAGAGGTGAAAATTTTAATTGAATGTATGGTGCACAGGCCTCAACAGACTCTAATTAGAATTAGAGATGGCAAAATAAGATCAGATATGGCAGCTTGGACTGAAGACGGAACCAAAATGGCGATCATTATTGTGCAGTTATAAAAAAAGGAATTCTTATGGAAAAGAGCTCCCTTGGACTTGGGGTGTGTTTTGTTCTAAAATACATCTGCTCGTATGGATTATTTTTATACATGATTGTGGACAAAAATTGTGGACAGGAGGATGGAAAGCGCCGGATCCCTGCCAGCTCTTTCATGGCCTGGAGTGCGGGGGGGGGGGCTTTTGCTCTTGGAGGAATTTAAATAATTTTCACATAATATACAGCCGGGAAGCATGCCCCACAACACAGCATTATATACAGACATATATGGATACCAGCTCATTAAGAGACATCAGAGAGAACTTGTTGACTTGCCATTTATAAACTCTATTTTTGGAATGAAGCCTGGTGCCTTTAATGAGAACTTGATGAACAAAGGAGAGATAAGAGGACTGAATACCAAAATAATTGGACAGAGAATAAGATGATGGGGGGACGGGACGCCTCCTGTGTGTTAACAATATAAAAACTTTGCTACAGAAGATGTGAGCCACAGAAACAATGACTGATCAGATTGAGAATAAGGATGGATAATATTAGTTTTGAATTTGAAAAATAGCCAAAAATGCAGAGATATGAATGAGGATGATTATCTCTAGACATCTGGAACATGGGAAGTCTCAATTTTTTTATTTATAATTGGAATATATAATTGGTGTATTGCTATTATTGTAATTTGGATTGATTTGATTTGTCATTAATTAGAAGATTGTTATTGAAAATGAGTAAAATTTTAACAAACAAACAAACAAAAAAAGAATCCAACTGATAGAAGTTTTTAAGGAGGAAGCTGCGTAACAAAGGACAGTCTACTAGGGCTTGTCAATGTACACACAAAACACACCTGATCTGATTTAAGATCTGATTCAGTACTTTGGATCAGTCTCAACTCGGGGCAATCAGGAGCAGACTCCCTAATCCATGTCACAATCCAGAAAAACCAATTAATTGGAAATCACATTGACTTGTATTGGGAAACCCAAAACAGCTGTAACTTTTTTTATTTTAAAAAAATCTATGCAATATGGAGACATAGTAGCCCCTACAATAGAGGGGATTAACCTTCCAAATTTTAGATAGGCAGCTCCAGGAATTTTCATGCTAGCCACCTTTAAAAGTTGCTTTAAAAATTTTATATATATATATATATATATATATATATATATATATATATATATATATATATAAAAACTCTGGGTGCTCAGTCTTTCCAACTCTTATGCTCCTGTTTGAGCCTATTCCATTAAGATTTTAAAAAATCAAAACCTGAAGTAAATCCAAGGAAGACAGATGGCACCAGCCTGGCCAGGCAGCCACTAGAGGTGTCCAAGTGCAGAGCTAAATTGAAAGGAAGGGAGGCAGAGCAGCAGCGGGCAGCAATCATCTCTGGCAGCCAGAGGCAAAATTGCCAGCAGCAATAATGGAGGTTTTTGTTTTTTACTTGAGGCCCTGTCATATAAGAGGAAGAATTTGACACAGCCTAAGTAACTGAGATAGGATAGGACACATACAATTTTTCTTATTTGTACTGTAAGGAAGGATAGGAAATGATTGACTGGAACATAAGAATATAACAGAAGAAAGGCAGAGTATAAATGTAATGTAATAAAATAATAAAGTTCTAGTAGTTGCTGACTAGGGTTACACACAGCATGGTACATGTTAGCTTGTGTGTTTGTGTAACCTCACTGTAAAAAAAAAAGTTTAAATGTGATCAGGTAATCAAAATTATGTGACCTGCATGTATTATTATGCAAAACAATCAAATTTACATAGCAGAATTCTTTCTGATTTTGCTAACAAAGAAATATAAAGGGAACTCAATCAGTAGCTTTTGAGATTTCAGCAAGTGTTGGGCATGCACTTGCAGTCTTAAGAACTAGAAACATCTTTTAAAAAGTGAGCGGGAAATCAAATTTAAAATGTTCAGGAGCCAGTGTGGTGTAGTGGTTAAGAGTCGTAGACTCGTAATCTGGTGAACTGGGTTTGCTTCCCCGCTCCTCCACATGCAGCTGCTGGGTGACCTTGGGCTAGTCACACTTCTCTGAAGTCTCTCAAAGAGCTCATCAAAGGCTCAGGTTGTTAATCACCATCGGAGGAGATTCTGGAGGATGAGCTTTTCAGCTCGGTCGTAGCGGAGGCGCCGGCATTTTTTGGTTATGGGCCCAGAAGATGCCAGAACAGAATGCAGCTTATCTTCTCTGCATGTCAAGAAGATTGATGAGAGGTTTGTGCTCATTGCCCCGGGAAGCCTGCTAGTCCCTAATCAATTGGCAATAAGGGTGGACTTTGAACTTTTAGCCAAAAGCACTGACCAGCCTGCAGAAGAAGATCAGCATAAGCAAAGGCCTCATGCAGTGTGCTTTTGAAACACAGCTGCTGGTAAACAGACGCAGCCTGCTTTAAAGACACAAGACGGCTAATGCTAAAGTGATGGAAGCTCTTCAGTTTGCAATGGGAATACCGAAGCTTTCAAAGGGGAACTACCAGGAATGGGTGCAGTATGCAGAAGCCCTGCTATGAAAAGAGGGTCTGTTTAATGTGATAACAGACGCCCCCCCCCCAGCTCCAGTAACCCCAGAGTGGGAGGCTAAGGATTCCAAAGCAAGGGGAACTCTAAGGCTTATTGTGTCCCCTGAAGAGTTATGTCTTTTGCGTGACAAAGGGTCAGCCAGAGAGATGTGGGACAGTCTCCAAGAGTCACATTTAAGAACAGATGCGGGAGCTTCTTTGCTCTTTTACTCCAAGTTGCATGATATGGCACTTGCTGAATCTAGTTTTTCTTTCTATTTGGAAAATCATTCATAATTGGCAAGAGTATTTACTTCCAGGTTTTCAGTGTTCCGGAGGCGAATTGTTCCAAAACAGAGGTGTTCAGGGACCAAGGTTTGACTGTAACCACTTCAGGGGGATTAATGAATGCAGAGCTAGGGAACTGGATCCTGCCCTTTTCCAACCCCTGCTAGCCACTCTGACAAGTGGGTGGAGCTTCTCACCTATCAGTCACCAGACCTTACCATGACAACAGGTGAAGTATTTTCCTTTGCCCCACATGGCTCCCCACCCTTGCTATGCAAACTTGTGTATTTTGCTGCCGTGACCCACCCTGGGACCTTATGGGGAAGGGTGGGTAAGAAATCTGATCGATCATAAATAAATAAATAAATAAATGCACTCAGTCTCATGTTAAATTTATAAAATGGAAACACAAATTCTGAGGAAGTCTTTTACTCTATGTGTGCATGATGATTATAGAAGAAGAGGAGTTTTTATTTGATATCCCGCTTTATCACTACCCAAAGGAGTCTCAAAGCGGCTAACATTCTCCTTTCCATCCCCCCCCCACAACAAACACTCTGTGAGGTGAGTGAGGCTGAGAGACTTCAGAGAAGTGTGACTGGCCCAAGGTCACCCAGCAGCTGCATGTGGAGGAGCGGAGACGCGAACCCGATTCACCAGATTACGAGACTACCGCTCTTAACCACTACACCACACTGGATGCATATGTAGAAAGTACATTGTGGAAAGCTAGTGGCAATTCTGCTTGATGCTGAGAACAGTACAACAGTGATTAGGAGGCAACCCCAATTTACACAGGCAACAAAATGAGGTGATGCCATTTTTAAAGTCTTATCCACATAAAAGCAAAGCAAAATGAAACAAAAACTTATTTAAGTAAACACAAAAGAACAAAAACTAGCACAGCTAGCTTTCTACCTGCAGAGACCTTTGACAAAGTGGTATCCCCCACTTGCCACCTGGAATTGTGCACTCTATTATCTAATTCCAATACCATCCCTAGGTTGTTTCCATTATTTTTAGTATTACCATTTTAAAGCATTGCAACTATGCTATAGAAAATGGAGACTGGAATAGCCTACAGAAACCCAGGCAATGTTTACAGTGAATGAAACCACTATTTGGCAAGGCAGACTTCCCTCTTTTCTGGGTACTCAAAATATTTTATAACTGTGTTGTAAATGAAATAGAGACTATGGCAGAAAAACTTTTAGCCTTTTGTATGGCTCACTGACCCCTGAACTCAAATATTTTGAGTCTGCCATCGATTTGCTGATATAAACGTCATTCAATTTTCCAAAGAAGAGGGCAAGCAAGACTACACCAAACACTGTTCACATTATTCAGCTAATCTGTGCCTTAAAACATACTCAAGGGAAGAGCAGAAAACATTCAGAACAGAGTAAGCTCATGTTCTCAGGGTACTGCGAGGAGGAAACGGAATGTTACTGCTATTTCATTGCTTACCACAGTTTAGTCTATACACCACTGTATCACTTGAGTGTGTAAGAGGTGTTCCTTTTATCTTGCTAACCTTATGTTTAAAAGAAAACAGAGCTGTTGACTCTGCAATTTACCGTATTTTCTTACATAAGTAACACTGGTGTAGACAGGATATTTGTTGGGGAGGGCAGACTTTTGTTAGTGGGGGGGAGAACCTCAGATATGTATTGATTGGGGGGGCAGCTGTCCCCTGCCCCCCCGGCTACGCCCATGGTAAGTAAGAAATCTGGGGCCATTTGAACTGAAGATAAAGAAATGCACCAGAGTTAAGACAGCACCATTTGAACTGAGCTATGCCTTTTAAAGACAGATCTCTTTTCTTAACAGCTCACCCAATATTACACCAAGTGTCCAGCAACTAATCTAACCAACAGGTTGTTAAGTTAGTGGCTGTTACTTCTTCCTTATCTTGCTTCCTAACAACCACATTGTATGTTCGTGTTTCCATAAATATGAACACAAAAGTACTTTTTCTGGTTAATGAAGAAATGGAAAAGGAGCATGAGCCAGATTTATGAGGCTACTCATAATAGTATTATAACAGCATTATCCAACCTTTTGCAAGATGCCAATTAACCTGAAGCAACCAGCTACAAGTGGTGTTCTATGTACACAATAACTCAGTGGGACCACAGAAAAAGTGTAAAATGTGGTACTATGGGACACAGAGTTCAGCTCCCTGATAATCTCAGCTTTCAAAAACTAAAAACTTATCACCCTTAGAGCTACAATGCTGTGCTTGTGAGAGAGTATACTGTACTTCCAGTGGTTTGGGGTGGACCTTCACTGCCATGTGTCAGGTAGTTCCTTATTCCTACTCATAACTAATTCCTCCACAAATAGACTCTGCCCCCCCAGCAAAAAAAAAAAATCCTTCATAAATTACTCCTATGGCACGGCAACATGGGCAGAAAGGTGCTGTGGAGTTGGGCCTCTTGCCTCGCAAAACAAAGCACAGCTCTTGCAGCCCCCTACTGTCCAGTTATTAGCACATATGTCTAAAAGGGGGAACCTACACACATAAGTTCCCTTGGACCTGTACAATGACTGGTGAAGCTTACACCCATAAAGTCTATGGACACGAACATCCTCATCTCAGACGTTCATGCTCATGCATAGATAGCATAGGATCTGTGCACTGTTGAAAGCAGTCTTGAGGAAGAAATACCGACAGCAGATAGAACAGACAAGTGAAAATATTTACTTGCATTCACAGAATCACAGAGCTGGAAGAAACCATGAGGGTCATCTAGTCCAACCCCTGCAATGCAGGAATCTTTTTGCCCAACATGCATCTCGAACCCATGACCCTGAAATTAAGAGTGCACCTTTTTATTCATAAGAAACCCAGGAACAATAATAATTGTGAAGAAGCAACCCTTCTGAACTTAAGAAGGCACTTAAATTCTAAGAATTAACAAAACTGCAAAATTTAAAGTGCCCACTGTTTCTTTGCAAAAGTGAAGGGTAGGGAGAGAATTAGAACAGGTAAAGGACACATTACTTTTCTCCCTGTTAATTAATCTGAAGCACCAACTTGATGAATTTCTGCTTTATGAAATCTTGCTTGTCTTCTGAACTTTTGAGAATCATCAAGAGCTGGCCTAAGACATTTTGCTGCCTGAGCAGGAGTGGCCAGTTTCTTCTAGCACCTGAGGCAGAAAAGCCAAAAAGTGCCTCTCCCGCTCCTTGTCCATAAAAAATATGCAGTAATAAATTAAAATCATTAACAACTTTCATGACATCCAAAATCAGCTGCCTAAGGCAGCCATCCCATTCTGATGATCAGGAATCTGCAGGAATCCTTACCAATGTTTGCACCTCCATGCAAATAAAACCTTACCCCCCTCCCAGTTCTGCTGCATTGCTGTTTAAAGCGCTGCTTTCCCTTGAAAAGCAGCAGCCTTGCTATTCCTTTTCCTGCAGCATTTTCCTGTGGCCTCTTCTTTTCTCCCACCTCACCTGTCAGCCTCCTCTTGACATCAAGCCATGCACAGGATCCTGCTCCTTCCCACTAGCCTTCCACACCTGCCTGCCTGCCCTGCTTCTCCTCTCAGCTGCCTGCCCTGCCAGGCTACGGCTCCTGCCCTCACCGAACAGCTGTAGAATGAGGAGAGAGCTGGAGGGGTGGGAGAAACATCTCTGTTTCTCTCTCTATTTGGATACACAAGGCAGAGACGTCTTGCCACCCCATTCACATGGCCGCAGAACATACCGTCCAGGAGCTGAACCAGGGGTGAGATTTTTGCATCTCCTCTGGGCATGTGCCCTTGTTTGGGCCAGCTTGACCATCCCTTGGGTACATAAGACCCAGTTCATCAACTCATGGAATAAGCAGAGTAGCTCCTGCAGGTGATCTTACAGACAAGATGGTATTTCTCTGCCTCTCACCTGGCTTGCAATCTAAAAGAAAATGTATTGGGAAGTAGGAGGAAATAAACGTTGTTAAGTTGCAAGTTTTTCTAATGACCTTCTGGGGTGGAATAAGTTCAAGGAAGCACCAGAGGTTGCTGGTCTTTCAGTTGTGCTGATGGAGCATCCTTTTGTCAGTTTTCTCCCCTCCTGATGGGATGTTCACTGTCAGATGAAGGCTAGGCTAGGCCCATCCTTCCTGAGATGCTTGTTTTCTCTGTGCAGGAATTTTCAGTATTGTTGTTGTTGCAGTCCACATACAGCTCACACATGCCTGTCTAGGAACGAAGCCCAGCTTCATGAGGCAGAAGTTGGAATGTCTCCACAAGGCAGGGCCGGAGGAAGGGGGGTGCAGCCACCCCAAGTGTCACCACTGAATGGGGGTGACAAAAAGCACTCACCACAGCACGCCCGAGCCATGCATCTCTTCAGAGGTAGCTTTGGCGCGCGCAGGCTCCGCACTGCCCAAACGGTTTGCCCACTGCCTCTCCCCCCAGCTGTAGGGCGGCTGAATGGGAGGAGGCAGGCAGACTCCGGAGGCCCTGTGGTGCACCCTGTCCCTATGGGCGGAGTGCCCTGGCCCTAGGCGCCCAAGCGGCTTCCTCTGCCGCTGCCAAAAGGCTCTGTCTAAGGGCTCCTCCTGATGACCTGTTTTTCAGCAGTCATCCTGGTTTGCTTGCGCAAAGCTTACATATGACAATGACCTGCATTCATCCTGATTTCTTCCATTAGCCATTCATTCACCCACATGTTCTAGTGCATTTCCCCCATTATACGTGGCTTTTTGTTTTTTAAAACAGGAACTTGTTATTCCTACTTTTGCTTGCCCTGTATCTTGACACTATTTGTGCCCTGATTGATTTCCCCTCATACCGCTCCACAGCTGTGCCTCAAGAAAAACAAATCTTATCTGCTGAATCAGAAGGTTGGTGGGCAAAATCTCTTCAGATTTTCTGCATATCTGATAAGATCTGATTCAGCAGGTAAGTTCTTATTTTCACAAGGCACAGCCACAGAGCAATAACAAACGGTCTTGGAGCTGGGGGAATCAACTGCTACACAACATGATCACAGAACAGGTCAAGCAAAAGTGCGGACAAGCCCAGAGTAGAGATGGGAAGGCCAGGGGGAAAAATGGAAAAATTGGGGGGAAATCCCAGGGGGTTTTTTTTGTTTTTTTCCAAAGCCATTTTTTTTCTGGAAAAATTGAAAAAAATAGTTTGATGTAGTTTGAATATTCCACACACTATCCCCCCCCCCATTTTTCCTGGAAAAAATGGCTTTGGAAAAAACCAGGAAAAAACCTGCCCCCCCCGTTTTTCCACACACACCCCGGCCTTCCAGCACCCCCACTTTGGATCTCCCTGCCAACTGACACCAGGCAGGTGTTCTCACTGTACTCTTTCCGGCAACTGCTCAAAACATTTTCGTTAGGGCAGCCCATCTGAAGAAGTAGAAGCTGCATGCGATTTACTTCCTTTTAACCACTGCTGACTTTAATCATCTTTTGAATACTCTTAAATACCTGCTTTTAACTGTGTTTTATCAATCATTTTAATGTTCTGTTGTATATTTTTGTAAACTGTTTAGAAGCTCTCTTACCATCATGCGGTTTATAATATATAATAACAAATTCAATTTTAAAAACACACTCCTTTTCCTTTCAAACAGAGTTTGAGCCTTAGTGCAACATACTATTTAGTAACTTTGCCCCGGCTGTCCTCAAGTAGAGATGGGAAGGCCTAGAAAACCCCTGGAAAAAACAGTCCGCCCCGTCCGCCCCCATTTTTCCCCAAAGCTGTTTTTTAGAAAAATGACAAAGTGGCAGAGGAAGAAGAAATGGAAAATGATAGAAGTTCAGAAAATGAGATAGTATAAACTGCATGTATATGTTGTGTCTTCTGTTTTTTGTTTTTTTTAAGCACCACTCAAAGGGTAGACCTTCTATGGAGCTTAAATATTGAGGTGGTTCTTAACTTTATTTGCTGTTGGTGCTAAGGGGCAAATCTGATTATTTTTTATGCTGATGGATTCTTGGTTTTTTTGTTACTTTTGAGGGAAAGAGCGGTGGTTACCTGTATTATTGCAAGCAGAATACTTTTATGTACACTGCGTTTCACACAATTTGTAAAACTACTCCACACTGAACTTTTTTTCAATTTTTCCAAAATTTCCATTTTTTTCTGGAAAAAAACAGGAGGGTGGGAATGGTTTTTTCTCAGGGCTTTAAAATTTCTGGAAATTTTACATCTCTAGCCCAGAGTGCTTAAATCCACTTCAATTGCATAAAGCTAAAGTTCTAGTACGCTCTTAAATCTCTCCTGCAAAATACCGACAGTTTGGAGAGGCCCCCAGCTTCCTGCATCAGTTCTCTATATGTAGAATCTCAGCCATTTGTCAACAGTATTACATTAAGGATAAACACAACTGAAATCTAACACAATCAATAGGAGTATAGCATCTAGATCAAGGGAAGTAATAGTGCCACTGTATTCTGCTCTGGTCAGACCTCACCTGGAGTACTGTGTCTAGTTCTGGGCACCACAGTTCAAGAAGGACACTGACAAACTGGAACGTGTCCAGAGGAGGGCAACCAAAATGGTCAAAGGCCTGGAAACGATGCCTTATGAGGAACGGCTAAGGGAGCTGGGCATGTTTAGCCTGGAGAAGAGGAGGCTAAGGGGTGATATGATAGCCATGTTCAAATCTATAAAAGGATGTCACATAGAGGAGGGAGAAAGGTTGTTTTCTGCTGCTCCAGAGAAGCGGACATGGAGCAATGGTTCCAAACTACAAGAAAGAAGATTCCACCTAAACATTAGGAAGAACTTCCTGACAGTAAGAGCTGTTCGACAGTGGAATTTGCTGCCAAGGAATGTGGTGGAGTCTCCTTCTTTGGAGGTCTTTAAGCAGAGGCTTGACAACCATATGTCAGGAGTGCTCTGATGGTGTTTCCTGCTTGGCAGGGGGTTGGACTCGATGGCCCTTGTGGTCTCTTCCAACTCTATGATTCTATGACAATAATCAGTCATGAACACACACACAAACACTCACAAACATAATGAGCTTGTTGCACCAGCCAAACAGCCCATCTAGACTGAGTTCACATGGCAGTTTATTCCATTTCCCTAATGTTTCCCTAACATGGTTAGTGTGTTGGATTAGGTCCAGGATTCAAATCCCCACTTGGCCATGAAGCACACTGAGTGACATTGGCACAGTCACTGCCTCTCTCCTCTCTCTTTTTGCATTATATGCACTACCCTATGTGTGTCACACTCATATGGTTTTCCAGGATCCTACCTGCAAGCAGGTGAACAGAGCTGAAGTTTTTCTCCAGTTTTCCCAGCAGGACAGTGAGGAATGAGTCAGATGAAACAGAAGCCACATTATTTGAGCTTTGGTCATACACCACAACTTCTTGCTTGCTGTCAATTTCAACCTGGAAAAAACAATTGGGGAGGATTGATCAGATATAGTCAAGTTTTTAAAAACTTTAGCACATTTTTCAAAAGAAAGCTCTTATTTATATGCCTATTATTATTAATTCAGACCATATTAATCTTCCCTTGGATTTTGTTTTGTTGTGTCTTGGGTAACATGGCAGCAGCAGAACCAGGGGAGAAGTGAAGCAGCCACAACATTTGCTCTGTGCACTTGTACACTTGCTTGCTAGCTTGGGTTTAACATTATATGCTAACTGAGCTCCTATGTCTTCGCTGGCAATCTTCCATCTCTAATTCTGTACCTATGCATAAGTGCATCTTAAAAAAAGGAATTTCACCAACACCCATCACTGCTTTACCTTGTGCTTTGCAGAATGCTGGATGAGCTCAGTGATCAGCACTTTATCTTGTTGCAGCCTTCGCTTCATGAGCTTGGAGCAGTTGATATTGATGGCATCCAAGATGTGTGATGTATTGTATTCCACAAAGGGGCGGCTGTCAATCACCAGCAATTTTTCTGTGCCGCTTTCCAGCAAAGCCACCAGCCTCTCACCAACTATCAGCTGAGTACCATTCATCTCATCAGCCATGACAACAGCAGAGGCCCTTCTTTTGCCACTGCCTTCTTTTTCCTCTCCAATTTGCAGCAGAGATGAAGAAGGTGATGTAATGGCTATGGACTTAAAGGCTTAGCCATTCCATTGTACTCAGTATATGAGGTCATACTGGCAGTGACTGGCAAGAGAAAAGTTAGACCCATTTTCTCTTGAGAGGGTCCTCCAAAGATGAATGCCCCGTCCGGCTCCCAGTTGATATTCTGGTTATATAGGGCTTGCTAAAGCAGCCCCTCACAACCCATTCATCCTGGGCTATAGAGTAGCCATTTCACAACTCAAACAAAAGCTGCTTTTCGACTGGTCCTGCCATTACATCATTCTTTACCTTTGTTCCCACATCATCGGCTTTTAGAGTGGACTAGGAGCCTGTTGAGACATGGAAAGAGGTGACAAGTGGCAGACAGAAAGAAAGGCAAAACAAACAAGACAGACTCTGGGAGTTTGCAACCCATAATCCCATCCCCCCTTAACTCTCCCTGTTGTCACAATAAAGTCTCACATGTGCTGTGAACCATCTTTTTCTTTTCATTTCTTAAAATAAATGCATACATGATAATTGATTCCATTACTTCATTTATTCCCCCACCTAAGGGCAAAACTAGATGTTTGGTGGAGAGACCTTGATCCAGAAACCTTAGTCTCCAAGGACACAGACCCTTTGGTTTCGGAGATGGAGAGGTAGCAGGTGAGTCCTACATTTCTCATGTACTGAGAAGTTGCTTTTTTCCTCAACACACGTGCCAGGGAAGAGCAGGGGAGTGGAGCACAGGGGGGAAGAGTTGGGCAGGAGAGAGAGAGAGGCACTCCTTCACCGACCCAGTCTTTCTGCTCCCCAAACGGCCTCATCCTTTCTCCCACTGCTTTTTAGGAGTTCAGCAGAGGCCTGGCTTTCTCACCCAGGTCTGCCACCAAAGTTCTAATTCTAACCCTAGTGTGCAGTTGGTCTGAGAATTTTCCAGTGTCTGCTGTAAGATTTTCCTTCAGTGAGGAAAAGTAGCCAGACCTGAATCTAGAACACTGCTGCTGTGGCAAGTCCTTTGTGGGGGGAAAACTGTATACGATGCTGCCTGTAAGGCATGCAGAAGAATGAGATGAAAGCATACTAAGTGGTAGAGACTTCACCACCACAGACAGCTGGTGGAGAATGCTGGTTTTCTTTAAATGCTCCTCACTGCTAAAAACAAAAACCTAAATATATCATAGAGCTTGCCCAGAAGAAAGGATCTAGCTTTCATGACTTGCTAGCTTTCTACTCGCAGGGAGGGCATTGGGTTTACGCACACCATCATCATCATCATCATGCAACACGTGTAGGTCCTGTTTTACTTATAGCATTGTAGTTGGTTAGAGGTGTACCAGATTTACATTTCCCCTGAGCTGTGCCAAACTAATGAGCTCAGAGGAAGAAACCTCAACTATTAAAAGGCTGAATGTACCCAACTGGAATGAAATGTTGACTGGAATAAGAACAGTCATTTCCTTAGGGTGTGTTTTATTCCCCAGTGATCCAGGGACCATAAATACCTTTTGCTGCACAAAAACCAAGCCCCTCATAGGTGATGAGAGTCTGTAATAGTCTGAAATTAATGGTATCAGCTAGCAGACAGCTTTGTCATTAGAGAAACTGGGCACTGTTGGAGCATAGCAAAGATTTCTTTCTTCCTTTCTTTTTAAATTTTACTTATGATTTTCAGATTTATACATTTCAATAATTTTACAGCCATTCTAACAGTTCAATACTTGACTTCCTTTCCTCTTTCTGTGGTTCCTTTAATTTAATTTAAATATATTTTCCATATCCAAATTTATTTGTTCATTTATTCATCTACTTTAAATATATACTCTTATGAAACTGCAGTAGATGAATAAATGAACAAAACTGCAGTTTCGTAAGATTTATTTCATTTTAAGAGATATGCAATTTAAATATATTGAATAGCTCTTGTTCTTTCAAGCTGAAAAAGCATCCTTGCTCACACAGTTTTCATGTAAGCAGGGGAGATGATTTCTCCCATACCAATCAAAACATGGGGCCTAGCAACCAGATAAAATTGTTCTGGGTAGCAGTTATGGCCCATGTGCCATCAGTTGGTAATTCTTGAATTAAATAAATTATTATTTGGCGAAGATGAACTAAACTATGGGCAGTATTTCAACTAATGAGTTCTGTCACTGCAAGGATTTCCACTCGCACAATAGGACTTTCACTCTCTGCACATGCTTGCTCTGTGCCTTCCCCAAATCTGCTCCAGAGGAGGGAGGGGGGAACACCCAGAACAGATTTAGGGGGGCCTGAGGGGGAGGAGAGCTGCAGAACGTTTCATTGCACAAGCAGAAACCACCTTATCACTATGTTGAATTCCACTCCCATCTGTAACTAATTCAAGAATTACTATTTTTCAAACAATTTTGATTTACCAACAGAAGCATAGTCAGACTTCTGCCTAAGCAGCCAATAAAAATAGTGAGCAACAAAGAAAATACAGGTCTTGGGATACTAGTCACATCCCCATTTATGCATTTCTGAACCACAAATCTTTGTCCTATGTTGCAAGGACATGCATCCAACCTCCAATGACACGAATTCAAGAGAAGGGAATTATGTGTGTTTATATATAGAATCTGCAAAGATATACTGCACTCTCCAGGGTTCTCTGCAATATACAAACTCACTACATCCACAGAAACACGTAGGTCATAATTATGAGTATTTTGCCAGTCATGAAAGCATCGAGAATGTGGCAACTTCTTCCCAACAAAGATCCACTGTCTAAAATTAGCAAAATGTAGGGAAAAGAACAAAACCCATGGAGTGAGGCTTCCTGCACAATTCATGTCCTGCTCTTTGGAACAGAATGAGCTTCTACTTTCAAAGACTCTTGGGGACCTCATTACCTACCCACCCACAATTCTAATAGAAGTCGTTCTGTTTGCTTCAATGAGCAGAAGATCAGACCTGTTAATGAGGCAGCCAGACAGTCTGCTTGGATGTGGATAAAGGACTAGAGTTTATGCCTGGCCAGTAGAAAAGGAAAACAGAAAAAATGTAATGAACTTTCTAAATGGATACTCCCCCCCACACACACACTTTTATTAACCAACTTAGAAACTTTTAAACAGATATATTTCTTTAAAAAAGCCAAGCCAGTTACAGGCCTTTCTTTTGGGGAGCAGGGTGTTGTGTTGTGATGGTATAAAAATATATCCCCAAATATATTCTTCCAAGTCTATCAAAGTGCTTTTTGAGTAGTATTTCTCCCTCTAATACATACACATCAGAGGAAGCACTTTTAAAAAGTTGTGTGAAAGAACCTTGGTCTTTTTCCTAAATAGTAGTTTTGAAACTACAGCAACCCTTCCACGAGAAGATCAGTAATATTTGGAATATCATCAGTAATGATGGATGAGCTTCCATGAATAAGCCATTTGTTCACTGTACCAATCTTCTCCCACAATGCACTGCTGCAGTGGAGCACAGGGTGTGTCCCAGAATCACATTCCCAGTTCACTCAGGCCAAGAGAGAGGTCCAACAGATATAGGCAGCGCCTTCTGCCAACCACATATGCACGCCAGGACCTCTGTTTTATGCGCATGTGACAACAAATCAATAGAATCCCTTTATCATATCTTGTTTAATTGTCCTTTATATATTGTTCCCCGATCAAGGATTCTGAGTTCAATCATTTTGGAAACTGTTGCTAAACCACCTGAATTACATCTAGCCTATCTACTCCAGGACATTGACTCTTATAGAACATTACAGGTTGCTAGATTCCTGAATTCAGTTCTTTCATATAAAAGACTTCATGGAATGCTGCATGACTATTAAAAATCTAGTAAACTCTATCCACCATCCTTATATTCAAGGCCACAATATGGTACATCTAGAGATTGTATGTAACGTGAAGGAGATTATGCGTTGAAATATTTTAGTCGATATTTTAGAATGTAAAATGCTATTTTATTTATTGATTGGTTTTACCTTGTGGGCTTATAGCCGAATAAAGTATTATCTATCTATATGCACGCTAGGAGAAAAGGCTCCTTAGCAGATGTACAGGGTGCTTTGTCAGACAGGTCAATATGAGGAGGATTCCTTCCAAGGAAACCTTTGAAAACCACTGATCTAAAGTACAACTAATACCATATTTGCAAGATAATCTTTATGAGCAGAGCAAAGCCACCTTCATACAGATGAGGTCAGCTGCCACGTCATTTGTTGATATTCTGACAGGACGCTATCAGGCAATTAAAAACAAGTTTTGCCTGCTTGTTCTCTGAACGATGAACACCTTGATAAAAGTGGAGCAACATTCTCAAGTTAGCAGGTGGGTCCATGAAACATCATCCTTTGAGGAAACTGTAGTGGAATCTACACGCATGTAAAAACACCTGTGAAAATGCTTTTTAAAAAACCGTTTTGAAAAATACAGTCCTGAATGCCTCCATTTTGGAACATTTCGGCTCCTGAACAATGAAAACCCGAAAGTAAATGCTCCAGTTTTTGAACGTTTTTCGGAAGCTGAATGTCCGACACGGCTTCTTGCTTCAGTGCAAGAAGCTCCTGCAGCCAATTGGAAGCCGCGCCTTGGTTGTTGAACATTTCAGAAACCGAATGGGCTTCTGGAATGGATTATGTTTGACAACTGAGGTTTGACTGTACATTGAATTTTGCATAGCTCACTGCCGCCATCTAGTGTCACATTTGTTTATTGCACTTTACAACACATTTAAAACGTTTTATTTGCAGCTGTATAGCTGAGTCCCTAGTCAGTTGGCACTATCAGTACAGTGGTACCTCGGGTTAAGTACTTAATTCATTCTGGAGGTCCGTACTTAACCTGAAACTGTTCTTAACCTGAAGCACCACTTTAGCTAATTTGGCCTCCCGCCCCCGCCGCGGCTCCAGAGCACAATTTTTGTTCTCATCCTGAAGCAAAGTTCTTAACCCGAGGTACTATTTCTGGGTTAGCGGAGTCTGTAACCTGAAGCGTATGTAACCTGAGGTACCACTGTATAAAATACATCATAATTTTTACCACATGAAGAAGATCACAGTCCAATAAGTGTATGAAACAGACCTCTGAAATGTTTATTTCAGCTGGATATTGTCCAATAATCGAGGCTGCTTATCTTCCTCCCGCAAATATATTTTGTTCCTCCGCAAATTATCATTTTTAGAAGAGTGTTTCATGGCTCCTGGGGATCCCTCCTCTCAACATATTTTATGTTATTTATATATGCATATCTTGCTGACTGCTTCCATAGGATCCCCATTGCAATGCCTACAGTTTTTTGTCTACTAAAAGAATATTAAAAGCTATTTTAAAATTAATGTTTTTAAAAACATTTCCCTGGTCATAGTGTATGCATATGATTGTAAGCAACTCTCCTTTTACTTGAAGTTAATTTTCCCCACCCCTCATTTCTTTGTGAATGCCTTGTGAAAGTTTCTACTGTAATATGGGAACAAAAGCAAGCACGGGAAAAATTAAAATTCTTGTAGCAGCAGTAGGAAAAGTAAATGCTGTAACTGTTTTAAAAGCAACACTTCAATATTCTAAAATTTGGTTTTCAAACTGGATTCCTTTGAGCTTATCAGAGGGGTCCTCAGTCAGAGGATGAGTAATGACTGAAAACACTTTGCTGAAAGGACAGCTTGTCTTTCTACTGCTGAACATTTATTGCCATCTACAGCTGCATGAGAGCATTGGACGTGGTCTAGAACTCATTCAAGAGCACAATAATAAGCTCACAGCTCTGTATGAACCAAATGCCACATATTTTAGTCCATTTCACCCAGGACTGACCTATTTTTTCAGAGCTCTGTTCCTCTGTTCCTCTAGCCTCCAAAACATACTGGAAAAGCTAAGTTTGTGTCTTCAGTCTTCCGCTATTTTTGCATTGTGCAGTATATAAACTTAAGACCAGGATGGGCATCTGTTTAAATGCTTAGCAAAGCAGCATACATAGTTTTGTATAATGGAAACCCAAGAACATGAGCATGTAAAAAACTGTAATTCTCACATAATTTGTGGTTCTGAGTTGTGAGATAAAAAAACTGGCAAAATATATTGAATGCATTTACTAATTCTTCCCCATCAGACAAGTATTAGTTATGCAGATTACATAATTTTACTACAGGTGATTTCTGCTTGATTGAGGCTGCCAAGAGCAACAATTTAAACTTGAAGGGAGAAGGGCAATGAAGGGCAGAAGGAGTTTGAGGGAGAGGATAACTTCTTGAGTCTCAAACACAGATAGCCTAGTCTACTATTTATTTTTGAAAATCGCTTGCCTGTTCACTATGGACTTTGACACCTCTTAAGATAATTGTAACCATATTTTGCACTATGGTTCCCAAGATCAAGGAGCAGGTGGTTTTCTATGTTTGGTTACAACTGGATACCATTTTGAGTCAATATGGCAGATTAGACCTTCCAAAACTGCACTGATTCAGAGTCCAGAGTGCTAACCATTCAGGAATGGAAAAGAGATATGGTGAGATTCATATGGAACGGGGAGAAACCGAGAATAAAATACCAACTATTAACAGATAAAAAAGAGAGAGGAGGCTTTGCACTTCCTGATTTAGAACTATACCACGCAGCCACAGGTCTTCTATGGCTCAAAGACTGGATAACATGAAGAGATTCAGATGTGTTGGATTTGGAGGGATATGATAATCGATATGGGTTGCATGCCTATCTAATTTATGAGAAGGTGAAGGTCCACAGGGGTTTATTGAATCCTCTAATAAGGAAATCATTATATAAGATCTGGATAAAATATAAAGGAATATTGGAACCAAAAATACCTCTGTGGACCTCGCCAACAGAAGCAATGGAAGTTAAGAAAAAGAACATGGAGGGGGTACGGGGCCACATACCGAGTAATATTAGAAGAAAAACATTTTCTTTTTTTTTACAAACAAAAACAGAGAGTGTTATATAAATGTTGTATAAATGTATATTTTTTAAAATAATAAAGATTGGAGGGGGAAAACTGCACTGATTTTACCAAATTTGTGAGGTCAGTTCTGAAATTAAGCAGGTTTTTCTCTATGTTTAGATACAACTGGAACTATTTGGAATCAAGATGGCACACTGAAGCATGCAAAAGTGCACTGATTTCAAAACTGCACCGATTTTTTGATTTCTTATAATTCCTGAGCAATGGCAAGAATGAGGTTGCTCATGTTCTAATAACATACACACACACACACACACACACACACACGAATGAATTGCCTCATTCCACTGTGCTATTAAGTTTAAAATAAAAAGACTCCCTTTTTTTGGATGTGTAGGAGAGAAGAAGAAAGGAAGAGTGCGGGGTGAAAGATTGAAGGCTCAGTTCTTATAATAAAAATACTGCCCAAGTACATGCTCCGATGCAAACAGCTAGCAAATTTTAAATGTGTATGAATGCAGCAGACTGCAGTTGTTCAATAATGAGGGAAAGGCACTCTGCTAATGACTTGGCATTGTCTTCGATCTTTGCCTGAGGGATTCCAAAGGCCGGCCGATGCCTTTTGTAGGAAACAGGATGCAAGACGAGATGGACCTTTGGACAAGAAGGAAATTCTTGTGTTCTTACATGCTCATAGATCTTTTCCCCATATTGTAGGATTCAGTGCTGGTACCATAGGCATAGCCAGGATTTTGTTAGGGGGGCAGGCTTTCGTTGGGAGGGGCAGAAGCTCAGATCTGTATTGATTTGTATTGATGGGGGGACAGATGCCCCCTGCCCCACCCTTGGCTTTGTCCATGGCTGGTACTGAACACAGATCCTAGACTGAATCCTGATGAGGTCTTGGAACAAATTATATAACATAACAGGAAACAAGGAGAACTTCCCTGTAACAAGAAAGGGGAAGGGGACAGTTGTTGTACAAACAGCATGTTTTAAGAAGAACTGCTTGAGGAGGGGAAATAAATTGCATATTGTGTGGACAACAAAATCCATATGTTCTCAAGTTGTAGTTTGCTTACAACAGAGGTACAGGTCCCTGCTTAATTTCCATAGAGAAGAGGGCTAGAGCTTTAATCTGTGTGGTAGATATACCATCATTATGTAAGCCTTGCTTCTTAATTTTAGGTAAGAATTCCAAATGTTATGAATATCACATAGTATGCATAGTAAACACACATAATAATTAAACACATATTATATGTGTTTAATTTGTGTGTAGCTTGTCTCATTGCTTTCAACAACATACAAAGAGCAATACTGGATCAGCACATCTAGTTGAACACTTTGTCCTCACAGTGACCAGCTACATGTCCATGGGTGAGCACAACAGCACCCTCCCCACTTACAATCCCCGCTACCAACTTGTATTAGAGGCACACTGTATTGCCTCTGGTAATGGGGGGGGGGCACACCCAGCTATCATGGCTATTTGCCATTGATAGCTTTATTCTTTGTAAATTTGTCTAATCCTCTTTTAAAGTCATCCCAGTTGATGGCCATCACTACCTAGTGTGGGAACAAACTCCACAGTTCAACTATGCACTGTGCGAAAAAGTACTTCCTTCTGTGTTTCCTGACTCCATATACTTTCACACACTTTTAGTTCCCTTTTGATATTTATGACACAATTTATGAAATCTATATTGTGTTGCCCGATCATTATCCAGAAGCTACACAGCTGTTCCACTAAATGCTGCCTCTACCCCACACTCTCATGCACAGGAGCCTCCCTGTTTTCGTCTGTGAAATGTTTGCAGATTTGCAGGTGTCAGATTCTTTCACAGCGCACAAGAATTCCTCATCAAACAAACAGAATGGTTCCCTGAAGTAAACATTTTAATACCACTTTGCTAAAACCAGGGAACATTCAGGCTCAGTGACCCCATGTCTCCACATTCAAATAATACCACCCAGGAACCATTTACTGCATGATCTGTTATCTGCTGTTATCAGCTCCCAAGTTTGCAAGACTTGCATCTGAATGGCATTTCTGAACAGCAGCCGCTGAAGGCTATTTCTGTCACCACACACCCCTCCATAACTAACCTCACTTGCACTTAAGTTTGTAAATAAACCACATTAGTTCATTCAAATGTCAAAGTGGTTTCTGTGTTAAGAGCTGGTGGCCAGGGCTGCTCCACATTAAGTCATGGGAAATACAACAGAGCACTGCTGATTCACAGCATCATTTTTTTTTAAGATATTTATTAGAATTTTCAAAAAATAAAGAAAAAAAAACAAAAAAGAAAAAACAGAAAAAAGAACAATTAAAAACTCATAGTTTACATTTCTTGCTTTCAATAACCAATTTCCTTGACTTCCCCACACCTCCCCTTCTTGTATTCCAATTCCAATTTTTAGCTCAGCAAATTCTTGTCCCCACACTTTACCTTATTTTCTCTAATTCATTTTAATTAACCAATTTTAACTTATAAACCTCAATCTTTATACATCAATACTTATTCTTTAAAAACTTTTTCTAGATTCACCCCATCAATTTAATTAACCAGTTTTAACTTAAAAGCCTCAATCTTTATACGTCAATACTTATTCTTAAAAATCTTTTTCTAAGGTCGACCCCAATTCCCTCCCGAAATCCCCATTTTTATGTTAGTGGCAAAACCAAATTAATTAAAACAGAATATAGTTATACACCCTTTGGATTCCCAAAGCCCCACCACCCCCTTTCCTGCTTTCGAACCCCAACATAAGGTCCATCAGTCCATCTGCAGTCAGCCTGGCGACCTCACGTCTGAGGCTCTCAACTCTCTCTCAATTCCTCTCTGCCGGTTTTTTTGATAGTCCTTTATTTTAAACTCCGAATCTCGAAGGAGCTCAGTCCCAATAAGGTCCATATTTCTTCCAGCTAGGCCTCCATATTTAAAAATGGAGCCAAGATCTTGTTTCTTACTTCTCTTAAGTCCAAGTGTCCCAAAAGCTCCAGTTTCCACTTTAACCAGGTTTGTATTCCATATGTCTTCAGATCTCCATATAGGGAGATCTCTCCATTTTCCATTCTTCAATTCAAACCAAATTTCCACCATCCTGATCTTGTTTTCCTTTATATCCATCTTAACCGGCCTCTGGCTCTCCTCAACCATCTGTAACATTATAGCTCCTCCTTCTTTTCCCTTCAAATCATCATGTTCCTCTTTCATCACATTCTCAGATTTCTCAAATTTCTTTTCTTGTTCGGCTGCAAGGATTTTTAGGTCAACTGCAAAACTTTCCTGTTCATCTGCAAGAACTTGAGTCAAGTCCCTCCCAGGCTCAGCAACTTTATTTACTGTTCCCTTCAGTATTGTAACGTTTATAGTCAAAACATCAGTCTGTTCCTGCAGTTTTCCCAAGAGAGAAAAAGTCTTCTCCAGTTCAGCCAGTATTTTTCCACTTACAGCCATTTTTGTAATGTCCTAAACCCCCTCTAGAGGGATTCTAGTTTCTTAATGTCTTCCAGTTCCAACCCAAAAGTCAAGTTAGCCTTTTCTTCTTTATTTTTAACAACTTGTTACCAAATTGTAACGAATATAACCAGCAAAGACAGCAGAAACAAAGTTCCTTTTCCCCCCAACTTTGACAGCTAGTTTGACAGCTGTCAAAGTCTTTATGTCTCTTCCGCAGGCTCTCTCACCGATCGCTCCCGGGTCTTGGGGGAGGGGTGAATTCCGTTCTCAATGTTAGCTCTTATCCTCCAGCACAATCACTTAAATTGCCCCAACGTAGAGTTAATTGCTTTTCTCCACAAAGATGAAAGGTATTCTCACAACCTTAGTAATAAAATCCTTGCTTTACGATGTTTACAAGTCGGGTAGGCGGACTTCCTCTTTACACCTTACCCGGTCGTGCCTAATTCCCAAAGAAAATTTCCCTTTTAAGTCCAATTTCCCTGTTACTCACGGGTTGTTGCTTTTAATCCAAATGTTCAGAGAAAGAAGTCAGCGCTCTCCGTCCATGGCATGCGGCTTCACTCAGCAGGGGAAGCAGTCGACTCACAGCACCACGCCACTCTCCGTCCCCCGTTCCAGAGCCTTTAAAAAGGCTCATTTGCGGGTCGGGGGGGCGCAAATGGTGCCCGCCGAGTCACCAGGTCCACAGGCTTCAGCACCTGTGGTTTCTGAGGGTCCCCGCGTCGCCGCGGCGGCAGAACCCAACCCCTGCTGAGCCGATTCCCTCCGGAGCTCGGAGGGAATCCGCCATTAGGCGATGGCGCTAACCCGGAAGTCTCAATTCACAGTATCATTTAGGTGCTTTTGCACTCAATTTCATTTCCTCATTTTATACGCCTCCCAGGTGCACCCCATAAAACTTTAGAGAGTCCATAAGAACTTGGATCAGGCCAATGGCCCATTCTAGTCCAGCATTTTGTTCTCACAGTACCCAGCCAGATGCTATCAGGGACTGCACTGGGGAAAGGAGGGCTGGGCTCAGGAGAGGGAGGTAGTGGCCAGTGGGGAGGAAGAGAAGGAAGAGTGGGCAAGGCATGTGAAGGGCCGGGTGCTTCCCCACACACTCCTGCACCACTGTTTCCCAGAACCAGTAGAGAATTGAAGCGGGGAGAGCAGAGGCAGCTTCCACATAGGCATAGTCTCTGTCAGGGAAAGGTACATAAACTGGTGGAGGGGGAGTGATCCCCAGTTGCTGCAACTGCTCCACAGAGCACAGGAATAGCTTCCTAGACACTATATTGGTGTGCAGATGTCATGTGCAGCTTGAACCTGTTTAAAATAAAGGGACTTTAAAGTGGTTGGACTGATATGGTACTGTTATATCTAGCATAGTTATATATAGCATAGTTTTCAAAACTTGAAAGAAAAAATGTGGGTTGGCTTAATTTTCAGTTGACAGTGCATTGTTCATTCAGTCCTGTGATGTCAGCCTCATGTTTAAACATGCCCCATTTAACACTGCTTAGTTTTCTTAACTCTTCTCATTCCCTTGTGCCTTTAGCCTGACACACCACACTGACTTTAAGAAAGTCACATTGGCTTCCTGTCAAAAGACATTGCACAGGGATTTTTTGTTGCTTTAGTGAGGTAGGAGAGCTGGGGGGAAAATGCATGCCTTTGGTTTCAGATAGTACATTGGTAGACGAGTTTAAAAAGCCCAGGACGCAAATTTCTGTGGCTATGGTGGCTCATTTACCAAAAGTAATGTATTTAGCATCAACTCTGGAAGTGTATACTTGATAATGACCGAACAAGTATGGTCAGAATTAGTTTGATCAGAATTTTGCCCTTAAGTGAAGCGCTACCTTTCCCCTCAGACTTTTGGGGAAAGGTCAGGTACATTGGCTTGGGTTTTTATTACTGCTGCATTATTATGAAATTTAATATTGTCTCATTTTTGTTTTAACTGTGTTAACTGGAACATGTCCAGAGGAGGGCAACCAAAATGGTCAAAGGCCTGGAAACGATGCCTTATGAGGAACGGCTAAGGGAGCTGGGCATGTTTAGCCTGGAGAAGAGGAGGCTAAGGGGTGATATGATAGCCATGTTCAAATATATAAAAGGATGTCACATAGAGGAGGGAGAAAGGTTGTTTTCTGCTGCTCCAGAGAAGCGGACACGGAGCAATGGATCCAAACTACAAGAAAGAAGATTCCACCTAAACATTAGGAAGAACTTCCTGACAGTAAGAGCTGTTTGACAGTGGAATTTGCTGCCAAGGAGTGTGGTGGAGTCT